>NW_026575148.1:12278371-12891162 GCF_905146905.1 Nyctereutes procyonoides | reverse complement strand
TTAATCACACAGTTACTTGACCATAATGCCTTATAAGATCATTATCAGTTTCAGCTAGGTGCTTACTGAGTTCCTCTGCCTAAAATGAGTAGGATCTGGAAGGTTACCGATTCTAACACTGAGTAAATTAGTATTTGTGATCAATACGGATGCCACTAAGAAACCAAAGTCTACAAATGAAATAATCTATGTAAAGAATATAGCACTCTAAATGGAGCATAGTAAAAATCCAATACATATCAGTTATTACTATTCTTTTTATTGGTAGATTCCAAAGTTTTTCAACATATGAATATTTTCTTTTAAGAAATATATTTTCAGTCATGGGTATGGAATTTCTTTAATCAAAGAAACTGGAACACATAAAATTTCTTCAACCAGTAACACAGGGATAGAAGAAAAGGAGAGAGAACATGGGAATATTAAATGAGTAAAGAGATGGTGAAAAAAGGGAATCAGAATTGACATGGTATTTTAAAGACATCACACAAAATAGGGATACTCTCAAAGTGGGAATAGAAATGCTGATTCAGCAGGGTCTGTACCAGATAGATACACAACAGTCATTAGTGAAATACAGAAATACTAGTAAGTCGTAAGTACCACGGTCTGGCTAAAACAAAATTTTTGGATTGGGTACCACAGGACCGTGAAAAAGCTGATAAAGCATTGTTTTAAGGTCTCTCTACAACTTTTAATAATAAAGCTCCCCTTGATCAGACCCAGGACAATTTGCTTCTTTCTGCGGTCCAGACTAGAGGTCAGTTCAACAGATACCACATTTGTAGAAAAGAGAGTGAGGCCTTTTTATCCTGATACTGAAATTGTTGTTTTAAATCTACATTTAGTTACTTATCCCGCACAACTGTCTTCATCCAAAAATCCTGACAGCTCTTCCTTCCAGCTAGCTTCATTTACCTTATTTTACTTTTCTTATTCCAAAGTAAATCATTCTCTTCTTCACTGGATTGTGCTATAGGTTCACTCTTTCTTCAAGGTTCACTGGTGAACACTTAACTCTTAGCTATTAATGTTCTGTACTCACTGAGGATTGAACCCAAGACATCCAGGTTAAAGAGATCTTTCGGGATGCCTGTTTTCTTTTAGTAAGACATCATTATAGCCTAATGGATTTCAAGATATGGCGATGAAACTTCATTCACTAGATAGGTATCAGATGACATGGCAAATGATTTCATTACATGTCATTATATTCCACTATAATGGCATCTGTATGAACTAGAAGCTTTTATAATGGTGAAGGCATTAACAGTGGAGAAATTAGGAGAATTATTTTTAGGAAGAGATACAAATCAAGAAAGTCGAATCATGTCTCAGAAGCACCTCACAGCATAGGACTGTAATGTAGTACTGGTAGTTGAGTGGTAAGACTTCTACACAGTAGTCCGATAACAGAAGAAACAAGTATTTCCAGACACTGGATGAGACTTGAAAATAGCATTCAATCAGAATCTAATCTTGAGCAAGATGAAAACTGGATGACCACTCCACAAGGGTCTCAAGCTTGCCTTTTTTTGAGAAATTGCTCTCCTCTGCTGAGGCAGAGATGTATAACCACAGCAAGGTACTTTATCAAATATACAGACTCAGAATTTCAGAATTGAAAGGAACCCTGAAGATGATGGAGTTCAATTCTTACTCTTTACAGATAGGGAAAAAGAGGCTACCGGGATTAAGAGCATTGGCCAAAGTAATTCAGCTAACTGGGACATACCTGGCTATCAAAACTAATGCTCCAATGTTAATATTCAGTAAACCTTACTTACTTGAAAGAAAAAAGAGTTCTATTTCTACAATACTTCCAAATCACTTTATCTATGAAATACCCAAAAGCTAAGATAAAGGAATTAAGCAAGAAGGGATAAGTAACCAGTGGTACTTAAGGACCTCCACTTAAGCAGGAAGTTCATTTCCCTTAATGGGAGGTTGAATGCATGGGATATGAGGTTATCCATTCCAAACTATTTAGCTTGCTTTTCTAATAATAGCTTGTCCTTCCTGCTTGGATACATGGCTAAGTAGTAAAGTAACGATGTGGAATAATGCATGATAATAACCTATTAGATTGTAGGTCCTTAGAAGACTACTGGTCTCTCCTAATCTTTCCCTCTAGAGATAGCCTTCTACACTTCATGAGCTCATCTTATCCTGGTTGTTTCCTGCTTCTATAAAAAAAAATAATAATAACAGGTTAACCATCGATCCTGGGGGAACCAACGTATTGTTATAAACTACATTCCATTAATTGGAAAAGTCCTTCCGAAAGACAGTCGTAGAGTGAATTTCAATTCACTGCACTCTCCTAGGAAGGTAAAGGATAAAGCATACCCATTATCTCCTATTCCAACCAGTTTTGGCTAATGGATCCTTTCCTTATGGAAGCACTGACAAAGCATGCCTGGAACCATTGCCAGATCTTATAGAAAACAAAACAGAAAAATAACATGTTTAATGATAAAGACATATTCCACAAAAATCTGTAAGCAAGTAGTCAACTGCATCATAAGCTTCCGTGCCCTCGGAGTGTTCTGAACATAAGTTAAAGGCCACCTTCTCAACTTCCTGTCTTGAACCGATAAAAATGAATCAAGGAGACCACAGTACACACCAATAATTTTGCAATAATGCATGTACATAGATAGTGTAATGACTATTTGCCTATTAAGCTGGCTTGATCTTTACCTTATGGTTCTTTGCTCTAAATGAACAATATTAAGTTAATGGGACAGATGAGGTTTTGCTGGGATTACATCACGGCTCCCAAGGTGACCAACAATGGGAGACTACTTGGGGATTCATTTCTAAAGTCAGGGAAATTTTCATGTAGTCAAAATTACTTGGAAAATCCCTTAGGAGAGTGGAGCGTGCAGTCTCTTAATAGATTCAACACAGCCAGTTTCCTTTGCCTTGGAACAGAGTGCTGTCAGTTTTGTCAGCTGCGCCACATTGTTAAAAAAAAAAAAAAAGTTATTTCTATCCATTTGGACTGTGTGGTTATATAAAAAGGTTATTTCTGTACATTTGAGATGCTGCAGCAGAAGCACTGCACACAAGCACAAAAGGCAAATAGGGAAGGGCAGAGGGAACGGCAGGCTGGGGTCTTCTCTTATGTTTGCTTTGGTTTTAATGAAGCTAAGACACAGCTCCTTTATGTTGTGTGTGTGCGTCGGGGGGTACCACCTGCATTATAAATACAGGTCTTTTTCTTTTAAGATTGATTGATTTAAAAGAGACTCAGAGAGAGGGACAGAGAGAGAGCACACCAGGGGGGAATAGCAGGGAGAGGGAAAAAGCAGGCTCCCCGCAGACCAGGGAAGCAGGGAGCCCAACCTGGGGTTGCATGCAGGCCCAGACCTGAGCGGAAGGCAGATGCTTAAGCGACTGAGTCACGCAGGTGCCCCATAAAGGCAGGTCTTCAAGTTACTTGACAGTACACAGTAAAAACACGGCCCTCCAAATTAACCAGAAAATGCAGACCTGGGAGTTTTTGATTAGAGTTCCTTCCAAACAAAATTCGAGTCACCAAATTTCCCCTAGAGAATTTGTAGTTCCTTGAAATCAGCATCTCAGAGTATCAGGACTCTCCAGTTAATCTCCACTCAAAGAGCACTCACACCTTGAGCTGTCACGGCAAATGTGTGTCCGCTTAACAAATATCACTGGAAGAGGGGCACCGCTAATGCAGACACAGCCTGCACAGAGGGTTTCCTGGAGGCTGTTGGAAGCTGGCTGAGCAGACAAGCTCCTGCGCTAAATAAACCAGCACTACAAAAAAAAAAAAAAAAAAAAAAAAAAAAAAAAAAATCTTCAAAAAGGAATTCCTTTTGAAGCTGTCACTGCGGCGAGTTAGCCTCTTTTGATTTTGTATTCACTGCTATGGGACTAGAAATTACTAGCTTCCATTTGTCCTGTGGCAAGGAAGAGAAAATGCATTTATCCATCTTGCAAGAAGACGACTTTCACAAAGGATGGCCTGTTCTGTTCCCAAAAGAGATCAAATGAAAGGCAGGCAGGCCGGCTCACCAATGTGCTTTTATGATCACTCTGTGTGGAGGGTGTGACTAATGTCAGAGCACCTTCCTGTTTCCATCTTTCACGAATGCAAAACAAACAAACAAAGAAACAAACACCCAGAACTAAACTACAGTAAAGTTTAGGATTTAAAAAAATCCTTCCCTCAATTATGAACCGCTCCAGAATCATACTTCTAAGGAAGTAAAAGATACCCCCCCCAGTCCTAGGTAAATACATTTTTTTAATGGCACTGAGTTTTTAAATTATTGATTGGTTTTTGAGCTTTTTGCTGAACTATAAAATACAGAAGGTACAGCTAGCTTCAGGAATTAAAACATATATATACCCTTGTAAACACACCCAGATCAAGAGGCAAAACCTTCCTTTTGTGTTCCACTCCTGAGGCATTAAGTTTTAAATCTTTACGTTATGGATATGCTCTATGTAAACATTTGTTTGTCCTTCTGGAGTTGCCTTTTAGCTAAAAAGAGGCACCTTTAACCAGTTGTCCACTAGCTTCATGGGCTTTGGTTGGACTATTTTAGATATCACACCTGGTTACTACGAAATATTTTTTCCCCTTTCTCTCAGTGAAAGTCCTTCGACTTTTTCTACTTCTGTATCTCTATTTTTAATATATATTCATTTTAAAAATGATAATCTAAGTTTTCTTCTGTAGTCTCCCAGTAATTATTGTCTGTTCTCCCCACTGAGGGCTGAATGCACCTGCAAAAGCCTAGGAGCCATACAAAAAGTGTTACATAAATTAAATAATGGAATGAAAAGGGATTTTAATATTTGTAGTCAAATACGCTGTTTTATATTTTTCTTTTTTAAAAGATTTTATTTAGTTGAGAGAGAGAGAGAGAACATGAGTGTGGGGGGGGGCGGTTAGGGGCAGAGGGAGATGGAAAAGCAGACTCCCCACTGAGTAGAGAGCTGGATGCAGGGCTCGATCCCAGGGATCATGACCTGAGCTGAAGGCAGACACTTAACTGATTGAACCACGCAGGTGCCTCAAAGATACTGCTTTAAATTCAATTTGAAACATAAAGCTAAAAGTGTTTCTCACATAAAACTCTATTATGGATTTTAAATCATTTTGAGAGTATTTTTTATGTATGTAACCTTTCACTCCTTCTGGAATTCTCAACCCTTTTGTGCAACATGTTCTGCCCCTTTTATTTAACTTAAATCTTTACTGCTCATGAATGACACACAAAAAGAGGCAAAACTAGCCTTCTTTGTTTTGAAATCAGGAAGTTTATATTCTGCAAAAGCAGTAATTTAACCCCAATATATGCCTTTGAAGCTCAATCTAAAATCAGTGTCTGCATTTTCCACCCAATTGTCTTCATCAACTTAAAATACTATTGTGGATTGTGCTCAGTTCTTCAATGAAAAAACTAATCTAAAGTATCTAATTTACATGTAATTATGCATGTATGTAGTCCGTGGTATTAATTAGGGAATACACTTTGAACATTATAGCTCATATATTTGATTTAGCATTAATTTTCAGTCATTCAGTATGTTTATGTTGTAATATGAATAGAATAACATTTATAAAGCACTTTCGAGTTCAGAGGTACTATATAAGTGCTAAGTATCCCTCCCACATTAATGAAAAAAACACTGAAAGCCTTTGATGACTCAAGTTATCTCTCAAAATTCCTTCAGTCCTTAAGCAAGTCTTTTCACTGTAAGATAAAGGGGGAGTGTAGAAGGAACTGTGGTTACTGACCAGATTTTATCCTCCTTTCAGTTATTTATAGGAAGTATACTACACTTGAGTCGGGGAAACAAGAATAAGAAATTCTTGCCCCAAAACATGGGGCTTGAGAAGTGTGTGTGGGGGGGATATTCCTACAATAAGAAAATCTCCTGAAGGTTTTCAAAGACAGACAAAATGAGAATTAATATGTAATGAAAAGAAATGGAGAGCCGGATGAAGGGTTTCCAAATTGGATGAAGAGGAGACTAATGTTCCTGTTGGCAGAAATAGGGGGTTAGTGGGGTCTCCTCTAGGCCCAGGGTAGGTTGGATTACATTCTTCTAATAGAATATTTTGTAAATATCACTAAATATTATAATTGAATCATTTTCATCAAATGCTTTTTTGATCATGGATTTATTTACGGTCATCTTCCCCATTTTATAAGTAAGACAGTCAACTCCCGTAAAAGAGAATTAAGAGCAAATGGGAAATGGAATATACAAATTCTTGCATAGCTCTTTAAGAACTTCTATCTTTTGCTGGAATTCCTAGAACATAGTAAACAAACATAAATATGCTACGGCAATGGAGGGGAGCAGTGAGGGACAGGGTGAGGGGTAGGAAACCAGCTGGAATATGGATGAAATATGAGAAAAATGTCTTAGAGAGTGTCAACGCCCTGAACTAGATGTCACTGAAACTTAATTGCATCTTCTAATTTTTATGTGAGCCGATGGCAAGTAACTTTATTCCTCCTCTTGATTTCTTTTGGTTAAAAAATGAAATGTATCTGCTGTTAATTTAAAGGGAATTAATTAGTTGGGACTCTGCAGTGTTACTAACTTCGAAAGAGGAGTTAATAATTACGAGTGATTACAAAAGCATGAGTTGCGAAGGAGTAAATGGAGGCAAAGTATAAGGTTTTCTTGAAAAACCACCAGAAAATAAATTTGAAATACAACAAACTAAATGGTATTAGGGAACGTTCTTTTTTCCTAAAAAAGACATCACTTAAGCTAAATATTATATTGTTCAATGTTAAATTGCTTTAAAAATACATTTTGGGGATAAGAAGCATTCTGAATATATCCTTTAAAAAAGAAATAATGCCGCAGTGCTTTACAGGCCTTCTCGTAACCAAATGAATGAAAATGTAATTTCTGACACTTAATGGCCATATTTAGGTATTAAAATAAACAGGTGTCCCATGGAATGAATGAAATGAATAAGGATCATTAGTCTTCCATACTGAGGATGATTAACAAAGTTGCAATGCAGGAAGCTAGGGAAGCAGGGAGCTCACATTTATGTGAAGAGATTGGCGAGAGCAAAAAAAAAAAAAATATATATATATAATATATATATATATATATATATTTTTTTTTTTTTTTTGCAGGATAATAGGCTTCTTTTGGATCATTTGAGAGGTACTGAATAGACCTAAAATCATTCCCGTGACTCACATCAAGCTGCTTGTGTATAATGAAGGGTACGCAAGAACGTGAAGAACATCCGATTTCAATTCTTCTGAAATCAGGGGGATTATCAAGCAATCTGATTTAGATACATCCCTGCTTGATAAAGAGAAGTGGATTACTTCATCCATCAGGAAGAAAAGGCAAAAATGAGAAGACGTAAACAACTCCGTCTTTATTCATATGTATTCTGTTGTGCACGAATGAGCTCATTCCTCCCGGTTGCTGGTGGTTCAAGGACTATTAGAAACCCTGACTCCATTATTTGTTTTATAGAGTCAAGACGTGAACTGTGGCTCATATACAAATGAGAAATCCAACACAAATTAATTTTTTTTTTTTGGTTTTTAATAGCATTGGTCTAGTATCTATATCACCTTAGGCAAATCACTTAACCTTTCTGAGCATTGATCCCCATTTCCGTAAAATGGAGGGGTTGGGCTAGATGAGCCCTTCAGGCCATTGCTCCTACTGCATCACCCTGAAGACTCCATCTCTGGCATTAAAAACAAGCACTTTAAAAACATGTTAGGACACAACACTTAAAGATCTATGGCTTTTACTCCCTTCTTCTCAGAAGAAAAGAAGGTGATGCTTTTCTTTTCAACAATCCGTCTCGGTCATATTTCCATCTCTTCTCTTTATCTGAAAAGGTCTAAGAAGCAGGATTTTAGGTAAGTGGAATGTGACCTGCGTGCCTATCATTTCTCTCTCAGAATCGGTCTCAAGGTCTCTGCCTTTCTCTCACTTCGTAGTCCCTGTCACTCCATACATTCCACTTAAAAATAAAAATGTAAAAAATAGGTGTGTGGGGGGGAATATAACTTATTTTTGCTCACCCTTCATATAGGTTCATCTAGATTTAAAGAAGGAACATTTGCCCACCTATATATAGGGAGGGGGATATCCAGTAGTCATCTATGCATCGTAAGGGGCTTCTACTATTACACCCTTTTGAAATGCAAACACCAAATTTTGTGAAAAAGTTAAGAATAAACTCTCCTTCAAATTTCTAAGTGAAATCAAGAAAGTGCTAGAATACCAGGCAGTAATTAAATGGATTTTTCTCTTTCAAAGCTCCTCCTTTCTTAAGAGAATTGAGATTTAGTTATACTTATTTTGGTAAGTGCAAATTATTCTGCTCATGTCCCAAGCCCCAGGAGATGGCCCTGACACACCCACAGTACTGGGGAAAAAATGCAGAAGTAACTTCAATTCTTACTAGGAAAATCTGAGCCTTTTTATTTTGTATTTTTAATTTTATTTATTTTTAAAAGATTTTATTTATTTATGAGAGAGAGAGAGAGAGAGAGAGAGAGAGGCAGAGAGAGAAGCAGGCTTCGGGATCCCTGGGTGGCGCAGCGGTTTAGCGCCTGCCTTTGGCCCAGGGCGCAAACCTGGAGACCCAGGATCGAATCCCACATCGGGCTCCCGGTGCATGGAGCCTGCTCCTCCTTCTGCCTGTGTCTCTGCCTCTCTCTCTCTCTCTGTCTCTCTGTGACTATCGTAAATAAAAAAAAAAAAAAAAAAAAAAAAAAAAGGAAGCAGGCTCCATGCAGGGAGCCCAACGTGGGACTCGATCCCGGGACTCTAGGATCACGTCCTGGGCCGAAGGCAGATGCTAAACTCCTGAGCCACTTGGGGTGCCCTGAGCCTTGATTTTTAAAGTTTAGTTTGCATCAAAATCAACAGGGCAGCTCATTAAAATTTGAAATTCTGGACTCACTGGTGTACTGGTAACACATTGTGTCTGGGGAAAAGAATGCATATGTGCATGCACATATGAATTGATTATAGTTTTTGTTAATATGAATGATGTGTACCACACAATTAATAATAATAATAATATAATATTCTTTACTGTAAATTCCCCAAGACCAGTTGAATGTCACAGAATTCTTTCCTTAATTTTTGCCGAGCTTTTTTCCATGGCCAAAGTATGGTTTTAAATGATGAGTAGTAATTCAGCTAAGAATGTTTGTTGATGTTCTTATTTATTGGAACAACAAAGATACATGTTGGGACTGCATTTGCTTGTCAGTGATGTGGGCAAAATCTCTGCTGTCCTGGTTAATAGTTTTTAATACTGGAAAAATGCTTCCTCAAACTTTTGGACTCTTCACAGTAATATGTATCACTAACAACTTTTCCGTAATTTTCTCTCTTTTAAAGCAAGATTTATTTATTTTAGAAAGAGTCGGAGAGAGTGCAAGCATGAGGGGGAAGGGTGGGGGAGAGGAAAAGAGAATCTCCAGCAGACTCCAGGCCGAGTGTGGAGCCCGTCTTGGGGTTTGATCTCACAACCCTGAGATCATGACTTGAACTGAAACCAAGAGTCTGACCCTTAACAGACTGTGCCATCCAGACACCCCTCTATCTTTTTTTAAAGTCTAAACAATCCACAAAATAATTTCTCAAGCACTGATCTGCAGCATTTGTCAATTTCCACAATGTAAATTTTCCCACTGTGGTCGATTTCAGGCAATGGCTGCAATGCGTCATCACTGAACATTTTACAGTATTTCCACCATATCGATACAAGAGAAATAATAAATGACTCAAGGGCAGTGATAATAAAATGTAGCAAAATAATTAGGAGATGAAAATTTTTGAGTATTGCCTTCATTTCTAATGATGGTTATAATTAGCAAACAGTTTAACAAGTGGGCATTGTTGAGTCCATATGAGCCAGCTCCAGTACACCAGTGCCTCACCTCTACCTTTTTTTGCATTTGATTCAGTATCTGGTTTGAACCAGGAATTTTCCGTTTAAAAAGCACCGCAGGGAGATTCTGGTGCAAGTCCTCAGATCAGATTCTGAGAAATCCTGACTTTCCCAGAATTTAGTAAAGAGGATGTACTTTAGAGGTAATTCTATTAAGACCTTTCAGCTAATTCCAATCCTTTTAATGAAATAATAAGAGGCGTTTCTTTGTTTTAAGTAAACAATGGGTAAAATTTTTCAAGTGTGAAAACATCTAGTGGAGGTAAGGATATGAGGCTCACTCACTCCCTTGGACTGTAAATTGGAAAAACTGTTTTGTCGGGTAATTTGGTGGAAATCTGTTAAGGCTTAAACACTACACGAACCAAAAATCCCATTTCTAGAACTTTACCCTGCAGTAGCAAAACATCATTACTTAAAACACTGCTTACATTAAAGTGCACTGCAGCATCGCTTGTGATAGCACAAAAATCTCAGAACTTAAATGTCGTTAATAGGGAGCGGGCTATATACATCATAGTCTGTCTGCACCACAGAACACTAGGCAGCCGTTATAAATAATGGAAGAGCTTTACATGGTCTGCCCTAGAAATATGCTCAGGGCACACTGGTAAATGCAAAACAACAGCAGATGCAGATCTGTGAAGCGAGTGGTCCGATTTTTGTCCAAAAAAAGAAAAAGTGCATATAGCCACCTCCGTGGTTTCTGTGTTTATACAGAAACATTAGTCAGGATAAGCATTATGAAAAGTTAGGCAGATATAAATGATAGTTACCTGGCAGGGGGCGGGGGGGGGGTGTCCAGGGAGAAAGGGAGCTGGAAATGAAGAGGGTGCTATAGATTCTTTTTTGTGATCTATATGCCTTTTCTTCAATAGCTTCACTGAGACATAATCTACATACCATACAATTTACCCCTTTAAAGCATATAATTCATTGGTTTTTAGTATTTTCATAGAGATGTGCAGCCATCACCTAAGATTTTTCAATAGTAAGGTATTGTGGGTGATTTTTTTTTAAACTTTTCTTTTTAATGTTTTCCTGTATTTTCTAAAAGATGAAAAATAAAAGTTTGGGAGAGAATGTTTTAATGGGAAAATATTCAGCTATATCCAGAGTCCTCCAATCCTTGTTATTATTTTAACTGATGACTCAGGTATCTTTGTTCTAATAGAACTTATTGCAACTCTGAAATCTGAAAAGCTCTGGAAGCCTAAGGTAGTGGTGGTGGTTGTTGTTTAAATAATGTTTGGCAGCAAAATTTGTTCTGAACGGATGTGATGCTATTTATGGTCTTTATCCCTTGCAGTGTGAGTATTTGAACATTTTTCCATAGGAACACAAGCATATATATTAGTGCTGCTGCTCCAGAATCCCAAAGGTGATATCACGTAATACGTAACTTCTGCGTTGGAGTACCTTTCTATCAGGTTGAAAGTCCTTACTTCCAAACCACATGTGGCCCAAAGCATTTGGGTAGAAGTTTGTGCCCTTATATCAAGGAATATAATAGAGAAATAAAAAATGGACATGGGGGAGGGAAGAAAGGAGGAGACCTGCTGAGTGGCATGGGAATCGCAACCTTGGGAGAGCAGAGAGAAACTGAGGCAAAGCGTATCCTTCTTGGAACCACACTTCTGTATGTGCTGAGAATAAGCTTGTTTAAGCAGGGCTGCTGTCCCTGGTGTTGAGACTTGGACATGTTATCTGCACCCTGGAATGAAAGACCGTGGTGAGAACTAACCTCGTGTGTGTGTGTGTGTGTGTGTGTGTGTGTCCACAAACATATTTTTTTTAGGATTTTATTTATTTGAGAGAGAGAGAGCAAGAGAGAGCATGAGCAGGGTGGGGGAGAGGGAGAAGCGGACTCCCTGCTGAGCAGGGAGCCCAAAGTAGGGCTCAATTCCAGGACCCTGGGATCATGACCTGAGCTAAAGGCAGACGCTTAACCAATTGAGCCACCCAGGCGCCCCAACCTCCTGTATTCTGGAAGGCGATTAGGCTTCCTGACGCACGTGTACATCAGGGGCCTATTCAGGAAAGGCCAGGCTGAGTGCTAGTAAGGTGCCACCAGGTCTCCCTGTCAGTGAGGAGGCTTCTGGCAATCCGGAATGCTAGAAGCTACGTGGGATTCGAACGCCCCACCCACGGCATCTTTCACTTTGCAGAGGAGTAAAAGCAGGCGTGAGGCATCTTCCTGGCGAGCGCACAGGAGGAAGGCCCTGAGTAGGATTTAGAGAGCAGAGGAGGTGGTGGGGCATGACCGTCCCCACAGTTTCCCACTGTCTCCACCAGCAGGTAGCGGGGAGTCAGGAGCACTCTCAGGCTTGCACTGGAGCCACAGAGACCTGCTGGACGCCAGAACTATAGAATTTTGAGTGTACCTGCCCTGCCACTGACCTACACTCCATCCTGCACAAAAATGCATCAGCAAGGGGTCTTCTCCTGGGCTCACAATGCCAAAGCTTTCTCCAACAGCTTCTGGCCAGTGGTCTTGTAGGAGGCAGAGATGTAATAGAAGTCACAGTGGAGTCAGAATCCCTGTCCCTCCTGCCTGCCGCTGTTCCCATCCTGCACGCTCTTCCCACTGTTCCCGCAGTGGTGGTGAGCCGGGCACCCTCAGGGGGGAAATGTGGACCAGTGTAGAGGATGCAGGCTTGACCTCACACCCAGTGTCTAGGGACACCCACCTGCCTGGAACGAAGCTGTTCAGGGGCCACACCTAATGGATCACAGGATGGAATAACACAAGGACAACAAGGAGAAGTAAATCGCAATGTGACCAGGTCCAGGCACTGGTGTCCTCACCATTTTATTCAAAAAGTTCCCGGTAAGGGCTTTAATTCTGAGTCATGAAATGGAGCCACCCAGATTCCACATCTAACTCAGCAACTTAGAACAAGGGAGAACAAGGCCTATTCGGAATCAATCTCTGTCTAAACCGGGTAGGGTCTTGCCTGCCTCTTCATCCCCTCTAACCCCAAGGGCTGTGTATTGACTCACATGATTATTGCTATTTTTTATTTTTATTTGCTGCCACTGGCTGGTGAGCTCCATGAGGGCAGAGTTTTGAGCTTACCCCTCAGGGCCTCCACACGGTGCTCTGTTTGATTTAAAAGGAGCTGAAATGGTAGCTTGGCAAAGAGGAACATATAGAAAACAGAAAAGCAGAGAGACGAAGGCCACAGCCCCAGTACCAGAAAAACTCCATGCAGTCCTAAAATTCTGAGGAAAATCAGTGAGCAGTCGTTGACATTCAGGAAGATATCCCCAAATTGGGAAGCTAGTGGGGGGGGGGGGGGTAGAGAGGGAAACTAATGTTTAAGGCCAGTCAGCGATGCTGGACACAGCTGCTACAGGCATTCAACACCTGCCACCTGTTTTAATTTCAAAAAGACATGTAATATCTTTGGGAAAGATTTCTGTCCAAAATGTTGTAAAGCTACGGTACTTGCAGAGTTAAAAGCTTAAGCTTTCTGGAAAGTGTGCCTATCAAAACGGATTTATCAATTCTCTAAGGCTACTACTAACGTGAATTTCATGATCTGATTTTACTTAGAATCCCAGCAATTGGGAGGCTACATTTCCAAGAGTCCACATAAGGAAGAGTTGCAAACAGGATCCCCGGGGTTTCATTCAGCTGATTTAGAATTAAGGATTATACACCCCCCCTCTAAGGAAAATGAATCTTTCAGCTACACTGCAGGGAACATCCTAAAATATATGCGGGTTTTGAGGGCTGGAGCCAAGCCCTGGATGTGGGTGTCCGTGAGCACGTGTCGGGGGGTAGGGGGCCCGTATCTTGACAATACCCGATACAGTTTTCCTATAAGCAACAAGAACTGAAGGACAGTAAGTGGTTTCCAGCTCGGAAATTCGGCCAACCCAAAGGGAGTCGGAACTCACGCACTTGGGCGGACGTCCTTACCTCCACTTCAAGGATATCAGTTCCAACTTCAGCTGGTGAGTAAATGGGTTTTCCCAGTTTGAGAAGTGAGCTAACGCTGAAACCCAGTAAGCTAATACCAGTAATTCTGCAAAGGAAAGGCTGGTTTTCTTAAGATTCCCCCAGGGGGCAAAATATCCAGAAGAAATATAGTTTCTGCAACAATCTCAGGAGAGTTTTGTTTCTCTTTGGAACAAGACTTTATTGAAAAAATTTGGTGGGGCGGGGGGGGGGAAGAGGACCAGAAGGAATCTCTAGCTCCCATTATTCTAATTTCCTTGAAGGCAGGGACAGTCTTGTAGTTTATCTTCTCATAAATGAACTATGAATAATAAAAACTGCCATGGAGAACAGGAAACAGCAGAACTAGGAAACTTCTAGCAGCAACGTGACAGCTATGAACAGCTCTGTCTCAAAATATAACCAGAAATTCTAACCCCCTGAAAAGCAACCAACATACTCTTTATATTATGGGCAACGATGACCAAAAGGTTGCATTTAGGGCAATTTAGGTCAGCTTGAAGCCTTTTATAGGGACTATAATGATGCCTGTTAACATGTACTGAGCACTTACCAGATATCTTTTTATAAACCATCATGATTCCATTTTATCAATGAGGAGGAAGGCAGAGAGGTCCAGAAACTTTGTGAGGGTGACAAAACTAGCAAGTGCTGTCTCCAGGCCATCAAGCTTTAGGGTCTGATCACCTAACCCCTGCATGAGGCTACTACTTATATGGGATATTCATTTCTTTTTTTTTTTAATATTTGATTTTTTTTTTAGATTTTGTTTATTTATTCATGAGAGACACAGACAGAGAGGCAGAGACACAGGCAGAGGGAGAAGCAGGCTCCACACAGGGAGCCCGACGTGGGACTTGATCCCGGGTCTCCAGGATCAGGCCCTGGGCTGAAGGCGGTGCTAAACCGTTGAGCCACAAGCAACCCCGACATCCAACGTGGAGCTCGAACTCACAACCCCAAGATCAAGAATAGCATGCTCCACCATCCAGGCCAGCCAGCTCCCTGGGACAATCATTTCTAATTATATTATTTTCTCCATGGATTATTAATTTATACAAAGTTAGGAACTCATTCTGGCTTTCCGGAGCCTCAGCCCTGGGTCACCCTGACCTGCAAAAGCCCCGATCTTTTCTTCAAAGGCTAGTAGCTTCTCCATGCTTCTCCATGCAGTCAAGCCTAGGACGGAAGCCCAGGTTACTGCCCGGCTGATAAGCACTCGGAGTGCTTTGCAGGATGATAAAGTCCTAACAAAGCTCTGCATGGCCTGGCCCCCACCCTTCACCAATGTTCTCGTTTCTTGCCACCTCTCTCTTTGCATTTCACACTCCAGTAGTACCAAATTATTGAAAGTTCCTTGTGGACATGAGGCTTTTTCACTTCCCTGTGTTCCATGTGCATAGCACATGCTTTTACCTTTGTTTGGGATGCGTCTTCCCCTCCCTCTGCCCACCTGGGGGCTCTGATCACTATTCAAATCCTGGCTCAGTTTCCATCTTCTAAGAAGGCTTCCCCAGACATGGCCCTCCCTGCTCCACCTCTCCATGGCCCCCATATTGGGTATGCAGTTCTAGTACTGTCTATAAAGGCAGATTTGGTGCTTGTCTCTCCAGCTAGCATATACAAAATGCCAGTGGGCAGGAAGGTTAGACCACCCAGCCCCCCAGCATGGGTCTGATAACTGTGACTGGCGTGGCATTTAATAAAGATGGGTGTTTATAAATGATGCTTTAGTGGCTTCACATGCTGCACAATTTCCAAAACAAACAAGGACCAAACCAAAACAAATATTTCATGCGATCCCACAGAACCCCCTCGAAAATCACGCTCGATTTTTTTTCCTACTAATCGAGATCACGGTCCAAGGCACACTCATCTGGCTTCTGATACTTTATCGTATTCCAACAGATTTTACCATCACTGTTGGTATTTTATTAAGGAGAAGTCCTAGGCTTCTTACGTAAGGAGAAACACTCCCTGTAAGGATAAATACCCACAACACCTGTAAACCAAACATTTTCCTACTTTTCAGTAGTGCCATAACTTTCTTCTGGTGTTCCTCTGATGTTTAATTTCTATACTTAAAAATATCAATAGTTTGGGATCCCTGGGTGGCTCAGCAGTTTAGCGTCTGCCTTTGGCCCAGGGCACAATCCTGGAGACCCGGGATCGAGTCCCACGTCGGGCTCCCTACATGGAGCCTGCTTCTCCCTCTCCCTGTGTCTCTGCCTCTCTCTCTCTCTCTCTCTCTGTGTCTCTCGTGAATAAATAAATAAAACCATTAAAAAAAATCAACAGTTTTAACATCAAGTTCAAACTGTGCCCGACACTAATATGATTTGGCTATGTGTGTATGTGTAGATAAAGTATGTAAGACATATGTATATGATATGCAATAAAAATATATAATTTATAATCACTAGAAGGTATGATGGCATGATTATTTTTCACTTCTAGGTGCTTCTAGCGGCAAGTGTGCCATCACAACATAGAACCTTTATACAGTCTAAGTCACTCCTTCTTGCAAACCAGGCGTGTAGAGATTTATACTGAGATTTTGTCAAGAGGGTATAATTGGGAATGTAGCATATTAACTGATAGGTACTGAAAGACTTAACATACTACTTCTACTTGTAGGATTTAAAAACATCAAGATAATATTACAACATTTGGAAAGAAAAAAAAATCACTCAATTCTGACTTTCATGTTATTGACTATTTTTTTTCTTGTTCTTTATAATACTTGGAAACATGTGAGCATAGAGTTTTATGATTTGTTATTACATGGTCTATATAAATTTTTATGACTTGTTATTATACCATTTATTTAACTAGTCCCCTATTAAGAGACCTTTGTTAACTTTCCAGTTTTTCATATCAATAGTTAATGGGGCGTAAACAACCATGGGTAGGTAGCTCGTTTAAAAACAACAACTCTTTCTTTAGGACAAAAGCCCTGAGTGAGATTTTAATGTTCTGTATAAAATGCATATAATATGACAAGCTTGCTTTTCAAAACACTGCACTCATTTAAAAAAGCTCCCAAACTGTGCCCGATTAGTTCAAACCCTGGCAGTTCTGGTTTTATAATGCAATCTCCACTCACCCCTGATTTAATAAATGTAAAATGCTCTCTAATTTTAGTGAGATTTGATATTTTCCCATGTGTTTATTTTCTAAGTCATGTGTGGTTTAAGGCACAAGACCATATCTAATACTACCAAAAAAATTACACGGGTGAGATTTTTTTTGTTCACATTTTTGTTATATTACAACAGGGTCCTTGGAATTACAGCACGAGTAATCCTTCTAACTCATGCCTCATATATGCCTTCTTTAAGAAAAATGGTTCTCAAAAAAAATGAAAAATGCAAAATTCCTATGAAAGTTGCTCATCGGTCTCTTATAGTAAAGAATAACTATGTATTTACATATTAAATCTCAGAACTTCTAAATTGTCCCTAGATTAAACATAAATTACAAAACAAAATGAATTCCTCTCCAGTGATAAATTAAATCGTGACCGTAATAGATTTTAAAACTAGTCTGTATCATCCATCTTCCCTAGGGTGTCGAGGTGGTATCTGTTAGGATGTACTACAAAGCTAGGAGGAATCCGGTTGAAAAGGGAAGTCCAGGGGGCTCTTTGGAGGGACGGGGGTGGGGGGTGGGGGGGCAGTGAGCATGGGTACAACCGGGACTTCCCTTGTGGTGGTCAGGGAAAGCCTTCCTTGTCTCCTAGACTCTTGCCAATGCTTTGCAAGTCAGCAGTGTTGGCACCTGTCTGTTCCAATGACACCAATCCAATGTGTTAAATTTTTAGAGCAGATAATTTCTGTCTTTGTTCCTCCAACACAAACATTTATTCCATTGTTTTCAACGAAACTGCCTTAACACTACAGTGAACAAGGTTTCAGGTTCGGTTCCCAAGATGGACAGCTATTTGTATACTATAACTCAGAGTGTTATTTTTATTTTATATTTTATTATTTTTTAGTATTATTTTTAAAAAGATTTTATTTATTCACGAGAGACACACACACACACAGAGAGAGAGAGAGAGAGAGAGAGAGAGGCAGAGGCACAGGCAGAGGGAGAAGCAGGCTCCAAGCAGGAAGCCCAATGTGGGACTCGATCCTGGGATCCAGGATCATGCTGTGGGTCGAAGGCAGGAGCTAAACTGCTGAGCCACCCAGGGATCCCTTTTACTGTTATTTTCAATATAGAAACAGGTTTTATTTGGAAGTTAGGTTCATGGGCTGGTCCATAGGGACTTGTTTAATTGATAACATATCTGATTGCAGTGCTCAGAATAATCTTTCGATCATATGAAATGATTCTAATATATTTTTCCAGAGGAGGACTGTATTTACCGCCCCGGTCCTGAATACTGAGAATCTGTGGAGCCCCCATCACCACATGAGGCACTCTCCGCAAAGGCCCCAGAGGATACATTATAGGCAGAGATGGACTAGTGCTTCAAGACCTAGTTGCCGGATGGAAAGCTAATGTGTCTGGAGAGGAAAATGTATCAGGTTGGTTAGCAGAAATCTAATGTTAGAGAACTCGGGGCGATGCGTGTAAGTCAGCAAAACACAGTGGAAAAGCTGATAAGCCAAAGAGAAGATTGCTTAATATTTACACTCCTGTGAACACTGCAGTGTGAACCTGGGAGGCGGTTGGAATTTGACTAAATACAGCAGAAAGACCAAGTACCAGTGTGGGTTGCCTTGGGAACAGGGCCCCTTTCTCATGCTAATGATTCTATAATAAGAAAAGGAGGACTTAAAGGGAGTAGTACGTAGTACAAACTTCCAGTTATAAAATCAAGTCATGGGGATTAATGTACAGCATAGGGAACACTGTCAATAATATTGTAATGACTGTGTATAGTGACAGATGGTAACTAGACTTATCATGGGGATCATTTTAGAGTATATAAAAATATTGAATCACTGTGATGCCCACCTGAAACTAACAGGATATTGTATGTTGGCTATATGTCAATTAAAAAAAATATGAAGTGCATGGTAATCATGGGCAGACCAGTGAGTTGTTGGGGGTGTGGAGGGTGTTTAGCAGTGTCAAAGGAGTAGGTGGGGTGTGTGCATCAGTCAGTGGACGATGGAAGAGTCCACGGAGCGGCCAGCGTAGATCACAGATGAAGCACTGACACGGGCCTGAGTGTTTGGGAAGTTCCCCGGTACTGCAAAACAGGTTGACTCTCCCCGTGCCTTGCTTATAGTAACGGAAATACATTGCTAAATCCCTATTCCTCTGATAACATTCCTTGGAAGCAATCCCCCAGTAGAAGGAGGTAGATAAGGCGACACATTGGAAAGCAAAAGAACCCTGATGTCAGCATAAGAGAAAGCAGCACACGGGACATATAAGAGAATATAACTTTCGAAGTAAAAGTCGTTTCTTCAACAGTCCCCCAATTTTTTTTAACAGTCCCCCAATTAAAGGAAACAAAAGCAGTCGTCATTTCCAGGTGGGCAGGAAGTGTGGTCTATAGTATGTACATTTTGCATTTTTCACATATAGTTTATATGTTTGTAGTATTTAAAGTTGTGCTTAGTTCCAACATTTCAAAACTTACCTCTGAAAGCACTAATATCCCCATAGTGCACTTGGAGTACAAAGTATTTACTGCCGGTCTCTCCTCCAACTCTGAAGCCAACACCTAAAGATCCATAAAGAAGGTAAATCAGAATTTTAGAAATCAGTCTCAAGTGGAGCATTTAATCTCAGGTCGTGGATCTATGAAATCCAAAGGGAAGTAAAATAGCATATAACACACGAAGCTATGTTCTATGAAAACGAACATGAGTCAGGCATTCAACAGACAATTTCTAATATAATCTATCATTCCTTCTCAAAGCTCTGATACAATTCTATTCCTATTTCCCATTTCGGAACCAGAGGCACCACATACACTTTAAGGGGAGAAATCGAAGAAAGCAGCATTCTATCCTTGTTGATTAGGTAACAGACATACAGAAGCCCATTCTTTCATTTTGTTTTGGACATATTCACATTCCTTTTTATTTTCTGATTCAATACAAAAAACAGACTTCTTAGGAGCATCTCGGGGGCTTTTATTTCCATATGAAAACATATATCTGCAAAATGTTACTGAGGGGGGCAATTTGGGTGGCTCAGCGGCTTAGGGCCACCTTCAGCCCAGGGAGTGATCCTGGAGACCTGGGATCAAGTCCCTCCTCGGGCTCCCTGCATGGAGCCTGCTTCTCCCTCCAAGTTTCTGCCTCTCTCTCTCTCTGTCTCTCATGAATAAATAAATAAAAATATAAATTAAAAAAATGTTATTGAGGAAATAGGTTATCAGTGAGATTACAAAGTGCAGCGTGTCAATATGTTTTTGGAATCCAAAGGGTTCCTATAGAGTTATCTAGAAAGCTAAAAAAAAAAAAAAAAAAAAAAAAATCTAGAGAGAAAATATTTACAAGCAGAGAAAATTTTTTTTTCCTGCCTCAACTAATGAATCTTAAAAATGTCAACGAATCTGTAACAGCCTTTCCCCATCGCCCTGCCACCCCCCCCACCCCAATAGTTTCCAAACTTGTTTAGCAGCAGCTGCCTGCTAAACTGTTGAGAGGATTCAGAAGCTCATTCGAAGCAAAGCAAAACATATCGATGAGAACTTGCAAAGGTAGGGAGGCAAAAGAGGGCCACGTGCATCACGAGACGCCAGCCTTGGACCAAGGCAGACGTATCCTGGGACAGAACTGCACATTCCCTCTGACGTTAAGAGCCAGCGAGGTGATAAAAGAGTCTGGTAATTCGTGCACTCATTGGAAGCTGAGGAACAGATTCGAGTGACGTCAGAAAGCCAGCTGAGGTCTGGCATTACATCAAATACCCAGGTACCACGGCTATTAAAAAAAAAAAAATCTGGGGTACCCCTGGTGGCGCAGCTGTTTAGCGCCGCCTACAGCCCAGGGTGTGACCCCGGAGACCCGGGATCGAGTCCCACGTCAGGGTCCCTGCATGGAGCCTGCTTCTCCCTCTGCCTGTATCTCGGCCTTTCTCTCTCTGTGTCTCTATGTATAAATAAATTTTTTAAAAAAATGTTTGCTGAAACAGCAATTTACTTAATTCCTAGCTCTCTTGGCTCACGAGACACTCCTGCTGTCGAGAACCAATGTGCCATAGGCCAAAGGTGGCTCGAGGTGTACTTGTCCATCTTCTAATTCTCTCTAAGCTGTTGTGGGGGCAAGTTACTTAGCGGAGAGAGGCAGCCAAAGAGTTAAGTACCTAAGCCAAACCTTTTCTATACAGAGCGAGCAATACAGGTAATTTTTAGCGTGAAATTACAAAATGGAACACTGTCGACGACTGTGGAAAGGACAGATGATAAAGAGTAGTTTCAAGTCAGAAACTAAACAGCTGTAGAGAAGGCCACGCAAGAGGCCTCAGACATACCTTTGGGGAGTCTGGTGGGGGGAGCATTTCTTGCCCAGGCATATAGAATATTGGCTTTGTCTGTACAGGTTCCTTCATCACAAAACCTGAAGACAAAAAAAAAAAAAAAAAAAAAAAAAAAGTGGCATAAATGAAGATTCAAGCAGCAAAATGCAAACAGTGTTCACCAGGGGGCTGGAGGAGAGACTAGGGGAGGGAGAAAAAGGTAGATCCATCAGTCGCCGGGTCCTGATCGTAGCCACACCAGCTTTAAGATCCCAACGACAAATACCCCCCATTTGCTTCGACGTGGATGGAACTGGAGGGTATTATGCTGAGTGAATAAGTCAATCGGAGAAGGACAAACAGTGTATGTTCTCACTCATTTGGGGAATATGAATAGTGAAAGGGAATATAGGGAAGGGAGAAGAAATGTGTGGGAGATATCAGAAAGGAGACAGAACATAAAGACTCCTAACTCTGGGAAATGAACTAGGGGTGGTGGAAGGGGAGAGGGGCGGGGGGGTGGGGGTGACTGGGTGGCAGGCACTGAGGGGGACACTTGACAGGATGAGCACTGGGTGTTACTCTGTATACTGACAAATTGAACACCAATAAAACTGATAAACCAATAAAAATAAATTTATTATAAAAAAAAAAGATCCCAACGAGGCCTAGAGCAGAGAATGACTGTGTATATGGGAGAAAAGGAGACGCCAAGGGAGACTGGTCTGGGTGTCGCCGACGCAAAGCCGTCCTGTGGGGCCGACCTGCAACTGCTCCCGATCGGCTGTGCTCCCCGCGGAACGGGCTCTGCGGAACTCGGGTGGGATGGGGGGCGGCACAGGAACCAACGCTGACACCGTGGTGGTTTGGAAATGGCCTGAAGGACATGCCATTGACATCTCCCTCTGGGCATCAGCACCGTCCACGCACCGCCGTGCCTGCCGACAGGCCCCCGAAGCCTATGAACCCCACCTGCGCCACTTCCGAGGGGTCTCTCATCAAGCCAGTCCCTTCATCTACCGAGCCTCAGTTTCCTCTCTTGTAAAAACAGGGCTACTTCCACTTACCTCACAGTCATTCTGTAAACCAAGGGGGGTGCAAGTGGTAGGGGCGCTTCACAAACCTCGGAGCACCCTGAAAGCATTCGCTTCGCCTAGAGATTCAATATGCAGAAGCGGGGTTGTGCGGTCAGAGGATCCCAGGCAGACAGACAGACGCAGCTGGAGCCGGACCCCAGAACCCCCCCAGAGCCCCCTGCACCGTGGACAGGTCCAGGATGGAAGCCGTCCTGTCTGGGCTGCAGCGACGGGCACCCTGGCACCTGCACCGGGGGAGCCCATTTCAGGAAGGGCACGCTTCCTCAGTCCAAGCCATACAGCTTTTTTTTTTTTCTTTCTTTCTTTCCCCATTACTCTATATCTCTTAGTTTGCTCTGTTCTAGAACTGGGTTTGCTCAAAACACCATTCGGTGATGTTTCTATGTTGCATCTCCTTGCCTGTGTTTGGGGAAAGTGGCACCGAGCAAGGTTGGAGGCAGGAGTTTGGGAAGGCTTGAAAGGTCTGAGCGCTACCAAGGACAGGGACAAACAGCTTCTTGGGCAGGAGGCTGGCTCATGCAAGAGAAAGAGGACACTGCCCACAGCCATGGAAGCTTCCTGAACAGGTTAGGGACTGAGGCCAGAAACCTGGACACCACCCGGGTCACAGAGAAGAAATCACCGGTAAAACGTACCTTACAATTCAGAGGCACGGACCCCTAACATGTTTTCTGCTCACAGCCAGAAATGGGTGGGGGCATAGGCGGTAGGACAGACAACTGTCTTACGTCTGCATGAAGTGGGGGGGACCAGGAGCCAGGAGGTCCCCATAAGGTCATATTTAGCAAATGCTTCTGCTTCTATCACTCAGGATGTGGAAGGAAACTGGGTCCTGTGCAGTGTAAAACCCATCGACCAGGGGCTCCTTCGTGCTCACTGTCAAGAACAATACACTCATGGTGAAGGATCATTATCCTGGGAGACTTGTGCGTGAGAGCAAATGTCTGCGACACCCTTGTGCCAATCGCGCTGCACGGCTTAGTGTACTGGACAGCGCCCCACAGCCAGGTTCTCCTCCCGGGCCTTGTGCCACGATGGTTTAAGAAAGACTGTCCGATGGGATGAACTTTGCATCGCACTACTGTGAGCTACAAAGACTTCAAGATCTGGGCGGCAATTTTCACAGCTTTCAAACAAAGATCATAAATATACAAGAGGGCCTCACACCAGTGTGATGACAGTCTTGGGTTAAACAAGGTAATTGTTTCCTCTGATATGGAAGTCAACTCAGGGTATGACTAGAAGGAGCCAGAGTGAAACACAACAGAGAAAACTGCTTTAGTAAGTTTTTCGAAGCTGCATGCTGGATTAGGTCATTTGCTGGCACAAGGTCTTTGCAGTGCTTCCCAAAAATAACATGAGAATAAAATCCAAACATTGTAGCGTAACACATAAGGCTTTTCATTATCTGGGACCTTTTATAGATCAGAAAAAAAAAATCCCATTTTAGTCGTGCCAAATTTCTGCCAGTTTTTAAAGTCTCCCAAAAATAAAATAAAAAATAAAAAATAAAGTCTCTCTTCCATATTATTCCCTTTGCCTGCAACACCCCTTCCTCAACTCTCTGCCTGACAAACCTGTATTTACTTTCCCCTTCGAGATACCCTTCAAGGGGTGCCCGGGTGGCTCAGGGGTTGAGCATCTGCCTTCGGCTCAGGCTGTGATCTCGGGGTCTTGGGATCGAGTACTGAATCGGGCTCCCTGCAGGGAGCCTGCTTCTCCTTCTGCCTGTGTCTCTGCTTCTCTAATAAATAAATCTTAAAATAAATAAATAAATCTTAAAATAAATAAATAAATCTTAAAATAAATAAATCTTTTAAAATAATAATAAAATCTTAAAATAATAAAATAAATAAAATCTTAAAATAATAAATAATTAAAGTAAATAATAAATAAATAAAATCTTAAAAAAAAAAAAAAAAAGAAAGAAAAGATTCCCTTCAGGCTTCCTCCTCAGGGAAGCTTTCTCTGCCCCTCATCCCAGCCACTTTACACTCCTTAACCAGAGGGCTCATCTTAAGTTTCAGCTTCCTTATCTCCTCTCCAACCAGACTGTGCGTATTTTGTGGTTTAATACACTCCCAGCACCTGCACGCCTGCCTGGCATTTAGTATATATTCAAGAAATGTCTGGGGAAGTTAACTTCCAAGTAGGTCTTAAACTTTTCAATATACAAACACTTAAAGATTTGAATTGGCCTAAATTTTATTGTGCTGCCAAGTATAATAAAAAGGTTTTTTTTTTTTGTTTTTAATTTCCTCAAGAAGTTTTAATTAAAATATCTAAATAACAGTGAGTCTGAATGATTACTTGCCTGGTATTCCATAGGAATCAGCTTTCACAAGAACACTGCAAATAGGTTGTGCTTTACAGCTGAATAGGCTCAGAGAGTTTAACTTCCAAAGGTCACCTATTCAAGTCATGAGTCAAAGCTCGGCCTGTCACACTCCCTTCTGTCTCAATTCATGAGATTGATTTATGGGCAGAAAATGATATCCTGTGAAGATAAGCTTTGATGACTACACTACTATACCATCTCAACTAAGCTGCAATAAGTGTACACAATTCTAAAATCAAATTCCAGATAATTAAAAAAAAAACAAATTCTAGATAATTGTTTTCATTTATTCACAAAGAGGAGACAATGATTTTACATTTTATTTTCTTATCAGCTCTGGTCAAAGAAGAGCTCCAAAGGCAAACTTTGATTTTCTTTAAAATCCTATTTTATAATTTTTAAGAAAGTTATTCAACTCAAGACAGTAAAGAATGACTCACAGGAAGGCACTGGGATATTGAAACTAATCCTAAAACTTATTATGTGAGAGGATGATGAGAGGAGCAAAAAAGAAGAGGCTCAGAGAAATGGGTTCTAGAACAGATAGTAGTACAATGGGAAAATACTACAAAGTGGCAAAGAGCATTTGAACAAACTCCCTGCACCTTTTCATTTTCAGATTCCTATTTCTCCTTTTAAGTGAAAAATAACATCATATTTTCTCTACATAATGTGACCAACAGGAGGGGATCCTGGCTGGCTCCATCAGTCAAGTGCATGATTCTTGATCTTGGGGTAGTAGGTTCAAGCCCCAAGTTGGGTATAGAGATTACTTTAAAAAAAAAAAAAGGGGGACCAAAGAGATAAAGATGGTATTTTGTTTTTTCAAAGGGTACTATAAAAATAGAGAGGATTTTTACCATTCTTATTAATAAGAAAAGTCTTCAGGCTAGGAAGCAATGTAACTAACCCTTGATCAATGGCTGCTGTGATTTCAGGCCTCATCAACTAGGTTTCTTAGTCTTATAATTCTAGCAGCTTCTCCTAAAGGCTCCTCCATATTAAGCCAATTAATTGTGAGAAGATTCACACAGCTCCCTGTGGTTTCTTAGTTTTTGCAGTAAAAGTGATGAGAATTAACTTTTAAAAGGAAAAATATTCTGGATTGTTGGAATTTTGCTTTAGAACCTTTTCACCTATAATCTACGGGGAAACCACTCAGATGGCATGAATATTTTCAAACTATGCCAAGCACTGAAAAATGCTAACCTGTCATTTTGAATTATCCAAATAAACCATGATTGACTGTTAAAGTACTCTCTAGTTGTATCAGTTAAAGGCTATTTAAAATCCACGGTTACTCAGGGAAGATCAGAACTGACAAGTCATTTCTTCTTTGGTCTAAAAAAAATTTGTTTTTTGAAACAAAATTGTCATGCCCTCAAGTTAAGTCTATACAGCCTTAAATTCCAATTTTAATAAATTAAGTATCAGGACCCCAGGAAAATTAATCCAAAGTGAGAACATTTCTTTAAGAAACACAATATATAATCAGTGGCATATGTGGAATATCTTTATCATTCAAAACTGCATCAGGAATGGGTCAGGAATTCAAATTTCATTAACTCTCCATAAACCCACAGAACATGCTTCCCAATTCAGACAAATCTTATATGAATGTCAGTGCAATGGGTATGCAATAGGTATTACTATTAACATAGTAATTACAAGGATACTTAATGGGAAAGCTAAGTAAGAGTGGTGATTAAAAGGCACCAGCCTGATAAACATCCCTATGATGTCCACACTCAAATTTGACCAATGTTTATTACAACTGGCTCTATGCTACATGTTACAGCACTATGCTAGAATATTGCTATTCTGTTTAACATAAATACTAGTCTGCCAGGAAAGAGCCAGTGTTCAAAGATGTTTGTTTCTGTTGGAACTGTCAAAATGGTTACAGTCAGCCCGGGTGGCTCAGCAGTTAAGCATCTGCCTCCAGCCCAGGGTGTGATCCTGGAGACCCTGGATCGAGTCCCACATTGGGCTCCCTGCATGGAGCCTGCCTCTCCCTCTGCCTGGGTCGGGGTCTCTCTCTCTCTCTCTCTCTCTCTCTCGCTCTCTCGCTCTCTCTCTCTCTCTGTGCGTCTTTCATGAAAAAATAAATAAA
The DNA here is from genome assembly GCF_905146905.1 of Nyctereutes procyonoides. Taxonomy (NCBI): domain Eukaryota; kingdom Metazoa; phylum Chordata; class Mammalia; order Carnivora; family Canidae; genus Nyctereutes; species Nyctereutes procyonoides. Next base: position 12,864,264 of record NW_026575148.1, on the reverse strand, counting down.
ATCTTAAAAAAAATGGTTACAGTCATGCCACTTTACATTAAAGTTGACCCTAGTCTACTAAGAATTGGTCAGTTGCTAAGGAACCTCTACCAATGGTGCTAATGCAGGTTTCTATAAATTAGGCAAGAAGGGGCGCCTGGGCAGCTCCATCAGGTAAGTGTCTGCCTTCAGCTCAGGTGGTGATCCTGGGGACCTGGGATCGGTTGGGGGGATGGGGGTGTCTCTGCATAGCGGAGAGTCAGCTTTGCCCCCTCCCTCTCCCTGCCCCCCACTTGTTCTCTCTCTTTCATAAATAAATAAAGACAAAAAAACTAGCCAAGGATTTAGGGGAATAAGTACCAAGTGTATCTCATTTAAACAAAGATCCCTCATACTACCATGATGCAGACTGTCCTATGACTGTATTATAATATTACAGTAGAAAAAGAAAATGGATACAAACAATTTCAGCCTAGCAGTAATTTATACCTTAAATTCGCTACTATAGGGACGCCTGGGTGGCTCAGTGGTTGGGCGTCTGCCTTTGTCTCAGGGCCAGATCCTGGAGTCCTGGGATGGAGTCCCCCATCGGGCTCCCTGCAGGGAGCCCGCTTCTCCCTCTGCCTGTGTCTCTGCCTCTCTCTCTGTGTCTCTCATGAATAAATAAATACAGCCTTTAAAAAAGAAAAAAATAAATAAAATTCTCTACTATAATCAAAGGCACATTTTATAGCGTTCAGAACAAGGTAAAGCACAGGTTTTGGAGATTGTGTTATTTTTATTTATACCAACAAGGCTGTTGGTATGTTTGACTTTAGAAGTCTCGCTGTGGCAGAGGAAACAAGGGGGCTGCAGAAGACACACTGGGTAGGGATGACAGGTAGCTCGGTGGCGATGGAGAGGGTGCATGAAGGCAGCATATGCAAATACCAAAGAATCGTTATCATCATGAGGGAGGCAACAAAGCTGCAGACGTAATCTCACCCTAAAAAAAACAGTCATTTAAATGAGTAACCAAGCAGGGTGTCTCACATACTGGCTGCTATGTAGATATATTGATATGTTTTAGCTCCTCTTCTCTTTCCCCCCCATCAGCCTCTGTAACCCTGTGGAGACGGTGGCATTTAAAAAGACACAGCAGGTGGTTAATAAATAGAAGCAGTTGAAAGGGATTTAAGCTAAAGCTTCATAGGATGGTAAAGCAGGACTGCTTTAGCTTGAGAATGATTCCACGTTGGAACAGCTGGAGAGAGCCTCATTTAACCAGCTGGGATTCCTCTTTTCCAAAAAAGATCAAACAACCTGTGGAAGCCATCCTTGATTTGCAAAAAGTAGCCGGTCACAAGCATCATTAGAAAGAGTGCTCGGTAAAATATTAATTGCTTAGACTGAACATAATAATGTTAGTTATGCACAGAAGATGACGCCTAAGTACAAGGCAGGCTACATAAGAAGCCCATCCGCTTTAATCACCCAATATTGCAGGCGCACAATCTTGCAGCTGGCAGTCATAAATTGCTTTAAACCCTAAGTCTGACGTTCAGCAGATAGAAGTGCACACAGCCTGTACAAACTCATGTTACAAAAAGCGGTGCTCCCGAATCACCCCAAATGTCAAACAACTTGTGTGAACAAAACATCCTGATTTTCAAAGCCTGAAATACTCTCCATGGCCAACCATGCATTATTTTTTTTAAACTGATGGTTAGAATAAAAATAAAGCTGTTCATAGAATAAACAAAAGCAGCATGTCAGTTTCTAAGCTCTCCTAAACTGTATTTTTTTTTTTTTTAGTGAGGAGCTGTCGTATGTTTTATGTCTAAATTACCCAGTTTTCAGCACCTCATTTCCTTACCCTAAAAAAGCCCCCCAAAGCATCTACTACTCACTTATGGCTCATAGTCAGCCAAGAAATCTGGGGAACTTAGAACTGCTATGCTTTGAATTAAGTCTGCAAGCACCAATGGAATCCAACAAATCATCCTATTGCTATGTTCGCTCCATTCTTGGTACTCTTACTTTCGGTGCGCCCCGTCCCCCCCCCCCAAGGCAGTTAAGCGTCTCCTCCTATAAAGGCCTGGGAAAGAAGGTTTGAGGGTTACATCTGACAGGTACTGCTGCCTTCTTCACGTGGGCCAGCAGAGCTGCTGCTTTTCCATCAGCTGGTCCTTATTTGCATCCTCGAGAGGTATGTTAATTTGGAACTGAGCACCAGGCCCACTCTAACTATAAAGGGACCACCCCATAGTATATTAAAAGGTTCACATCAATGTATGCAATTTAAATGCACATGCATATAATTAACTAGACACATTACCAGTGTGAGCTGCTAATTTGGAATGAGACACAAAAGACTGGAATATGTGTAGGGGAAAAAAAAAACCTTCAAAATTAAAATGACTACATAATGAAAACTGCTTCATGCTGTGTCTACTATTTTCATGTAGACTTAATATAACTGTAAATATATTTTAATGAAGAGTAGAAAGAGGCAATTACAAAGAGCAAAGGAGGGCAGCACAACAGTGAAACATCATCAGAAGAGCTCTCTGCTTTCATATTAAAAGTGCTGCCTGAAGACAGGGGAAGAATTATAACTTCATAATTTCAGGGGGAAAATGTTTACTTTATTAGAGACACATACCTATTTGCCAACCTGCTGGCAATGAAAATAGAACACTCAAGTGAAGACAGGGGGGCAATCCTTGCTAACAAACAGAAAAAAGAGGAACTCTAAGCTTGACGTTTTGGTGTTAAGATATCCTATTAGCTTTTTCGTCTTTCGGTAGAACAGCTTTGTATTCCCGCAAAGATTTCCCCAGAGCATGAACGAGTTCTTGATATTCTCAGGCATCAAAAAACATTATACGTATCACAGCCAAAAATATATGTGAAAGTTTGAGGATCTTAATTTAACTACTGTCTACATTTTGGAGCAGCTGAAGAATAGATTTGCAGCTGTAAAATGAGTGTGATAAATTTCATGACTCAAACCTCTTCAAAAAATAACGCAAGCCTTTGACACTGATAGATTTTTGTTATTAGCATCGTAATTCAGGTGGGAGGATAAGAGGCCGAGCGGTTGGAAAACATCAGCTGACTGTTTCCACGGCTGAGCCTGTGTGGCTTTGGGGCCAGGGAGCACGAGATGTTTCGGTAAAGCAACTGAAAAGTTTAGTCCATGAAAGATCTTGTTGAGCTCCAATGCTTTAAAGAACACGGGTCTTGCCAAATAGTGGGGGGCTAAAAAGGTCTATACCATCGCTAAATAGAGACGAAGACTGGATGGGAGATGTCAGAGTCACTAGAATGTCAGAGTCACTAGAACAGTCTCAATGCATACCTCTCAGTTTACGTATTGAAAAGACATGATACGTACCTATTAAAAAGATCCTACTTTTCAATGTTAGGTGACTGCTTTGGGTTTGGCTAAAAGGAGATAAATATCACCATCAATCACTGTCCTGATTGGTATGGTTATAAAGTCCTTCAGAACAAACCTAGAGATGAAGTGGGAACATGTGCTGCGAGGCAGATTTTAAAAATCCATTTAAAATGACACACAGATCATGCCGTTTGGAGCTCGAACCACTCAGGGATGCCAATGAACGGCAAAATGCAGCGGGCTGCTTGCTTGAGGCGAGTCCACCAGTGCACGTATCTTATAATGACGACTTTCCAGTCTGATTCAGCATCTGCATGGAATTTGTATTCATGGAATTATGGAATTTTAGAACCTAGAGGAGTTCTATACAGGATCTAGTGGTAGGCCCTTGCTAAAATGAAGAAACTGAGGCTGGTTCACATGAAATAAGTAATTTACCCAGGGAGTCTGGCTGGTTAGTTCACGACTCTTTCACTCTATGTTGCCTTTCAAGTAATAAGAATACGTGTAGCAATGACTACTCAAAATTGCTATTTTCACGTTCATTTACATTTTCTTTGAATTCTCTCTTTCCCCTATTTGGAAGTCTTTTGGAAAACAGATTTTAACTAGACTTAATCTTAAAACGGTATATTTAAGAATATTAATAAATATTTTTATGGGCCCAAAAGAATGTTTGCTCTGATGTTCCCTCGATGTGAGAACAGTGAACGAGGCTTTGTTCATTTTATAGTAAGATTTTTCTTAAAACCATAATATCATGTAGTGATATTTTATTCACTCCTTCTCTTTAGCCAAGCTAAAGGTAAAGCAGGTTTTAAAAGCTTACATCCCTTCTAGCTATTTTCACTAATTCTAATCTAGAAATAAATATTACTAATTTCAGAAGAAATATTTTTAAAACACAAAGCCAGAGAACGTGATTTGGTGAATAAGAGTCAGAAAAAGCTGTCACAGAATAATCTTTTAATCCCAAATTTTATTTACAAAAATTTACCGAAAAGCCAAAACTGGAATGTTGATAGCAAGAGGTATTAATTGTGATTTTCCTGGCTGCATTTTCACATAAACCCGGTCATGTGCACTGGATTCCTATGTGATGGGCTCCTTTCATCAAATAACTTAAGCCTATTAACAAATGCTTTGATGGTACTTGGTCCCTGGAGACTTCCACTAATTGCCCTGTGCTTTTAACAGTTCCAAATATATATTACAATTGTTTGTTATAAAAACAACTAGATTGCAGTTGCTGTGTGCCTTTGTGCCAGCCTAACATGGGGATGCACAGAGAAAGGATTATCAGGGTATGTGGTTATGCAGGGACAGGAGCGCCAAACAGACCCTTCTCCAATGCAAGCAAACACTAGTCATTCTGGACTGTTCTATTCTGGACTGTTCCATACCATACCTTCATTCTGGACTGTTCCACGCTGGCTCCTGCTGCAAAATGGGAGGCTTAAAATGCATGGCTATTTTCAAAACTCACCAATCTTCGTGAACGCCAAGGAACAAAATGAAAGGACAGATCTTAAGCCATAATTATGCTGTGAGCTTCTGGAGATAAATAAAGCACATCTATCTATTCCAGAACCGTCGAGAGCCTCTGCTATCATTCTGGCATGGAACAGGCATTCAGTCGATGTTTACTGACCATTCATAACATGATCTTAAGACTCATCCCAGTGATTAAAATAAATCCCAAACCACAACGGTTGCCTGAATCAATGGGAGGCAGCATGGTGAAATGGAAATAAATTTGGATTTGGAACGCGACAACTCAAGGCTCTGGTCTGACACCAACCAGCCAAGTTTAGCTGAATCCTGATACTGATTCTCTGAGGCTCAGGCTCCTTGTTTGCCAAGTGGGGACAGTGGTAACTGCTCTGCAAAAACTTTAGGAATAAATGAGATGGCATATACAGATCACCTAGCACAGTGTCTGGGATAAAAGAGTGCTTGGTGAACAGAGCCATGGTGCTCTTTGGATCAAAGTATGATCTTCCAAAAGTAAACATTGGAGCATCCATTATCTAAATTGTCAGTCTTTTTTTTTTTATAAACTGTCTGTACCTTGCTACGCTATCTATGACAACAGACATAAATTTATTAAGTCAGCGTCAAAGACTGATGGATGTGCTCCCTAGCAGACTAAATAATGGTGATAATCAGGCTGTGCAGGTAACCACGTGATGCAAAAGAACCGTATTCTTCCCTGATAAGTAAATATTCTTCCTGTTTATCTATCAGCTATAAAATACTCGCACAGATGCAATCCGCGCTTATAAAAACAAACAAAAAGACATTTTCTACACCCCTTTTGACTGTGGGCCCAGTATCCCTTACCAGTAACTTCCAGTGGAGGAAGGCATATTGCATCCAAAAAGTAACATATGATGGACGGTATCCATGCTGGCACGAGGTTTGAAGTCAACTGTTAAGAGAAAAGGACACGGGGATGTGAACACAAGTTACACTTCTGTGCACACACTGTCACAAGAGGCCCCATCTTTCAACAGTTCCAACAGCTGTATGACAAAGAAGTTCTGTTGCTCTTATGATAGAAGGCCCTGATGATGTATAGATGATCTAATTCCTTAAGATGAGCATGATTTGACAATTTGTATAATGAAAAGAGCAGGTAATAATAGGCTGGAACTCCACATACGACCACACACGTTTTAAGGGAAGACCCCTTTTTAAAAAAAAAGTGTTGCGAGCAGTATGCGTGTACAGAATGAAAGCTCCCGGCTATGTGTCCACAATACATTCCCATCCAGATTTCAGGAGGATGCCGAGTGCCATAAAACACCGTGGAACAGAAACCACAGTGAGTGGTCTGAACGTGAGCAAAAGGATGCATAACACAAATGAATTACCATCTCTAAATAACAGTAGCCACTAGGATACAGTATGATGATTCACTAGAAAATAAAATTAAAATGGAAAATGCATCTTTTTTTTTTTAAATGTGTCTTTACAAAAGTACCGGAGAGAGAAAACCACTGTCCTCGATGAGCACTGTGCATTTGTTAGAGGGATCTAGAACTTATGAAATGTCATTTCTTCAATTTTTCTCTCCTAATAATAGTGGCTGAAAGATAGTAAAATAAACAAAAATGAGTTCGGAGAGAAAACAAAGAAAAAATTACGGAGAAGTTATACTAGTATGTGTGGTCAATATTCAGCATGAGCTCCCCTTTCCTGGTTTGAGTTTGGCTCACCTACTTTGGCCTGCATTCAAAATGCCGCGCTATAAGGGCAGTTTCCGAATAGCCTTCACATAGAAAAATGCTGAACAGTCTAAAAATGATCTTAAGTTTCTGGTGCGTGCAGAGCTGCATCTTTTAGCTCTTTCTGTCTGATAAAATTAACAAAACATCATTTACTGCTAAAATGTGTGCCTGAGCACGTCAGTATTCATAAAATACAAGATGGGTCTACATCAAACTACAGTGCAAAGTGTGGCTGATCAGAAAACACAGGGAGCCTGTTATGAGCCACTGTGACTCCCAACTTTCAGGAGAAATAAAGTCTTTCACTTCCTGCACTGAAAATTAGAATTTAAAGCCTATCACGAGATGTTTATGTCACCATTTCAAAGGCTAAGAGAGAGAGAGAGAGGACGGCTGGAAAATGGACCTGCAATAACCTGAGGCTTTGTCTCCAACCGTCAGAGAATACAGTAAGCCTACGAGGTTGAAGGAGATACTCTGGAAGGAAAAGAATCAATTGGGAGTAACAACAGATCACAAATCATAGGAAATCCTACGGTTAACAAGCCTAAATTTGTTACCAAGAGAAATAGAAGGAACAAGAAGGATTTTATCTCCAAAGACTGACTCTCAAGTGCAGGATTTCCTTCCTCCCTTCCAGAATCCTCCCATGGTATCATCCCTTGCAGAAGAAAATTTGAAAAAAACTCTAAGGTGGGAGTACCAGGCTTCTGTTTTTTAATCACTTTAAATTTATTTTAGTATGTGATGCAAAATTGTTATATTTGTTTTTATCAAATGGCTTTTATCATTCCACGGACATCTAACTTTTTGATATGACTATATTCCCCTCCCACTCTCTATTTACAATATCCCTCAATCCCCTGTGGATATTGAAAACCTTTTCAATATCCACAAAGGGTTTGTCAGACAAGAGGATAATTCCTCTGCCTTTTCAGAACCTATGCAGATGATCATATGGTTCCCATTCCCCTTAAATTCATTTGTTACGGGTGACATATTAGTGGACTAATATTATATTATACTAGTGGACTTCTTCCTACGTTCGAGTCATTCTGGGAATTTTGATAATAAGCCAACATGGCCAAGTGCATTTTGTCAAGAATTAAACTGCTGGGTGCAAAGCAACATGGATTTCAAGTGCCAGCTCAAAATCCAGGTGGAAATACCCAGCAGGAAATTGAGATTCTGTGACTCTTGTTCAAGAAAGAGGCCAGAGAACTGGGCATCTGGGAATCACTCAAAAATTGAACCCTGAAGCCAGGAGGGTGAACAAAAGACTCGGGACACAGTGTCAGGGAAAGCTCAGAGTGCAGGAGGCCCCAGCAATTTGTTAAAATATTAATGCTGTGTGTGTAGTGCTGTGGAACAAGGCAAAAAAAAAAAAAAAAAGAGTGGGCTGTCATTAAATATGTAAAATGAAATATCAAGCAAAAGACTCAGGGAAGGACAGGGAGGAGACCTGTTGAGACAAAAATAGATCATGAAGACATACAATCTCTGTGGCTCTTCATTCGGAAGGAAAGCCAAATGTTTTGCCGGGGCCCCTGCTTATTCAAGAGGATCTTCTAACCGTCCTCCATAAAGGGCAAAAGTTATTCAACATGTAACTTCTCTATCCATTTTCTGATTTTTTGTTCTCCTTCTGACATACTGTTTTTAAAACCACTTATTCGCTCCACATTGAACTCTCAACAGTTAAGCATTTAATTGTAGTTTCTATAATTAGAAACAAGCCAGTATCTTGAAGAGGTAGTAAAAGAACATTCCTGGGAGTTCCCTCTCCTAGAAACTACTCTCGGTGACTCACGCATTCCTCCAGAATCTCAAGATCTAACTGGAATGCTGAGTAAATCACTGGTACACAGTGGTAGAGAACCATCTTTCTCACATCTTAAAGCGGGTATAATATCCAAGTATTTATATAATTACAGCTCCAGGTAAAATCCACTGCGAGCTGAAAAAGACCGCCAGCAGAAGGAAGGTCATATCAAAATGTAAATCTAAAACAAATAGCAGGTGCCATAAAACAAAGCAGGCCCTGGACCAGTTCACTGAAGGGCCAGCTGCCAGTGGTGGGGAGGGAGGGGCCAACTGGGAAAAGATTAGGCTGATGGGTTGGTCCCATTCTGACTTATTACCCCCTAGCTTGGCCAAACAAGATCCCACCCCTGGTGAATAAAGAATGAAGTCTGTTGGGCACAAGCTGCACCTGTGACCACGCTGGAGAACTCCACGCTACACAAAAAGAATATGGGCAAATATCTCCAAGTCACATCTTAAAAGAAATTCTCCCCCTACTTTCTTTTTCTTCCATCATACACCAAAGACATAAAGCATCCAAGGGGAAGAGAGCCAGGGGATAATAATGAAAACAACTAACAGGCTGAGTAAACAAAGGCAGCCTTGGGATGGCGACCAATGCGCAGAAGCACAGCCTGTGAGAACACGTGGCAATATTACATCCGATAGGATTAAAAAGTGCCACCGACTCTTCCAACTCAGTAACAGGATGGCAGCTGCTTACGTGGAAATGGAACTTGAGTCTCAGTGGGCTGCCTGGTGTATAAGATCGGGGAAAAGTTTATGGGCACCTAAGTCTAAGTCCTGGGAATCAAATATTGTTGAAGAACCAAGACTCCAGAAATGGTAACTCAGGCACATTAATTAAAGGGATGCAAGGGCGCTGAAAGTGCACCAGTTGGAGGATTTCTCAAAGGATAATGTCATCTGAAATGAAAGACCTGAAAGGGTCCGTGTGGGTGACATACTGGGCAGAGGTACTGAGGTCTATTTTCTGGAGTTCTAAGGAAAATTTGTACTAACTGCATGAGGTTGTTTGAAATTTATGGCTTTTTTTAGGTAACATTAGACTACAATGAGGGCCATAAAATTCTCTAAGAATGTGACCTAGGATAGAATTTCATTTAGCACTTGGCTTTCTCTCCATTTTTCCTCTTCAAGTGGATATCCAGGTCTGCATGTCAAATTTTGATATATCTGCCAGATGCAGGACGTGGAAAGATTTTGAAGAACCCACGTAGCCAAGTGTAGGAACTAGAGATTTAGGAGATATCCATGCATATACAATCAACCCAAAATTACCACTGCACATGAGAGAAACACCCTTTTTAGCTAAATATATGCCCTAGAGGAATACTGCAGACCATGAATAATTAACCTATCAGATAAAAAAAGGACTTGTAAATGCAAGTTTAGATCTTCAGAACTTAGGCATTCTGGAATTATTGCCCATATATATCATTAGGGATCATTACTGTTGGCTTTGTTTCCTTTTTCCTCCCAGTAGAATCATATTATACCTAGTAAATGGTTTATTTCCTATGCTGTGGATATTTTTATATGTTATTAAACAATTTTGTCAGTGGTTCTTTCTCATCTAGTGCTGTGCATTAGAATTACGCTATGCAGCTTATTAAAAATACAGATGCGTCAGGTCAATCCCGGATCAGTCCTAGACCTTCCCCCATCAATATTTCATGTAAATGTCGGTGGTCATTCCAGGCAAGTGCACATCTGAAAAGTTTCACAGATGAAACCCAGTTTGATTCTGACCCCAGTCAACATTTTTATTGGCTGAATACGTATTACTTGAGCGTGCTTAGAGCTCAGTTACCTCATCTTAGTTAGCTTGGATTGCATTGCTCTCTTAAACACACAGGACAAACAGTAAAACCAAGGGTTCTTTTAAAATAAATTTATAAAAACGCTTTCTGAGGGTAAAACTGGTTGATCCATCAAAATCGTTTTAAGGAAAGAGATCAGTGGAATTCTGCATCATCGTGCAGCTTTCCTATTTATCACCTCAAGTCATTTTAAGGCTGAGGTTGGAAGCAGGCTCCCCAGGTAAGCCTGGGTGCTTACGCTTATGTCTGTGCAGTGTCCGTGTTGGCTAGTGCTTTGTAGCCAAACACAATATTGAGAGGCCAGAGAGATGTAAAGTTTAAGACATAATCATGTAAAAGAGTTGCTATCATTTAAAAAAAAAAAATTACAGGCCCCAGATCTTAGTATCACTTCTGTCAACATTTCTTTGTCTTCCACAAAATGAAGATTATCTTTCAAAAATCCACCCAAAGAAACTGAAGATAATGCTGTAAATTGTCATGTAAGTGGAGGATAGGATCATCCTCAGTGTTCGTCTTTGAGCAGCGGGGTCCAAAAGGTTCAGATACGAGTGAAGCTCACAGCAGCAAAGCCCATTTAGCGGCATGTTAAAAATCCACAGCAATCCTGCATATTGTGTTCTCTTCTGCTGGCTGCCTGCAAAACCATGAAGCAATCCTACACTAAAATAAAGACCTCCGGCTTGAACATTGTTAATCAGAAAGTTTCATAGAGAAATTGTAGTTAATTCTCGCTAGCATAGACAATGATACACGCTTCAGAAAGAGTCCTTCACACGGTTTATGAGGGCTTGATGCCACTGTTGCCAAATTAACCAAGACATAAGACACCCGAGCAAGCCTTTAAATGAAACACAAGTTTGAAAATGAAGTAACCCTTGCCTCCGAATAAAGGAATTGAAGCACAAACAAGAGTTAAACTTCTGGGTGACATAACTCTTAAAATGGAACTTCTTGGTATATGTCAGAACCAACTACGTAATCAATAGACTTTTTTTTTTTTTATCAGCCAGGCTGTGCAAGATAAAATAGCATAAGCTTCATTAAGCCTTGTATTTGTAATGTCATCCCTGTAGTAGTCCCCTATTAATTTCCTACAGAATGAAATCCATTGCCCCTTCTTGCCTCTCCGGGCCGTGTGTAACAGTGAGCATCTCCCGGCCCACCACGTTTCCACATGACAGCTCCCTACACCCACTCCACACCCCGGTGGGCAGCCCTCTCCACTTAGTAACCCACATCTCCACATCCCAAACCACTCACATGTATGAGGGCTTACCCCATGCCACGCTCCCTACTACTCACAGTGACCCTAGGGGTCTGGTCCTTTCTTCTCAAACAGCCCAGCCTTGAGGACAGAAGCTGAGCAACATGCATATGGCCATGTGGCCAGCAGGTGGGAAGGCTGATGCTTGAGCCCAGTGTGCTTCTTCACTGATCATACTGTTGGCTACTGGAACATTCTCCTTCCCTCTGCAGATCCAAATAGATCATCTTCCCAGATGTAGACAGAGTTCCTCCCTGTCTCTCACATGATGTTTTTGTCTGACCAGAACTGTTCATGACTTACCTTTTTAGAGCTGGCCCCTGAAGTCGGTCCCACTGTGAGAGCTGAAATGACTACTTCAGAATGACTGTCAAAATGCCATGAACCCCTGGCTAATAAAAAGCATCATTCACACATCAATTCAGACTCAGACCTGGGCTTTCCGAATTGGCCATTTTCCTCGGAGAGTTGGGGGGGCTCGTGGCATTCTGACCCCACTACAGTAAAACAGCACTGTCAGCGTGTCACTGACTTTCTGGTGATCTCCAAATGTACCTAACTGAAGGCATTCCTAACTCTCAGCTTTATAAAATATAATGAGATGGTTCCTACTCCTCCCTCTCCCTTTGTTTTTTATCACCTGAAAATACCCTGGGGGTCTTCAGGGGTTGTCATGTTGGAAATGTGACATTTGGATGACCAAACCACAGAGGGCATCCTAGAAATACTCTTGAGACAAGCCAGACAGCAACAGCGTCTCCTTCCCAATTATGACCAAGCAAATCAGTTTTTATCTGCTCATCATCTGTAAGTGTAGCCCTTATCTGTGCTCTCTGTCCAAGTAACTTTCACTAAGAAATTAGAAAAGCTTCCGAGGGGATCCAATGGTGGGGACGTATCCAATGGTCCTGTGGAGAGACAGGCTACCTTTCTCACGTTGGAGAAAATCCTAGGTGAAGAGAGAAAGGAAAGGATGTGCAGTCAACTAATGGGGAGCAGAAAGGTGACAGAGTGCCTGCATGGGGATGGAGACTCACGGCATGTACACGCGCACATGCACCCAACTCACACCCTTCGATTTACTGCTGTCGTGCCACAAAATGTGATTATCTGAGCACTGGATCCTGCCAGACCTTGGTCTTTACAGTCACATAATGACTTTATGTAATGACCCATAAGCATGATCCAAATGAGATTGTTCCTGTATTTTTTGAAGTAACCCAATATCACATGAACATGTGCTTTGTTTAGGAAAGGTCACATTTGGAAACGCTCAAGTCTAACTGGGCTGTGCTGCAGTAGACATTGTTCTACATTCAAGAGAGAAGCCCAAGAAAATGAAAAGCAATGAATCATTAGATTAATTTCATCTATTTCTAAATTCAATGGCTTCTATCTCATTTGTATAGTGCTATTTGATAGATAGGGACCTGCCATCATTCACTAAGGAAAAGACACATTTATTTACTGGTCATCCATGTGAGGGAAAGCAAGTGGATGAAGATGACAGTCAAATTTCTTGGCTGAGTGGGCTGCTGTCAGAGTCAATTCCTCTGAGTGTCTGTAAAACACCTTTTAGACAGCATCACAGTTCAGTGGTCAAATGCAGATTTTATCATACCTTCACCCACTCCAATCTGCGATTTCTTATTAAAACAATAAACAAAAGCAATGCTCTAAGGAAAGCTATGATTTCATTCAAAATACAAAAATTATATTTAACTTCATCAGAGTATTTCCCCAAACAACAACTTTAATTCACATTTAATAATTCAGTAGAGACACACAGATGCATCAAAGATGTCACGTATGCTCATACGTAGATATGGCATGTGTATGCACGTATAAATTCTATGACAACTGTGATGGTCTCTTCTCAAAATTAAGAAGTGTGTTTATCTAAAATGAATTACCTAACTAGTCACACGAGCAGAGAGCCAAAGCTATGAATTATTCAAATGCAATTTTGGCTTTTAACACCATCAAGAGGGTTTGTTTCAGTCCTAATAAGCAATCTGAATTGTACTCTGCCTTTTGTGATTTTCTTCAGAAATTTGAAAAGCCAAAGGAGAAAGTTCTTTTCAGACGTTATAATATTTGTATTATTGTCTTCTAGAATCCTGCCAGGCTATAATTTCTTTGATTTTGTATCAGACCTCACATCCCCACTGCCTTGCCCAAGAACTGGCACACAGCAGAATTTTTAAAGTTTGCTGAAATTACGAACAAGTGGCTTTTGTTAAAAAATAATTATTCCTTCATATTCAAATAAGAGCATAATTAAAGGCAAAAAGGTAAATTGTCTACTATATGATATACTGCCATAAAATTGGCCAAGCAAAACACTTGTTTGGTGTTCACTCATGTATTAAGCTAACGATATTGAGTCCCCACCATACCCAGGTGCACACGTCCTGCTGGCATTCAAAAACTGAAAAGGCACAGATAATGAAAGCAGAAAGTATAAAATTGATACACGTCTCAAAAAAAAAAAGATAAAGTATTAAAGGCTTCACAAGACCTCATTTTTAACCATATCTAATCTTACAGTGAGGCATCCTGAGACCTAGAAATTGGGACAACTCACATTCTTCATTCATTGGCGAATTCTCGGTTACCACTAGCGAAACTTTCACTTTGGGAATCTGGTTATGTCTTACCACCCCCCGCCCCCCAACATACAACCTATGCATCCAAACCCTCTTCCTTCTCCATGTCTTTAATCTTCATGCATACTGGGTTTCATTTTGTAAGATGGTTTGAGCTTTGGTCTTTTTTTGTCAAAACTGACCAGAGTGTCCTCAGTAGGGAGCGAAGGTAAGGGAATGGAAGAATAATTGAATTTGATGTGAGGAAGACGGACGTGTGCTCCTGCTGTACTCTGGCTCCATCTATCCATCTGATGACTCCTTTCATTTCTTCCTTGATTCACTATCCCCACATCCAAATCTACTGTGATTTTAACAGCATACAGGTAGAGTAACACATAGCTAGTAAAAAGCGTGGGCAAGTTCCTTGATCTCTCTGACCCTCTGTTTCCTCTTCTACAAGACGGCTTTCTTACAGAGAGAGCTCTAAGTATCTTAGTGTCTGGTAGGCCCTTAGTAAACAGGTAGCAATGAGCTGATGATATGAGCAAGGATTCTGTATAAACTATTGCCCTACTATTTGATTAAATCAAAGAAAGAGATGTTCCTGTCTTTGTTTCTCTAACTATAAAATGGGACTACCTGCAGGCTTGTTCTAACAATTAATGAGACAGTACACGCAAACTTCCCCTTACCTATTCCCTTATATAAGTGATTGGTATTTCTCTCTCTCTCTTTTTTTTTTTTTTTTTTGCAATTTTCCAGTTCTAATTTGCTTAGACCTAAACACCTGTGGTTGCTGGCTTACGCAGACTGATGGTAACCACACGTCGCCTAGGGCTGGTACCAAAAAGGACTTGAACAAGTGACAAAATCTTTAGTATTCATGCAATCCTCCCAGCAATAAAGAAAAGAAAAAAGAAAAAAAAAACACTGGAAATAATTATTAATCTTACAAGCTCCGTTAAGGACCTTAGAACTGGGAACAGTTCGATCGTAGAAGGGAAGTGCCTGAGAAAACGCAGAGACGTTTAGTCCCCTAGTTCTAATGCAGCCCTTTCATGAGTTTCCTATGAATATTTTCCTTGACTGAATATATTCACTTGTGCTTTTCAATTTTAATTTATGTGAAAGCAAACACATTTATATTAGGAGAGCAATAATGCATTCCGGGATATATATTTACAGTCCTTAGAGTCACCGGCTATGAAATCATATGCTACCATCACTCTTGTTTTCATCAAGAAAACAAATCAGTAACCTATTAATATGAGACCTGTAATGTTTCTGTGAGATATGACTGTCATATTTATACAGGTATGGAGACTGGCCTTCTCTTCCAAGCACATGTGAAACAGGAGCAATCAAGACTCTCTTGGAACTTGGAAAGAAAATATAAAGTCAGTGAAGAAAAAAACTTCATGTAAAAACGGCTTTCAGCGAGTAAATATTATTTTCTCCTAAGCTGCCAAAAATGTGGATATGAAACTGAGGAAAGCTTTACCGTTGGTATTTTAATGATGAATTTGTATCCTAAATCACACTTAGCATTACACGAGGCACTACAATCAGGAATTTAGTTTTCTGTCTTTAAAGTTCAGGATCTGGGAGCAACTGTCCTTTCTACTTTTTTTTCTCGGTAATATTCAATTATTATACAAAATAAGGACACGCAGGCAACACTCCAACTTCCCAAGGTCTGACTTTCAATCTTAGGAAATAACTATGGGAACAAATTTTCAGAGGGCTGTTAGAAGTTGTATTTTCTGGTGAGGTTGCCACTAAAGTATGGAGGGGAAAAAATGCACATTGCTCTGGTTTTTCAGGTCTATAATGTATATTCCTGTGGGAACACCTCATGAAAATTCATCCTCGGATGGCCCTGAAGAGACTGTACACGTTGTATAATTCACATAATAGCCATTTCAGACAGCCCACTTGAAGATTAGTTTCATGGGACCAACGCACAGCTCTCATTACCATTACTTTCTCCAAAATCAACATCTCAAACCAGACAAGTAAAGCAGTGGGAGAAAAAAAACAACAACAACAAATCCACGAATAATTTGCCAATCACACCTCCTCCCGAAATAGCTAAAAGTCTGTCATAGGGTTATTTCAATGAAAGCAACCTAGATGAAAACAGATGGCAGGCTGTCACTTCTCCTATCTCATATAAAGTCTCAGCCAGGGAAGGGCCTGCCATTTACGAGTCCTCTTATCCTATAATAAAAAAAAATCAGATAGGACCAATGTTCCTTCCTTGGCCCCCCTCTCTCCCTCCTTCTCTCAATCTCTCCTTCCTTCCTTTCTATCCGTCTACTGTTTGGCAGGTAAAATCTGAAATTCCCTGATGTTGAGTCTAAGTACAGTCGATTTATAGCATGAACCAGCAGGTAAATAAACAGTCTGTTGAGTGGAGCAGAATTAAGCATCGAGCCACAGACAGAAAGCCGATACTATACAAATGGGACCACACGGTATTGGCAACCATCGACATCTGCATGCAACTGCTTAACTACTATTACTCATGAATCTCTCCAGATACAGTTTGTAATCCTGTCTCTGAGCGGCTCTCTCTAGTTTGTTTCTGCATTAGGCATGATAAATGCATTTTAGAGACTGTCAGTAAAAGATTAATATGCTCATAACCATCACAGAGAACCTTTCACTGACTTCAAATAGCTGCCCTCCCTTCAACCGCCCACCCCAGCGCACCATCCAACTAATACTTACTCACGAAGGCTTCCTCATCCACCGGCAGACGCATTGACATGCAGAGGTATGTATCAGACTATTAGAGAAAGAAAGGTACAAAATCCGAATTAATCTGCTGCTAGTAAAAAGAAGAGAGAAAAAAACAAAAACAAAAACTAGTAAAGCATGGGCTGTATGACTGAAAAAGAACTACTGGCCCAGAGAGGTGAAGTTCTCTTCCAACTGGGTATGACCAAGTTAATGGACGGGCCCAGTTTAGAAAACTTAGGTACCCCAAACAGTTTTCTAAGATTCTTTCCTAATTGACTTCAAGTATTATATCTAAGACCAGTTGTCACGGGTGACATTTCTAGTACTACTGCATGAAAAGGTAATATTTTCACATGATCCTATAAAAAGAGGGAAACACTTCAACGCGCTTGACTTAAAAATGGGACGAGTTAGTATTGATCATCTTTGCTATATACATAATTAAATACTTAATTTCCTGAATCATTTTACAACTGCTCAAATATTAATTAGAGAAGTACAGTGAACAAAAGTTGGTCTTAAAATATAATATTTGGCTGTTCTCTCTTACTTTAATATTTTTAGGCAGTACACTGAAGAAATCAACTTTAACTCAAGTTACTCTTTCTTTTCCAGCAGTCTTTTATCTAAATGGACATTTCCACCATCAAATATATTGACATTAAGATTTTTGACAATGGGCTTCTGTTGATCTCTGCATTCCACTTCCTTAGAGGAAGACCCTATGCAGTGAAGTACGTGCCATGGTTGGTAACATACGCAATACAAATATAGACTAAACTCGGGATCCCTGGGTGGCGCAGCGGTTTAGCGCCTGACTTTAGGCCAGGGCGCGATCCTGGAGACCCGGGATCGAATCCCACGTCCGGCTCCCGGTGCATGGAGCCTGCTTCTCCCTCTGCCTGTGTCTCTGCCTCTCTCTGTGTGTGACTATCATAAATAAATAAAAAATAAAAAATAAAAAAAATATAGACTAAAATCATTTAATAATTCGCACTTCATGGATTATTACTGTACAGTGCCAGAATCAAGAGATTCCATAAACACGGATGGAGATCATCTGCGTATCTCTAAACCTACTACTGGTTGGCACTGAAAAATTGCGAAATTTGTGCCTCTTTTAAAATTCTATGTTGGGTGCGAAGTTCAAATACACCTCAAATCATCTTAAATTTTGAAAAGTTAGAGAAATAAGATTCAGTCTTCATTACTACCTTTTACTGCCATTTTTCCTCAATTGAGCAAATTTTTTTGTTTCTTAAAAGACTTTATAATTATTTAGATTCACCTTTATTTGGTAAGAAGGAAAAGTGCTGGGAAATGTTTAAGATTGTGCAGTAAGGAGGTTGAGGTACATAAACAATGGAAACGTGGACCGTGTATCCAGAACCTGAGAAATCCAATGGCAAAATAATGCTTAAAGATCTTATAATCAAGTACAAGATTGTTCATAAATATTTTTCCAATCTCTGAATTACCACTGTCACAAAGCTCCAGTGTGACATAAAAAAAAATAGTAAGTTTAAGATTCTTTTCTATTTGGCCATCCTGAGTTACGAGTAATTCAGAACTAGAAGATATTTAGTGCCACTAATGGCTGCTGTTGCTACCGTTACTATTGCTAAGCCAACAGCTACTCAATGCTTATTATGTGCCAGGCATAGTTCTCAACGTATTGTATCATTTAATAACTAAAACATTCAAACATGGTAGATACTCTTACGAACTCCACTCTAAAGACAGTAAGAATAAGAGCTAACATTTATTGAGAGCTTACTATGTGCCAGCACTGTTCTAAACGCTTCATGGGTATTAACTTCTTTAATCCTCAAAATACAGCTTTATGATATAATACTATTGTTCTCCCCATTTTACAGATGGGGAAATCAAGGTTAAGTAACTTTTCTGCTTGTTCTAGCCCAAACCTGGCAACAGGCAGGTAGGCTGTTGAATCCCCTCTAGTGCAGTAGCTTCAGAAAGCTGCCGACTGCAAATCTTTGCTCTGCCTCTGTGAGATGTAAATCTTCTATAACCCAGAACTTCTCACATTCAGTGAGATAGTTCTGCCCTGGGTCCCAGCCAGTGGATGCCTTGCTCTAACTTACATCACTGCTTCCTGTCATAAAGATGCGAGGAGCCTGTTTTTCCTCTGGGTAGGTGCCAACAAATAAACCCAGACGGCCTAGTAGAGGCATCAAGCCCCTGAACACTCCTCAGTGCTTTCCCCTGAGCACCTCCCAGACTTCAAAGGTCTTCGGTCCTGTGTTTTGGCAGAACTGAGTTCAATTCACACTAGGCTCCCTTCGCTATTACAATGGTTGTTTTGTTTTTTAAAAATTTTATTTATTTATTCATGAGAGAGAGAGAGAGAGAGAGAGAGGCAGAGACACAGGCAGAGGGAGAAGCAGGCTCCATGCAGGGAGCCTGACGTGGGACTCGATACCGGATCTCCAGGATCACGCCCTGGGCTGCAGGCGGCGCTAAACTGCTGAGCCACCCAGGGTGCCCACGATGGCTATATTTTTTTATAAATTTATTTTTCATTGTTCTTTTTTATCTTTAATTAATTTATTTTTTATTGGTGTTCAATTTGCCAACTTCTGGAATAACACCCAGTGCTCATCCCATCAAGATGGTTATTTCTGAAGAACATCTGTCTTTAACTCAGGTCCGCCTGATTTGCCATCTGACATTAACAAGCGCAGAGGTCTGACTAATGCATTACCGATCAAAGCAATACAGACAATTAATGACTTAAAAGGACATATAAAAACAAAAATCAATTTAAAGTAGCTAAGTACATATTTACAATAAGAAAGGATCAAAGGTTGAAATGAAATGCAAGCCAAACAAAAGTTCTTTTGTATTTGGACTTAGAGTTTTCAGTTTTATTTTCTCTCTCATTTTGTTACAAGTCACCTCAAGTTGTTCCTGGAATGGTTAAGTTATAGCAATGAATACACATATGAAATTCAAAAAGTTGGTTCTTTTGATTAAAAAGAAATAACTAAGCACAATATACAGAATATAGGAAACTACTGTTAGACTCAGAATGATCAGATCCATATTGTATTCTTACTCTTAGCAGCAGCTACACAATGTAAAAGGACAGAGTAACTTGGGAATGTCTTCTTTTTTTTTTTTACGATTTTATTTATTTATTTGACAGACAGCAAGAGAGAGCACCAGCAGGGGGAGTGGCAGGGAGAGGGAGGGGGAGAAGCAGGCTCCCCACAGAGCTGTGAGCGTGATCTGGAGCTCGATTCCAAGACTGGGATCACGACCTGAGCCAAAGGCAGATGTTTAACTGACTGAGCCACCCAGGCGCTTGGGAATGTCTTCTACCAATTTTTATTTCTTGGCTCATAACTTCTCTGATAAAGCAAATATATTCAGATTTCAATGATTTCTTTTCTGTTCTTTTGAAGCCAGTTTAGAAAAAACAAATGAGGGCAGCCCGGTGGCTCAGCAGTTTAGTGCCTGCCTTTGACCCAGGGCGTGATCCTGGAGTCCCACGTCAGGCTCCCTGCAGGGAGCCTGCTTCCCCCTCTGCCTGTGTGTGTGTGTCTCTGTGTGTGTGTGTCTCTCATGAATAAATAAATAAAATCTTTAAAAAAAAAAAAGAAAAAAAAAGAAGAGTTCTCCTTCAGAAGGAGGAGATACTCTGCAGAATAAATAGTATTTGGCAAAATTATTTTGGGAAAACAAAGTCTGTATTATACATCACATCAATGATGTCCCATCATACTCTGACTTAGGACTTTACTGATGCCCCATTTTTCAAGATAATAATTCTGTCAGAAGAAAAGAAGGTAAAAAATTTCTTTTTCTAAAAATGAGCACCTTAAAAAAATACGGTGTGTAGCCAATCAACGGCCTTCAGCTGGAAGCTCTGAGGGCTTCAGCAGAACAGAGAAGAACAAGAAGGAATTTAACTCTTTTCTCTCCAAGTGTAAGAGGTGTCAGGGCTTTTGTTCTACAGTATTCTGGTAAAACAGCTTGGTTCCTGCAATTAAGTTGAGAGCTCAAGATCTATGTAAGGGAGGTATTTACAGGGTTTACCTGGAGAAGCCACATCTTGAAGAGGTCTCAGCCAAGCTCTGTCTCCCTTAGGCTGGCTGAGCAGCACTGTTTTGTGTGTGTGTGTGTTACTTCATTTTCTTCTCAGAATTATGCTGTGAATAGAACTAACAGGCACTGGATTTTTTTTTTTTTTTTTACAGAAATGGAAACTGATTCACAGAAAGATTATGAGTCTACCTAAGTCCACTCAGGTAGTCAGTGTCACAATAAGGATTAAAAGTCCTCAAGTTTACACCTTCAAGATGATTAGAGATAACCATGTATCTTCCCTGTCACTTTCTGGCCATTAATCTAGTTTCTTGCCATTTTAATTTAGTTAAACTGTGATCCTGGAGAGTCCTTTGAACCCTCAGACCTCTTTTTCTCTATGATACTAAATCCTATATTTTAAATTAAATGTAAGGCTTTTCATAAGTAAATGAATAATTTTTTTTTTTACAAGACAGGTAATTTGCTGAAGAATAGATCAGACAATGGCCTTTGCCAAACTATTATGAACTCATTATAGCACAGGGAAAGGAAGATTATTTAGATGACTACAAATTACCATTTCATCAATATAGGTTAATTTCTATAGCAGGTCACCAAGAAGGGACAGTTACTTTAAATTTAAACTCCATGCTATAAGCAGTAGCCAATGTAAGAATTTAAGGCTGTAAAAACATGTAATCACATGGTAACTACCACTAACCCTGTGATCAAGAAAGTATTAAAAAAAAAAAGCCTCCTGAGACAATATTAAGAAAACTGGCACAACACATTTCTCAAAGTAATAAAACCATGATATCACTGATACGAACAAGTTTAACCAGTTATGTTTTTCCTTTTTTTCTTAACCACTGAGAAACTACTTATCAGTATCCTGATATCCCACCCCCATCACTCAACAGTACCAAACAAATTCAAGAGACTTAAACATACGATCAATACTAAGCATGTGCTTTGTCAAAGGGAAAACACTTACTGAGCCTCCTACTTTATTCTAGAAGCTTTCCATCATAGTTATTTTCCACGAGAACATGCCAGGTGGGTGTTAGAGACACTGTTTTACAGGTGTAAAACTGAAGTCCAAACAGATAAGTCACTTGTTTATGATTAAACAAAATTCTCAAAACTGATGAAATGGAATTTGAACCCAGCCCATTAACACGCTTCTCTGTCCACAACTGGAAAACTATTAAAAAAGGCTTTTTTTTTTCCTCCAAATCTCTCTAGTATTTGAAAAGAAAACATCAGTTCTTAGACACAACGTTAGTTGTCTACTCGATTAAGGGGAGAAATAAAGGAATCAAAGGCACACAAAATTTAATGAGAAGTTTTAGTCCACGTCCCCTCCATTTTCAACAGCATCTGAGAGCATCTCACGAAAGCTTGTTGACAAACTGCAAAGAACTAGACTAGAACCGCAGCAGTGTAATTTTGCCATTATTTTGTTTCTGCAAAGTAAAGCTATTTGAAAGCATACATATAACTCAGATCAACGTTTCTCTCTAACACATTCTGAAGACACAAAAACAGCGCCTTACTGTCCGTTATAATAGTTTCTTCATTTGAACACACCATCCCAGAAAGGAGGCTTCCCATAATTCAACCCAAACTACCAGTACAACCTTTCACAATTTTCCATATATCATCATCATGAATCCTCGTTTTCTCTCTGTGGGAAGAACATCGTATCTGAGCTTGGTGCCAGGGGACTGTCTGTAAAATAGTGTGGATTCAAACTGCTAACAGAAGGCTCAGATGTACAAAAAGGGAGAAATAATGTGAATCTACATAGCCACGCTTCCCAGGGCTCTGTTGTGGCGCATCAGCCAAATCTGAATCAAGAGGGATATGATAGTGCTGATGCCTCTTTACTGCTGCTACTGGGAACTATCCAAGAAAAGCATATTTTTTTCCGACAAAAGAAGTGTGCTAGACATGAGAGAAAAGGGTTTATTGCTAAGGAACTCCTATTATATTCTATTACTACCCATTTTTAAAAAGATTTTATTTATTTGAGAGAGAGCGAGCACAAGCTGGGGGAAGGGGCAGAGGGAGAGGGGGAAGCAGACTCCCTGCTGAGCAGGGAGCTCAATGGGGTGCTCGATGCCAGGACCCCAAGACCATGACCCGAGCTGACGGCAAATGCTTAACCGACTGAGCCACCCAGGCGCCCCTATTATTACCCACTTTAAACCCAGAGTTCTCATGTAGACAATAGGGTTCAGTAACACCTTATTTAAAAGGGGTTCTCTGTTTCTATTTAGTTGTTTGTGAGACAGAGAGGCAGTGGTTTCTATGGAACAAGCAGCTAATAAAATCAACTGCTTATTTTAATTAATATGGGACAAACAAAACCATCTGTTTGCAGGACACCAGTCATTTTTGTTTTGGGGAAGCCAGAGGTACCATTGGGATTCTAGTGCTGAACACTAGGATTTTATCTGGATTAGATAACATCCTCCCTGCCCTCATACTGATTTACAGGATTCCCGGCAGATGACCCTTCTCAAGGAGACCCTCCTATGTGGTGACACAAATAGACAACACAACCCAGTTTTACCCGGATATGGTGATTTCTGCGGCTATTAGCAAATTGGCTGTTTTCTGTCAATAGGCCACAACCTGTAGAGATATTACATTTTGTATGGCGTGGTTTCTGGCAACTTTTCGCAGCCATCCCTTGTCCAGTAATCAGAGCAGAGAAACCATCTCACGGCAGCAACTCTGACATTGTGCCTCTGAGTCATTGCTTGCAGAGTAAGGAGTAACCTCTTCACCAGCCCAGATCACGCACAGTTTAAATCTGGTCCAGACCAACTGTGGAGGATCCACAAAGCCCTTCATCTGCAGACAGTACCCACTTTGGGTTTAAATAACTTGAGTTCTGCAAAGAACTGGTGGAAACCCCAGGCACTGATGGTAATCATCAGTCCAACAAGGGAAAGGCTCAGAAAGTGATGAACCCTCTTTGGCAAGGAGTTTGAGTTAGGAGAGGAAGAAAGCAATCGGAAAATTGTTTTACAAGTTTATCTTTGAATTGATCTGGTTGGAAAATGGAATCCAGTTGCTATTTCCCAAAGTGATTTTAATGCATTCTTATGAAGCTTAAACGGACACCGTGGTCTGTATTTGCAACACCATCCTAGTATAAAAGAACGCTAAAGCAAAGGGAAATTATAGCCGAGCACAAATGCTTTCTGGAAGCAAAAATGTCAGGTTTCAAAAGTCTACCTCTCAGGGTGCCTGGGTGGTTCAGCGGGTTTAGGTGTCCGACTCTTAATTTCAGCTGAGGTCATGGTCTCAGAGTCCTGGGATAGAGCCCCATGTTGGGCTCCAGGATCCACACTCAGTGAGGAGAGTCTGCTTGAAATTCTCTCGCTCTCTGTCCCTCCCCCCACATGGGCACACTCACTCACTCACTAAGAAATAAAATCTTAAAAAAAATAAAATAAAAAGTCTACCTCTCTAGACAAACCAAAAAAATAAACACTTAACTATAGAGAAGAAACTGAGGGTTTCTGGAGGGGGACGTGGGTGGAGGATAGGCTAAATGGGTGATGGAGATTAAGGAGGGCACTGGATATGATGTATGTAAGGGATGCATCACAACATTCTACACCAGAAACCACTATTACACTGCATGTGAACTAACTGGAATTTAAATATTCAGAGGAAAAAAAATAACCTGAAAGAAGAAAAGAATCAAGAAACAAAATAAGACTTTCTATTTTAGATGTTGTATTCTATAAGCGTAACAGGCTATTAAACTTCTTCAGCAATACATAATTATGCTCCGAAGGTGGGAGAAAATGAGGAACAAAAAGTATTTTAATTCCAAAAAAAAAAAAAATCCTACCTCTCTAAAACCAGGACTTAAGATACTTACAGATAAAATCCCTTAAATTGTTACTTTGCATGTAGTTTATCCTAATTTTTCCTCTGCTGTTGTCTTTCCCTTAACAGATATATAAACAATACATACCTATTTATGTTTATATTCATTAGGCTCTGGAAGAAATCATTATAGTTAAGATTTTACAATGAAACATTCTTTTTTTTTAATTTTTATTTATTTATGATGTCACACAGAGAGAGAGAGAGAGAGAGAGAGAGAGAGGGGCAGAGACACAGGCAGAGGGAGAAGCAGGCCCCATGCACCGGGAGCCCGACGTGGGATTCGATCCCGGGTCTCCAGGATCGCGCCCTGGGCTAAAGGCAGGCGCCAAACCGCTGCGCCACCCAGGGATCCCTACAATGAAACGTTCTTAAATTGACTAAAAAAATAAGTATTCTCCAAAACACTCCACTCTTGTCCTAACCATTAAGCTATAAGCTCCAGCCCCACCAATTTTTTGGATGTTTAACCCAATCTAGAATGTAATCTTCTTGTAATAACGTCTGTCTTGCATCTTACACATTTAGAATAATGCCCAGTACATACCAGGAGCTCTCTAAATATTTGCTGAACTTTGCATGTGCCTTCCTCCTTTGGTGGCAAAACACTGACAATTTCAGAAAGGCCGAACTGAAACCTGTATTATAGACGCTACCTAATGAGGGTTTTATACAGCATCCCTTTCTCATATGAATTTTATCCTTCAGTTGATTCATCCCAGAATCCCATTTGCATTTTTAAACTATAATCACACTGTGGCTGATGATGACAAGATTCTTAATGCCAAGTAGCTCAAGTGGAAGCTACTTCCTGGCAAGGGCTCTTCCTTGGGAATTACAAATCTGTATGAGCAAATGATGAAGGAAAAAAATATTTTGGGAGCGAACATCTGTCTTAGAGCTTTCACACACTTTAAGAAAAGGCAGAAAGGGACATTCTAATAACAGTCTATAATGAATCACCTATGGCACAACAAGTGGTGACAGTGGAGGGATCCTCCTTGAATTCTTGATTATGGGGAAGCAACAGGAGAGGAAACTACTGTTCTGAACAGGGAGAGGTTGCTGATGACCTCTACTATGTACCTTCCCCAAGCTTTCATGCCTTTCATCAAGTGACCCTGGACCACCTGGGTGGCTCAGTGGTTGAGTGTCTACCTTTGGCTCAGGTTGGGATCCTGGGGTCCCGAGATCAAGTCCCACATCAGTCTTTCCCCCTGCTTCTCCCTCTATGTCTCTGCTTCTCTGTGTCTCTCCTGAATAAATAAATAAAATCATTAAAAAAAAGTTTCCCCAAAATGAAAGCTTTCTGAACCTTGTGCCAATGTTCACTAGTCACACCCATATTCCTTCCTCTCTTTTAGCAGCAGATTGGAAAATGACTACATCAAATCTGTTTGGAGATACTTCAGAACAGAAAAGTCCCCACAACCCATACCCTCAAACACCGTATTTCTATGCTAAGTGGCTTACATTTGATTCTGGGACAATATGGCTTCCTGGGAGAAAAGCTCCAGAATTGAACAGGTCTGTCAACTAACTTTACTAGTTGAGCTGCATTCTACTCTCTTGAAATTAAAAATGAACCATCAGAAAACAAAGTGGTCTACACAATTTCCATTCCTCCTGGGGCTGTTCCTTTCATGTCTTGTCGTAGACATCTCATTAATACTTGCCTACCTCTAAATCTCTTTTAATGTCTGGGTAGAAATCCATTCTTCCACCCAGCCATTCATTCATTCATATTTGTTGGGCAACTCTCATAAAACTGTGAGCAAAAATGGTTTCTCTCCTCACAGAGCTTGCAGTCTTGCCAGCAGAGCGGACAAATAATCACACAAATAAATGTCAAATTCTTGCTGTTTAATAATACATAGGAGAAGTAAAGGTTGCTGTAAGAGCCAGGAATTCAGGGGAAACAGCCAAGATGAAGGAGGATTAGCAAAGTTTTAGGCATAGGAAATAGTATTGAAAATAAAAGTCCTATAATTGGAGAGAATTTGATGTGGCTGAGAAAACAAAAGTCAGAGTGTATAGACAGGGGAAATGAGTTAAGTTCGACTGGAAAAGACGACGCAGTACACACTGCTAAACCTTGTAGTGCATGTTAAGGACTCTGGTTGTTTGGTTTTGTTTCCTTTTTCTTTCTTAAGTTTATTTATTTTTGTAATCTCTGCACCCAACATGCTGTTTGAACTCACAGCCCCACTGGGATCAAGAGTTCAACGCTCTCCCAAATGAGCCAGCCAGATGCCCCTATTTGTTTGTTTTTTGTTTTTTTTTTTTTTTTTTGAGAGCAACAGAAAGCCAGTGGAATTTTTTGTAGGAAACTGACACGGAGGAAAAAATTAATTAGAGAGGGGAGTAAAAGGGCCATGTAGTTATTCAGAAAAGTGCTATCAGCTTGAAACTGGGTGTTGGCACTAAAGGAGGAGAAGAGAGATCAGATTTTAGAGATAGTTAAAAGGTAACATGGGGGCCCCTGGGTGGCTCAGTTAGTTAAGTGTTCAACTCTTGATTTTGGCTCCGGTCATGATCTCAGAGTCCTCGGAGGGAGTCCTGCATCTGGCTCCCAGCTCGGTGGGGGTCTGCTTGTCTCTTCCCATCCCCCTGCTGGTGCTCGCTCTTTCTCAAATTAAAAAAAAAAAACAAAAAACAACAAAAAAAAAAAACACTTAAATAAATAAATAAGTAAACAAATGGTATAACAAACATGACTTGGGAGTGGATTTGAATGGAAGGGAAGGAGGCAGTGCCAAGGATGATTCCTAGATTTCTGGTGTGCATAACGGAATGCCCGGGTAGTAGCAGTCAACATAAAACACAAGACCAAGTTTGAAGAAGACGGATTTGGAACTGGACATGTTGAACTTAAGAAGCTTTTGAAAAATCTATAAGTAAATGTCAAATAGGAAGTCGGGCCAAAATTCCTTTGAAAGGAAAGGCCTAGAAGTGTAAATTCATGCCACATGTAAGGTAAATGGTGTGGATGAAGCTCTTTTGTGAGAGTAGAAAACAGAAGAGACAAGCAACTGAGCTGCCAAGTGGCTGGCCAAAGAAAGAGCACCCACGGAGGTTAGAGAAAAACCAGGAGTGTGTGCTATCCAGAAGCTGAAAAAAGGGAAGGTTTCAAGGAGGAGGAAGTGGTGGACAATGTCCCTACTTAAAATCCATATATTAGCAGTGTTCTCACAGGGATGCTTACAAGTCAATAGTTACACATTCGGACAGGTCCTCTTTTGTGTGCTAATATTCTAACTTACTTTAAGGAACCCAGATCCGTCTAGTAGTTCCTCCTACAAGGACGATGACTCTGGATACTCTGGTCTCATGACTTGAGGTCTTCTCAGGACTATATAAAGCTCCCACCACACTCACAATCCAAATTCCCCACAGACCCTCTAGTGCTGGCCAGCTACACCGCCTCCCAATAAAGAAATGCCCACAGCAACAGGACACAGTAGAGTCACCACGAAGTTGTCCCACCAGCTCCACTGGTGATGGTCACAGGGCCTAGACCAACTTGGGAAACGAGAAAGGACATCAGTGACAAGGAAAATGAAAAAAATAAACAGGGGCACCTGGCCGGCTCAGTTGGAAGAGCGCAAGACTCTTGATCTCAGGGTCGTGGATTTGAGCCCCACACTGGGTACAGAGATTACTAAAAAATAAAATAAACCTTAAGAAAAAGAAAGAAAAAAAAGTAACAACAGCAACAAAAAACAAAGATTTAGAAGGCTGAAGAAAGAGATGGGTCAATAAAGTCAACTTAAAACCTCCAAATATTCAAAATAAAACAATATAAGGAAAACTATTTGAAACAATACTGGCATTACATAAGTTCAACCAAGTATACTACCACCAAGTAATGAATCTCTCTGGACACCTGCTTGATTTCCACCCAAGAAACGACTTCTATTCCACAGACTAGTGATGTTAAACAAAACCTAGGAATCTGAATGCCTGATTTACCTCTTCAGCACGCTGACTTTAATTTCTTGTCATCTATTAAGGACTAGTTAGATGATATAATGTAAAAGTACATACTTTGTACATAAGAAAAAATTAGAGAAGTACAAGCATTATAATATTAAAATAGGCAACTTTTAGTAATAATCCAATGGACTTCAGCACACTTGTATAAATGTTCTGAGTCTTCCAGTATCATATATTTGTAATGAGACTAATACTGTGAAAATATAAAGCTGTTGTAGTCACATTTCTCTCCCAAATAAATCACATTTGGTTCCCAAGAAGCCATTCTATTAGTATGGCTCCAAAGAAGGAGGCAGGATTAAGGCTGGCTAGGAAAGAGAGAGAACACTCTTCTAGACAGGAGGAGGAAATGAAAACACATCTCTGGCCAAGAGAAAGTTAACACCATAGTCAGAGGTGAGATGTCTGAGTTGTTAACAATGGAGAGAACTGAGCCCAAGAACTCCATTCATTTGAAAGCCTTTCCAGTGCCCAAGGCTACTCATGTTAAGACCACTCCTTCTCATATACCCAGATATTATCTTGACAAATAAAAAAGGAAGGAAGAAGGGGAAAAGTTTAATCAAAAGTTGGGGTGACTGCTTGAACCTAAAAGGAGCAGGAGGCCCTCAACTGATATGTTTAAAGTTTTCTTCCCTTACTACTCAGAGGGCCAGGAGTCTAAGAAGCTAAATTGGATCAGTTTTTTAAAAGTAAAATCTTTATTTTTCTTTGCATACTTGAAGAGTAGTGTGTGAATTGTGACTCTGCTACCTACATAATGACCAATTTGTAAATGAATGTTATCAATTTATTATTTGTACTTTTGGTATTTGTTATGCATTAATAAATGGCATCAGTATGGTATACCAGTACCTGATAAATTTCCTATGGAACAGGTGTAAAATATGCAAACAATATCGTAAGGCTCAAATATATTTATGTACTCATGGCAATGATTAGCAGAATTTTTGACCTGAAAGATGAATGGTTTTTTATTTCATTGATGCTAGTACTTAAAACTGGTACAAACATTTCAAAAAAGCAAAATGTCAATGCATGGTAAGGGCTATGAAAAGTGTTGATCAGAAACAGCCCTTTTCTCCTTATGATGAGAAACCCACCAGGACCTATCACAAAGACCATATAAATGCATACTATCTACCATATGTAAGAGGTTTAAGAACATGTTTGTGATCACTAAGAGGACATTGGGTTGCAAACTTCAGGACGACAACTCAAAATGGCTTTAAACAGAGATGTCTCTCACATAAGGTGGGGTGTGAAGTCCAAAAGTAGGAGAGATGCAGGAACTGTTATTTCATCCAGCAACTCAGGGATGTCATGAAGGGCTTAGGTTCTTTCCATCTATCAGCTTTACCATATTCAGTATATTGCCTTTCAACTGTAGGATTCCTCCATCATGATTACTGAATGGTTGCAGGAGCAACCACAGTCTCAGAAACTAATTCCCAGTATCATAGTCTCAGAAACTAATTCCCAAAGGCCAAAGGAAGTAAAGTCTCTTCCTTCAGTTCCATTTAAATAGTGAACCTTTCCCAGAAGCACTTGTTTCCAACAGAATTTCCTTCAACCCAAATGGCCAGAACTGTATCACAGGCCATCTCTAACCCAATCATATTAAGGTTAAAGGAATTACCATGATTGGCTTAGTCTAATCAAAGTCACTTTCTGGGCTAAGGAAGGTCAACAAAGAAAGGTAGAAAAATGCTTGTGATGTAGACAACCAACAGGTCCTGACACAATATTCCTAGGAACAAAACCCAAAACCCTCATAATTCTAAATTTAATCGGTGGTGGACAATCCATCCCAATGTATCGATCTGTGATGTTCAGAATTTTTTAAATCCTTGCCTTCTTTTCTAGTGAAATAATTATGTCAACTAAATACATACTCAATTAGACATTTTCTGCTCCATCTCTTAACTAGATGTCAAAATACACGAAGATTTAGAGGCCAAGAGTGGGTAAAATGCCAAATTCCCAGTTTGGCAAACCTGATGATCTTGAGGGAAATAAGAGCTGGAAAGTCAATTTAATCCTAAGTTTAAGAAAAGACAATTGTGCCTTCTGAAAAATGCTTTTTTTTTTCTTCAAAAGAAGAGGTACCGCAGGCATGGGGTACTTAGGTTAATGATGAAGTCATCTATTTAACTATAATGATCAAGGGCAAAGTCATTCTCTCTCCACGTCCCTCACAGTGATTTTGCAACCTATTCATTTTCCTTAGACTTCCAACTCATAAAGAAAACATTACAATGGATTTGCATCCTTTGCCTCGAACTTCTAAGACGAACTATAAAATCAAATACAAAAATATTATTTGGAACACTCTGTTTTTCCTTTGCACGTCATAAACATCTCTATTTCAACATTAGGCAGTTAGAACAAAGCTCCTTGTTTGCTAGTCTGTCTCTTGTTATTAGATTGTGTTTTAAAGGCTGAAGCCTTGATTTATTCTTGTTTATATTCCCAAAGACCACTTGGCATCAGAACTGGGTATGCAATGAATGTTGGTTGAATTTGCTTGTTGAGTTTCTTTTAAACTACATGACTAATACCCTTTCATAAAGGGCCTATTCCTACAAAAATAGCTCCAGAGCACTGAGTCATTTTTTCCTTTTAGGATTTTATTTATGCTTTTTTTTTAAAAGACTATCAAACCAAATTTATCCCGCTGTAATTTTCCAACTTCCACTGAAAGACAATATTAATAATTCAAGAAAAGGAATGACTCTACAAAGGTTGTCTTCTCTTTGCCTCAACTCCCAGGGGTGGACACTTGTCATATAGTTAATGGAATTATCATTATAATGAACCAAATAGCTGTAGAATGTCCATTTTCTAGATATGTTTTTAATTGTCATCAGTAGATTTTGCATTATAAACATAAACACTGCACTTCATTATTATTGTCCTTCTTTCAAGCCAGCTCGGAAATTAGAGAAATACCTAATTCTAAATGAAAGAGTAAACTCAGTATTTTAAAATCAGCTTCAGTTTTTGACTTTTTTATAGACTTCCACACATGCACACACACACACAGCATAGTAAGAACAAAACGGAACAATCTCAAATTGTCATCATTATATAATTAGGTTTATGTACTCAGTATTCCTTAGTAGGTATTACAAGAAAATTTGACCTTTTCTATCCAGCAGTTATAAAACATAACCTGTATAAACATCATAAACTGAATTTAAGAGTGATCAAATGGTTTTGGGGGGAAAGCTTTCTTACTATTATTGTTGAAGTATAATCAACACGCAATACTGTGTTAATTTCAAGTGTACAGCATATTGGTCCAACAATTCTACACGTTACTCTGTGCTCCCCAATGTAAGCGTAGTCATCATCTGTCACATAGTACCTTATCGCAATACTACTGACTACATCCTCGATGCTGAACTTTGCATCTCCGTGACTTATTTACTTTTATTTTTAAAAATATTTTATTTATTTATTTGAGATAGAGAGTGAGTGCATGATGGAGGGAAGGGGCAGAGGAGAAAGCAGACTCCCTGATGAGCAGGAAGCCCAATGCAGAGCTTGATCCAGGACCGCAAGAGCTGAAGGCAGATGCTTAACTGACTGAGCCACTCAGGCACCCCATGACTTACTTATTTTAAGCTGGAAGTTTGTACCTTTTAATTCTCCTTTATCTATTTAGTTCACCTCCTCTCCCCTCTGGCAACCACCAGTTTGTTCTTTGCATTTAAAAGTCTGTTTGTTTGCTTTGTATTTTAGATTCCACATATAAGTAAAATGATACGGCACTTATCTTTCTCTAACTTACTTCACTTAGCATGATACTCTCTAGTCCCATCCACCATGTTGTCTCAAATGGTAAGATCTCATTATTTTTTATGGCTGAGTAATATTTTATGATATATATATACATATATATATGTGTGTGTGTGTATATATATATACACATACATATTCCATAGGTATATGTATCACATCCTTTTTATCCATTTATCTATTGATGGACACTTGGGTTGTTTGCACAACCTGGCTATTTAAAAAAAAAAAATGTTACAATAAACTTAAGGGTGCATGTATCTTTTCCAATTGGTGCCTTCATTTTCTTTGGGTAAATACCCAGTAGTGGAATTACTGGATCATATGGTATATTTATTGTTAATTTTTAAAGGAATCCCCACACCTTTTTCCATAGCCATTATACCAATTTACACTCCCACCAACAATGCACGAGAGAGTTTGTCTGGAGGAAAGTTTCTTTTCATAAAAGTATTTCCACTGACAAATTTGGAAGAAATGAATACTCATCGTATGCAACTTCTAATGAATCTAGGCAATGATAAACACTCATGGCTGCTAAAACCAATAGGTGAAAAGCTAATAGGAAACTTTGGGTCAATTAATTTCCTAATTCTTAATAAGTAGGATTTACATCATAAGAAGACAGAGGTTATATGTTTCCTATTGGTTTAATAGGACAAATACTGTTTTCTTCACAAATAAATTACAAGGGAAAAAAGAGACAAAAGGAATCTCAAGAGTCCCTATAAAAGAAATATATCAACAAGATGTACCATGGGGACTCTGTTGCAAACAAACCAACATTTAAAAAATATAACAGAGAAACTTGACACTGACTAGATATAATGGTACTTGTGCTTGTCTTTAAAAATACACACTGAAACATACACTAAAATGAAATGATGTCTAGCAGATGCCTCAAAATAACTCAGTGTGTGTGCTGGGGGAGGAATGCAGTGTGTGTTGGGGGACTACAGATAAAAGAAACCTGACCATGAGCTTATCATCGTGAATGGGTATGTGGGGGTTCATTATACGAGCCGTTTAATTTTGTGCATATTAGAAGTTTTCCATTGAAAATGTTTAAAATATTAAAAAGATACAGTTTGTCACTGAGAATCTGCTACCAACCTATCAACCAACTTAACACAATAACCAACAAACTGAACTACAAACGTATCTTACACAATAACCAACAAACTGAACTACAAACGTATCTTAATTCCAAAATGTTTTGATCCTAGGACGTAAAAAGAGATAATCATAATTCTCAAAAAAAATCATAATTCTCTCTTCCTTCAGAAACTCTGAAATCTAATGAGGAAGACAAAACCCACCCTTAGGAAAGAGTGTAGTGTCAAGGTTACTGCTAAGGGTGAGAAGAGTGATAGGGGAGCACAGAGAAGGGGAAGCCTGCCAAGTGATGCCTTGATCCTAGACAGACCAGTCCAGGGACAGGGAGGAGGGCCTCTAGCTGGGACTAACATTTGGAGCACCTTTTCCCCTAGCAAGATTATGCAGAGAGACAGAGAGAGAGAGAGAGAGAGAGAGACAGAGACAGAGACAGAGACAGAGACAGAGAGAAAGAGAGAAAAGACGGCATTTACCTTTCAAGTTTCAGCCTGTCCACCACTTAAAATTCACAGACTTAACATATTTTACAAATCCTTACAAATCTTGTCATTTTCTTGTGAGTGGCACTGTACCATTTCTATACTAAACGTTCTAATTTGCTATATTTAATATTAAAATAGATCAGTCAAGTTTCCTTTAGGAGACAGAAGGCAAAATAAAGGGGACAACTGAGGAAAATGTAACCAAGGGACCAAGAATAAAGCTGTGGGCTGGGTTAGAGGAAGCATGGAGGTGATGTGGAAACACTCTAGGGGTCTGCTGAGTAGCAAGCTGTTACCACCCAAGGACACAGGAGGCCAGAAGAGGAGGACTTGCCAAACCCAGAAACTGCTTTAGCCCTGAGAGATAATAGCAACTATGGCAGAGGGAGACAAAGTCTGTCACTGCCAACCTGCTGCCCAACAGAGAAAGAGCCAAGGAAATAAATTCCCTGCCTTCACCTTCCTGCTGCTTTCCAGGCTTCTGGGCTGGACAGAGAAGCTGAGTCGCTGTGGACGAAGGGAAGAACTCAGATGAACAAAAGTAAGAGGAAGACCCTGTAAGCTGTCAATTAGTTTGACCAAACCTCGAGATGGGACCAAGTGTGGCGGAAGCAGAAACAGTGTGGTGAACTGGATGAAGAGGCATGTAGGTGATATTTCAGGGAATTCTGCAAAAGGAAGCTGGATAACGTGAGTGCAGTTAGGAAAGGGCCTATGCAAAGGAAAGGGCCTGGGAGACGAGGTGAATTTCGATTTGATCTGTTTAGATGTGATGTTAGTTGTGGCAAGTGAGTGAGGGTGAGGTGAGGGTATGAAATCAGGAGCACCGTCCTTTAGGAAGAACATGGTGATGGAACCATGTTGACCATAAGCAATGAGGAGACAATGGCAGGGGAAGGCAGTGGGGTCTGGACACAAACCAGGGCATGCTGCTCTCAACCCAGGTCAAGTCTATAACAGGACAGTAGCAGTGACATCTGTCCCTTCATCTGGCCATTGCATCCCATGTATCTATCTATCCCACAAACATATATTGAGTCTACTAGGGCCAGACTGGTGAGTATCACAGACGTGCACACAGGGGCAGGTGGGCATTAGTGACACGAGCAAGTGTAAAACTGAAGCTGGGATGCAGCTCCTAAAAAGGCACGAGGAACTAGGAGAGCTATGGCGGCCCTCTGGAAGGTGGGGTAGGGTTGTAGGAGGGGTGGAGGGAATGCAAGATGGTCAGGAAAAGCTCCTCGGAAAGAATGATGATCAGGCCAAGATACATAGGTGGGAAGTTGGGAGGATGTTACCCGAGGTAAAGAGAGGAAGAAGCAAGTAGGGCAGGGCACAGCAAAGCACAAAGATGGAAGAGGGAAGCACAAGCAATGAAGGAAACCAGTGTCACCGGGATGGAGAGGCAAAGGGACAAATCTCAAAGACATTTCAAAGGAAGACATGAAAAGAACTGCAGATTAAGAACATAAAACAGTCTCATGCTGTTCCAACCATTTTTAACCAAGGAGATGAGATGTTTAACTGCCTCGTCAGTCTATATTTGCTAATGCGCTCTGTGCCTTGACCAAAGAACGCAACAAATAAATCTCTCTTCTGAAGAAATATTTATCAGGCACTCTGCAAGGCACTGGGAATAGAGCCTTAACCAGACAGACAATCTCTATTACATCCTATGAGTCATCAGCCAACCTGCTTTCCTACATGGACCCAAGAGCAGAATAGCTGGGCACAGATTCAAGGGAGATTTATCAACCAACAAATATTCAACAAGTACCTTGTAGGTGCAAGACACAATACAAAACATTGCAAAAAAAAATATATCTGGTCTACACAACAGGGATGAGCTGGTTTCTCTTAAATACAGACTGTGATCAGTGTGTCTGTTCAGCCTGGGCATGACAAAAATATGCACAATGATGAATAAGATGCAGTCACTGGTTTCAGAGACCCTTCAGTGGGAGAGATTTGAAATGTGAGAATGAGTCACTGTGACAATACAAGAGGTCTACGAGAGGTGGTCTACGGAATTATGGCACTCACATCAGATGGGCTTGAGGGAAGGGGGTAGGGTCCCAGGGAGAGGTGCTGGTACTCTTGTAACTTAATAAGGGATGATTTCAATAGGTGAGGATGAGAAGGGCAAAGGCAGAAAGAACAGCATCAGTTGGAGGGCATCTTCTTGTAGGAATGGCAAACAGGCTTAGTGTGGCAGAAAATGGGAAAACTCAGGAAGGAGCATTGCAGGGGATAAGAATTAAGGTGGCACGGATGGGGACCCCAGGACAGAGAATTTAAGAACCTGGATATGGACCAGGAAACACATTTGCTCAGAATGAGGAGTCGCTGTAGAGTTTTGAGCAAGAGAACAGCATTATCAGAGAGGAGTGTTAAGATTATATGGACTGAAAAACATCCTAACTGTTAAAAGCACACGATCTGGAGCCGGCCTGCCTGAGTCAAGACTCCAGACTCCCTCATGGCTACGCCTCACCATCAAAAGGAACAAACTATGTATAAACACAATGTCACAGATGAGTCGCTGATGTGTCATGCTGCGTGAAAGAAGCCAGACGCCAAAGACTCCGTACTGTTGTGATTACATTTATATGTAAATCTACAGAAGGCCAAACCTTAGTGACAGAGACTAGGAGGTGCCAGAGGCTGGGGACAGGGAAGGAATGGGAGGGAGCCCACAGGGATCATCACCCATGGGGGTGATGAAAATGTTCTTTACCATGACTCAGGGGGCAATTACACCACTGCAATATGTGTGTCAGCACTCACTGAATTGTACACTTTAAATCAGTGAATTTTTTTTTTTAATTTTTAAGTAAATTATATCTCAAGTAAGCGGATAAAAATGGGGAAAAAATCATGCAAGGGTAAAACGTTAGATAACAGTTGAAAAAAAAATTGAGCTGAAGAATATTTCTTACATATTAAGAACCTGGCAGCAGGAGCCTCACATGAGGCAGGGGACATATGATCCAAGTAGAGGCATAGACAATAGGGCAGTCACGTGTGTGTGTGTGTGTGTGTGTGTGTGTGTTTGGGGGTACTGGAAAAGGAGCAGGGAATATTTTTTTTTTTAAGGTTCGAGAGTGCTTTAATGGGGAGCACTCCCGGGTGAGGTTCCATGACTCGGAGGGTGGCCTGAGTCAGGGAAGTCGCCAGCAGGGAATATTCTTAGTATGAAGGTAACTTGATCCTCTTTTGGGAAAAAAAAATGTATTCAACTAATCTTTATTGGACACTTGGCATGGTCTTGGGCCCAGGGGATGCAAGAGGGAACAAGACAGAGAGGTCTCTTCTCTCAAGGCACTTCTATTCTCTTCAACAGATGGACATGAAATGGAGATTGGCTCCTTGAGTGGTGGCCACTCAGATGGAATTCAGACTTCTGCCCCCGACCCGTGGAAGGAATTGTGTGAAGAGCGGCGAGCTAGCAGGGCAGTCGTATTCACAGCAAGATCTACAATATTAGGTATGTTAAACCTACCAGACACAATAGGTATATTGTACCGACAGGTGGATGCTGCTGTCATGGTGGTTTTACAGGGGATTATTTTATAAAGAGCCTGGGGGAGAAATGGTTGGGCACACGGATATAGAAAGAATTGGCAAAATCACGTCAGTCTTGTCTACATTTCAAAACTACTTAAAACATTTTCAAACACGTTTCTGAATTAATCCTACGAATGTGTATAGGAGCATATGTTTGGAATTTACTAGATCTGAACACACCTCAAAGAAAAAAAATCACTGGCAGTCGATGATTTCTCCTGAGCTGTCACAATGGGGTGACAAGACTGTCCTCTAATTAACGTTCTCCTTCCTAACATGGTGTTTCACAGGTTTGCATATTTCTGTTCTCTATGAAGTTCTTTTTTTCTCTCTCTCTCTCTCTCTATGAAGTTCTTAATGATAAATGAGTTCTGGAAGGTTTCTTTTGTTGTTGTTTTAAAAGCAAGGAAACTACTTCTGATTCATGTATTTGTAAACTTCTTTTGGGCAAGCTGACATTTTCGAATCTTGGGGAAAACACATTGAGGAAGTGATGCAAGTGGAAATAAATGATACACGGTCTTCCAACAAACTTGGG
Organism: Nyctereutes procyonoides; assembly: GCF_905146905.1. NCBI lineage: Eukaryota > Metazoa > Chordata > Mammalia > Carnivora > Canidae > Nyctereutes > Nyctereutes procyonoides. The sequence goes on along the minus strand of NW_026575148.1, from coordinate 12,825,949 downwards.
GTCCTTCCCCAGCAGCAGCCTCGAAGGCATTTAAAAAAGAGCTAGATTTGGCTTTTATTTGCTTCTGCGGTGCTTCAAATCTCTTTGGCTATTATAGGAGGTTTTCAGGTCATCACAAACCAAAGTGAAAAGGGACTATTGTGGGCAGGAACCGCACGAAATACCTTGTTTATCTCAACTGACTCCCACCATAATTGATGGAGGGACTGAAAGTCCCCTTACACCCAACACAGCGTGGGCTTCTAGGCCCAAACTCGCTGTGCTGATTGAACCAATGACAGGTGTAAGATAGAACAGGCTCTACCTCTGGCAGAGCCAAAGAACTCCTGTTGAGTAAGATGAATTTTTTACCCTGAGCTCTGAGCTATTTAGGGCAGGAGCTTAATTTCCTCACCCCTGAGCACAGTTTTTCCATTTTATATAACAGAGTTGGTTACGACAGTGGAAAAACAATACCGAGACCATTTGTTAACTTCTAAACTCGTCTGACCCCACTCCAGTCACCTCTGTAATATTTGCATTTACCCAGGCTACCCATCCATCTCCTTCTTACAGCTCCCGTGTATGCCTTCGAAGTGTGAGGCAAGTGGATGAAACCACAACAGTGAAATATCTGGGAATACCGCCTTAGCATTTACGAAAAACACATTAAGGGAGATAAAATTAATATTTTAACGTGTCCAAATGGCAGAGGCTAAATATTATAACAACATCAATTATAGGAAGGGAGGTAAACAGATAATTTGCATTTTCATAGCAAAATGTTCATTCGGTTGCAAGCAGATGATTTACCCATAGCTCAGCACGGCCTCCTGCGTGAAATAATTCTGGTTTCCGCAAAGAGCGAAAGCCGCAATAGTTCAGTGGTATCTTCCAGCTTGTCTTTAACTTGCTGTCAGTTCTTGTTGAGAGTTTATTGTTTTTGTTTTAGATTCTATTTCCAAATTAGGACATGTAAAAATCCTCAGGTAAGGCTTTTTCAGTTACACATAAAAATTATTAAATAAGGATGTTAAAGTGTTAACTTGCGTGCACATCTGCAGTCTACGGAAGGAAACACTCCAACCTCTCAGAAACATCATTTGCCCTTTGTAAATCGATGTTGCCATGGCAAATGTTTTCATTTAATACTGGATAAGCTGAGGGCGGGAGTACAACACAAGGTACAGCAGAAACGTACTGGCTATTTTTATACACCTTCCTCTTTAAAAATGCACTGAGGTTTGCTGGATGAGGTGACTTTTGCACACTAAGACAAGGCTCTCCCTTTTATGGGTGCCTCAGATTTGTCCCTTTATGTATGCTTAAGTAGAATACATTATCTGTGAAAAGCAATCTGTGCCTGGAAAGACTGTGTTCTGCACTTTTGCTTTAAGAACACAACATTCACGTGGAATGGTTCCAAATGCTCCTCTTGAACGGGGTTATTGAAATATTAATCCAGACTACATAAATCTGAAAATAAGTGAAACAAAGAGGATTTTTCTGGTGGCTAATAAGTGCAGAGAGAATCACTTTTCTTGCTAATGTGGAAAGATATGCATGACTGCCTTCCACAAATATCTTCAGATCAACTAAAAGAATGCCCACCCCTTACAAATCTGGCTCTATTTGTTTCTAAAGGTGTACCAATTTCCTAAATTCTTTAATTAATAAGGCTCTCTTAATAGCACTGCTGCAAAGCAGAGGAAAAGGAATTAAAAATTTATCAATTAGAGGCATTGTGTGGAAAACTCCTCTGGAGATTTCTAGAACATCAGAGTTTATGTCAGAAAGGTAGATCTTTTTGTTGTTGTCGTTTTGTATTCTTTTTGTGGGTGATGCTGTTTATTTGTTTCTTTATTAATTGTTATCCATAACAAAATAATAAATGATTTTTTAAATGATAAAACAACTTTTGATGCATGCAAAGGAGGAAAATCTGTTGTCATCCTCCTTCACTGCTACTTCTCTGACGGAGCCTGTGTTTACAGCTTAATGTGCCTCGTAACCTCCTCCATGGCTGCACAAAAATATGTAACCAGACACACACTTATATAAGGATTTTGTTATTACTGATTTTTATGAAGATGGGATCTCACTCTGCATATGGCTACAGCTTGCTTCTCCCACTTAACATGCAAGGACAATACTTTTAGGGCAACGCACGTGGACCTAGCTCCGTCTTTCACTTACTGCACAATGTTCTATAGAATGATATCCCATGATGTCTGCCAGATGGGGCACAGACTCTAGGACTCAAGGGTACGAGAAGACCAGTTAGGAGAGCTACGGTAATAATTCAGGAAAGAGAGAACAGTGCATGGGTCAGAGTAGGAAAGGTGGATGTGGTGAGAAAGGATTGGATTCTGGATATATTTGGAAGGAGGACCAACAGAGGTCGTAGGCATATGGCCCACGGGGTGTGTGAAGGAGGGACCAGGAAAGACTCCAGGGTGTTTGGTCCAGAGGAACTATATTAACACAGGGACTGCTATTCACTGGGATGGAGAAGACTAACTCACAGTCTTCCAAACAAGAAAGCCCTTGTGCATGACCGTTTACCTCATGAAAACTAAATAGGTAACTAAGGAACAAAGATCAAAGCTCAGCTCACCTTGCATCGGTATTTTTATTCTCCTTGTTCTGTAAGTCAGAAGACAGGGTTCATGAGATGTCAAAGGTTAAATCCATTTATTAGCCTAACTGGCATATGCAATGGTTTCCGATCAGGGATCAGGAAACTACAGCGCATGGGTGGCTGCCTGTTTTAGTAAATAAATTTTTTTACTGGAACATAGCCAAGCCGCTCATTTCCATATTGTCTAGGGCTGCTTTCTAACTATAGCAGTTACGACTGGGGCCGGATGGCTGGCAAGTTGAAAATATTTACTGTCTGATGCTGTGAGAAATCATTTGCTCATCTCTTAGATTTAGGGAAGGATAAGCCAAAATTGGGTTAAACTGAAGGAGGCTGACTACAAACCAGGTGTCTTTTAATAGCCAGGTGATCAGAAATACGTGATCAGAACTCAGATTAGTGACATTCCTTCTGGATGGACATGAGGAAATATAAGAAAAAAGTCAAAAAAAAAAAAGAAAAAAGTCATTCAACGGTTTAGGATGGAACCAGGGATCTATATTTCATTTGTATAACAAAAGGAAGCTTTTATTTTATGATATATGTAATAAAAAATATAGGTTTGTGTGCACACACATAATGCAAACATAAAAAATATGCAGAAATGTTCTCTGGAAAATGCATATAGACCGTTAACAGTTTGGCAGCACAGAACTATGAAGTAAATATGGTCTCAGATACAAGTAATCCTGTATTTAAGTCCATGTTCTTCTATTTACTGGCTACATGGCTATACACTGGTTATTTAATATCTCTGAGTTTCAATATCTCATATAAAAAATGAGAATACTAGTATCCTAAACACAAAGTTTTTATGAGAATTCAAAAGATAATGTTTGTAAAGTGTCTAGTATGATGTTGTTATATAATGAGTACTCAACAAATATAGTTTCTCCTTTGAAATATTTACTAGAAAACAAAACAAAAAGAATTCAAAATCTTATTGAGAAAATAGGTGATCATAAGGGAGTCTCTTGGACTGTAGTTATCTTTTATTTTTTAGGTTTTATTTTATGTAAATTCAATTAATTTAGTGTTTTAGTAGCTTCCGAAATAGAGTTCACTGATACATCAGTTGCATTTAACGCCCAGTGCTCATTCCATCATGCACCCTCCTTAATGCCTGTCACCCAGTTACCCCATCCCCCTATATTTACTTTTCAAATTATTTTCAAGTATATTGATATAAAAATGTCAAAAAATAATCAAAAACAAAAAAGTCCCCTTTCTGTTTCTCATTTTCAGCAAAGAAAGAAAAAAAATGGTCGATGTGCATTTACAGCTCTGAACCCAGATTTATATGACATGTTTAGATTATTCTTGCTGAAGAAAACACTCTTAATAGCTCAATCATAACTTCCCTAAGTGGGCATTACATAGGTTTTAGTAAAAATAAAGAGGAAATGCCATGATTTAAATCTAAACAATTAGCAATGAACTACATGTGACTTTAATTTGCAGTTTACAAGTCCATTTAATGTTTTTGTATTCTGTTTAATTCACATAATTGAGCCTTGCTGATGAAGGGGTGAATTGTACAAATAAATAACCAATGAACGTGACATGTAGCATCTTAAACGACAGCAATCCTGAACTTTCAAAAAAAGAAAGTGAGAAAAACAATTTGGGTTACTAAATAAATAAAACAAGGGTCTGGTGACCATTCTTTTTAGTAATCACTGAATTTTCTTCGCTATTAGCCTCTCGTTGGGATATTACTCCCTTGGTCTGGGGAAGGGGAAGGGTATAGCATTTTAATCTGTTTTGTTGCTCTTCCTCTAAATCTTGAAATTTTACATACATTGCCTAAGTCTTCCTGAATAAAAAGCAAATACTAGTCCAGAATTAGGATATTTTTCGATTTTCCTTCTTCAATCGCAAGACCACCATATTCCTTTAATCTTTTTGTGGAGGGAGAAAAAACTAAGAAGTAAAACATGCTAAAAGCCATGACTCATGTTCTTTTCATCGTAAGACAATGACTTAATGCAATCAACCTTTACCCTTGATCTATTTTTTTCTAGCAAAGAAATCTGCTGGTACAGAACCAGCTACTAGAGCCACTACTACTGTCTTTTACACTCATGGCCTCACTATTCTTAACATTTTTCTAGGCAGCTCCTCTCAACCAACCGGAGTTGCCTCAAAAAGAAACCCATTTGCCATTTGTCCTATTGTACAGACTGAGTCAGAAGAGAATGAGGATGCAGCAACAGAAAGGCAGATGACTAGAGAAGGTAGGATAGGACATGGCCACTAACCACACACAGGTGGTCAGGGAATCTATGGGGGTTCCAGACACACAAACTCTAGAGTCGGGTAGAGATCTATCTGGGCAGTTCCCAGCAATCACCCAGCTGCTCTGGGCAGAGCTTGAATCCATTCTCCCCAATGAGTATAACAGATAACCTACTGCTGGTGCCCAGAAGGTCGCCAGTACCCAGGGATTAATTTTCTGCCCTTACACAATAAGGCTTAATTTGAAAGTCAAACTAATCTTAAAATGGAATATGGGGTATCTCCCTTCCTTTTAGTCTCATGCTCAATAAAAAAAAAAAAAAAAAAAGTAAATCACAACCCCCAAAGAATTAAGAACTATTCCAGTAAAAACCCATTTGCGGGGGAGGTATCCTTGATAATTCTGTCCTGAATTTTTAAGCACTGGTTGGGATTTCTTCTCCACCCACCCCCCACTGTAATGATTAGATTAAAATATTGTAACATTATAAATGTTATGCATTTATAACATTATAAATATTTAACATAATATCCTCCATATAGGCCATAAGCCTAACTTTGTACAGCTAACCAACTACATGAAAAAGTCTAATTTAATCAGCATTTTGAACTTAAGAAAATCAAGGCACCATAGCAACTCCGCATTCACCTCATATACTACTTCTGATAAACAGGTTCCAGAAGCAAATGCCACTAATGAGTGAAGTTATGATAGTGGCTTGATCTTTTAAACAGGTGCAGTAGGAAACACGTGTGAAAGCTGGGTTCTTCTTACATGTTTATATGAGCAGGGAAAGCCAGGGGAATCTCTTCCTTTTTATGTCAGAGAATGAAAAGTTAAAATTTATCAGTAAACATTTTCTAACGGTTGTCCATTTTTTTGAGAAAAAGCAAAGAGAAACACTGTGGGAAGCTTTTGAGAAAATGTAATAGGAGTACTTTGTTCCTATGGTTAAATTTCCAAGCTACATTCTTTCAGGATTATTGTAAAATAAGTGAGAACTTAAGACTCTAATTCAAGGTATTTCAACTTGCTGTTCAGGGATATCTGATGTGATCTTTAAACTCAGAATGGTTCCATTTCCTGGTGTTCCTGGGGATAGACGCTTGTGCTCAGGAACATAGGGGAAGGGCAGCTTTCTGATTTCAAAGCATAATCTGTGACTCTTCAAAAGACAAATACAGAATGAGACAAGAATCTGCAAGAGGTTCAAAAAAGGAAAAGGCGCATTCCTTTATTGTTCTCAAAATGCTCCCAAAATAAAGGAGGGAAACCCCACATGAATGACAGCCTAACATACACTAATGGAAACACATTCAATTGTTACATGATTTCGAGTTATTGGGTTCAAAGAAAATATTTGATTCTATAAAATTCTATTTTTTTACCAATTCGTTTACATTAGTAAGTCCTTGAGCCAAGACGGCAGAGGATCTCAGTGGTACAAATAACAAATAAAACGCTATATAAACCTAGGATCTGGGGATCCCTGGGTGGCTCAGCGGTTTGGCGCCTGCCTTTGGCCCAGGGCGTGATCCTGGAGTCCCGGGATCGAGTCCCACATCAGGCTCCCGGCATGGAGTCTGCTTCTCCCTCCTCCTGTGTCTGCCTCTCTCTCTCTTTCTCTGTGTCTATCATAAATAATAAATAAATAAATAAATAAATCTTTAAAAAAAAACTAGGATCTTTAAAGACTTACGTTAGATGAGAATTTTTTTTTAATAAGGCTATTATACAAAGTTCCCAGCAAAGTGGAGAAATCCAGGCTAATTTCAAACTAATGTTAAAAAAAAAAAAAAAAACCCACTAAGGCTTTCGACTGATGAAACGACTTCTGAAAAAAAAAAAAAAGAAAGAAAAGAAACGACTTTTGATACTTTCTTTTCTAAGCAGGTTGAAAGACATGTAGTAACTTTGAGAAAAAACAACCATTCTCAATGTCCCTTCATTATCTGATTAGGAGAGTCATTTTTAATAGGAATTACTGAGGAATGAGCACATTCCCCGCTTACTTTCTCCAGGTTTCTCTTGCCCAGGTTCTTACTATCGTTCTTCATTTGGCTAAATTCCCTCTCTTCCAAAATTATTATGATGTCTTACCTTCTCCAGGAAGTTATTTCTGAAAGCATGAAGGTGGGCCATTTCTTTTTCATCCTACGGCTCATTCACGTCCTCAGCACACAAAATAACAATAATGATATGAGTTCACATCTCACGAGAACTTCTCACGTGCAGGGCAACTCAACATGCTATTGGGATGACCCGGTCCAGGCCCCAACACAGTCCCAGGTGGGTGCTATTATCATTCTGTCCACAGATGAAGGAGCAGGACCAGCTGGTTCAAAACGATACCCGAGTTGACGCTGCAAGAGCTAGGCCACGAATGCTCTCAATTTGGCCCTGAAGCCCATACAACCCACCAGATTTGGCTTAGATTTAGACAATAGACTTTATGTAAAAATCATCATAATTACACCTCGTTCATTTTAAGATCAAACGTCCACAGGATAGTTAACACATCAAACTGATGATTGCACCTTATGAAGACCAGGAACTGGCGGTTTATCCAATTGTTTTGTTCATTGATATGAACTGGTGATAGCAAAAGCTCACAGGGCCTCTGATGAAGAAGGGAATCGAATGAGGAAGAAAAAGTGAGGCTAAGAGCCTCAAGATACCAGCAGTCCATGGCTTGGCTGGATTTGAAGCCTGTGCCATCAGACACAAGATTCTGCTTCCTTTACGTCTACTCTACTTAGCTGCTTCCTCTTCTCCCTGTCTTCCCAAAGCCTGAGAAAACACTGATTAAGGAGAAACTTATTAAAGAGGACAGAAATTACTTTTTGAAATTTCAAGTCACTGAAGAGAGTGAGCTTACTTTGAATATAAAACTGATATTACAAGAGATAATTACGCTACCTTCCCCAGACTCTCCAGAGCTGGCTTAATGAGAGCAATTGTTAAAGGCTGCTCTGAAGTCTGTGATATAGCAGAATGGACTGCAGCGCCGAGGCCTGACATGACTGGATACCCGGTGGTAAGACACTGATTTAGACCTGGATCCCACCAGCAAAATTAGCTCCTCGTACTGCATCTGTTCGAGAGCGACGTGCTCTCCACCTCTGTCCTCCATCTGCTTATTTCTCTTTTCAGGCCTACCTAACAATCTCACATCTCCGGATCCCTGGGTGGCGCAGCGGTTTAGCACCTGCCTTTGGCCCAGGGCATGATCCTGGAGACCTGGGATCGAATCCCACGTTGGGCTCCCTGCATGGAGCCTGCTTCTCCCTCTGCCTATGTCTCTGCCTCTCTCTCTCTGTGTGTGTGACTATCATGAATAAATAAATAAAATCTTTAAAAAAAAAAAAAAAAACAATCTCACGTCTCCCAAGGCAAGGACTCAGAGCAGATTCACTGATGTGCCTTGTTATTGCCAAAACTTAACGATATGTGTTAGAAAAAAATTCTGTTGAGTGAACCTATTATCTCTTTGACCAACGTGTCTGCCTCAACTACTAACTCAGTTCCTTCCTTCTTGACCTCCTGCCGTTACAAAAAAAAAATAAATAACAAAAAAACAAACAAACAAAAAAAACATTTTAACTCAGTGCCTTTACTTGCTTTTAGGTTTCCTTACTCCTGGTTTTCTTGCAAGATTTTTAAAAATTGATCTTTTATTGATTTATTTTTAAAGACCCATTTATTCATTTCTAGAGAGAAAAAGAGTGTGTGTGAGCAAGGGGAGGGGCAGGGGGGAGGGGGGAAAGAGAGAATCTTAAGCAGACTTGACCTGAGCCCAGAGCCCCACATGGGGCTCCACCTCACAACCCCAAGATCATGACCTGAGCCGAAACCAAGAGTCGGATGCTCAACTGACTGAGCCGCCCAGGTGTCCCTTTATGTGATTTTTTAAATATTCTATTCTTCAGATTATAGTTATTTTTTTATTTTGCTCTTTATTTTTGTCCTTGATCATTCTCTTCTCCTGGATTTAGGGGGAGAGGGGTTGGAGGAGAACCACCTCATTTTATTCCCTTCTATCTTTTATTTCTTTCCTCTAATATGTCTCATTTTTCTTTTCTTGTCTTGCATTCTCTGTTCCTCTTTGGGATCTGTGTTAAATTTGGTTTCATCTGCGCTCTGCAAAAAGAATACTTTCTTCCCCCAAAGTCCTCACACTATACCACAGCTCTGCATCTTCGTCACCAAGGATGCCAAGTTCAGGAGGGAAGTGGGTTTCCGAGTCCCATCTCTTCCTGGCTGTACCCCACAGGCAGTATGACTATCATTTCTCATGAAGGTTTCCGAGCCATAGGCAGGCTGGATCAGGTCAGTAAATTACTCCTGGCACTTACGTGATGGAGGAAACAACAGTTTGAGCTGACAAGGCTGCACAACTGAATCATGTACCCAGTTAGGTAGTTTCAGTTACAAGTCAGGGAAAACCCAACTCACCCTGGTGGAGACAAAAAGCCTAACATAAGTGAAAACTCCCTAGGTAGCAAGGCCACCAAGAACATCTGTTCTTTCAGTGTCTCTACACTGCCTTGTACAGTATTTAGTTTTATCTTCATGAACACGGCAGGACCTGGGGACTACGTGCCTTGTGCACACATGCAACGGAACAATGCATTCCTAGCAAAAGTCCTAAGATTTAATGGTACTGGTCTAGGTCACACACCTTCCTCTGAACCCATGGGCATGGAAGGGAAGGTGGGGGCAGTGATTCCTAATCCTCATCCACGTGCGTCACCTCCAGATCCTGGCTAGGAAGCTCCTAGAAACCACCTGTTTTAAAGAGAAGGAGCAATGAGGAAGTGTCTGCTGGGAAGGCGGCAGGCAAATGTCCATTGCGTGAGGCAAAGCTGTATGCAGATGGCGGAAAATAACGAGCTGTAACTTCACAGGAGTTCTTTTTGCCATGGAGTTGTTTTGGTAATTACAAAATCATAAAAAATTTTAACTCATGAACATTTTAAGCACATTTTAATTTATGAAAATTGAGCTTCTCTCTATTTTTTTAATAATCAATTCCTCTAGGAACTCTTTCTGAAAATACTGGCTCCAACACAGTTACCTATTATTATTACTGTTAAATAACTTAAATATTATTACTGCAAAATAACTAGAAGAAAAAATAACAGAATAATAATGAACCCTGACAAATGACTATTTGAAAAAAATATTAACATTCCTGTGGGAAAGAGTGTTTAATGACATATTAGCAGAATTCTTTTTTTAATATTTTATTTATTTATTCATGAGAGACACAGAAAAAGAGAGGCAGAGACACAGGCAGAGGGAGAAGCAGGCTCCATACAGGGGGCCCAATGTGGGACTCGATCCCAGGACCCCAAGATCATGACCTGAGCCAAAGGCAGACACTTAACTACTGAGGCATCCCAGATTTAAAAAAAACAAAAAACAAAAAACAAAAAAACGTTATGTCAGTTTTAACATAAAGCAAATATAGGTGAAAAAAAAACATTTGTAAAAAGTGAGTAGAGATGAGAAGAAGCACACTTCACAGGTGAGGAACCATCACTGGTCTCTCCCACTCTCAATCTCATTACACCTCTTCTGACTAAATACTGAATCCAGAGCTTATGGAAGTAAAGGCCAGAATAGTAAACAACTGAATGTACAGAAAAGTCATCGCCTGATTATTTGGGAATTCACTACAACAGTGAAGTAGTTATTTATAGATAGCTAGATCATACCCAGGTTTTCAGAGAAATGAATGTCCATCCTTAGTCCCCACAAAAGGACCATGTGTATTTTCTTAGAGCATCTGGATGTCAATTTCCAAGGAATTCTCTACAATAAGTAGAATACTTTTGTTTTTGAAAGAAAGAAAGAAAGAAAGAAAGAAAGAAAGAAAGAAAGAAAGAAAGAAAGAAAGAAAGAAAGAAAGAAAGAAAATAGAATGTTATTTGCAACAATGACATCAGCCACTGCAGCTCTACAACACCCGGTCTTCCCCTGTCTCCGCAGCCCTTCAAAAGGAGAAGACTATCTTTTAATGACACACATAAATCCCTGCAGTGCCTGGCTGCAAAGAGTAATTAATTCTGGCCTTTTTATGCTTAATGAAACACCTTGCACACATGACAGCAGTGAGTTCGAGCTTCTTCTAAGACAGGGAAAGCCCTAGCAACAACCTAGTTCTCCTCAAAATGTTCTGTAGGTCACAACTGTATGAGCTCTGCCAATTATTTCTTCAAAATAGACCTCTTATATATAACAAGCAAAACACACCAAAGAAAACTCACAATTGACCACCTGTCTGAAGAGTCTTTCATAAGTTTTAAAAGTGTGCAATGTTTTGTTTGTCAAATTCTTGGCAGTAAACACGTGCTTTTATTTCTCGATTTGCGGCTGCGATAGAAGGGCATTTAAATACAGTAATTTCTCAGATGCAGCTGCTCAATATCATTTCCCTTTATTAGAATAATTTTTCATATTTTAATACATCCTTACACGCCGTATTACAAAGGCTATTAGTCCACTGAGAGTTCCAAAACATGGATTTCCAAGGTTCCATTTCGAAACACAAATAAAAGTATGAGTAAATGTTTTAACAAGAAATTTAAACGGAAAGATTTACCTTGAAAGAGTTACTCCTCTTTATAGAAATTCAATTATTCTGGTCCTATCTGAGGAGTCCTAAAAGCAAGTGTGTACTTTCAAATAAGTTACTACTCCGGTAAATGCAGTTTCCCCGCTTCAATCACAGACAGTACACGGAACAAGGGGTAAGGAAATAGAAAATTCCTCTCACCTGTTTAGGTGTAACTCCAGGCATGTGAATATCCAATGCAAAATCTGATGAATCAATAGGAATTACTGGTCTGGTGGTACCAAGACATTCATTGGAAAATGACCTGGTATTTTCCTTAAACCTTAAAAAAGAGGAACGTTTCAATGTCCTTGAACTTACATAATGGAATCTTAACACGAGAAGGAAAAAAAAAAAAAAAGAAGAATCCTAAGACCTTTAGATGAAAGATTATTGCTTTAGATCCAAACACAACTCTACAAGATACAATGACTATATAATGTTCTAAACCCTCAGAATTGCATTTTCTAATCTAGGAGCCACGTATGCCCAACTTGGAAGCAAAATATCACCAAAGCAAGCAGGCAGGCTCTATTTAAAACTCGATTCAGTACAAGCTTGTCAACATCTATTTGATGAAAATGCAATATTGGTAAATTAGAAATTAACACAGGCATGCCAGTTTTCTAATGGCATAAACCTTAACCAAAGCCCAGGGAGATTTTTATAACTATTTCCTAAGTGTCCAGCATCACTAGCCAGAAACAAAACACCCACAATATCTCTAGTAGGCAGAGCTGGGGGGGGCGGGGGGCGGCTGCTGTGTGAATTACAAATGTCCAAGCACATGAATATTTAATAGGGCGCTTAGGAGGAGCGTGCAGCCCGCTCAGGGGTCCCTCCCAGCTCTTCCCGGCCCCCCATCGCCTTCCCCCACCGCGTATCTGTGTCGCTGTTTCATCCCTGGAGCTGCTTCGGGCCTGAAGGACCCAGCAGGGAGCGGTCAGCGCGGGAAACCGCAACTTTAATGGGAGTTTTCGGGACCACAGGGCAGCTGGGCTCCGCAGGGCGGGCGGCTCTGCAAGGGGCTCCCCACGGGGTACGGCTCCGGGGGGGCGCCAGGGGGAGCCCCGAAGGTCCAGGATGCTGGCGCGGGCCGCGGGCCGCAGGACGCGGCTGGGGGCGGGGTCCGGGCCTGCTAGGGCTCGGGGTCCGGGGTGGGCTCGGGGTTGGGGTCCGGGGTCGGGCTCGGGGTCTGCTCGGGGTCCGGGCTCGGGCTCGAGGTCCGGGGTCCGCCCGGGCTCGGGGTCCTGCTCGGGCTCGGGGTCCGAGGTCTGCTCGGGGTCGGGCTCGGGGGTCTGCTCGGGGTCAGGCGCGGGCTCAGGGTCGGAGGTCGGGTCAGGGTCCGAGGTCTGCTCGGGCTCGGGGTCTGCTCGGGCTCGAGGTCTGCTCGGGGTCGGGGTCTGGGGTCTGCTCGAGGTGGGGGCTCGGCTCGAGCTCGGGGTCCGGGGTCGGGGGTCCGCCGGGGTGGGGGGTGTCGGGGGAGCCGCGCCCCAGCCGCGGGGCCGGGGGGGGGGCGGGCACCCACCTCTTCCACACGGAGAGCGGGCCCCGGAAGCCGAGGGCGCGGGCGAGGCCGAGGAGCAGCAGCAGCAGCAGCAGCAGCGGGCGCGGGGGCCGGCCCATGGCGGCGGCGGGGTCGCGGGGGCGCGGGGGCGCGGGGGCGCGGGGCCGGGGTCGCCTCCGGGGCCGCGCGCCACCCTCAGGGCTCAGGCCCGCCGGGGAGCGCGCGGGCTCTCGCTCCCACCCGCGTCGGGCATCGCTCGGAACCTGCAAAACAGAAGCGGATAACGGATGGCTCCCACGCGCGCCTCCGCGCCTCTGCGCCCCGCGCCCCCCGCGCCCCGCTGCCCGGCTCCCCCCTCCCTCCCCCCTCCCTCCCCCCTCCTCCTCCCTTCCCCCTCTCCGGGCACCCAAACCGCACTCAGGACCTCCGCTCAATGCAAACAAAGTTCTGCACGCGAGAGACTCAGGCGCGGGGGGGGGGGGGAACCCCACAACCAAGGGGGGCAGAGCCGGAGCCCTTGCGCTCAACAGTGACCAAACCGAAAAAGACTCAACACAGGCGGGTTCACACACGTGCGCCGGCCGCGCCGCAGATTCAAGGAGAAAGGCCCCTCCCCCGGTCAAGGATGATCACCCAAGAAGTGGTCTCTGGGATTCTCAGCATGATTTTAAAACAGGTCCAGGACCCACAGCTAATGTGGTATCTGGCATGTAAATGCCTACTTAAAAATCCTTATTGGATACCCAAAAGTAATAATTTCTTGCACATGCATCCCCAAAGAGAGTCTTTGCTGAATAAAGTTTGGAGATTCCGGATGCAATGCAATTACTAACAGTGGGGAGCAGCTCGGCCGGCCCCCAAACGAATTTTTTATCTACAAAGGGTATGATCAAGAATTTAATATACATGAGAAGCCATGCAGAACTCAGGATTTTAGAAGATTCAAGGAAGCTAAATTTTGAAATAGGCTCGCTTTGACTTGACTATTTTTCGGAATATGCTTCAGGCTACTTATCAAGTTTGTGACTTTTAGTTACAAAATATTATTTTAAGATGTATCATTCATAATATGAAAATAGTTTCAAAGAACCATATGTCTGAAAGTTTTATTTCAATCACTAATGATAATTAACCATGATTTGAGGAATCTCAAATAAATGCCTTAGCCAGGGGAATAAAAGTAAAAACCAAAAATCAGTAAGATCATACAGAAGTGCATCATAATAATACATTAGCCTCTAAAATATCTTTTAGAATTCACAGTATATTGAGGCTAATCTAAAATAAATATGCAAGAAAAAAAAAGCATGAACATTAAATTAAATAAAAAAAACTTCATGGTCAATGCTTTCTAGGAGAAACAAGCCTTACATCAAATACAAATAACACATGACTGACTATCCAACCAATCCAAGGCTGCTTGGGCCCACCAGGTCCCAAAGACCACAGTTAATTTACATAAGCAATGGCATTTTTAAAAGACTGATGATATCTGTTTGAATTTTGTCTTTGGCTTGCTCTTTGAGCTTCCAGCAACAAAAACCTTCAACTTTGTCTGAATCCTGTGGGTAAAGGAAAGAAGTCCTTGTAGGGGGAAGAGAAACAACTGGCCTGAAGGATATACTATTGCCTTTGCGACAAAATATAATCCTGTCTCATGATAATACGTCACATTCCCTGAAGTTCTTTTCCTTTTTTTTTCCCTAATATATGTGAAGAAGGGATTATATTTTATTATTTCATGCAGAACAGGATTCAAGGACAGTCCTTCCAGTTGGCAGGGAGATACAGTACTAGACCAAACACTTGAAACAAATTTAGTATTAAAATTCTCTAACAGGAACACATCCTTAAGCACTAGCCTTTGAAAAAATATCCCACTTATCTCAGATTGATTTTATTACCTTTGATGTCCCTAAAACACCCACTAAGAGATAGATAACTGAAGTTGTGGGTAGAAGCAAAGTTGAGATTTACAGCCATGAGCTGAACAGAAGGTCCTATGAAATGAAATGAAAGCTAATTTTGCTTCTTGGTGCTCCATGCCTTGTAAACTAAAGACAAGATACCAATCACCATAGGGGAAAAAAAAAATCATGACTCACCATTTCATTTGCTATAGTTCTTGATCATTGTGGAATATGCAATATTCAAATCTTAGTGGCCAATTGACTCAGGATTTTAAAAATTCAAAATACAGTTCCTCTAGATAATCCATTCCCTCACCCAAAAAAAAACCTATTTCGTCGTATCGTATTCTGTTCAAAATATTGTTGGGTTTTAGAAAATGAATTAAACTGAAAGGGAATATAATCTATTAAGGGAGATGAGGACTTAACTCAATAAATAGAAACTATGTTTAGAATGTAGTATTCCTACACTCCAGTACTATAAAAAGGACTCGGGATTTTGAGGAAGAAAAGATCATTTTAACCTTCAAGAGGAAAGTAAGAAAAAGAGAATGGTAAAGTGATTGTCAGTGGAAGCAGGAGCGTGGAGGGTTGGGTTTTCACCATGGGAGATGAGCAGTGTATACTTCAGGTTCAGGGAACGGCAGGGGCAGAGGAGCCCAAGTGATAGAGCCCAAGTGGTGAGCAAGTGCAGATTTACTATTTCATTTGTAATACAAAGCAAAAATTGTTTCTACATCCACAAATTCTTAGGAAAGATGATGTATAGTTGATAGTGGTACAGGTATTATTTTCAGGAACAGTAATATTACATAGTAAGTACAGCCTAGTACAGAGGACCATAAAACTAATTTGGCTTTCATGAAGCAAGCATTCCATTCCTCTCAATTTTCGTTTAAAAAAAAAAAAAAAGAAGGTAGTTGAAATTTGTTTTTTTTTTATTTTTTTAAATTTTTATTTATTTATGATAGTCACACACACAGAGAGAGAGAGAGAGAGAGAGGCAGAGACACAGGCAGAGGGAGAAGCAGGCTCCATGCACCGGGAGCCCGACGTGGGATTCGTTCCCGGGTCTCCAGGATCGCGCCCTGGGCCAAAGGCAGGCGCCAAACCGCTGCGCCACCCAGGGATCCCTGAAATTTGTAATTGATCAAAGAATCAAATAACTATATTGGTCACTAATTCATAAATTCATTTATTCAACTAGAGAGAATCAAGATAGCATAGTGGCTGAGAGCTTGTAAGCCAAAGAAAAACTGCCCGGACGCCTGGCTCCATCCCTGAATAGCCCTGTGAAACTGGGCAAGTGCCTCGCCTCCCTTTGCCTCAATTTCCTCAAAAGTAAAATGAATGATCCCACCACCTGTAGGGCTGTTACAAGAAGTGCATGCATTCATATCCTTAGAACAGTGCCAGACACATAATACATGTTCGCTATTACTATTCTTGCAACAAGTATTTATTGAGTGCCTAAGTGTATATTAATGCTGGGGATGGTGATGAGCAAGACAGAGAAAGTTCTCAGTCTTTACTTTCTAGTGGGAGGGAAAAAAAACAATGGAAATAACTACCAAATTATAAATTTCATCTTCCTTTAAGGCAATTTTATGTGGTTTCCTACAATGACTTATGATTAAACCGATGAAAGGCTGCATATCTATTCACATAGCGATTCAACTCTAGGGATTTATTCTTAAGCAAAAATTGAACAAGGGCATAAACATGTTTAAAGTGATATTTACTCACACTGTTTATATGAACCATTTGTTCATAATAGCAAAGAACTGGAATCAATTGAGATGCTCATCAATGGGAGACTGGCAAGAAATTTTTTTTAGAAATAAAAACTTGAATCCTATGCATCGCTTTAAAAAAGGACAAGATGCGTCTATTTTTGTAGGAAAGGTCATATTCGAGGACATAATGTTTTTTCTTCTTCCATAATTAAAAAAAAAACATGTTTAAACTGTCTCAAACTTACAGAAATGTTCCAAGTACAAAGAATTTTTTTTTCTTTAACTATTTGAGAGTAAGTTGCTGATGTGGTGCTTCATCATCCCTGAACATTTCAGTGTGCATTTCCTAAATTATATTCCACTACACAATCATAAGATAGCGATCAAAATAAACGTATTTCCATTAACACATTACTACCATCCAATCCTCAGGTTCCAAACTTTGCCAACTAGCCCAACAATATCCCTTATAGCAAAAGAATCTAGTTCAGAATCCAGCGTTGTGTGTAAAGTTGTTGCGTGTCTAGTTGCCTTCATTCCAAGAGTTTCTCGTTCCGTCTTTATCTTTTCTGACCTTGACTCTAAGACTGCAGGCCAGTTGTTTTGCAGAATGCCTCTTAATTAGTATTTGTTTTCTGTTTCGTAAGGACTAGATTCAGGGTATGTCTCTCTGGGAGGAATATCACAGAAGTAATGCTGTGTTCTTCTCAATTTTCTGTATTCGTTGTCCTCTGCCACATATCAAATCATCCCAAAACATAGTAGTTGAAAACAAGATTACCCTCAAATGGTCTCTGTGCATGAGGACAAGAAAACAGGTTGGCTGGGTGATTCTCTCATGAGGTTGCAATCAAGATGTTGGCAAGGGCTACGGTCATCTGAAGGCTTGACTGGGGTGAAGGATCTGCTTGCAAGGTGGCCTACTCACAGGGCTGGCGAGTCAGCGCTGGCTGTTGCCAGAAACAGCTTCTTTCACTCTGTAGCCCTCTCTCTAAGGCGACATAAGGGCCCTCACAGCACGGCAGCTGCCTTCCCCAGAGTGAGCAAGGTCTTTTAGCCTCTAGCATCTGTAGTCACATGCCATCACTTCTATAACGTGCTGTGTTACCAGGTCAGCCCCACTAGCGTGGACAAAGGCGACCCAAGGGCAGGAATACCAAGAGGCAAGGATCATCTTCTCGAAGCCTGGCTACAACAGCATCTCATGAGGTGGCATGCAATTCTGATTTGTTCCATTACTGATGTTAATTTTAATCATTTGATTAAGGTGGTGTCTTCCAGGCTTTTCCACTATAAAGATATCATTTTTCCCTTGGTAGGTAATGTTTTTCTGGTGGAAAAGTCATTTTTGACTTAATATTCTAATTCTTTTTTTTAATGTTTCTTTTTTTTTTTTTTTTAAGATTTTATTTACTCATGAGAGACACACAGAGAGAAGCAGAGGCACAGGGAGAGGGAGAAGCAGGCTCCCTGCAGGGAGCCCGCTGTGGGACTCAATACCAGGACCCTAGGATCACAACCTGAGCCACCGGCAGACACTCAACCACTGAGCCACCCAGGCGCCCCTAAATATTCTAATTCTTAGTCGACTTTCATTTTATTCAGTTATTTATTACATCATTAGGGACTCATTGTTTCTTTATTCAGTGGGTTTTAATCTCTTACTAACTCCATGTATTTACACTATTTATTTTGATGCTCCAACTGTCTCAGTTGCGGCTTCTTGAAGGGAGCTTCTGCATCCTTCTGACACATCCCATCATCCCTTCAGCACTTTCTGGCTTTTTTGGCCCTTTCTCCCGTCTGGGTTCAAAACCCCACATGAGGCTTTTGTTTTTGTGCTCCTCATTCCCCCTTGGCCTTTGCTGACATCCTACAGTGGGCTGCCCCCACACACGGATGCCTTCTTTACCTCATTTGGACTATGACACATCCCATCCCATGCTCCACACTGATGCCCTCCTTACCCGAGGTGCGTTCCACACCCTATGCCTGGCTGCCCTTCCTGAATGCCTATCCTGCTCAGCCCCACATAAGAGCTGTAGGACTGGAGTGTCCAGAAAGGGAAAAGAAATCACATTATAAAACAGTATACACATGTATTTATAAATCTGAAGTCGTATGACTCCGCTGGATTTCCAATGGTTTTTCTACGGGGATAAGTGGGGGGGAAAGGTAAACTTTCACTTTCCATTTATATGCTTTTTCTGTCTTTTAATTTTTACAAGCTTATATTACTTTTTGTAATCACAAAAATACAGATACACATATGGATGTAGATATGCATTATAAAATATTTTATTGAATGTGAAGCTATATATTTCAATTTACATGTTAATTTCTATCTGAGCTAGGTGATGCTTTGAAAAACAAATGACTCTCCTTTCTTGGCAATCACCTTACAAACTAAATTTTATGGTGGTTTTATAGCTGTAATGCAGGGTTTCTCCAGCTCAGTACCAGCAACAGTTTGGGCCAAATACTTCTTTGTTGCAGGGGACTGGCCTGTGCATTACAGGATGTTCAGCAGCATCTCTAGACTCTACCCACTATATTCCAGCTTCCTTCAGTCGTGGACAAGAAAAATGTCTCGAACACTGCCAAATGTCTTCTGGAAGGTAAAAATCACCATCGTTGAGGATCAGTGTTGTCATATGGCTCATTAAGATGAAGCTTAATTTGTAAATCAAATGTCATGCAATTCCCTTCAAATATATATGAGACATAAATTGCCAAAAAACTTGCAGATATGGAACTTCAAAAATAACAATCAAAAAAGCAAGTAATGTTTATTGACCTATGTGCCAGGTGTTGATTTCATACGTATCATCTCACTAAATTCTTATGACTTTGAAGCACAGGCTACTATTCCCATTTTATGGATGATGGACCTAAGCCTTAGAAAAATAATTAACTTGCTCTGGTTCCTCGGCAGTAGAGTAAGGATTCAGATCCTGGCTTGTAGACTCCGGAATATGTTCTCTCAGCCCCTGTTTTTCAACATAAAAAAAGACTCTCTCTATTCACAGGAGGTGTTTTCTTCAAGTGCAAAAGGGCAAGTCCTCTGAATATCATTTTATTATAAAATAATAGCCAATGTTTCTTGAGCAACTATTACATGACAGGCACTGTGCTAATAATAAAGCTCAACTGAATCCTCAAATGAAGTTCACACCATTATCATTCCCATTCTACAAAGTAGAAATTGGACACAAAGATAACTGGTAATTCGCCCAGGGTACGTAGCTGGGATTTAACACGGGCAATTTGACGCCACACTTAATTATTCAGTTATCAGGGTAACCTAGTCTTTTTTTTTCATTCACATATTAGGAAGCATTCATATTTCCTCTGCAAGCCTACTAATATTACTCAGCTAATTCAGGAAGGACAAATTGAAGATTTATGACTAACGTCCAAATCTGGCCTCAGTGTAGGTTTTGTTTGGCTTGCATGAACTTTTCCCAACTGAATCTGAATTCTGAGAAAACATTTCAAAATGAAAAGCTTTCATGTAAAAAGTGTCTTCTGAAGAACTGTAAAATCTGGCATCATTGGACCCACATTTCCATATGGCAACAATTAACTGAGTCAAGTAGTGTCTTCCTTTTTAGACAGGGCCAGCAGTCTGCAGATTGCCACAGTCCCCACTGCTCCCTATTATCCCAGATCCTGAGGACAAGAGTAGTTATTTTTTTATTTTATTTTATTTTTATTTTATTATTTTATTTTTTTACATATTTTTAATTGGAGTTCAATTTGCCAACATATAGCATAACATCCAGTGCTCATCCCATCAAGTGCCCCCCTCAGTGCCCGTCACCCAGTCACCCCCACCCCCCACCCACCTCCCTTTCCACCACCCCTTGTTTGTTTCCCAGAGTTAGGAGTGGTTATTTTAACTGCCACCCAGCACAAGGTACAGTTGTCTGTGTATTCATTGAGGTCTTTATTTTGTTTTGTTTTTAACACCAGTCCAGCCTTGCTCATTATCATTACTAACTGTACCCTCAAATCGTCTGTGTTGGCACCCCAGAGGTATACCCTTTCTCTGCAAGAAGGTACACTTCACCCTACACATAGCATAGAATTTGCCATTTTTTGAAATACACATAGTAGTTGCTGCTTTTTTTTCTTTTCTTTCTTTCTTTCTTTCTTTCTTTCTTTCTTTCTTTCTTTCTTTCTTTCTTTCTTTCTTTCCTTCTTTTTAAGGATCTCTTCATTACCAAGGCATACCAAATTGAGTGGTATTTTCTGCACGTGGATTTATTTGGGACTCGTTATTTTAACATGCAGCCAATTTGAAGTATTTTCCCCTTGCAAGTGAAAATTGGCTGGGTAACTATAGAATATTTATGTTAAAAAAATCTCAGGAGTACCATTCAGCATATGATTCTACTGGAATAACAACTTGCCAACAGGAACAAATTTTACTTCATTTTTTGGTTTCCATGATCAGTACCAGATGCCCTTTAAATATGTTCATTAGTCATCAAATCGCTCAGTCCTGTAAATACTTCCATGGGGAAAAAAAACAAGAGACGTTATTCTTAATTAAATTTCTCAGCTTTGACTAATACAAATGTTACTTCATAACACATGTATCTGAAGTCAGTGCTGGCATGCTTTAATATAAGATAAAACAGATCCCTGAGTTCCAATCAGCACACATCTTTTAGTTCTAAGGACTGAACTGGGAAGTTCTTAAGACACTAGTGCCCTGCAGAGCAAGGCATTGCTGATGATGCCAGAGACGTACAACAGCTCCTTTGTATGCTACTCATTGGCCTAGCAGGTATCTTATTTATTTATGAGCTCAGAACAGCGTGTAGAATTTAGTTTCAGAAAAAGAGCACAAAGCACTTGGGCAGCTATCACCACTTTTTTCCTTTAGACATTCCTGCTGAGTGACAGGGAACAGGGTGTCAGCCTTGTCTTGCAGAGACACTTAGCAAGGTGAAGAGCCCTCAGTGATTTCTGTCCGAACTCCTAGTGTAAGTCAGAGATGCAGGCCTAAGATTACAGGCTATCTCCACAGTAGGTCACTTCAAAAATTAACAAACTCTCTTCTTCCTTCGAAGTTTCTCAGAAACTAGTTTGAAACGAATACCCAAGACCAACTAAATCTCCACTGTCTGGTGTTTTTCAATAAAGTGTGGATCACCAAAAGACCCACTGATTTTGCTTCTGAAAGGTGTTTTGCCGCTACTCTTGTACTGCTTCCTTTGAGGGTCTTTGCACTATTATTTTCCCACCTTCTTTTTTTTTTTTTTTTTCCCACCTTCTTAAGAGGAAGTTGGCATAGAATGGGGGTTCGGAGGGTAGCCCCAGTTAAGTGCAAATATCTAGTGCTGGGCTTTGGGCTTAGAAGGAATTGGTCTCAAGGTTGGGATCTGCCTCTCCTTCTGTCTTTCTTGCAATAATCAACACATTTTTTAATGAGATGTCCTCTTTTGTAGGGATTTTTTTCCCCCTCTTTGATTCCACATCCTTAGGCCTGCTTATTTCGAAAGCGCTTTACTACATATTTTGTTAAATGCTTCCTGATGACTTCAGAGGCAGGAGCTATTAACTACTCATGAAGTCTGGCTCAGAGCCAGAACATGCTAAAAATACATTTAAATTAAGTATTCTTTTTTTCTTGATAAGTAAAAAATCTACAGGAAAATATCCAGATCCTCATTCAAAAAATACACTTAACTTTATCTTTCTGCTTCTTGGGATACTCACACAAGAAGTATTTTCTCCCAGAGCAGAACCAAATTTCCAAATGATTCTCATGTTTTCCATTTCAAATGTCCAAGTCCTCACAATAAAATACCCACAAACATATCCTGTTCTCTTCCGTAAGTCTGGCTATCTTTCTCTTCAGGCCTCTCAGCTCTATAATTACAGTATTGAAAAGTGGACTCTGTAATCATATAATGCTATTATACGATTGAAAAACTTATGGGAATTTTTCATAAAGATTATAAAACAATGCCAAAACATTCTCTCATTTATATAATTCTGCTCAATTGAGTTTACAATAACCTGGAGGGATTCTATCAAATCTCCACTACACACTGCCCCTGTCAGCCCATCTCAACTATGTAACTGGAAAGCCACTAACAAGAGGAACATAGTTGCTTAAAACATTTTAGTGTTTTTTTTTTTTATATATATATTATGGCATAGAAGTCACAACAACATTTAACTTAATCGTAAGCAGGGCCTTTGAATTTTTAAATATGCAATTCACCATTGAAAGAAGTATAATGTACCGAAGTAGCTTATATTCAGGTTATTTTAATTTCCAGTCTATAATAATAGTTTTCTTTGATCAGTGTCCCCAAACTCCCCATGAACTATCAATGAAGAGCTTCATAATTTTCTTCTGGTTGCAAAGGATCAAAGCATTCTTATGTTTGCTAGAACTCTTTGATTCTGCTGCACAAACAGGTGGTGAATTTATTTCAATGCTATTAAACTCTTTCTTGCTGTCTTGAGCTTAGGAAGAAGTGGTTTATTTTAGCAAGATGCTTAGAGGCCAGTTTGCTCTTCCCCCATTTTTAATCTTCTTTACAAGATTTCCCATAGTGATTTGCTCTACACTCTGGACCTGAAAATGAAAGCTAAAAAAGGATGAGGCCCATGATCTTCCAGGCTGCAGAGAACACTCTGGGTGGAGTCACTCCAAGGATGTGAGGCCTGAGCACACCCATTTGATTTTGTTTGCCTTCTCTCTCCATTGTGGAAGTCCTATGTTCTAACCTCGAGTCATGTTGTAATAAAGTTGAGTTTTTAAGTCACAGAAAAATGTGAAATAGCCCTATTGGCCAATTTTAACCAAAATAAAGAGGCCCACAACAGTATCAGAAGGAAAACTGGTTCCCATCTTTGAAGTAAGAAAACTTCTTTCTAAAATCACAACATTCTATGGACCTACCCATGATCATGACACTTTTAATGATAAAAATAATATTTAACAATTACTGAGCACTTGCTATATGCTAGACAGTGTTTTAAGTACTTCTCATGTATTATTTATTTCACTTAATTTTCACAATACGCTTTGAACTAGAGCATTATCTCCATTTTACAGATGAGGAAATAGAGGCATGGAGAGGTCAAGGAACTTGCTTGACATCGACAATGGCTGATTTCAGAGGTAGCAGCTATTAAACTCCAGGCTACACTTGATAGAGACTGTAAGTCTGGTATTTGTTTATTAAGAAAATACATAAAGGCTAAGTAAACCATTACTGATTCAGTAATGCTTCTCAGTGAATTTGTATTTTATCCCCCGTATAACTAAAACCAATAGTACACATAAGACATGAAATGTCACATCACACAACGCCTGCTTCCAAACAGTGATTCCAGGCTCCACCCCAAACTCCCTCCTCCAGTGGATTCTGGGTCAAAAGGTGGAAACCACTGGTGTAAAATTGGGAGTAGAGACTTGCACTTGAAATCAGAAGTTGTGGTTTTAAGTCCCATTTTAGGGATTCATTTCACATTTCTGAATTTTGGTTTCTTCCTGTACCAATAAGGGGTAATTGATAAACGCACTACCAAATGGCTACCTTGAGAAACACAATAATCTGAGCAAATTCTGAAATGACAAAAGCGCCATAGAGACATAAGTCCTTGTTAGTGTTTCAGGTTCAGCTTTATCAATGGATAAACTTAAAATTCTTTCTTAAATTTTTCTAATATTGCACTGTTCATTCTGAATGTACTTATACATCATCTTTGAGTAAAGTTTCAGAGTACTAGAACATCTTCAGATGGCAGACACTGTGAAATTATACTTGGAAAGTCAGGGGAAAAAATATGGCTAAAAGATCCAAATTTAAACACTCTTCCCAACAAGAAAAATAAGAGCAAAAATAGTAACTCTGTCATTCAGCAAAAAGAGAACTAAAATCTTAACCTAAATCATTTGAAATGGGCTCCAGTAATCAGGAAGAACATTTATGTTTCAAGGGAATTACCAATGTTCTGTTGAGATTATTAGGAATCATTTACTGGGTACAGGCTCTGACAGGTACAGTATGTCATGGCCTTTGAGTTTGTGTCGCATGACTTAGGAAACCACACAGAGGCAGGCTTGCAGAACCAGCTGTCCAAAGAAATCAGTGGTGGAGGTAAATAACATGAATTTTTATTACACAAGCAGTTAGATTTTCTTCTGGGAACAAATAAATATAAAATGGTAGACCCAAATAGGTGCTAGGGATTTAAGTGAGACAGATTCCTGTTAGTAATGCTTGCCTATCTCTTTATAGGAGTATTGACAAGAAACCTAACTTACTGTTGCTAAGGCATTTTGACGATGAAATGTGCTGCATAACTACAAAGCACTACACAAGTATTAAATGCTTTATGTGTTATCAAGTTTACTACTATTTACTTGATTCTACTGAATTCAATATTTATTCCTAAATAGAGGGATTATGTGAATTACTTTCTGGAAGATGGCTCTTTTGAAACAATTTTTTTCAGCATTTGAAATGGAATTTTAACAGCTGGAATACAGGGACAAATTTTATTTTCTTAAGAATTTGCTTCCCATTATAATGAATTTCTATGATCATAAGGTTAAGTCTCTCTTTCAAATAGCAAAGAAATCATGTAGATAAAAAAAAACTGGTCATAATACAACTCAGGACAATATGGAAAACTCTATCGATATAGCAAACAATGTACTGCCAGTCAAGCAATCCCACCAAAATATTTATCTCTCTTGAAATAGCACACTCCTAAAGATTTAGTAAAAATAGAAGCCAACTTAAAAAAATAAAATAAAATAAAATAAAAAATAAAAAAGAAGCCAACTTAAAGAAAAACAAACTGGACCTTAGGCCTTTAAATACACTATTCATAAAGGTATAGTAGTTACAGATTTAGAGTGATCATATTTATTATTACCTTAAAATACATTAAGGGCATCATCAAACCTTTTAACAAAAATAAAACCATAAACTAATCAGTGGTTCACATAATCAGTCCTGAGGTATATCAGAATATACTTAAAAGAAGCTGACCATTTTATCTTTCAATATGATTTCCCGAGAAATTTATGTCTCTATCAATGCATTCAAAGTTAATGGCCTATGCTTGACCAGCTGGTCATTCCCACTATCATAATGGCCAGCAAGATAACTGCTTCATTGATTCAGGGATGGATACCAACTGGAAGGCAGTTCCCAGGCTGGGCCTTCTGGTATACACCTAGGAAAAAACTGTACTGATTCCTGCTCTTTGGGTATAATAGAATTAGCATTTTATTTCATGATATACTTATCTATGATGAAAGAGAAGTTGAATGACAGAAGCAAAAGAATAGTATTATAAAACATGAGCGGAGTTCATTCAAACAATGGGAAAATACACTTTAAAATATTTGATCAGTGAAGTCAAGGTTAAGAAAGAAAAGGTGAAATTTCTCCCTCCATAAATAATAATAGCACTCACATGCACTGGCTTTTCTTGATCTCAAGACCACAGAATTGTTTTAAG
Organism: Nyctereutes procyonoides; assembly: GCF_905146905.1. Lineage (NCBI taxonomy): Eukaryota > Metazoa > Chordata > Mammalia > Carnivora > Canidae > Nyctereutes > Nyctereutes procyonoides. The sequence goes on along the minus strand of NW_026575148.1, from coordinate 12,799,811 downwards.
ATATTAAAAAATATATTATAAACTGTTTCATTCTGGTTTAGCCAAATTAACATTTTCAGATGGCCTGCTTTAGTCCTTTTTCCTGAAACTTGGTAATTGTCTCGTTATCTTCTCATAAAATATCAAAAATTTGCTTATCAAAGAGGTCAACGTATTTTTTATCAGTAGGCTTTATTTTAACCAAACGCTAGTATTAAAACTAGAAAAGTAAATGGATTAAGCAGTATTAATTTGCCTGAAAGAATAAAACTGTGATAAAATTTCCCTTTCATTTTGATATTTAAATCACTATTGGCATTACATTATAATGAGATAAAGGTTCATTAAGCAGCCTTTGTTATGTAAAAACAAAACACACTGGAGGGGAAATTCTTTACTGAGTTACAATTATCCCCCAAGGATATAGCAAATAAGATAGTATTAAAATATTTAAGTTTAATTATGCAATATGTTCCAATACATAATCAAAATACATATATACACACAAGTATTTCATTCACTCCTGAAACCTTCTGAATTTTTCTCCTAAGGAGAAAGTCCACATTAATAAAATTATAGAAAAATTCTAAGGAGAAGCAATTGTACTTTTATGCATATAAAATAGTATTTTCTAAACTGGAGAATGCATCTGACTGTGGGGAGTTCTCCGTACATACTTATTGTCAAGTTCTCTCCATCCCACATTCCTACTTCTCCACACTGATCCGAACAGTAAATTATCCTGCCTTTTGCTTTCCCAAAATGGGACCTACTAATTTAAGTTCCTGTCCCCTCATATTTGCCCCACAAATTAATTTATGTGAACCCAAGACCTAACGGTAGTCCTTGGCTACTGCAGCTCTTTTATCTACCCTTGCAATTCTTTTTTCTCAATTCTTCATATCAAAATTTCCTGAGTCTGAATTTTGTAGAAACCACACCTGCTCTAAAGGAGACACACCGCAGCTCCCCACAGCTGGGTAGCTTATGGCTCTTAGTTCTTAGAGTCAGCATCAACAAACATTGGGCTGTGGTAACCAAAAACCATAGGTTAGCTAAAAGATCATGATACAGTTGTTTTAGTAAATCATGGTTATTAACAAATGAAACCAGACTTGTCTAACAGATTTTCATCTACAAATATTGTTATGTGCAAAAAGTACCGTCTATGTTATTTTTCACACCACTGCATTTACTAGAACTGCTGAGAGGACTGTATATATGATTTCAAACCTAAGTTGATTTCTTTTTTCTCACTCTTGAAAAGGGTTACTTCTTTGTGAAAGCAGTTCTTACAGCTTTGTTTTCAACCAGCTAAAAATGTTTTATATATAACTCTAACCTGTTGCCCCTACACATTCTATTGTCCGAATTGTACTGTTTTCTGATCCATATTTATGTCTTGAGACAGTAACTTTTTGAATAAAAATAAACCTATAGTAAAAAAAAAAAAAGCCATAAATAGGGATAAGTAGATACCAGTAGCCATAAGGGGAAATCACCCAGGACTGGTCACCAAATGGGCATGTGACTTCCTTTAACCAATGAAAGGGGAATAAGCAGTGAATTGTGTTAACCCAAACTCAAGTTTTAAAAGCCATTGCGGTAATTCACCACTCTCTTTCCCTCTTTTCCTTCTGTGTTACCTACTGCGAGAAATACTCACAGCCCTTCTACTCAGTGACAGTTGGTGTCAGAGGGAGGCTTCCCCAACAGCCTGAACCAAGATCCTCCTTGAGGGAGGTTGAGGGCAATAAAAGGAACAGCTACCCTTATAGAGACTTGAATTTAGAAATTACCCAAATATTTACATATAAATAGAAAGCTGAAGAATCAGGTAATTTCAATGGGCTAATTTAATTCCTTCCCAGCTACCCAGTAGGGTAGATGTTAAGACCTGTATCTGAGTTACAGAGAAGAAAGGGTGTGATTTTCAATCACACTCCCATGCCTACTCCTACCCAATGCACTATGTTTGCTAAGACCTCATACTCATCTCCAGGTAGAAAAAAGTGTGTTGGGTTTTTTTGTTTTTGTTTTTTCTTTTTCCCAATCCCCTCAGACTGGAACTTCCTCCTACCTGTTCCAACATTGACAAACTCAATAAATGTTAAGCAAATGAATGGGAACAAGGGATACAAAGAAATACATCACACAGTTCTCTAGGGTCTCATAGTAAAGTTTGAGAAAAATTATCATACTTAAATTTGGTTACAAAAAAAAAATTGGGGGGATCCCTGGGTGGCGCAGCGGTTTGGCGCCTGCCTTTGGCCCAGGGCGCGATCCTGGAGACCCGGGATCGAATCCCACATCGGGCTCCCGGTGCATGGAGCCTGCTTCTCCCTCTGCCTGTGTCTCTGCCTCTCTTTCTCTCTCTATCATAAATAAATAAATTTAAAAAAAAATGGTTACATATTAAGTTTCAGAAAATTGGAAATAAACTTTAAATTAATTTTTTAAATCAAAGTAGTAGACATACATAGTTAAAAGTCGAACTAGTACTGAAATCCTACAATGAAAATAGCAGTCACCTGCCCAGCTACCTCAAGTCCTACTCCTCAGATGCTACTCCTTTTCAACTGTTAGGAAGGCTATTCTGGTATTTCTGGTATTTAGCCACATTTTTCCAAATGTGTTAATGTTCTGGTTTAATGATTCACAGTTCTATTATCTACTTACTTCGGAAGACAAGGATTTAAGACTCATACACCCTCTCTTCTTGTACCACCAGCTTTACAATAAACGTAACACAATTTTATTTCCTCATGGTAAGTGTACTCTTTAATCCTCATCTATTTCACTCATCTTTCCACCCACCTTCCCTCCGCCAACCATCAGTTCATTCTTTATAGTTCACAGTTTCTTGGTTTGTCTCTCTTTGTTCCTTTGCTCATTTGTTTTGTTTCTTAAATTTCGCATATGAGTGAGCTCATATAGTATTTGTCTTTCTCTGACTGCAATTAGCATAATACACTCTTGCTTTATCCATATTGTTGCAAAGGGCAAGATTTCATTCTTTTTTATGGCTGGCTATGTTCCATTGTGTGTGTGTGTGTGTGTGTGTGTGTGTGTATATACATCTCCTTTATTCATTCATCTATGATGGACACCTGGACTGCTTCCATAGTTTGGTTATTATAAATAATGCTGCAATAAATGTAGGCGTGCATGTATCCCTCTGAATTAGGGATTTGGTATTTTGGGGGTAAATACCTAGTAGTGTGATGACTGATCGTAAGGTAGTCCTATTTTTAATTTTTTTGAGAAACTTCTATACTGAGGAACAAGAGGCTACATCAGTTTGCATTCCTATCAACAATACAACAGGGTTCCTTTCTCTCAATATCCTCTCCAGCGCTTGTTCTTTCTTGTGTTGTTGATTTTAGCCAATCTGATAGGTGTAAGATGATATCTCATTATGGTTTTGATTTGCATTTCCCTGATGATGAGTGATGTTGAGCATCTTTTCATGTGTCTGTTGGCCATCTGGATGTCTTCCTGGGAGAAACGTCTGTTCTTGCCTTCTGCCATTTTTAGTTGGATTTTTTAAATCAATTTTTAGTTGGATTATTTGTTTTTAGGTATTGAGTTGTATCAGTTCTTTATATATTTTGGATATTAACCATTTATCAGATATATCATTTGCCAGTATCTTCTCCCATTCAGTAGGTTGCCTTTTAGTTTTGTTGCTTTTTTCCTTCACTGTGCAAAACGTCTTTAGAGTAAACAATTGAGCAAAGAGGGGGAAAAAAGAGAGAAAGACAAACCAAGAAACAGACTCTTAACCATACAGAACAATCATAGTCACCACAGGGGAGGTGGGTGGGGCAATAACCGAAATAGAGGATGAGGATTAAAGAGCACATTCATCAGGATGAAAAAAATTAAATTCAATTTAAAAAATGCATCACAATAGTGTCTGTTTGGCTTCAAGTAGTATATACAAATATTTTTTTAAATTAAGTAAACTGTGAGTAAATTAATTTTGAGAATTTGATATCATTAAAAATTTTTAAAGAAAAAAAAGTTGCCACTGATTATTTCTTTGTAATTAAATTCCTTGTTCTCAATAAGATTATTTTTAAAATGTAGATTCCAGAGCACACATTTACTGATCCAGATTTAACAGTTTTTGGTAAGGCCCTGAAATGTGTATTCTGATGCAGGTGGGGTAAGGATCAATTTTGAAACCACAGCCTGGGAGTTTTAATCACTCGGCAGCAGGCATGGCATTTCAGGATCTTGCAGAAAACTGACCATCATCTTAAATCTGCTGCATGACAAGCTACCATAATGGTGAGATCCCAAAACCAACAGGCTCCCCTCAGAGCCATTTAAGATCAAGATCTGACTGTTATTTCCACGAATCTCTCTCTCCTTGACTTTTCTTCCTTAGGGCTTCACTTTGTTGGGTCAACCACATCTAGACTGACCTATAACACACAGGGTGTGGGGCGTGTATGGGAAAACCATTCCACTTGCACTAATCTAGGATTCTACATCTTGTTTCTAAATATGGGATATAGATGAAAATAAAAAGCTCAGAGGCTACCATGAGGGCACAGGTGGGCTTTTGATGTATGAGGGAAAGCAGACAACTGGATAGTCTTCTACTCACAGTCCACTATACCCACTCCCCTGCCCTTCCAATAACGATACACTGAAATCTCTTGATGTCAGTGGCTGCGATTGAAACAGAGCGAGATGACAAGAGAAGGCCTCATGTGCACTTCAGTTCCATCTGACCTCTCCTTAGTCCAGATCACAGTATCTTCAAGGATGAGTAGAGCCTTTGTAGCTCTCTCTCTGCTCTTGGGAAGAGCAGAGGTTCCACATGGACCACAAGAAACATGAGATGTCAGGGAGTATGCCAGCTTGCAGAATTACAAAAAAGCCACCATTTGTTTTTCACACTTTTTAAAAAAAAAATTTCCATTCAGTATTTTTGTTCCTGGAAGGCAGGAAATTCTTCTATTAGTCAAATGGACCATAAGGTAAACTTGGATATTTGTCTAACAATCTCAAGTGTTAAAAACAGATCAGTATAAGTCCAAATAGGTCTTCTGACAGCTGATAAGTACAGAGGGGTGGACTACTGACAAAGGACCTTTTAATTAGAAGCTAATGTACATATGTCTACTCTGAAGGCAACACTTTTTTTTCTAGTAAATAGTGTGTATATTAGTGACTCTAATTTGATAAAAATGGGTTTAAATTTCTGTCCCAAACTGAAACTATGTTAAGGTGAAGAAAATTGTTTCTCCAACTAAATGACTAAAAATAGAATTAAAAAAGAGAATTCTTATTTTTGAAAGCGGTAAATATCTTTAGTGTAGCATCTACACCATCAATAAACTGCACAAACAGCACTAATTTTCACAAAAGCTCAGTGCTAATCCTCAGCTTTGCTAATTTATGAAGACAGCACACACTTGTGCTCAACAACAATGCCTCTAACATATAACAATGGCATCTCTCTTCCTGCCATCTTAACGTTCCTGCCTGCTTCTCTTGACTATTTCTGTTATCACAACACTTTTGACAAGGAGTAACTGGCTTTTGGGTACTTTGCCAAAACCCTGATGCAAGGTTTTGATGCGCTATCAATGCGTGTATACAAAGAGGGTCTCCAGCAAAATAAGTAAGCAATAGACTGAGACTAGGAACAAAACGGTCAGCACAATCTATTAATATGTTAATCTTGATCATAATGAACAGGTTGTTGACCAACTGTAGCTAATGAGAATGAAGTCAAGGTGGTATATACCCTTACTCCTGTCCTCTCCTTCATCTTCCTTATCCATGCCTTGCCTTCAAAACATACATATGCACATCATGGGGACTTGTTAAATTTATCATATCCTAGGGTCAATGATTACAAGTCTAACTACCACCAACTGCTTCAAAATTTGAGCCTTGGCTCACAAGAAGGATTTAATGGGAGCATGTACTCAGATCACACAGTGATCAATCACTACTTCTAGAAAAAAATAAATGATGGTACACACTTCCAGTGCATCAACAGCTACCGAATGTGTATACAACGAGCAACATCAACAACATCCCACAGGAGTTCTGGTGTTCCTTTCAGCTCTGACCTATGATTTTGATTCTGTGGCCCCTGTGCCTAATAATGGCTCTCATTTCTTGAGCACTGACTATATGGCAGTGTTCTGCTTCTCCTGCCTTCTTCTGCTTTGTTCACTGCTACATCCTGAGCATACAGAACAATGCCTGACAGATAGCAGGTGCTCAAAAATGCTTGTTGAATGAATGAATGAGTGCTTTACTGCCTCACAGCAATCCTATGAGTTAGGGTTTTTTTTTTTTTAAATTATTCTTACTATATAAACATGAAAACTGACAAAATGAGGTTAAGTGACATGTTCCAGGTCCCTCAGCTCTTCAATGAAAATGCAGGATTTGAAACACTGTCTTGTAGAACCAGGAGATCCCAAAGCCTACCCACAAAACCTGCTGCACACATCAGGCTTCATAGTGACAGGCCAGCAGAAGGAACTCATCTCTCCTTCCCAAGTGGAAACAAGCTCCTCTTCCCACTGCTCTCAATTGCCAGGACCCTTTCATCTGTACTTCCATTCAGGTTCTATCAATTCTTTCCTCATTTTGTGGAAAGGAAGGAGAGCTACCATTCACTAAGCACCTATCAAATCATGTTCTAAGTACCATGTGGGCACCTTCAGGAATGTCCCCTTATTCATACTCCATCACAATCTTCTGGGTAGGCATTTCTTCCCTCATTTCATGAACTTAGGAAATGAGAGTCAAATCTTGCCTCAGTAGTTCCCAAACTTATCCAATAATAAGAATCATCTGAGGCAGGAGGAGGGGGCTTACAATGGTAGCAGATCCTACTCCAAATCCTTAGACTCTTGTTTGGATGAGGAGACTAGATTTGCCTGACTCCCAAGCTAATTGCTAACCCTTGAGGTAGGGGCCACATGTCAGGCATCTATGTTCCCCCCACTGCACATACTAGACCCTGACAGTGTCTCACCTTTCTACAACATAACGGTTTATAAGGTACATGCCCATGACCCTCCAAAATAATCATAATAAGTAAAGATGACAGGCATCAACAGCCTCTTCTTATAGGTGAGAAAAACAAGGCACGTGCAGGTTCTATGGCTCCCGGATAAAGAATAAAAGAGAGAGAGAGAGAGCGAGTGAGAGAGAGAAGGAAAATAATGGAGAGAGAAAAAGAGAACATATTTTATAATTCAAAAAATTTTACCCAGGGGATCCCTGGGTGGCGCAGCGGTTGGTGCCTGCCTTTGGCCCAGGGCGCGATCCTGGAGACCCGGGATCGAATCCCACGTCAGGCTACCGGTGCATGGAGCCTGCTTCTCCCTCTGCCTGTGACTCTGCCTCTCTGTCTCTCTCTGTGTGACTATCATGAATAATTAAATAAAATCTAAAAAATATATATATATATTTTACCCAATTCTTCTTCTCCTTCTGACACGCCCAGTGGGAAATCACTCTATATATTTTTCAAGTCCCAGCATGAAGTAAGAGGTTTGTCAAGAGGATCACACAGGCTATTTGGAATAGACCCCTCAAAAACAGTTATTTTTCTTGCCAATAATCAATAAACTCTTCACCATGTTCTTATCTTCCCCATTATAGAACTGGTATTCTGTAAGAAAAATTCTCAAAATGGGGCATTATGGAAGAATGTGTAGGATGCGGTGTGTATTTAACGAGAAAACTCCATAATTCTCTGAGTGATTTCAGCTTTAATTGAGTTTCTTTAGGATATTTCCACTTAAATAAGTTCCCAGAAAAACTTTGCCCCTTATCATCTAAAGCACTCTCGCTGGAATAGTCAGGAAGTTTAGAGAGCTGAATGATATTAACCTAAATGTAATTTTGCTATCTTTAGCTCGCTCAAGTAGATATATTTTCATAGCGCAGGAGATCTAAAATAAAAAAAAAATATTTCTTTTAAATTTAATTGTAATTGCTCCCCCAAATAAACACAATTGAGTCCCCTGCACTGCCAGCACCACCAGATTTTAGATAATATCAGTGAGAGCATGCACCCATTCCAAAAAGTCAACTTCTTCTTCGTACTTGGCAAGAAAACCATGAGAGGGTAAAACCACCCTAGAAATTTGAACCAGGGCTTCTTTGTATGAATTGAAATGCTAGGCCCAAAAAGCTCAGAACTATATACCCTTTGAGTGAAAGGGAAGTCAAACTGTGTGTAGGAGCTCACAAAGTGGGACTTGGGTGAAAGAGGAAGGGCCATTTGCCACTGAGTCGTGGAACCAGAGCAGCAGGACCAGGACACCCCCACCCCCAGCCCTGAAATGTGGGGCCCATTCTTCAGCTGTTGCTAATTAGCCACTTGACTTAACTGGGCCAATCTAGACACCTCTTCCTGAAAATGATTTTGCAAAAAATGAGATATTAGCTGAAGGGCCAAAACGACATCAGGGAAAGCCACAGCAAAACCCTTAGCAAGCTGAAGTGACAGGAAAGAGAAGCCGGAACATGACTTCACAAATCAAAAGAGAAGAATGGAGCAGACACAGAAGTGACGGGAACCAGGCAACACCACGGGAGCAACCTTGGGTCCTAACTGGGTTCTATCCCAAAATCCTAGCACATTTCCTTCTCTGTTCAGGAAAACGTGAAGTGGTCTGCTTTTCTCAACTTATATAAACACTTCTGTCTGTGATCACCTCAGTGGGTTTCTATTCCTTGAAACCAAACAGCCTTGACTGAGGCAGGCTCATGGAGGAAGTGACTGAGCTAGCATCAACGGTCCATCAGGAGGCCAAGAGAGAATAAACATCCCAAATAGAGAACAGAGCTTATAGGTCAACCCTGAGGCCAGTGAGCAAGCTAAGTTCTAAGAACCACAAGTAGTTTAGTATAGCCAGAACTCGAGGAACACTGGAAGGGTGGGAGGGTCAGAAAATGAGGCAGGCGAGAAAGGTAGGGACCAATCCACAAGAGGACCTGGGATCCATGCCAAGATATTTGGTCTTTATCCTGGAGGTGATGGGATCAGAGGTGTCATAGACTGTTCTGGCTGTGGGGTGGAGGCTGAAGTGGAGGAGACTGGAGACAAGACTACAGAGAAAGTGAGCTTCTCAAGGGCATCTTTGTGTGTCATTATTTCCACCATCAGGGACTGTTCTAGGGAGGAGGAAAAAAGAAAAAGGCATCAACTTGTTCCTCAGAAGCAAGTCAGCACAACACTCCATGAAATGAAAGAGTCCTGGCCAGCGTTGCAGCTGCACAGAGCTCTACCCTTCAGGCCCTGATGTTTTAAAGAAACTACTAGAGCCTCCAGGCCTGCTGACCAATGAGCAAACGCACGAGCAAATGTGACCTAGTATGTGATAAAATATAGATCACAAAAGCAGCTCACACTTTGAAATACCACACAATTTCACACTTCATTTCCTCAGTTCTCATACTCATTTATTAATTTCCCATCATAATGTAAAGCCACATCAAGCTTTAGTTACTTCAGGAAACATGGCACCTTTCAGAAAGCCTGATAAAAGCATCAATAATTAAAGACTGACTTTGAAAGAAGGGCATCTCAAAGCCTTTGGCACAATTTTATTTGTGCTATTCAGTAACAACAACAACGACAAAAAGTTAAAAATGCATACCCCAGAATAAATGGAAGCTTTGGATGTTTTAATCTTAATTAGCTTAGATAATAGGACAAATTAAATCCCAAAACACTTAAGTGGATGGCACTGGAGCTGTCGGGTCTGATGACGGCCCAGGCTGTGGGCACAATAAGCTTCCTGCATTATCAATAATTTCTCTTACACACAAATGTACAAAGTAGACAACCTCAGTTTTAGCAGCACCTGGGAGCTTATCAGAAATGGTCCCAGGCCCCACTCCGGACTGCCTCCATTCAAATCTGTCTTTTATCAAGATCCCTAGGTGGTCCTGAAATACTTCAGAGGCACTGCCAGGGATTTTTTGGGGGAAACACAATCGAGGGGAGTTTGACTACAACCTAACACCTGACCCTAATTTTCTCTGAATTTCTTTAATTTCAATTTTTCTTTTGTCCTTTCTCCATTTCTTCCTTTGGAGAAATGGCCACCAAGGCCTGAGTGTAAAAATTACTGCTGTCAACCTTGAGTGAGACCAGGAAGGGGGCACGGGCTGTAGAAACAGAGGCAAGCTTTAAAGTCCGCTCTCTCAGTTCAGGTCTAAGCTTTGCTACCCACAGGCTGTGGGATCCTGGGCAGGTGACTTAACTACAAGCTCAAGACTTTTGTCCTTTTTCCCTCGAGTTGAAGGAACCATTTAGTTTTTTGTTTGTTTGCTTTTAAGATCATCATAGATTCACCCAAAAGTGGAGGAAATAATACAGCGAGATCCCATATACCCTTCACCCAATTCCTCCCTATGGTAACATCCTGCACAATTACAGTTCACAACGCAGTGAGGAAATCTGTTCTCCATCTCCTCTGTTTGTCATTTCTAGAATGTTTTATAAACAGAATCATACAGTGGGTTATCTTCTGCGATTGGCTTCTCACTCAGCACAATCCCCTGGAGACCCATCCAACCTGTACGTATCAATAATTCATTGCTTTTTACTGCTGAATCTTATTTCGTGGTATAGATGTACCATAGTTTAACTATTCACCTTTTGAAGGACAGTTGGAGTGTTTCCAGTTCGAGGCTTCTATAAATTATGCTGCTATGAAGAGGCATGTGCAGGTTTTTGTGTGAACATAAATTTCTGTTTCTCTGGGATAAACGCTCAAGAATGCAATTGCTGGGTGATATGGCCATTTTGCAAGAAACAGTCATACTCTTTTCCAGAGTTGCTGTGTCATTTTTAGATTCGTACTGGCAATGTATGGGTGATCCAGTTCTCCACATGCTGGCTATCATTTGGTGTTATTACTAGTTGTACATTTTAGCAAGTATGATAGGGATTCATGTTCTAATAGGATTGCTTGGGGTTTTTCACTGTTCCATTTTGAAAGCCTATAATATATTCGAGATAGGGATGCCTGGGTGGTTCAGTGGTTGAGCGTCTGCCTTCAGTTTAGGGCAGGATCCCAGAGTCCCAAGATTGAGTCCCACATCGGGCTCCCTGCATGGAGCCTGCTTCTCCCTCTGCCTGTGTCTCTCCTCTTTCTCTCTCTCTGTGTTTCATGAATAAATAAATATCATATATATATATATATATATACACACACACACACACACACACACACACACACACATATTTGAGATAGAAGGCCTTTGTCAGATATGTAGTTTGCAAATATATCTTTCCATCTTCATATCCTCTTCACAGGGGTTTTTTTGGAGAAAAAGTTCTTAGTTTTGAGGATTCCAATGATCAATTTTCCTTTTATGGATCACACTTTTAGTTCAAGTCTAAGAACTTGTCACCTAGCCATAGGTCCTGATGATTTTCTCCTATGTTTTTTCCTAAAAGTTTTGTAATTTTATGTTTTACATTTAACTGTGATCCGATTTAAGTTCACTTTTGTATAAACTGTGAGGTTTAAGGGGCAGCCCAGGTGGCTCAGCGGTTTGGCGCCTGCCTTCGGCCCAGGGTGTGATCCTGGAAACCCAGGATCGAATCCCACATCGGGCTCCCTGCGTGGAGCCTGCTTCTCCCTCTGCCTGTGTCTGTGCCTCTCTCTTTCTCTCTGTGTCTCTCTCATGAATAAATAAAGAAAATCTTTTAAAAAAATAAATAAACTGTGAGGTTTAGGGATGGCTGGGTGGCTCAGCAGTTGAGTGTCTGCCTTTGGCTCAGGGCCTGATCCCTGAGTCCCAGGATGGAGTCCCACGTCGGGCTCCCTGCAGGGAGCCTGCTTCTCCCTCTGCCTGTGTCTCTGCCTCTCTTTCTGTGTCTCTCATGAATAAATAAGTCTTTCTAAAAAATAAAATAATAAAAAAAATAAAATAAAAAATAAACTGTGAGGTTTAGGTTGAAGTTTTGTTTTGTTTTGTTTTGCCTTTGAATTTCTATCTGCTTGGACCAACCATCAGTTATTAAGTATACCCTCAACTTAATAGAAACTTCATAAGGAGAAAAAAAAAAGTCGTCAGACTAAATGTACATATCAAATGTAAGAAAGCACAGTTCTAGAAACATTAAAATGTTTTATCATGTGCTAGATCACATACAGTGGTACATCTGCTCATGGATCAGCAAGCCCTTAGGCTGTACTGGTTTCTTTAAAACATCAGGCCTGAGGGTAGAACACTGTACAACAATACCATGACTAAGCTGTAAGACCTATCCCCAGGCATTGCGCTGACTTGCTTCTTAGAACCATATGAATGCACTACCCCTCCCCCCCCCCCCCCCCCCCCGCCTCTTCCTCCACCCTTAGAAGACCCTTGATGGTGGAATAAGAATGTTTCTGGATTCTGTAACTACCCAAATCCTCGTAGCACTGTGCATAGCCAATGGAGAAATTATGTCATGCTCAAAGTCTGGCTCATAAAGTTATTCAAAATAGGCTGTATGTTAATTATTTGCTTTTTCTCCGATCTTGAGAAAGAAAAACAAAGCCAGAGGGATCTTTCAGATCTCAAGACATACTACAAAGCTGTAGTAATCAAAACAGTACGGTACTGGCACAGAAAAAGAGACACGTAGCTCACTGGAATAGAATACAGAACCTGGGAAAAAACCCACACTTTTATAGTCAATGAATATATGGCAAAGGAGGCAAGAATATACAATGGGGAGAAGACAATATTTAATAAAGGATACTGGGAAACCGACACTTACATGTAAAAGAACGAAACTGGATCACTTTCTTACATCATACACAAAAATAGACTCAAAATGAATTAAAGACCTAAATGTGAGACCTGAAACCACAAAAATTCTAGAAGAAAACACAGGCAGTTATTTCTCAGACATCACATAGCAGTATTTTTCTAGATAAGTCTCCTAAGAACAAAGGAAACAAAAATGAAAATAAACTATTGGGACTACCATCAAAATAGAATACTTTTGCATAGCAAAGAAAACTATCAATAAAACAAAAAGGCAATTCTTGAATGGGAGTTCTCCTATATATTTGCAAATGATAAGGGGTTAACACACAAAATATATAAAGAACATACACAACTCAACACCAAAAAAAGAAAAAAAACCTGATTAAAAATTGGGCAAAGAACCAAAAGAGACATTTTTTTAAAAGAAGACATACAGCTAGCCAACAGACACATGGAAAGATGCTCAACATCACTAATCATCAGGAAAATAAGAATTGGGGCACCTGGGTGGCTCAGGTCATGATCCTGGGGTCCTGGATCGAGTCCCGCATCAGGCTCCCCACAGGGAGCTTGCTTCTCCCTCTGCCTATGTCTCTGCCTCTCTATGTCTCTCATGAATAAATAAATAAAATCTTAAAAAAAAAAAAGAAGAGAAAATGAAAATCAAAATCACAATGAACTATCACCTTACACCTGACAGAATGGTAAGATAATAAACACAATAAATAACAAGTATGGGTGAGGATGTGGGAAAAAAGAAATCCTGGTACACTGTTGGTGGAAAGGTAAATTGGTATAGCCACTGTGAAAAAGAGTATGTAGGTTCTTCAAAAAATCAAAAATAGAAATACCATATAATACATTAATTTCACTACTGAGGACTTAACCGAAGAAAACAAAAACCCTATTTTGAAAGGCTATATGCACCCCTATGTTTATTGCAGCACCATTTACAATATCCATGAAATGGAAGTAACATAAGGGTCCCTAGATAAATGGAGTGATAAGGAAGATGTGGAGCGCATATAATGGAATATTACACAGCCATAAAAAGGATGAGATCATGCCCTTTGTGACAATTTGGATAGACCTGGAGGGTATTATGCTAAGTGACATAAATCAAACAGACAAATACCATATGATGTCACAATATGTGGAATCTAAAAAACAAAACAAAAGAATACACAAACAAAATCAGAACCAGATCAGAAACAGAGAGAACACATTCTCGCCAGAGTGGAAGAGAGCTAGAGTATGGCAAAATGAGCAAAGGGAATGCGAGATACAGGTTTCTAGTTTTGGACCGAATATGACATGGGAATAAATAGGCACAGCATATGGAATATAGTCAATGATACTGTAGTAGCCACATATGGTGACAGATGGTAGCTATCCTTGTGGTGAGCACAGCATAGCATATAGAATTCTCCAATTATTTTGTGGTCATGAGACCAGCCCCACAACAGGCTCTGCACTCAGCGCAGAGTCTGCTGGAGATTCTCTCCCACTTTGCCTCTCCCTCCCACGCTCTCGCATGCACTTTCTCTTTCTCTCAAATCAATCAATCAATCAATCATCTAAAAAAAGAGTTGAAGCAACGGTAGGAGGAGCACTTGGCTGGTTCAGAGGAGCATGTGACTCGATCTCAGGGTCATGAGTTCAAACCTCATGTTGGGTGTAGAGATTACTTAAAAAAATAAATAAACTTAAAGAGAAACACAGCAAAGTGTACTACCTCACAGGACACCCCGTTATTAATTTCACTTCCTTAAATAATGTAACTTCTAATAACTATTTTGTGTGTATTCTCAAATCTCTTTGTTCTATGCACTTATACTGTGTGATATAAGTAAATCTAGGTTATATTTTGTGAAATCAAATGATCCGTATTTTTTCCTTTGGGTTTTTCTCTCATTTTTAAGTCCTTCACCAAACCTGAGATTAGGTGAGCCTTGCTTTCATTTTTGTCAATAACTTTTGAATCCATCTGAAACATATTTTTGTGTATGACATGTAATAGGAATCAACTTTTATTTTTCATTATTAGCCAATTTTTGTGTATGGCCATATTAAATGCTACCCTAGATAGTCTAGACACATACTAGTCCTCTATAAATTTAAACACATCTTCAGATGTTTATTCTGTTTTACTGTTTTAACTATTTTTTTTTTGGTCAGATTTTAACTTTATAAGTTCCTTTTGACATATGACAAAGTTCCCTTTGACTTGTCAATACTTTACTGGCTACTATTATCTCCAGCTAATTTTTCAAGACAAATTAATGAATCTATATTTTCAAGCTCAAAATAACAGTCCTAAGGGATCCCTGGGTGGCTCAGCAGTTTAGAGCCTGCCTTTGGCCCAGGGTGTGATCCTGGAGTCCCAGGATGGGGAGTCCTGCATCGAGCTCCCTGCATGAAGCCTGCTTCTCCCTCTGTCTGTCCCTCTGCCTCTCTCTCTGTGTCTCTTGTGAATAAATAAATAAAATCTTAAAAATAAATAAATAAATAAATAAAAATAACAGTCCTAGTGAGATTCTGACCAAATTCATAAATATTTTTAAGGAGTGCTCTATATTTTTGCAAATGTTCATTTTTGCCCCTCAGTAAAGTCAAGAAATGCCAAGTGAGAGAAATACTTGGGAATACTCTCTAAATTTACTTGAAGCACTAAAATTCGCACCTCCCACTCTTAACCTTTAAAGTTGTTTAAGTCTTTATGTACACACAACAAAACTGCCACAATCTTTAAAGGGCAGAAAACACAGGCTGCACATGTTCTGATGACTACTTAGTCTTGATTTTTTTTTTTAATAATGAGGAAATAATGATGCTTGAACTACAAAGTACAGAAACAACAGTCTCAGTGTGTGTGTTTATAACAGTTTGACTATCATAAATAAATAAAAATTTAAAAAAATTTTTAAAAAAAGGGATCCCTGGGTGGCGCAGTGGTTTAGCGTCTGCCTTTGGTCCAGGGCGCGATCCTGGAGACCCGGGATTGAATCCCATGTCGGTGCATGGAGCCTGCTTCTCCCTCTGCCTATGTCTCTGCCTCTCTCTCTCTCTCTCTGTGACTATCATAAATAAATAAAAATTAAAAAAAATATATAACAGTTTGAGAGTGAGCAGGTGGAAATGGTAGAAAAAACAAGACTTGGTTCTGTGTCCTAGAATATATAAATAAACAGTGTGCTATTACTCCAAGTGCAGGGGACAACTGCCATAATAAATGTGAATCAAAAATATTTAATCTGGAAAAAGAGATAGTATTAACCCAGCAATTATGCTAAGTAGAATTTGTTGCCCGAAAGAATTAGGCAATTTCACTCCAAATAACTGAATTTTAATGAAGCTTATTATGGTGTGTTATTTCCGATTTCTATGCAAGTTTGTTTACTATTCCCAATGACAAAATTGTCTTAAACAGCTCAATGACACACTTATTCCTACACTGAAAGGGACAAGGTGAAATTAAATAACGAGTATGTCTCCTCTAATCTTCCAACAATTAAACCAGCTTTATTTGAAGTGAAATAGCCACCTGTAACAGGGACCACGAGGCTTACAATATCCCTTTTTACCTTCCTCCTTCATCACAAGAACCCTAATTGTTAGCTGGTTACGCTACTGCTCAATTAGAGGATGACATGTCTCAAACTCAACTGCCGATAGGTAAAGCCAAAATATTATTCGTGTGCCCTTCTTTGCCCCTTCTTCTAGCCTGCTGGCTAAGGAGGGCATGTGGCAGCTGGAGCTTTAACAGCTGTTCTGAACCGTGAGGACAAGGGTTATACCTAAAGATGTAAGAGTGGTAGCCTGGAGGGAGCCTGGGTCCCTGCTGAATATATGGAAAAGCCAGACCACCTAATCTCCAAAACAGATAAATCTCTTGCCTTTATGAAAGAAATTAACTTCCATCTTATTGAAAACATTTTTATTTCTTTTGTTACATGCAGCTGAAAGCCACTCCCAAATCATATACCATTACTGCCCAGCAAGATTAAAGTCTGTGGGACCCAACGTATTAAACTATTTTTCGTACAGAAATTTCTCTTTAAATTATCATTGTTACAAAAATTTACTATATCTAAGTCAAAACATTTTAATTGAAGAATTTTTATGTCAAAGACTCTTTAGACTTTGGCCCATGTTTTTTTTCCCATTAATATCAACACTTCTCAATAGAACAAAAAATATATTTGTAAAACCCATACATGACAAATAAAGATAATAATTTTCTTCAGTCTTTATGCATCATTTAAAAACATTTTGGATCAGTGTTGCTTCAAAGAAAAGACTGTATACTGGCTTTATTGTATATTCATCTGACTGTAAATTTATATATAACATAAATA
This sequence comes from Nyctereutes procyonoides, assembly GCF_905146905.1. Lineage (NCBI taxonomy): Eukaryota > Metazoa > Chordata > Mammalia > Carnivora > Canidae > Nyctereutes > Nyctereutes procyonoides. The sequence continues at coordinate 12,782,700 of NW_026575148.1, read as the reverse complement.
TATTAATTTTAATTTATATATGTATACGATACTTCCATTTTCATTTCTCTTGTTTTACTGCTCTGGTTAGGACATCTAGTACAACAGTGAATAGAAGCAGTGAGAGTAGGCATGTCTCGTTTCTCACGTAAAGGAAACACTTCTCATGTTTCAGCATCAAGTATGACATTTGCTGTGGGTCTTGGTAGACTCCCCTTTATCTAGTCAGAAATAGGTGCTTTGTATTTCTGGTTTGCTAAGAGTTTTTATTACAATAAGACACTGTATTTTATCGAAGTTTTTGTGTGAAATTATTAAGCAATTTTTTCCCCTTTACTATTAATGTGGGGAATTACCTTAATAAATTTTCTAATGTCAAGCCACTCTTTAACTTGTTGGATAAAACATCTTCAGACATGATACATTATTTTAAATACGTGGCTGGGTTCAGTTTTCATTATTTCACTGAGGATTTTTGCATCTAATTTTACAAGTAAGATTTACCTTTCTTCTTCCCTTATCATACTCTCTTCTCTGGTTTGACATAAAGATTATCCAAGCCTTATAAAATGACTTGGGAATAAAACATTCTCCTAAGACTCTATTTTGTGCAGTTTGTATATGCTTGAAACTGTTCATAGAACTTTCATACAAAAATGTTTCAGCCTTTTGAGATATTTTTATAAATAAGTTTTTAACAAGTGATTGAATCCCTTTAATGGTTAGAGACCTTCTCAAGTTTTTTATTTCTTCTTGAGCTAGTTATGTCAAAATATTTTCCCAAGACTGTGTCTTGAAAGTTTCATTGATAATTTCTATTTAGTAAAAAAGAGCAATATAAATTTTCTGTATAGTTGATATGAGTTCACTTAGAGAGTTAAGGGGGATTAAATGAAATACATTGTCAGTGCCTAGGCGGTATACTTCCCAGGTAGCTCATCCCTCTTCCTTCATTTACCACTCTGACCAACATTCTTGGAAAGAGTTCCCATTTATCCAAATCCCTCTTAACACGTGGTTTCTGAAAGTGAAAAATCCTAGGAAATGTCCCTGTATGTACCCTGAGTGTTCATTAAAATAGTACATCTTCACATCAGACTTTTTTTCTGGTAGCTACTAGAATTCTAATGATCCCTGTATACTATATAGCTTTACCATCCTTTGATTATGCAGTTGCCTCTTTTTTTTTTTTTTTTTTTTGGACTAAAGAGAGAAGTCCTCAACAACTGTATTAAACTGTATTTGTTTTGCTCCAACCCATCTCAAATGTTTGGGACCTTGATTCTCTAATCAAATGTACTGGCTGTCCCTTCCAGCTTTTTAGTATATGACACTGTGATCTGTTTGTGGGGTAAACCTGAACTAAAGGATTCCTCTTTTCATTGATTAGTATTTGGTAAAATTTTTCAGCCAAAGCTTGGTAAAATTTTTAATCCACCTTTTGTTCTAGCACCCAACTGATACTTCCACTACATTTTCTGTGGATCTATATTTTTCATTAATTTATATGGGATCTTTACCCTTTCATTCAGAACCCATATTGTCTTCAAATGTTATCCTGTGAGCTCTCCCAGACTATTTTAATATACCAACCTAAATAATGATTCTTTACAACTAGGCCATGATATGTACAGTGGTTGCTTTTTAAAAAATATATATATTGCCAGAAATGAATTTTTTTCATGTTTTTGTGGATTTTAATGCCAAAATTCCTCCAAAAAACTTTCCTTCTTTAATCTTCATATAGCTTTATTCTAAATCTGGCAATAGAAAGGGACTCTAGACAGAAAGTTTGTGTCCCTTCTCAAAATTCAGATGTTTGAAATCCTAACCCTCAATATGAGGACACTAGGAAGTGGGACCTTTGATAGATGATTAGGTGGCGGTGGTAGATGAAGAGGACATGGTGTCTTTATAAGAGACCCTGGAGAGCTCCTTTGTCCCTTCCATGTAAGGATGCAATGTGAAGATGGCCATGGATCAGGAAGCAGGTTCTTACCAGACACTAAAACTGCTGGTGTCTTGATGTTAGACTTCCCAGCCCGCAGAACTGAGAGTAATAATTTTCTGTTGTTTATAAGCCACCCAGTCTATGATATTTTGTTTTAACAGCCTAAATAGACTAAGAGAATTAGACAATGATCTATTTTCTTATCTGATCCTATTCTGCACTTATTCCAAGGTTCTCATTCCTCACTCCCATCTATAAAGATGTTTTATTTATTTATTCATGAGAGACACAGGGGGAGAGAGAGAGAGAGTCAGAGGCAGAGACACAGGCCCTGAGCCAAAGGCGGCGCTAAACCGCTAAGCCACCTGGGCTGCCCTGACTCTTGTTGTTGTTGTTGTTTTTTTTTAAAGATGTTTTATTTAAGACACACAGAGGGAGAGAGAGAGAGAGAGAGAGAGAGAGAGAGAGAGAGAGAGAGAAAGAGAAAGAGAAAGAGAAAGAGAAAGAGAAAGAGAAAGAGAAAGAGAAAGAGAAAGAGAAAGAGAAAGAGGCAGAGACACAGGCAGAGGGCCATCTAGAAATTAATGGAGAACTGTCGTACTTAGAGTCACATAGCTATAAAGAAGGATTTAAATCTATATTGAAAATTTCTCCTTTTCCTTCACAATTTTTTGGAACCAGAAGAGAAAATGAAGGTTTGTAGATTTGAGAGAGACAAAAATAAGGATGTTAGGTCACTTAAAAATAATCACGTTACTTGCCTTTTACAATTTTGGTTCTAATATTTGGTTTGGGATATTGCATCTAAGAGAGCTCACTACAATGCCACCCATTTGTCCAATTACAGATAAGCGTAGCTGTGAGATTCTGGAAGGAAGAAACATGATAAGAACCAGCAGGGGGTATACCAATCATTTATCTTATAGATACTTACTCATTTATTCAATACATAATTTCTAAGTACTTAAAATACACCACTGACAAGATGAAGATCTCAGCCCTCATGCAGCTCACACTCTAGCAGAAAAATGGATAATAAACATATAGTAAATTAATAATTTTACATTTTATGAAATGATGTTCATAACAGAAAAAGAAAAGTAAAGCAGAATAATAGAGAGTGAGAATGCTTGGGTAAGGTGTGCAATAAGTTGTGAGACTATAAAGGTGACACTTGACCAGACTCATAGGTGGACAAGAGTAAGCACAGTAGCTGTCTGTAGATGTGTCCACGCAGATGAAAGAGATGGAGGTAAGCACCCACGAGGAGGCAAAAGTGCTTGAATCAAGTCAGGGGAGGAGCTCAGATGAGTGGATGAGTAGAGCTCTATGGGTCTCTATAAGGACTATGGCTTGTAGCCAAACAGAGTCACTGCAGTCTGAGGAGAATGACAAGATTGGACTTAACATTTCGAACTAATCATTTTGGCTCTTTTATTGAGATTGGACTGGGGGGAGAATAGGGCAGCAAAAGTATAAAGCAAGGAAAGTATATTCTTCTTATATATTATATTATTAAAAATGCAATTATTATAGATTCATTGTATTAATTTATGAAATCATTATACATTTATATTATTATAAATTATTATGTTATTATTTATATAGTATTTTTATATAATTTTATCTTTTTCTGTCTAATCTCAGTATTCAGTTCAAGGTGGTAGCAGTTGAGGTAACAAGTGGTTAGTAGATTCTGAGTATATTTTAAAGGTAGAGAAAGTGGAAAACCCTAATGGATTGTGTGTGAGATGTGAGAGACTTTAACTAGAAAAGCTCTCAAGCAGAAGTAAAGGAAAAACAGGAAACATATAGGGTGGTAAGAAACCCAGAGACAGATCTACGGAAGAATATTGATTAGTTCTTGCTCTTTGCCCCAGCTAGTGATAATAAAACCTCTGATCCTTAAACATGTTACAGAATATACTCTAACAACAACAAAAAAATGGAACGCTCCATTCAGAGACGCCTCTGAAGCCAGACAAGTTGCTTCAAAATTGATATATAGTATAGTGAATCCCTTTGTTTTTCCTTTCAAAATATAAAGAGGAGGAGGCAAAAAAAAAATACAGTAATAAAACACAGGGCAAATCATGAAGATTGATATCATCCAGAACTACTGGCTGAAGATATTTTGTGTAGTGATATTTTTTACAATAGCATCTATGTTTTATAGGTCAAAATAAAGAAGACCTGTTCTGTCTCACACCAAATTTAATGTCCTCTGTGTCCTAGAATGCCAAACATCTCTCTTTGTGAGTTGTCACATCTCTGGCTGATGGCAGGTCTGCGCTGGCAGCAATGATTATTAAGTGGATCTGCTACAGGGCACAGAAATAAACAGGAGGGTAAGGGAAAATTAAAATAAAGAAACAAAGTTGGAGAGATGTAATATTAAATCTGACAAGTGTTTTTACACCCTTTAATTATAATAAATATATTTAAAAGTGTTGGGTGCTTTTCTCTTTTTAGAAAAAAAATATATGTAGACTTCTGTATGGTTAATTTACTTTTCCTTCCTTTTTTTCTTTCTGTTCCAGTAATCTAATGGCAGGTTGTTACACTTTGCCAACAGCTATCCCAGGGGAAAATATTCAAAAACAAAAACAAAAAACTGCAGAAATCAGCACCCATCTGCTCAACACCAACACCATTTCAATGGTATTTATGACTTCTTTTAACAGTAATAAAGTGTCTGCTCACTGATCAATAATCCAAAATACGGTAAGACAAAACCAAACAAATGGCCCAACATAAGAAAGTCCCATAAGAAATAAGTTTGGACATAATGTTGCACCTATCAAAATGAAGAAAAGCAACATTTTTATGGGCAGAGCATTGAGGTGTGTATTTAAAGATCTAGTGTCTAGTCAAGAATGGCAGTACAATTTTTTTTTCTTCTGAAATACCTGATTACTGTGAAATCATTTGTCTGACGTCTTAACTGAAAATTGCCTTCTGGTAGCCACTTTCTACCCCGCTATTTCAACTGGTTATAGTACCACTGGATTCGTTACAGCATCAGGAAAGATGGAATTAATTGGTGTCAATCCAAGAGTCTCTTCCCAACTCCATCCACCCAAACCTCTAATAGCGTTTCTTCATCTTAAGCCTCTGCATTTCAAAGACAGAGAAAAGGATGCTCTCCACAGCTAATTTGACAAACATCACCCGGCACAATTACCTACATGATACACTTTTCAGCACTAGATGCATTTTTAAAGTACCGGAAATAGAAATACTTCTGGTCTAGACAGGGTCTCTGTGGAGTTTAACTCTTTCCGGTAATGAATTCCTGACACTTGGGGAGGGGGGAAAACCAAACCCAGTGATTCTACATGTAATCTCTGAACACAACTTTGAAAATTGGAGCCAGTTTTGATAGAAAAGTAGATGCAACTTCACATAGAGAGTACTTCTGGGGCAAGGGTAATGTTCTATTTCTTGACGTGGGTGGTGGTCCTATAGGAATTTATGGCTGTTCTTTACATTGTTTAAGCTTTACGTATGCATCTGTATGTATGATCTATATCACAATAAAAAAAAGTAATGAAATTTTCTTCAAAGACCTTTAGGAGGTCAAATCCTTTGGCGTACTACTTCTGAGATTCAGGGAGTAGGAGGTGATATTTCAAAGATTATTCCAGACCTCTGATTCTGTATTTAATACATATTAGTCCATCCATCGCTGCCGGCTCTCTATATTAGGGAATGTTTAAAGGTTAAAAAAAAAAAAAAAAAAAAAACAGAAACCCTTCCATCTTAATCAATATTTTCAACCAAGAATTAAGAATATTCACAACATATATGTTATCGTAACAGGTTATCAAATGAAGCAGAAGCTGCAACTCTGGCCTCTGCTCACTATTTTCTTGTTATTTTTTATGTGCTGATCATAGAAACTCGTGATGAAACAACTCTTCCTTCTGAAGTCACAATAAATTAAAACAAAAGCAAACATCCACTTTGACAGTATAATTACAATGATGCTACGCTTCTCTTATAAATAATAAGAATTACCATTCAACTAAAACTTAATGAGTTTACCTAAGTTTCTCTGCCACATAGGAAGAAAACAGAAGTTAAGAAATTATTTTTAAAAAAAGAAATTATTAACTCAGAGTTGCATTTCTTTTTCCCTTCTCTCCTTTATATTCAGCTGAATTTATCATTTTACCATCTACTAATAGACATTTCAGAAGAAAAACATAAAAGGATCTTGAAACGTACCTATTTTAACAACAACAACAAAAAATAGACTTCAGTATTTGTGTTGTTTATATTCTTTCCCTTTTGGGGGCAATAATTTATGTCCAAGGAACCTAATGACCATTCTTTAAAACTGCTATGACTAAAGAGGGTAAAAACACACGTAGACTTAAGAAGGCTGCACTGAAATACAAAAATGCCATGACGTTTAAAGTCGATGACCACTAAACTGGATGATACTCATTTATTTATTTTTTTAAACTATTGGAAAAGATGGCAAACAGTTTTAAAACCTTAAGAATGAACTTGATAAAATCATTTTCTTTTCATCTTAGAAGTGGGCAAATAAAAACATGTCACTATTGAAAATGTAAACTTTTAAAAATGTTTAAAAATCTTCCCATGAAAACTTCTAAATATCTATACTTATTCCTTCAAATGTATGATGACACCACCCATATAAAATATTTTAGAGCCAGGCATGTTTTTTCAGTGATACTGTATAATTTAAGGTGAGCCACATAATGGATTGCATTATCATGAATCATACAGCTCTTCAAATGACTTATCTAATTTCACTTTCCAGTGCATATATAAAACCACATATATAATTACGTTGTTTTTCTGTATGCCTGTTAGGTTTCTTCTGATTAATTCTAAATGTGGTTCAGAATCCTGCTCTCTTCGGCTGTGAAATATATAAATAGTAAAACAGAGGAAACAAGTTATTAATGTACCTTTCACATGTTATTTAACTGACAAGAATGCATTTAGTTTCTTAAATGAATCCCCTACTATGTTACCTTTTATGCTTTCATTTAATCAGTCATGTCTTAGAAGAGAAGTACATTAGAGGCTTGAAATTACTGTAAGAGCAAGTACTGTAAGATTAAACAATTCATTAATTTGGTTAAAAAAAATCCAAAGTAAGTCATTGAAACTTATTTTCTCCAGACACTGTGTTAGCCTCTGGAAAAACAAAGATAAACAGAATCATGCTGACCTGGCTTTCACTGGAGCAGTCGGGGGTGGCATAGTAAGGGATGGAAGACAAACCTTACAAGGCAATGTGAGAAGGTCTATAATCATAGCAAATCCAGCATGTGTGGTCTGCAGAGGATGAAGCAAGGGCGTGATGGAAGGATCAGGAAAGCCTTCTGATATACGTAATCCTGAGTGAATTCTTAATAGGAAATAAGTGAAAGCATGTTAGGGAACGACAGCCCATCTGTATCTGGAAGATCTCTGAGTGGGTGGAAGAGGAATAACGTGGCATTGGCTTCACCTCTGGGTACATGAAAGTTGTGAGTGCAGCCAGGCTCCCAAGGATCAGGGAGAGGGTCAAGGGGAAAAGGCACAAGAAGGAAGGCTCAGCTCTTTCCTCATGAAGTGAGTGGCCTTCACCTCCTACCTTAGTGGTGCACCCACCGCTCTCTCACTACTTGCTAGTTGGGCTTATTCAGACTGAATGCTTTCATTTGTTCCAGTTGTTTCTTGTTCACCTTTTTCACAAGAAGGTAAGTTTCAAGAGCACAAGGAGCTGTATTTCCAGGCCCTGTAATAATGAATGCCTGGCATAGCATATCGTAGGCACTTGATAATATAGTTGAACAGAGGCATTAAGTCAGTGAGAAAAGAGAAGTAAAGAGGAGGGAGGAAGAAGGAATGTGAAGAGTGGTCCACACAGAAAAGAACAGGATCAGGGAACAATGAGCCACTGTCTCAGACGGTACCCAGGGCACCGATCCCTAGGCGAACTGGGAAACCATTACCCAGCAGAATGTTCAAAAAGAACATTTTGAAAAGGCTATACCTATCATGTACTGCAAAAGCTTGTCAGATCAGAAGCCAGAACGTCAACTGCATTTTACACATACTGCTATTTCAAGTGTAAAGTAAAAAAAAAAAAAAAAAAAAAACACATCTTTAATGGGGAGTATTATAATTGAGAGCGTATTCAAGTAAGTACCTTTTCCAACATAAAATATTAATCTTTTCAATAATCATATTTGTAAGAAAGAAATAGAGCACTATTGTGTGAACCGTAAGTTCAAATTCCTTCCCTGAGCACTTAAGTTTTTTCAGTCATCACTATATTAATCTGCCTTCTTTGCATTTTACTGCTGTTATATTCAAAAATTCAATTTCCTAGACAAATGGCAATTCAGGAACACAATTCAAGTGATATATTATTCCCTTTGACTACAAAGGTATATTTTCCCATTCAGAGGTTTTTTTCATTCAAATCTGGCAAAAGCTGTTACATCACACAACATACACACTCTGCTTTCTCAACTACTATAACGTAGAGCAATTTCTACAATTCCCTCGTCCTTTGTCTGAAATGCTGAAAATGTCTTTGAAATTCAAATTAAATCACAGAGAGAAGTTACTTGTTGTTTTCTTTGACATTAACTTGAATATTTTAATTGTATTCGGTGTATCTTGCAGGTTAAAAGTAAAATGTCACGAGCCTTGTTATTTAAATTCCATATATGAAAACCATCTCTGCCTGAAATATTTTGACATACACAAGGCAACACTGTACCTAGTAACACTGCTTAGCAAAAATTAAGTATCTTTGGGTATTATAATTCTTCCTGGGTTTTTTTTTGGGGGGGGATTGGGGGTTTCCCCCAGTTTTAGTACACTTTTTTCTACTTCATCGTTAGATATGTGAATCCTGCCAAAAGAAATGCTGGATTTAAAAGGAGAAAATGGTGTGTGTTCTTGTTTGATGAAGAATCTCGTCTGAACGATTTACAGACCCGATTCCAATAACAAGGAAGGTTTTTCAGCCTGTCAACCCAGCCACCACCAATGATAGATATACTCTTTAATGAGCCGGCAGCTGAGTAAATTTCTTTAAGTGTACCCAAACCCCATCTTCCATGAATAGATGGTTATTGGTTATTGCTTAGCTTATACATATTCACAGAAGCCAATATGCACCCTCCTGAAAAGAGAAGGAACCAGCTGGATGCCTCTAGCCATGGCCTATAAACCTGGGGACTGCTACCCTTTCAAAATAGGCTATAGTGAGGGCTATGTGTGGCAAAATAGACATACAAGAATGCTTTGGAAACTATAAAAATGCTGCACACACATACACAGGATTCATATGATCAAGTCATGACTCAAACAGTATGATGGATGTCACTGATTCCTCTTTCCCTTTCACGTAAGATCTGAGCTACAAGGGGAAAAATGCAGAGGCTGAAAAATATACAGAAGTGGTCCCTTTGCACAGGGAGGGCTCTGTATACACTACAGGCAGCACTAAGCGCACAGTAAGTAGTTAGCTACCATCTTCTCATGCCTGGGGCACTGCAACTGCCTCCTAACTCAGCACCCTGCTTTTGCCCCCGCCACCTTATAATCTGTTCTCAATGCACAGCAATCATAGGGAGCCTTTAGGAAAGCAGCTCGTATCTTGCTGCTTAACACCCCTTCATTTGGGTCGGAATAAAAGTGAGAGTCACCATCCTGGCATGCCAGGCCTTAAAAATCCAGCCTCTCTAATCCTCACCCCTCCTCATGGGTCCCTCCTCCCTGCACCCTTTCCCCTGCTCCATGTCACCCAGGCACACTGGCCTTGCTATTCTTTACACAGGCGTCCTCCCACTTGCTCTTTCCCCTGCCTAGAATACTCTCACACCACATGTGTATCCATGGGGTTTCCTCCCTTGCTCAGTCCAGGTCTTTGCTCAATTGCCACCTTCTCCGTGAGATCTTCGTTGACCTTGATATTTAGAATTGCAACCTTCCCATGCTCCTGGGATGACCCACCATCCTTTACTACTCCAAAGTATTCCATCTCATTACAATATGACCTATTTTTCTTATCACTTTAATTTCTGACTGTAAGCTCTATAAGAGCGGAGATTTTTGTACGCTTTCACTACTGTACCCCCAATATCTAGCATAGTGCCTGGCACATAGCAAGACATCAGCAAATATTTGTAACAGATACATGACTTTCACAGATAGACATGCTTCAGCTACCTGTAAACCATTACAGTATTATAACAAACTCTTAGGAACTAAGGTTCAAGGGAAATGTTCCAAAAAGAAGGGCTGCTCACTTTGGCAGCACATATACCAAAATTGGAATGATACAGAGAAGATTAGCATGGCCCTTGTGAAAGGATGACACCCAAAAAGCAGGGGGAAAACCTATACAAGAATGAGGGACAAAAGTGAGATTTTTAAAAATCATCCAAAACAAATTAATTGGCCTTAAACTCATGAGAGTTCCAACATACACATAAAACATTTTCCCTAATTAAACAGTCAATACAGAATTAAAAAACGAACACATAACAAAGCTTCTATTTCAGCCATTACTCTATAATGGCTTCTTGGATAATCATAACTTTAATGTAGGATGTGTTCTCAGAAAATGTGAGCCCCTAGGGACAGGTGTGGGAACCCAGTAACCTTCACCCCATTAACTCTTGCCTCCACTCACTGGAATGTGAAGAAGCCAAGCTGCAAATTAGATACTCTTACAAGAAATGCTCATTTCTTCTATGAAACCAAATCCTGCAAACAAGATTTGACAAGAACTGATTTTTACAGGACTAACCTTCCTGTGTCCTGGCATCAAACATACTTTTATGCCATTTACTTAAATGGCCACACCACCAGAAAAGTGGAGCTGTTGTTCCTATGGTGTTGGATTCCCCACAGTGTGTTCTTACCCTCCCCAACATCTGTAGCACGGGTGACCTTTTATAACAAGGTTGGTACTTTAACAATTTCTTGCGTGTCCATCTTGTTTCTACATGAGAGAGGCGTGAGGGCAGAAATCCTCGATTAATGAATACTCAGGGTAATGAGGATGGATCCAGTTATGACATCATCAAAGAAAAACAAGCAAAAAAAAATCATCTACATAACAAGTAGCACAGCAGTAAGCAAGCAACAGGGCCCCTACATTTCCTCAACTCCTAGAAGTCAACACAAAGGACTCCAGGCAAAGATACAATCCCCACAACATGGGCCTGTAGGGACCTCAGCCTCCCATTTATTCATCTACAGTCGATGGAACATTATCATCTTCAGTTTACACTGTGAAGAAACAGTGGTCTGAGTGAGGTGACAAATGTTAAGTTGTGCAAGGCGACAAAATGTCTCAAAAGAAAGAAAAGACTTAATTCCAGGGCTCTCTGACTCAAAGCTTGTGCTCCTTTTGACTTAGCTCTGCCTCCCACTGGCCTGGAGGTGGTTATGTAGGCAGTTCTGTGGTTTGTGCACTTTCCTGTGAATGAGTTCCCCACAACTTATCCCTCCAAACTGTTCTTGCAAAGAAGCTGTAAGTCTAATTATAGAATAAAGAGCAGGCTGTAAGAATAAAAGAAAAGGAGGATAATATTTGGGAGGGAGAGGACATGCAAGCCCCTGAAACTATACTAGACTAGTTTGGCCCTGCCCTAGCTATGGGCATGGGTCAGTGTCAGGCCTGCCTTAAAACGATGTTAGCTCTGATAATATTTCAGTATTCTTGTTTTGTTTTGCTTTTTTAAGATTTTATTTATTCATGAAAGACAGAGAGAGACAGAGAGAGAGAGAGGCAGAGACATAGGCAGAGGGAGAAGCAAGCTCCATGCAGGGAGCCCGATGTGGGACTCGATCCCGGGTCTCCAGGATCACGACCTGAACTGAAGGCAGGTGCTAAACTGCTGAGCCACCCAGGGATCCCTCAATATTCTTGTTAAAAGAAATTACTGTATATCCCCAAATAATCAGTACATTGCTAGGTAGGTAAAGGAGGACTCAATTATCAAGACAGAGAGAAGTTTGGCAAGTTGTAATCATGGTTCAATTCAGACATTTATCAACCTTTCAGGTTATAAAGAACTACTGGACAAAAGAAGTAAAGGGAACAGCCCTGAGACCATCTTTAAAGCCTGGGTTTCAAGGTAATGTAGAACTTTAAGCCCACTGGCTACTAAGGCAGAAAGAGGAAAACACAGCGCACGCCACAGGAAAGGTGGATGACTGGAAGGAAGGGTAGTGTGTGTATAAGAAGAAGAAAGAGAGAGAGAAAGAGAGACAGATTAGTTCCTATAAAAAATGATAGTTATATCAAAATGCCCGAATTTCACTTAGCATCTTAACATAACTTACAAACTGTACCATATTAGCATAGCAATTGATTTTTTCCAGTTAGAGTGAAGACTACATGGGGGAAGAGTTACCATATTGTTAGATATTTACTGTGTGCTAACATTGCTACCCAGGGAAAAACACACACTACATCCACTGGTCTCAAAAACTGTATGAAATAGGGACGCATGGGTGGTTCAGTGGTTGAGTGTCTGCTTTCAGCTCAGGTCGTGATCCCAGGGTCCTGGGATCGAGTCCCACGTCAGGCTCCCCACATGGAACCTGCTTCTCCCTCTGCCTGTGTCTCTGCCTCTCTCTCTGTGTGTCTCTCATGAATAAATAAATATAAGCTTTAAAAAAAAGAGAGGAAAAAACTGTATGAAATATAATCACATTATTCATAATATCACAATCACTTTTAGCTATTGATAATGTATTTTCTACTTCACACATACAGATAAATACATGTTTTGGCCATTAGCTAAAAATAATTCAAGCTAATTCTCTAAAAATGTAATCCATGTTGAAATGTGTCCTTAAAAAAGGCTGATGGCATACTTTGTAAAACGGCGCAGTAACAAAGGGTCACACTTAAAAAATATGCATATGAAGCTACATTTCTCTTTCACACATCTTGTCTGCAGTTTCAAAATTGAATAATAAGCATGATATTTTTAACAAGGTAATGTTCACTTCCTTTGCATATAATAAAAATGTCAGAATCTTAACTTTTCATGCCTACATAATGGATTAGAAGGTTATAAAGACATATTCAATATAAAGGTTTCCATGAGTTTTACAATAAAATGACCAGGAGAAATGAAAATGAGATTAGAAACCGAAAGAACTAGGTTCTAGTTCCAGCTCTGCCACAAACTATCTGTGTGATCTTGATCTAACTGAAGAATGTCAAATCTATGGCCTCCAAACAGCCACAACCCCAAATGACCAGAGTTGACACAGAAGTTAAAACTGACCCATCCCTAGGCCAGTACCTTAACTACCCTGAGCTTCATATTCTAAACTATAAATTGAGATAGTTGGCTTCTGAGTTCCCTTGTGACCCCGACACTCAGATTATCAAAAAACAGCAGAGTCAGAAGTCTCACAACTGATGAGCATCATTCCTCTAAAATCTGTGAGACTGCTTTAGGCCCTCCATTTTTTTCAAAGCAAAAATGCTTAATTTGCTATGTACAGTATTTTTAATTAGTAGAAGACGAGTGTATGCCAACTGGACATAAGCCTGGGTTACATGCAAATATTTACCACCAGATTGAAAGAACTCTATATACGTTGCTAGACCAGTGGACTACTGACATGATATAAGGCCAGGACCCAGAAAGAGGGACCAAGTAAATTCTTTCTAGATTCTGAGATTTCTAAAGGGAATATACACACACAATCTGCATACATTTGGATAAGATATAAGATATATTTAGAATTATTTCTCCCAGGGTATGATTTTCTAAAAACAAAAACAAAAACAACAACAACAACAACAAAAAAAACACCTGTCTGCTAATTTTTGACTCTTTTAAAGACTATATATAAAAAAACCCAAAAGGGATTGTTTGTTTGAATAAATATATACTCAAATATATTCCCAAAATTTAGCAACTTTAATTGTTAATTATAACCATTAAAAGCTTAGCCTTAAAAAAATGAAATAAAGATTAGCTTATATTGAGATACACAGAAAATGCTTTACACATATGATTTTCAGCCAAAATTCAGAGTTCCTAACCTCCATCACAGGAGTCACATCTTTATATTAGTAATAGCTTACTTCTACTGAGCACTTAGCATGTGCTAAAGCTCTTTGAATTGCTATATATCTTTGAGTCTTTAAAATAACCCTATGAGGGATCCCTGGGTGGCGCAGCAGTTTGGCGCCTGCCTTTGGCCCAGGGCGCGATCCTGGAGACCCGGGATCGAGTCCCACGTCGGGCTCCCGGTGCATGGAGCCTGCTTCTCCCTCTGCCTGTGACTCTGCCTCTCTCTCTCTCCCTCTCTCTCTCTCTCTCTCTCTCTCTCTCTGTGTGACTATCATAAATAAATAAAAAAAAATAAAATAAAATAAATAAAAATAAAATAAAATAACCCTATGAGGTAGGAATTTCTTATCTGCAAATGTAGTTGATTTAAGTCATACATATTTTCAGCCGATGCTGACAGCCATATTATACTACCTTGGAGATTACATAGTTTCATTCTTCTTTGTCTTCTTCTTTTTAATAAAAAGCAAACAAAGAAATAACCAATGATGAATATCAAGGCCGCGGCTGCAGTCAGCATGTACGCATGAAGCTGACCAAACCCAATTATCTGCATTTCCATCTCAAACCCAAACCCAATCATCTGCATTTCCATCTCTGGCTACTATGACCTAGGAACTAAACTTACTAAACTAGGAAATGCCTTCTCCATGCCACACACTGTTAGATGCAATTCCATCTCATGAAACCCTTACCACTACCCTAGATCTGTATTACCAGCCCCACCTTACAGATGAGAAGATTGAGGCTCAGAATGGTCAAGGAACTTAAACCAGGCAGTCAGAGAGCGAGTAGTAAATCAGGACTCTGATGCCAAAGTCCTTATTCCCTACGGTGTACCCCAGGGTTTCTCCAGCACAGTCACAACTCATATACAAGGTTATGATCAGAAGCCATCAGGACAAGGTAAAGCTATAGTCAACACCATATATTGAAGATGAAAGGGAAATGAATAGAATATTTTTGAAATAAAATGAGCACAATTTCAAAAGAAAAATATTACAACAACTATCAGGTCAAAGTTTGCTATACAATAATATTTGCTGTCTAATCTAAATTTCTCAATGTAGTACAAGGCTAGTATTTATATTAAACTCAAGTGATCTTCAAAAGATTGTAATTCAAATTTTATAGTTCACTGGAATCCTAGCTATTAAAAAATATGCTTCACAAAACAGACTTGGTATATTTTGATTTTTAGGCATTTTCTCAAAGTAATAATATTTGTTTACAATGTTCAGTCATTATTTATGTTATGATATAATTAACAGTAAAAGGGAATAAAAACATTAGAATTTGATCAGGAATATGTTATACAGCAAGTTTACTAAGATTTTATCTTGTTTTATTTTCCAAGGATCATAATGTCTCAATATACCTGTATTATCCTTCTGGGGAAGTAAAAGATGGCTTGCCGAAAGAGGATAAGGAAGAGAAGAACCCAACACTTCTTGACTTTTATTCCTTTTTTTTTTTTTTAAGATTTTATTTATTTATTCATGAGAGACACAGAAGGAGAGAGAGAGGAAGAAACACAGGCAGAGGGAGAAGCAGGCTCCATGCAGGGAGCCCGGTGTGGGACTCGATCCCGGGTCTCCAGGATCACACCCTGGGCTGAAGGCAATGCTAAGCCATGGGGTTGCCCGACTTTTATTCCTTTTATATTAAAACTAACTGGCTCAGAAGGTTTTTAAAGTATCAAGCGCTATGCTTAAACTGAAAATATTTCTTAATATATTTTTATCTTGAAATAATAAAAATTAAGGACATTAAAAGGAAATTTCTTCATGTATGGTTGAACAGCTTATAAAAGCATCTATGGATCACTGTATTCTAAATTCAGCTTACTCATCACATTCCTTCAATGACACTATCATTGAAGAACAAAGACCAGGAGCAACTAATTTTAACTTCCTCCAAACAGAGTACTTTCTGTTAAAGCCTCTGAATTTCCTGATCCAGTAGAAAGAAGTCTGCCATCTATGTTTTCCATTCCAAGAGTGTCAATTACATTATAAAACCTGTTAAAGAGCATAGGATTACTAGCTAGGACATTTAGAAACAAATTTGTATCTGTAAGGATTGCAGTCCCAACAGAGTACTAATCCCATTACCTAAGGAAAGGTTTGAGGTTGACTCTCTAAATGGATTGTAAGAGGCAGGCAATCACTGGTGCCTCTCAAACATGTTCTCTGCAAAGGACACCAAGAGCTCACAGTGGCTTTAAATGTTTTCTCATTGCAGAATTTCTTTTTAAAAATTGACCTTATATCTATAGAGTCAAAAAAGCTTCCCTTATTTTATGCCAAATACACCAACAAAACGATTTAAATTGTAATTAATTATGGCACACTGGAAATGATGAAAAAAATCCTGGACATCCATTCCTCTTTTAAAGTCTCCTGCATCAGAGAGCTAAAAAAATTACATACAGAGGGGACATTATGTCTTCAGGAAGAAAGCTGCTCATTCTACATAAATTCTTAGTTTAAAAATTACTCTAATTTACAAGGAAGTGTGAGCAGTAACAAATCTTCAAGTGAAAATAAGGACCTACTAGAATAGACTTCAAACATCTTAAAATAAAATTTTATGACATTATTTTAAATCTCCAGATGACAATAGATTTGTAGACACTTAGCAAAAATAGTAAGTTATAACAGCAAGTAACATTTCTGAAGCTTCCTACTTTGTAATAGTTTGCAAATATTGGATTTTTTTCTTTATTTTAAATCATGAAAAACATGGTTTTATTGGGTTAAGTAATTTATCCAAAACTACAATTCCAGAAAGCACTAAAGTGAGAATTTAAATCCAGGCTTTGCTTTCCATAAATCATTTTCTCAATCTCATCTCTCATAAGACTCTAACCCTAGAAAGTGGTTTATTCCCATATTTACCCTTATATCCTGTGGTGTGAAATTGAGACTCAAAGAAGTTCCATGACTTGGTCAAGTTCAATACAGCCTATACTCTTGGAACTTGAATTCTGGGCTACATTAAATGGGTCTCCTGGCACCACATTAGATGGTCTTTCCAGCATATCATGCTGCTGTTAAAATCTGGCATTAGATATTTGATCTCCTACAAAAGCAAACAGTAAATGGCCAGGTTCCTATTAAACATGCCATTGATTCTCTTCTGATTCTGTTCTCTTAAACTATTAAGGATATATTTGATTTAGGTAATATTTAATTCCTTACCCAAGACTTAGATCTAAATTTTGCAATGTTGAACAAAAGATAACAGCATTATAGAATCTAAAAACCACTTGTATCTAGGGAGATCCATTATCTGAGGTTTCTTCTCAGAAGTCCTATACGGGAAGGTTTGATGTTTAAAATAAAATTATTAGCCATTTAATTCACATATTTGAGGATGGCTTAAATTAGATCCTTACATTTTCTGTTAACTTGCACAAGAGGCTGACATGTTACCAGTCGGGAGCCTGAGGGCTCCCAAAGAGCATCATTGATCAAGAAGAAAAAGCATTTGCTCTCCAGCTGTTGAGCTTCTTGAGCCTTAGAAAGCCCACGGAGCCTTCTGTCAAATAGGTACCCGTATCGGTAGTGGGTAATTTCTTATTCCTGACCATTTCAGCATCTGACACAGTCTGAAGAAGTCTAACTTGCCATCCAGACATAGGTTTTTAGATCAGCAACAATATGCTAACTACATGGACTAGAACACAAAACTGTTTGTTTATAAAAAGCCCTTATTCCATAAAGTTTATATTTCTTAATAAAAGAATAAAGGTCAAAAGGGCTCATAAAATTTTAAGCATTTATTTCTACTCCCATAAAACTGTATTTAACAATTCTAAAGCTTCCTTTCCATTGTGGAAGAGAAAACATTTAGCAGGTATTAAGCAGGAAGCATTCCGACTTCACCGATACAGTGGTTACAGCAAAACGGTAAACTTAATAACAGGAAAAGTATCCAGATGCCAGCTATCACAGTTATATATGGCACCAATTAATTACACTCAGCTTTTTAATATCATAAGTGTTGGAAAAATATTTAAAGACTAAAACTTGGAGGATTCTATATTTGGTGTGAGGGAGTTTAAACACACAGCGACTATTCATCCTAGTGACTATAACAAATGATAACTTTCATTTGGGCAGAAAATGAATAAGATAAAGCACTGTAGCTAGAAAGTTTTGCCTGGATTCATTATAAAGTTCTATTCTCCATAGGTCTATTAAAATGGTGTAAGAATAAATACTACATATTTGGAAATGTTTGCAGAACCCTTCTCCAATGGAATATCTATTTGGTTTCACAAGCTATGCTCATGAACACTTGTCTCTTATTTTCCTAAATATTTATGAATAACATAGTCTTTAACTCAATAGCATTTTTCTTGGCATCGTGCTTCTTCCAGATGCAGCATCAAGTATGGTCTTGAATTAAGGATCAAGTAGCATTTTTAATGCTGCTTTTCTAAACCATCTGCTAGTTTTGTAAGGTTTTAATAAACCAAATGTCATCTTAAATGTTCCCATTTCCAATGCTCCTAACCACAATAAGATAAAGTGTTAAGTTAAATTAATGCCTAATAGACTAGGAAAACACAAAGAAAAAACTAAGTAATGAAAGTTTATGTATTTTTCTTCTAAACAGAGAAGGGGGCGGAACTGCTATCTTGTTCATGGTCAGGGTCTATTGGATATATAGTTAGTTCCCTTTCAGTAACTGGATTACCCCGAATTTAGACTCTGCTCTATAAAGTGTATGTGAGAATAGGTCTATTAAAAAACTAACCTACAAGCATGGAATATAAAGATTTATGGTAAATTTAAACTCAGGGTCATTGGAGTTTAAAGCTTGATTCTGGATCATTCAGTTTCTTTCTTCATGGCCACTCTTAGAAAAAAAAAAAAAAAAAGCCCATAGAAAAAGAAAGGATCCATATGCTCTAAGACTACTTGGTTTTAATTGTTCTCTAAGATTGTAGTTTGACATCTGCTCCAATGCTCCTTCCAGGAAACAAGTCACAGATGTAAGAAAGAATCAATCAACCAGTTGTTCAGTCTTTCCTGTCTAATTATTTCCCACATGAAGATTCTAAGTGACGGTCATATACCTAAAATGAAATGTTCTAAAGAGAAAACAAATATTTTAGGCCTTGATTTTAAAATTAGGGCATTGATATACCATTAATTTCTACATATATATATATATATATATATATATATATACACACATATATATGCATATTTTAGAGACAGAGAGAGAGAATCTTAAGCAGGCTCCACATCCAGCTTGAAGTCCAAAGGCAGGGCTCAATCTCATAACCCTAAGAGCATGACCTGAACCAAAATCAAGAGTCAGATGCCCAAATGACTGAGCCACCCAGGAGCCCCACTACTTACATTTTTTAAAATATATTTTTTAATTTTCCTGTAACTCTCATCCCTAAAGTCAGGTAAGATTTTGTAGCAACTTGTGACTGTTTCAATTCAATGCTGCTAAATATACATCATGATTTTATTCTGATCTGTAACAACCTCCCATATTCCTACAACTCTCTGATTTGACAACATAAGTTTGAGAGATCTAATTCTAAAGTAGCTAATGCTTTTTCCTTATATCCTCTCTATCTCCTCTGTAATTCTACACTTGTCATTGATTCTCTTCTCCACCAAAGTTTTCTATTTCAAAGAGATAACTTTTGAGAATTTTTTTATTCTCCATATCGTACAATTCTGTGGAAATATTCTCTATAACATCCATTTGGAAAAGTTTAAGTATTCATTAGTCAGAAAGTACACAAGGATAGCAATGGGAAAACAGCAATTTGGCTAACCAAACAATAAATTCAGTAAATTCAAAAACAGAAAAACAGTAAATTCAAACTACTAATGGTGCCCTTAAATTATATTATACATACAATCCACTGTATTTTGTGACTGTGTTAAGAGAAGCTTAACAAATTAAATGCAAATATTGACGATACACTACAGCTTTTGTAACCTGGTTTTGGCATTCAGATTTTAATCGATGAGCCTAAAAAAATTGGAAGTGATTCTGGGCTTCTGTTCACTGCAGAGAGACCCTGGTGTTAATGCCCACTTGGGGATTCATTCACCTTGGGGCTTAGAATCTAATCTGGCCTCCCGCTGAACTACAAAGAATGGAGCTTTTGAAATTTTTACAGGGTCCCTTAGACACATGTTTATTTTCTTCATAAAGTTTTCTAATCCTACTTCTTTCATCCCCATGACTTTAGACACTACTGTGGTCAACTACCTATTCTTGCTCTATCAAAACTCTTAGACTGGAAATCTTTAGATAGTGAAATGAGTTCAAAGGAAGCCTGCTGGACAGTTTGAGTTAGACTCTCCTGGGAGCCAGGGCACCTTCTAGGGTCAGTTTTGTCTTTTGGAGTTTGGAAACAATTAACATTGGCATGGACTTTAAGCACTTAGGGGACTGAGGAAGAAAAACAAAAGACCAAAAATAACCAGGAGTAAATCAGAATGAATTCCAACCAGCAAAAATCTAGGTTGGCTAACTCAGATAATGGCACTGGGATAGTATAGAGACTAAGGAGCATCAGGAGCGGGGCAGGAGCTGTGGCCTTCACTTATCTTATGCTTTTTCCATGCTTAATACTTTTATCTTTTAAGCTAAGCATTAATCTAACTTCTTTCATGTACTCCTCCTTCAAGCTCCTCAACTTGCTTAAATGCAAGACATTTTAGTAGAATGTAGTTTTAATTATATTATCTTTTAATCCCTGTGTCATCTCACAGCAGATTGTACATCACCAACCACTTTTTTAACTTTCAGACTGGACATAACAACAACAAAAAATTTCAATCAGTGTTGCTCAATTTGCTGTTTGCACATATGGGTAAGTTAGGTGAAAGAAGATGGTGGAATAATAGTTTAGGATTGTGACCAAAGATTAAAAGAAATTTTCTGCTAAAAATTTTAAATAAGAACAAAGGAAAAATTTTAAAGGTACAGTCCAACAGAGATCACATCATCTCTATAGAAAAAGGGTGAAAATGTAGGGAAATATTTAATTGGTTAAACGCAAAATCACATAGCATCCTAAGACACAAATATATAAGGATATAAACTCAACAGTTCTGTGTAACTAATATTTATGGGGTGTTAACTATGTGCAAGGAACTGCCCAAACAGGTAAGCCTCACATGTAATAGATTAAAAAAAAAAAAAAAAAAAAAAAAAAACAACCTAAGGAGGCAAATTTGAAGAAATAGTAGAGCTAATTTTTTAAAGAAAGAATAAAGGAAAATGTGATGCAACTTAAAAAAGACAAGGAAAAAGAAAATATCCCAAAGTCTCAAAACTATCTTAAGAAATTAAATGGCTGGGATGCTTGGCTGGTTCAGTCCGCAGAGCATGCAACTCTTGATCTGAGGATTGTCAGTTCAAGGCCCACACTGGATAGAGAGGCTATTTAAAAATAATACAAAGTCAAAAAAAAGTCTTAAAAAATGAAATGAAAATAGTTATAGGAAGCAAAATAGTATTTTATCATATGCAAAAATGCAGGGTTTATTATGAGGCTACCTTCAATCTGCCACATTTATCCTTTATACATTTATCCTGTACCTTTATCACATTTTCATCCTCCACCTTCCTGATATATAGCACCTCTCTAAAAATGTTTAGACCACACTTACAGAGTTTGTTATATGGAAACTCTACACTGATTTGAGGTACCTTAAAAAAATTATATTTTTTAACTCTTTTATATTTGCTGTGTGCTTGAATGATATGTGCACCCTAAATATACAAATTTAATGAACTTTAAGGATTTGTACACCATGTCAGTAGGCAACTTCCACTCCAACCAATCTCCACACCACCATAGGCAACCAATGGTTTCTATTTCTTTCCCTATATTTAAGTTTTCCCTGTATTTAACTTTTTACAGACACTCCTCATGCCTGCTCACACTGGAAGCTCCTTATCATCACAAACTTTTCTTAGAGCTCGTAGGGATTCTAGAACTACTGGCCCAAGTTCCTTAAATTGCCCACAAGGAAACAAAGAACAAGGGAAAGTTAGTGTGAATCCTGGAACTAAGACAAGGGAACTCACGTTCTCTCAGACCAGTATAGTTTCTATCATATTTGAAGCAAAAGATTCACTTTTCCACATCCCATTCAACACCTTGTCCAGGTGCTCGGAGATCCCTTTCAACTGGAGAAAAAAAAAAAAATTAATGAAATGTTACTTCTCTTCCACTAAGAAGAACTTTTCCTCACCTTGTCTCTCAGTTGTCTATCAGTCTCTGGACTGGCCCTGGGTGGAGGGGCATGTGCTGGGATGAGGAGGAAGCTAAGTGGACAAGTGTGAAAGGAAGTTTGTTCCCAGCCAAGGTGGCTATGTGCCAGCGTGGATGCATGTCCAGAGAAGTCTGCTCTCCGCCCAGCCTCTCCTGATGAAATCCCCTTCTCAGGAGTACCTGAGTGGCTCAGTGGTTGAGCATCTGCCTTTGGATCCTGGAGTCCTGGGATCGAGTTCTGCGTTGGGCCTGCTTCTCCCTCTGCCTGTGTCTCTGCCTCTTTCTGTGTCTCTCATGAATAAATAAATAAAATCTTTTAAAAAATCCCCTTTGCAGCTCCTCTTCCCTCTTTTTAGTTTAACTTCTCATTGTGACACGATCTTCTCAGTCTCCCTCTGCTGCCCCTTCCTTGGGTTTCATCTGGAGAGGATGAGGTTGGCGGGGATATAGACTCTCCACACTCAAGACAGTTCCAGGAGCTAGGTGGGTTTAGACGGCACAAGGGAACAGCAATCCGGCACCTGTCTGCCCAGAGTAATCCCCATTGTTCTACTAGATTAGCTGGATTATTGGTTTCTTCATTTGCAAAATAAAGTAATAAAGACAGAACTTTCCTCACAAGGCTGCTGTGAGAATGAACTATGAATGTATTCAGGAAACTGTCTGGCACACAGGAAATCCTCAATAAGTGTTGGGTTGTTATTAGCTAACTGACATCTGCCAAAGTTCCCTGGAGATCCACGCTAGGTATATAATCATAAAATGGGTATTTGTAAATGCAAATAATATAGACAATACTGACACCGAATAAAACTGACACAGAAAGGAGAAATAGGTTGGAAAAGAAGACAACTTAAGGAAGAGAAGGAGAGCTTCAGCAAAGGAGTGTATGTATGTCCAGGTGCCCTATCAATTTGGGAACTCCGTTCTCTGCATTTCTATGGCACTTTGCTTATGGTACTTATCCTAATCTGCTCTGTTGTATGCAAATTATTCCCATCGAGAATGTAGGCTCCTGGGGATAAATGTTTGCGACAGAAACTAAAATGCATCTTAAGTAACTAAAATTAACACTTTTCTCGTCCTTCCCACCCCTACTCCTTGGCTTAAACAACACCAAGCTTGAATAGAGGTGATTATATATTTAAACAAAATGAGAAACTAATTCAACGACTTATCTTCAAAAATGTCTGGTAATAGAAGATGATAAATTTCTAAACATTCATAATTATTTTCCTTCTTTTCTGTTGGTTCTCTTCCAGAACTCATCAGAATTTTTCACTCCAACTGGGAAGTGATTAGCTTTACGAATTTAATCTTCAAAGTCTTGCCAAAGTGCCAAAAGCCAGTCTTGCCCTGTACCATAAGTGGGTTTCTACAGGAATCATAAGCAAGGATTTCGGGTTCTTCAGAATGTCTTTCAACCCAATTTCTTCATTCTTTGTTCTAACATTCTGTGAGCAATAGTCTCATTCATTGCTTTCCCCCCAAATACTGTAAAGCATGTTTTTCATTTGGCAATCATAACTATTTGTCCATTGAGACTGGGAAGGGGAAACTCCAATCAGTTCTCCTTATTTAACTATATATACAATTCATGTCATTATGCATAATACATGTGTATTCTTTACAAATCTAGACTATATGTTTGCACAAGTATCACTGATTTCAAAATACATTTCCAGGAATATGAAATAACTATCTTATTATTCTTTTTAAATATGTCCTTGTTTCAGGGCTTCCAGTATCTAAAATGTGTGTTTTTCTACATAATAATCAACCCCATTCATTTATCTGCATCAAAATCAGATGAGCATAAATTTCTATCCATTTCTTACCCTGATATGTAAATAAGTACCATTCATCATAATCTATTTCTAACAGTTATAAATATACAAATTTTTTAAAATTAGCATATTCTTCTAAACTATTTTAGTGTTGGGTTTAGGAGACAGCATACTGGAGGTTTTTCTTTATTCGTAACTAGTGCTGGCGCTAAGGGTTCAAAACACAAGACCCTGATTTAAAACCATCTCTAATAACCTTGTTAAAAACAAAATGCCCCATCAGCTCAATTTGTTTAGGAACTTTAACTTTTAAAGATGTGGGGACTACTTTATGCTATGCTCTAAATATTGTAATAGGAGAAAGGAAGTGGTGGAATTAAAAAATATATATATCAATTAATGAATATTCCAACAAGCTGCAGACCCACTGTCATGAAAACCCTTATATGCTACATGTAATTTTATATAAATCATTTGATGGCTTCAGCAATAGGAATACATTCAATTTGAGCAGGCTCATGTGATGATCAGGAAATTTTGCTGCGACCACCCTCTCCACGCTGACTGAAGGCAGATGGTGCCGACATGTTCAGCTGAGGGAAGCGTTGATCACAGAGTAGCTGCCAATCAAACACTTGGGAAAGAAATGAGCTCCATCTGTGTTTTAATTACTACAGCAAAACCATCCAGTGTAACTGCCAGAGCTGCACATTTTCATGGAGTACAAGAGACATAACACGTACTTTCTTTCAAAAACCAAAGTAGAAATTGCCATATACAGTAGTAGCCAAAAAAAAAAAAAAAGAGCACTGTCAATGTCAATTAAGAACAGAATCTAGTGACAGTAGGAATATCCTCTCAAAAATATTTCTATTTCACAGCAGCTCTATTTCACTCTTCCTCTAAGGCAATTCTAATGTGGATGAGAGAATCCTATACAAAAACACAAAGAGGTCCTTGAAAAGTAAAATACTATTCAACTATTTAGACACCAAAGAGTAAAATCCAATCAAATGGGAAAATGTATACATATACAAATTTCTATTATTGTATTTTTGTAATTACGTAGCATATATATATATTATACTCATTAATATACCCTTATATTATTATAAAAAATTCATGTCATTAAAAGAAACACCTAGGCTTTCAAAACTTTTCTGGCAAGTGGCAAGTGTTCAGTTCCTCCCTGATGATATTAGGTTGGTTGGTTGGTTCTATTATTCTCAGAGGTGAATTTATCCTGGGACCCACCTCATTTCATCACGGTGTGGACAGGGAGTGTGGGAGTACCGACGTTATCTGGTCTATACTCCCACCCTGGAGGCTTTCAGGGGATCTCTAGGACTGGGGTGTGCAAGGAAGCAGGAGATGTTCAGGGAGGGAGTAAAAGGAAAGAGCTCTCCTTTGTCTTTTCGTTTTATACTCTCCCAACTCAGTCTTCCCTGACACCCTTTCAGGAGCACTGAATATTCGACATCAAGGATTACAGAGGAAGTTCAGAGATTCACAGTGATCTCAGGGTTTCAGTTACAGTTTGAAGTTTGAGAAGAAATACTGAGCAGATGCAAATACTGACAGTAAAAGGCTTTCTAAACTCTAAACGTGCATAATAACAAAATAATTTCATTCATCCAATAAGCATTTATCAAGTGCCTATTATTATGTTGAGTTGGAGTAAAGATGAATAAAAGAATAAAAGATGGTCCCTGCCCTAAAGGATCTCAGCGTCTAGCTAAGTGGCCAACCCCATAAGTAACTGAATGCAAGACAAGAAACACATGTAATAAGACATGTGACTAAAGTGCAGGCCTGGTGGAGGAGGGAAGGATTAACTTTGCTGGGATTCAAGGAGACTTTCGGAGGGATAAGTGGGCTTTCACTGAGACAAAGCAAAGGTGGGCGAAGCACATACCAGATGGGGGACAGCATGCAGAAAGGCAGGGACCCTTGACAGTGCATAGGGTCTCCTTACGCCTGCTTATCTCTTGGGAAGTCATCTACAGGATCAAATACTGCCAAGAGGTTATTTGGAATAAGATCTAAAAGGGGCATATTACATTTAGCCATTTTAAAGTTATTGGTAACCTTTTATAGCATAGTTTTAGGTTTGAAGCAGGTTTCAAAATAAATGGGAAGTGAAGAAGTGGGTAGCAGTTCAGCAGTGAGGGGGAAGAGAAGAGGAAAAGGAGATGGAGGGAGAGGGGTATTTTGCAGAGGAGACAGGGTGGAAAGAAGGTTGAAGACCTAATCATGCTGAAATAGGACAAAAATGGCTGCTCTTAGTGGGACTCTGTAGAGTTTGCTTTATTTTTATAATTAATCGAAGAATTCGGTTCCTTCAAAATTATTTACTGAATTAGTCTCAACTAAAGAATGATTTCTCTTTACATTAAATAATCAAAAAAGTTGGGGATCCCTGGGGGCTCAGCGGTTTGGCACCTGCTTTTGGCCCAGGGCGCGATCCTGGAGTCCCGGGATCAAGTCTCGCATCGGGCTCCCTGCATGGAGCCTGCTTCTCCCTCTGCCAGGGTCTCTGCCTCTCTCTTTCTCTCTCTGTGTGTGTCTATCATAAGTAAGTAAATAAATAAATCTTTAAAAAAAATCAAAAAGGTTTATACAATCATAAACAAAATGCCCAGCTCTTGCCAACCCAGTTTATTTTTTCTTGTCCAAATTGTCCTTATGATACCTACCTTCTCATAAGTTTATTTCTCAATTTTATCCTCAGAGCATGCAGTGACAAGATAGTTACTGTGAACCACATTTTCATAGCATGGGTAAAAAAATTAGTCCTGTCTCGAGTCAATGTTCCTATTTGTTATGGAATTCAGATTATCAATTCATTATCAGACTCTCATAACTTGGATGATTTAAGAACTGAGCATATTAAGAGAGACACTTTCAAAATGTTTTTAAAAGAAAAAAACTTTTAGAAATAGGTCACATTACCATTATAACCTTAAAATCACCCCATTTTGTAATTATCAGAACCTTGATCCTCAATAAAATGCTACCTCATCCACCTATAAAAGTTAATTAATAATTAATTAATTAATTAATCTAATATAAAACAATGAGACTTTTTAACAACTAGATGCTTTTTTCCTTTTTTTTAACTTTAAACTCTTACAAAACTAGAAGCCACATCACCCAACTCCTTTTCCCTGCTCAAAAAATCATAGCTATTTTTGAAAGAAAATGTATTCTCCATATAAGAAGTTATTAGACCAAATTACTAAATTTGGAGTAGAACAAAATACATTATAATCTTTGCTATACTACTATGTTGAAGGTTTTTTCCCCACACACACAAGGAAATGTACATGGCTTGATAGATTTATAATTGCAGCCAGTCATCCAAGTAAATAAAATGGTGAAGAGGCAGCTATAGTCCACTACAGCAATGGGTAAAAGGTTCAAGAAAGAGAAGATTCTTTACATGGGGAAAGGTGAAAATTTTGAATTTAGAATAAAAAAGAAAACTCTCAAGGAGTGACAGGTGACTGAAAGGAAATTCTTCGATATTCATAACCCTTGGAAACTAAGAAATGACTGCAGAGGTTACCAAAAAACCAACCAAGTAAACTAATTTATGTGTCATTGCAAACAATCAGGAAACATCACAGAATGTTTTATAACTGGCTTTATAAATTCTCTATCTTGTCGGTTATTCAGGCCCAAAAACTCTGAAGGTCTCCTCCGACTCCCTCTTTCATACCCAATCCTTCCTCTCTACTCCACCTTCAACGTATATCCAAAATATCTCTCTGCTACTACCTGGCCCCTGTCACCTTTCACCAAGGTCACCACAGTTCCTCCCAACTGATCACCCCATTTCCGTTCCTGGCCCAAACCTCCCAGTGGTTTCTGCTCTTGCAAAGACAGAGAGGGCCCTGTGCCATCTGGACCCCACTACCTGTCTGATCTCATCTCCAACTCATCCTCATTCACTCCAATCCAGACACAGTGACTTCCTAGTTGTTACTCAAATACATCTGCACACACCTGCCCCAAGGCCTGGGCCCTTGCTCTTCTTCCCTGTGGCTGAAACACTCTTTACACAGCCCTCTTCATGGCTTGCTTTTTCATCTGTCACCTCCAAAGTCTTTGTTCAAATGTGACTCTCAGTGAGTCATTCTTTGACCATCCAAACTAAAATTGCAAACCCAACCACAAACCTCACTTCTTACCTCTACATCCTGCTTTATATTTCTACTTGGTGCTAACCGTCCTTTATCAGTCAGAATATTTTAGCTATTTACATATTGTCAGTTTTACACAACTAGAATATACAAACTCCATAAAGGGAGGAATTTTCATTTGTGAATTAACAGTACTTGACACATAGCTGATTCACAAAAAATATCTGCTGATGGTTGAATCAAATCAGATAGTTCAGGAATAGATAGTTGCTAATGATACATAAATCTCTTCATTTCTTGGACAGTGGTTAAAAGTTTAGCCTGGTGTAAGTTTCCTCCTCCTCCTCCTCCTCCTCCTCCTCCTCCTCCTCCTCCTCTTCTTCTTCTTCTTCTTCTTCTTCTTCTTCTTCTTCTTCTTCCTCCTCCTCCTCCTCCTCCTCCTCCTCCTCTTCTTCTTCTTCCTCCTCCTCCTCTTCTTCTTCTTCCTCCTCCTCTTCTTCTTCTTCCTCCTCTTCTTCTTCTTCTTCTTCCTCCTCTTCTTCTTCTTCTTCTTCTTCTTCTTCTGCAAGATTTTATTTATCAATTTGACAGAGAGCACAAGCAGAGGGAGTGGGAGACAGAGAAGCAGGCTCAACGTGGGGGTCAATCCCAGAACCCTGGGATCATGACCTGAGCCAAAGGTACCCCTGGTGTAAGTTTTCTTAACTTAAAACATAAATTTTAGGTGAAAAATCACATAACAAGCTACCTCTGAGGTAGAGTCATCATCTTAAATAAAGATCTGGCACCAATAATCAAAAATAAGAGATAAAGTCAATGGTGAGGTCAATAATTTGAATCTACCCTTAAATAACCAAAAGATATTGATGAGATTATCTTTGATGATAAAGGTTTCACAGAGAAGCAAATACCCGAAAGAGGTGAAGGACCGGGCCCTACAGATAAATGGCCATAAACACTGGCCAAGCATTTAAGACACCTTTATTTAAGGCTTCTTGACGTCATTACAGAAAGCTTCTAAATGAGCAAGGACATTCAAACTTCAGTTCTTAGAGACTATATGAAATCATAAAATGTAATTTCATAACCGAAGTAATTTGTAATGCATTCTGTGATTTTCTTTGCAAACACGACTAAAATAATAGTTTGAGTCCTAATGACTGCTCCATATATGTCAATCCTAACATAGCTAATTAGCAGCAAGCAAACACTCTACACTTGACATTATCTCTTTCACCAATGCTCCAGGTTGTTGTTAGGCCCAGATTGATTTGGGAGCAATTAATGTTTTTGCAGTATGCAAATCTAGAGTGGAGTTCACTAGATTTCTACTGGCAAATACTAGCTAAAGCAGGTCCTCTGTCTATTATCTTTCCCAGAACACCTTCATAGCATGAATTTAAGAAACAGCAAGTTCCCAAGTTGGGTTAAATGTGCACTTATTATTGAAGAGACTTGAAATGCCTTGAAAACACTACATGAATTCATCTCTCTTCAAGCTACAGACTTCTCAAGACTGAAATCCTCAACTTCCCTCCAAACTTGCCTCCTTCAGTCTTCCCTAGTTCTTCTCATCTCCCTTTGGGGATTGGAGAAGAGTCATCTTTATCTATTTATCCCTCCCTTCTCACATACAATTGATCTTCAACACCTGTAGTTTGCTAAAGTAAATCCTTAGTTCTCAACTGCATGAATGCATTACCCATTCAACTGGCCTTCTTGCCTCTGGTCTTCCCATGATTGGATCAATTATTCTTTTATGCACTGTTATTAACTGTCTCTCCATCCTTTAGCTCTATCCTTTCAGCTATAAGATTAAAGAAAACCCCAATCTGTTGTGCTTCTGTTTAAAGAATTTCAATGGCTCTTTATTTTCCACTGAATTAAATGTAAATCCCTCAGGCTAAGATTTAAGGTCCTCTCTAACCATGCTCCCACCCTGACTACCCAGTCTTACCTTCTCCTAGTTCACTTCAGTATAGAAAGCAGCAGGTGTCGTATCTACTAAACACCTGTAATCTTCCTCTTTAAGTCCACAGAGCACTTATGGTATTAATAAATTCATTTACTCATTTATTTGACAAGTAGTCATTTATTGCATAATATGTGCTAAACATTGTTTTCAGAGCTGGAGGTACAGCAGCGAAAAAAACAAAGGCTCCTGCCCTCGTGGAACTTATGTTCTTGTGGGGACAGAAAATAAATTCAATCAACAAGACAAATATGTTAGCTACTGATAAGCACTAAGAAGATGAGAAAAGTGAGAAAGAGAATTATTGGGGTACAGTTGGCTGGGGTGAGCTCATAATTTCAAATAGGATGTTCAGAAAAATTTCACAGAGAAGCAAATGCCCAAAAGAGGTGAAGGACTGGGCCCTAGAGATAAATGGATGAAGAGCACTCGAGGTGGGGGGAGAGCAAATGCCAAGACTTGAAGTGAGACACTGTCTGGCTTACCACAGTGAGACTGTAGAAATATAGTGAAAGGGGTAGATGGAGACCCCTTGTTTTAGGACTAAACTTTTACTCTGAACACAAGGAGAAGCCACTGGAGTGTTTTCAGGAGAGGAGAGGCATGATTTGACATGTTTTAAGACAATCACCTGGATCAATATATTAAAATTAGACTGCAAGAATCGGGATCCCTGGGTGGCGCAGCGGTTTGGCGCCTGTCTTTGGCCAGGGGCGCGATCCTGAAGACCCGGGATCGAATCCTACATCGGGCTCCCGGTGCATGGAGCCTGCTTCTCCCTCTGCCTGTGTCTCTGCCTCTCTCTCTCTCTCTCTGTGACTATCATAAGTAAATAAAAAGAAAAAAGAAAAAAGAAAGTAAAATTAGACTGCAAGAATCAAAGCAAGAATTGATAATGAAGGCTTGGACCTGCATGGGTCCAAGTGGGGTAGTGCTGGTGGGAAAAGTAGTCAGCCTCTTGGTACCACTAACAGGATATGGAACATAAGAGAGAAGGAAAGGGTGACTCCAAGGTTTTTGACCTGAGCAACTGGAACACTGCTGTCCAATAGAAGAAATACAGTGTAAGTCACACAAGTAACTTCTAATTTTCTTACAGTCACATTTACAAATGTAAAAGGACAAAGATGAACCCAACTCTTAAAATATAGCTTATTTAGCCCAATAAAACAAACTATTATTCCACAATTAAGCAACATAAAAATTATTAGTAAGAGATTTTACATTTTTTTCAAACTCTCTGAAATCTGGTGCGTATTTTACATTTACGGCACATTTAGTTTAGTCTAGTCACATTTAAGTGCTCAACAACCACATATGTTAGTGGCTACCATACCGCGATTGTGCAAAACTAGAATGATGAAGTGTTTCTTTCTTTTTTGTAACAGGAATACTAAATGTAATGGGGATATTACTTATAGCTTAAATTATAATAGCAAATCACGGGTGGCAATCCAATATTCACTCATAAGGAGAGTTAACAAATTATGGTACAACCAAGTAGCTCCTAAAAGCTAGGTTCCCGAAGAGTATTTAAGAGTATGCGAAACATATCCATAGTAAATAAGGAGTAGAAAGGGGTTTGGGGGAGGGCCAGAAGAAGAAACAGTGTTCACAAAATGATCTCATGATTAGAGAAGAGAAATAAGTGTGCACACATAAACGTGGAAACACATATGTCAAAGTGTTAATATTGATAATTTCTGGAATAATTGATGGAGGAAAAACTGTAGGAAGAGTAGTTTTGACAGAGGAAGACAATGAGAAGTTTTGAACGTACTACATTCAGGATGCCTATTACATACCCCAAGTAGATATGTTGCCTAGAGTCAAGAGAGAGATTCTGATCAGTAATAGGAATCTGGGAACTGGCAATGCACAGATGGAATTTAAAGGCAAGAGATCACATGAGATCACAAAGAAAGTAGCTTTCAACCCACAAAAAAAAAAAAAAAAAAAAACGGGACCAAAGACCATGTGCTACAATATCCAACTTTCAGACTAAGGAAGATAATGACGAATCAGCAAACAAGACAGGGAAGAAAAGCAAGTTGGGTAGAAAGACAACCAGAAGAACGTGCTACTTGTAGAAGCAGAGAATGACCACCTCCTTCCAAGAATGCTGCAAGTCACGTCCAGGGAGAACTGAGAACTGACCAAGATACTGGCACTTCTGAAAGCCAGTCGTGGTTCTAGTATGAGCAGTTTGGGTGAAGAAGTGGGTTCTGGAAGAAGTGGGTTCAAGACAGAGCGAGAGAAAATGAAACGCAGAAAAAAAATCATGGATCACACTTGAGCACTCTGCTATGAAAGGGCGTGAAGAAATACAGTGTTTTTATCAGTGTGGAATTGTATTTCTGCATTCTCATCTTATCTCTCCCACTCTAATGTGAGTTTCTTAAAACAAGGGAATGCCTTGATTCTCCCAGCCCAGTACTACTTTTGTGGCAAAGAATTAAAAATAGGTGCCTAGGAGTAATTATCATCATTTAACACAGGCTGGCATACTGAACGCTGAGGTAAACCGATGGATTACATCAGAGTTAATTCACGATTCAGATCATCAAATGGCAAAAACCTTGACTCAGGGTAAACAGCTCTGAAAAGTAACTGCAATCTGATAATTACTGGCTGTCACAAAGCCTAAGTATGAATTTCTTGGTGAAAGCTTTTATCCAAAAAAAAAAAAAAACTTTCATGAAGAATGCTCTTTTTCTTTTTGCCAAATCCCAAGTTTAAAACTGACCACTCATTTCTTTGACATTACTGCAAAGATGAAAAAATCCCAAATACCAAAACCTCAGGCAGATAACCAATGAGTTATCTGCTATGACACAAAAAGACCGTAGACTGTAAACCAAATCAATATGGGAGACCGTTACAATGAAGAATACAGTAACTACAGAAATCCATTATCCTTCAAACTTCCAACATTTTACTAAGTCTGGGCAAATTTCAAGCTATTGTTTCTAAACAATCAGCCTTTCAACAATAGTTCAGTCTTCCTGGAAAATCCTCATAGAGCCAACATATTAGGAGGTAATTCTAGACAACTATTAATCAAGCTTAATATATGCTGCTTATTAGCATAAAAATATCTGCCTCCTTAAGTTCCATTTAGAAAACACAAGTCCTTTCTAAATCGGAAGTAGAGAACTCATTCTATGACGTTAGCACCTGGGATTGAGAGGAATGATGGGCAGAGAATGAACAGGACAAAGGAATAGCTGCGGTGATCTCAAAGACATGTCAGGTCCAGAGGTTTTTAAACTCGGGTTTCAGCCATTTCAGAAGCTACACTGGGAACTCAGGGCAGAAATTTCAATGTGTGAATACGACAGTCTGTTTTGCTCACCACAAAATGCCTTAGGAAACCCTCGAAGTAATTCTGTTGGTGCTGCTTCTTTACCTCATCCTATTAACGTCACAAGACTCCAATTTCTCAACACAATCACGGTGCTCTATTTCAGTGCCCCTTTTCCCGGTTTACAAATTCTAGCTTCAATTTCTTCCCACTGTTACCACCCATGTCCCTTCCTTCCTTACCACTCTGTCCTTTAATTTCACCTGCCTTCCACCCCCAGAAGGAGATTCTGATAAGCAGACAACCAAGGCTCCACCGTAGGAGCCAAGGAGGGGCACAGGCCTAGGTGTGCAGCACCACGCTTTACACTCCAAGGGCTTCAAGAAGCAGGAGTGGGGCTGCTTACACTAAGAGTTAGAGGGAAACTAAAGGAAGATGCAAACCACAGTAAAGAGAAGAACTAACCTCTGGAGCGTCCAGTGTCAAGTGACTCCCTGTGTGTCTGTGTGTGCATGTTGCACGTGTAGGTGTATGGAAAAAACAGCCTACGACAGGAGAAATACAGAGAAAGTAGAGTTTTGAAAGTCAGGCAAGTAGGACTAAGAAAGGGAGGGGCAGATAAAAATCTTAACAGCTTAACAATAGGTCTGCCACCAAGTAAATGCATCAATTCATTTTGTATTTTAGGAAAAATGTGCTCTTTGGTAGAACGTAAATAAGATGACTTTATCAAATTCCAACTGGACTTTGCCACTTGGCAAAAATTACCATGAAAATAAAACTACCAGAGTTATTAAATGATAAGAAAGTTCCTTTCCGTAAGTAATTCCTCTCTGAGCTGAAAACTCCTTGAAATCCAAGGTCACGTAGTCCTTCATCAATCCAGCATTGTGTTTAGTGCACCGTCATGCACGTGAAGGCATTCAATAGTAATTACTGAGATTGCATTTTGATTGAAGAGGACACGAGTGACCTTTGCCAATAAAGGGAAGCAAGGCCGCCTGACTTCTAGCATACTCCAATATTCCAACTGGTATTCATCTGTCACTTTTCTCTAAGACTCTTGGAAAAATGTTGAGCTTAAATTGCGGCATGTACTTGTTATCAGGAGGTTTCAATTTCACAAAATCATTGGTGAGCTCATTCCCTTACTTACGACTACTGAGGCTGCAGGCCGGTCTGCAGTGGCCTCCCCTCCCCTGCATCTTTGGTGTGGCAAAGAAGCACCTGAGAGCAGCTCTATTTCTCATCACTAAAGGAAGACGGAAGGCAGGGGCAAGGGGGCCCCATCCTATTAGCACACTACTGTGAAAAGGAAGTCCCCATCCTGTCATTCTAGGCTTTATCCAGCACCCCAGCTTGAAGTCCTCCTACTGGGAGGACCTACAACTTGTTTGTGACAGAAAGGAAGGGTTGGGCCTTGAGTGTCCTAACTCAGGCCCGGGGTAGGGGGTGGGGGGACAGCTCAACAGCCAGTAGGATGTATAAACAAAGACTGATTTTGATTTTGTGGCCTGGGCAGGCCAGACAGGCCTCAGGGCAGTGGTGGCTGCAAGCCTCTTGATCAGGGAGGCTATGAAATACAGCCTTTCCCACATGAACAACCACCAGATAGGAAAATGAGCACGTAGGGGCAGCCTTCAGCCTGGGGTGTGGTCCTGGAGACCTGGGATGGAGTCCCACATCAGGCTCCCTGCATGGAGCCTGCTTCTCCCTCTGCCTCTCTCTCTCTCTCTCTCTGTGTCTCTCATAAATAAATAAATAAAATCTTAAAAAAAAAAAAAAAAGAAAGAAAGAAAGAAAATGAGCACATGGACAAAAACCTGATTGGGTTACAGGCACAAGGAGAGTCAATCAGATTAATACAGCCCGTACCAAAGAGCCCATAACTGCCACCCATCCTAGATTTTAAGGCCCAAATGGTGACCCTCTCGGACCCCCTCCCCCTTCAGGATCTTTGTACTATGGCGAATAAACTATGCTTTGCTGCCCACCACTCTGCATCTGTCTGGCCTACCTCTTCCTTCTTGGAAGTGAAGTGACCAAGAACCGTGGGCACTAAAGGAAGAGAGAGCCTGTCACATCATGACTGTGGCTGAAACCCAGGGAACCAACCCCCTGCCCCCAACATAGGCTTACTCTTTGTGAAGTCATCTAGGACACAGTAAGCACCAAGTATGGGGAATGGTTCCCTCCCTGCCTTCCCACCTCCTGGCTGGTCCTGCACTGCAGTGCTCACAACAGCCCCCGACAGAAGATGCCAAGCCTCTGTCCCTGTGCCTCGGTGCCCTTGAACTACTGCGGCTCCACCTTGGTTCTCCCTATCTGCCCCAGGCCACAGACTGGGTGCCCTCTGCTCCCATCAATACTCACTCCAAAGCAGGAGTTGATGAAAAAGATTGGTGGGCCAGTTACATAAAATCTTGCTTCCATAGCAGAAGTTGAGAGAAACGGGGGCAACCCACACATTAAAATAACAGAACTTTCTTCATAGATACTTCAATAATTGCTTTTCTTTTTGCAAGTCTCGCCCATTTTAAGTCAGATTAGCACAGCAATAAATTAAAGGAAAACAAGGGAATGCAAGGTCAGTGAGGAAAGTGAGTAGAGCTTGCAGTGGTTCTCTGATCTACAAAGTCTTCAGAGAAACAAAGGTTTGCGATAACTTTCTAGTTCCATCATTTCTTTGCTGATTGCCTTTACTCCCTTTCCCTGCAAACATCCCCCTAGAAATAAAAATGAGCTAGTTTTCAAAACAGCCCATGAGAAATCATAACAATCTTTGAAGTTTTCATTTTGAAGTCTCCTTCCACCTTATCCACCACTCACTGACCACATATGATTCAGAACCTCAGAACTCTCGTCTCCATTAATTAGCTCCTTTATCTCTGATTTCTCTCAAAGATAAGCTTTTAAGATAATTTTTGACAAAGTTAAAGGATCAGTAAAGCAACTGAGCCAGTTCAAAATGATTTAAAGATTAAATAGTCTTCTATCAGAGAAGACAGCGGCTCCATGAATTTTTTTTTTCAAGGAAACAGAGATTTAATCTCTAATTTACTGTAGCTGGGGAAATTCAGTATTAAATCAAATACTGTGTGTGTGTATATATATATATATTTTTTAATATTTAAAAGTTTGGATTTCCTTCATCTATATTAGCACTTAAAAAACACATACTCTTGATAAAAGAAACTAAACATTGAAGTGAGTTTAATATGTACATAAAGGAAGAGACTACCAACTAAATATATATTTTTGTTTATAGAGGCATTTCCTACAAATGCACAGTTATTTTGTTGTTTATCAAATTGTCTAGCTGATTTTGATTTGCAACTTCATTGTCAACCAACATCTTTCTTTTGGTAATGATATTTTTATTGACAAATAAATTCCATGATGGCATAAAATGAGATTATGCTTTTAAATAGAATCTTAAGGTTCTTGTACCTCTCTAGTGCCAAAAGGACCAACAGTTACTTTAAAAAAAAAAAAAAAAAGATTTTGTTTATTTATTGGAGAGCCCACAAGCAGGGGGAGTGGCAGAGACTGAGCAGGGAGCCGGACCCTGGGATCATGACCTGAGCTGAAGGCAGGTGCCCCCCCGCCCCCCCCCATAGTTACTTCTTGCAAAGAAATGTGCCTTCCACAAGCTCTTGTCTTCTAAGCAAGGGTCCTAAAGTACTGTTCAATTTTCCTTAGAAAATGATTCCAAAAATAAAAGGAATATGAGCAAGAAAACACTTGGTTTTCCTTCCGTTTCCCCCCCTCCCTTGGTTCCTTCCTTTTTTCTTTTTTCTTTTTTTCCTTCAGAGAACCACAGTAAAAATAATTTCTGGTTTTCTGTCCAAAAGTAATAGGCTGGAGTTGTTTCTCCTCTACATCTTTTATCATTAGTGTTTAGCAAAGAAGTCTTTAAGACTACTGCTAGGTATCTGGAGGATCCATGTGCCATGAACTGGCTCAAATCTGTGATAAAGACAAGAGGTGAACAAGAAAAGAAACTATCTTTGCAGCTGTTGACCTCAAGCCTAGTGTTATTGATGATGCTAACACTGTGCCTTTCCTAGGAAACCACGCACCCCCCAGATTCACTGGCTGGGTCTTTTGACAGAGATGGCTTCAGGCCAGATCGATGAATGATAGTGTTATTCAAACCTCAGGGTTACTAGTGCTCACCTCTGGGTCTCTTCAGTTTCTAAGGAAACCCAGGCTGATTCACAAACGAGTTAACTAATGGAATCTTCACATTCCCAAATCAGCTTTGTTTAATTAACTTCATTTGACGTGAGCCTCTCACTAAAAATATTAAACTGAGAATACTGTCACTTTATAAGGCTCACATCTGTACCTTGGAGTTTGTTAAATGTTTGAGTTGGTGAAACGTTTCTTTCTCATCTCTTTTTCCCTGATTAATTATGCAAGGGGCTGGCTGCACCCACCAAATTAGGTCAAAATTTCATAGGGTCTGTTGGCAATCACCAGTTTAACTTCCAGGTCTCGGTAAAAATATCTGATTTGTGGGGGGACCTGGGTGGTTCAGTGGTTGGTTGAGCGTCTGCCTTGGGCTCAGGTCGTAATCCTGGGGTCCTGGGATCGAGTCCCACATCGGGCTCCCTGCATGGAGCCTGCTTCTCACTCTGCCTATGTCTCTGCCTCATGCTCTCTCTCTCTGTGTCTCTCATGAAGAAATAAATTATATATATATAAATATATATATATTGTCTGACTTGTGAATGTAATGTTGATAAAACCAGCCAGGCATTTTGTCATCTTTCTTTGGTGGGTAGAATAATGGTCTCTAAGATGCCTCTTTCCTAATCCCCAGAACCTGTGGATGTGTTGCTCTACATGACAGAAAGGACTTTGCAGGTGCGATTAAGGTTAAGGACCTTAAAATGGGGAGACTGTCCTGGGTTATAAAAACTGAGTTCTTGAAAAGTGGAGAATCTTTCTCGGTAGCAGAGAGCCAGAGAGGGCTGCATGAGGCCTGGGTCAGCACCTGCTAGCTGTAAAGAGGAAAGAAAGAGGCCATGGGCCGAGGAGTACAGGGCAGCCTGGAAGGTGGAAAAGACAGGGAAATGGGCTCTACGCTGTTCCTCCAGAAAGGAACGTAGCCCTCCTGACACTTTGACCCCGTGGTCCACGGAGACCTGTGCCAAGAGGTCAAGAGACTTCTAACCAGCAGAGCTACAAAACACTGACTCCCTATTCATTAAGCCACCGAGTTTGCAGTCATGTATTACAGCAACAAATGAACTAATACACTTTCTAGCTGTTGGATTGTTTTAATCCTTCCTGTTGTAGGAGGAAAGTAAACTGAAAGCTTGATTAAGAAAAAGCACTCATTATGCTTTATGTTGGCAAATCGAACTCCAATTAAAAAAAAAAAATACCAAAAAAAAAAAAAAAAAGGAAAAAGCACTCAGCTCCAACTAGGGAGTAGGCTGCCGTGAAAATGCAAAGGAGCCTGTGAAGGTGTGAGGGTCCAGGCTCCACGCCCAGCTTGGCCAGGACCCAAACAGAGCTGGGCAAAGCCCTTAACCAATCCCTCACAACCGGAGCCTCTTTCCTCTCACCGGAAAAAATGTTCACTTCCAGGTCTATGTTCTCCATACGGCTTCCTCTAATTCTTGTGGATGCTATCTTGATCTAGCTTGTGGTCTTTCTAGTGAGAACCAAAGTGATGCTTTCTCTGCCATGTTTCATCGGTTCCTACTAGTCAACTCTACCGACTTGCCATTTCCATATTTCAAGCAGGCACAAGTTTAAGTATCTGTAAGACTTAAAACATTCTTATTACGACATGAGAGCAAAATGAAAGCTCCCCTAAGCCAATTTTTAAAATCTCTGTGCTTAAAACTGCTTAGAAGTCCTTCTTGACTCCGGCATGAAAGAAACTGTAATCTTTACAGTCCCCCCTACATAAACTGTGACCTGCATCAGTTAAGTCAGCAGGAGAATATTTTCATGGATATCTTGAGGGTTAAAATATACAGAAGTATTTTTTTAATTATGCAGAGTTAGCTACTTAATAGATTAAATTATATCACCCAAAACGTTAATATAACGAGGTGCAAGAATGTGATGGAACATAGCCTCGAATATAGCAGTTTTCTTTCCAACACAAGCATCTTAAAAGTGTTTCAATAAAACGATTTTCAAAAGTATGGAAACTGTTTACACTGACTTAATTCTTTTTAATATTTAACCTACCATAATCTAAGTCACATACTATATATAGTAATGTGATTAGGTAATATGTAATATACATATTAATACATAAGTATATCATAGTATCTCTACTTTCCAGGAACTTTTTTTGATAGAAATTAACTAGCAAATTTTCAAACACGTAAATAGGATTAAGTATTCTAAACATAGGGTAATTAAAAGTCAAAGTATCTTAGCATATTTTCAGAGTAGAAAGAAACTCACAAATAAGCACTTATGATATTTAAGACAGATATTCTTCGGCAGCCCGGGTGGCTCAGTGGTTTAGTGCCTGCCTTCAGCCCAGGGTATGATCCTGGGGTCCCCGGATCGAGTCCCACGTCGGGCTCCCTGCGTGGAGCCTGCTTCTCCCTCTGCCTGTGTCTCTGCCTCTCTCTCTCTCTCTCTCTCTCTCTCTCTCTGTGTCTCTCATGAATAAATAAATAAAATATTTTTTAAAAAGACATATTCTTCACATACAAGTAACTAAATTTAAATTTTTTAATCTTTTTTTTTTACACTCTCTCACAACTGTATTTCTTACTGATTCTCTGTAGAAAGGTGAGTGAAGAGTATCACCATTCCATTAAGTTTCCCACTAAAACAAAGGAGGGTATATTCTAGAAGACTCCAAAAATACAAGAAACAAAAATGCCACTTTTAATGGCCTCTCTAGAAATGGACAGACTAAACCATCTACCCACATCTCAAAAGAGCCAGATATTTACCTCCACACACAATAAAGGTTCAGCTACTTAAAAACTGGGGGGGGGGGGGGGGAGGGATGGGATTCCCTACTCCATCCATTCTACCCTTAATCTTTTCTTCTCTTGCAAACCTATCCATTAATGAATTAATTAGAAACTGCCCTCACCTACCAACTTCATTTATACACAGCAGCATGTTCTGCATAGACACACTCAAGCAGTCGGGTGGGAATCCAGAAGAGGAAATAAATGCAGGATTAATATGGTCATATGGGCAGCACTCTCCTATTGCAGCGAGACTGAGAAGCAGGCTGCTAGGGAGAAACCTGGCTTGTGGGCCTCATCATTACTGTCTACTGATGAGGCATACTGTAGTAGAAGAATTGAGATAGAAAACTAACTTTAAAAAGGAAATATCTGTTCATGGATCTTCTATGTGAATGTTTGTAAGTGGTTCTAAAGTATTCTTGTCATAAAGCTGAACTCAGCTTGCTCATCTTTAAGAAGCATGAATATGTATTAAGAGAAAACTTTTTTTTAAAAGATTTTTAAATTTTATTTATTCATGAGAGACACAGAGAGGCAGAGACACAGGCAGAGGGAGAAGCAGGCTCCGTGCAGGGAGCCTGATGTGGGATTTGATCCCGGGACCCCAGGATCACGCCCTGGGCCGAAGGCAGGCACTAAACTGCTGAGCCATCCAGGGATCCCAAAAGAAAACTTTTATAAAGCACTAATTTCATTTATCACAATAACGGGAACAAATTGTGAGATATTTTGAAAAGTATTAAAAGTACAAAATAAGTATGAAATGACAGTTATTTATATACTTTAAACTTCATACATCTCCCTGTAACTGAATCCTTGTCCTATTATAATCTAAGTTTTAATTTCTCTAACATGCAAATTCTCCACGTAGCTTGGAGATCTTTTCTAACATCTGCCCGTGTCATCTTGACCTTTAAAATGTCAGTATTTACACTGGACGAAATATATAAAGTATCAATAAAAAATATCTAATTTGCACACTAAAAAAAAAGCCCCATTTGTCCTGTGACACTTGTCAAAATATTTTAAGGATTTTATATATTTCAAATAATTTGAAATAAAAAGCTCTACTGTGTTTGCTAATGCTGCTTACCAAGGAAAGTAATAGGCATTACATTGTGCATTCACAGTTATTTTTATAAGCCTGTCTCACACGCATACAGACACACACACACACACACACACACACACACACACTTTAGGTACAAACTGTAAGTCTATTTTCTAGGTAATGGGATGCAGTGCTCCCATGCACTAAGATTTCAGTTATTAGTGTATCTTAGAAAGAAGAAACCATTCATACACCTAAAACAAAATAACAGAGGCATTTGGTAATTCTCTGATATGCGAAACAAGGCACTTACCTCCCCTTTCTAGGGACGTCTGAAACTGAGCTGGAAACCGAGCAATGGGGAAGAGGGGCTTTATTGCGGGGTGAATCATCCCCACGTAGATGCTCTGAACAACCCCTGTATGCATACTGACATCATCAGGAGAGACTTGGAGGAAGAGGATACTATGGTAACCAAGCAATGTGCTGGGAGACAGAAGCCTTTAATTGCTTTGACAACTTCCTGGGGCTCCAGCTACCAGGCTTGGATTTGCTAAGTAGGAAGTGAAGGTTGTCACCAAAGTCACCAGAGTGTGACACACAGCAAGGGGACTAAATGAATTCTGAATCTTTCCATTGCGATGTGACTTTTTAATGACAAGCGTCACTACATGATTCCATCAGCAATATTCCTCTCACAGCCGAAGCTCTGACAAAGTCACAGGTCAGTACAGGATGCTCCCAGGTAGCAACAGTGTCAGTGTTCAGAGAGGGCTCTTCTCCTTTAACAAGCAGTAATATTATGGCATTACGAACCTCCTCCTCCTTGAGGAGGAATACTTGATTCCCTTTGAAAAGAAAACAAGAAAGCTCACATCTGTGCCTTCGGAGGTCAGGGGACTGATGACAATGAAAACGGATTCCATCTATTTCTCCAGGAGGCAGCAGCTGCCCGCTGCATCTATCTCCAAGCTCCAGTAAAGCCCAGCCAATACAGCACTTACCCAGCAAACACCTCCAGCGAAATGACTAATTATGACACCCAGATAAAAATCAGAAGAAATCTGCTGTCTTGCTGCCACACGGTCTTTTTGATGATGAAGTCTCTTCTATCACAAGTGGAATTACTTCTACTTCTAACAACCCCTAAAACTACACATAATTGAAATCCCCCCTCTGAACTATATGTCCTCCCCTGCGTCTGTCCCCCACGTTCATAGGAATACCACTCCTTTCAAAAATACCAGGTTTCCGGTCATTGCTTCCAAGAACAATGCTTCAGCATCAGACTGAGTCTGTGATGATATACCACGCTTATCCGATCAGCTGTGATGCTCTAATAAGTATATAATTTTTCATCTGTGCTGTAAAAACCATTGTTTTCTTCTCCATGAATATTGGATTGACATGTTTTTTAAACCACACCGTGGTCTAATTTTTCTAGTGCAAATACTGTAATTGTAAAGATAAGGAAGGAATTTGGCGGATCCTCTTTAAGATATTCATAACACAATAAAAAATGAAGGTTGTCATTCTGTACAGTATACTTAGACCTAAGCTATTTCAAAGAAACTATTATTATCTCTGTTTCAATTTAGATGAAGCTATAGGCCTGCCTTTTAATGTTTCCCTTGTGAGTAAACAGTGTACAAATGTGTAACGATAGTACTGCTTACAAAAATTGCAAAATAGGATACAGCAACACCAGCTTGCAGTCTGGAAAAAAAAAAAACTGTGGAGAATTTTAACATAACTGACAAGTTGGACTCTCCACTACTGCAAAGGTGAGGGACATTCGTGAGGGAAAAACAGTCAGCCCTCACAAAAACACAAAATTCAGGGTACCTTCACTTTGGTAAAAGGTAAAAGCTTTCCAACAAAATGGAATTATGCCTTCCTTCTCATGTGTTCTTCCCAAGACCCTCAGTTGGGAGAGGAAAAATATGCACATTTTATAAACATGAGAATATAAGTATATATGCAACGTGTATACACATTATACGTGATAATATAGAATATATACATATTATATAGGATTCAAATTTTAAAATAAATTTGTTTATGTGCCTTAATGTGCACTGAAAAATGTCTGGAAGATACACACCCAACTGCAGACTGAGAGAGTACTCCGATTTTTATTTTATATTATAATTTTAATACTTCTAAAAGATTTTTTCTTTTTTTAAGATTTTTTTCTTAACCATGGATATGAACTACTATTGTAAGTCAAAAAATGGGAATTCAGGGATCCCTGGGTGGCGCAGCGGTTTGGCGCCTGCCTTTGGCCCAGGGCGCGATCCTGGAGACCCGGGATCGAGTCCTGCGTTGGGCTCCCGGTGTGTGGAGCCTGCTTCTCCCTCTGCCTGTGTCTCTGCCTCTCTCTCTCTCTGTGTGACTATCATAAATAAATAAAAATTTTAAAAAAAATGGGAATTCATCTCAATGTGTCTGAACTTGCCATTCTGGTTTCCTTGTTCTCAGAGAAGACCAGTGACCACTTCAGTGAACTACATCCCAACAGTCTAGCCAGATTACTTTAAGGTTGTTTTAAACAATGCTCAGAAGGGAGATGATCCACCCGTCTAAACAGAATTAGGATGGGAAAAGCAAATAAAGGTTATCTGGACAACACACACAAAAGCGAAAAGGTGTAGGACTCTTGCAGAGATGTGACAGTCATAAAGGAATAGTTCCACGGTAAAGCTAATTTGTTACTTTTTTTTTTTTTTGTAAAGGTACAGTTGAACAAAGAGCCTATTCAAAAAATAAGGCAAACCAAGAGATCTCTGACCAAAAGGCTAAGTGGAATATGGAAGACCACCAACAGGAACAGGAGCCAAGTGTCACAAGACAAATGGCCCCAGGTGGCCAGATTATGAGTCCTGTTAAAGATCCCTGCTTTAGAGAAAAGAAGCCTGAGCTCCCCAGCCTCCACTCCCTAATTCTGAGCTACATGGAGTTTTGTTCTCCCCAGAATCTATAAATCACATGCTCATCAGTGTTCTATTTCCTCTTGCCACTCCAATACATTTTGTGATCAGTGTAGTCTCACCACCTCTTAGAGAAGACCATAAACTCCCTCCTAAATTGATGACTTTGTACAAAAATTGCCACCTCTTCCTTTGATCCCTAAGGATGGCACAGAGAGGGCCTGCAAGGTAAGCAGCACAGCACCTTGAGGAGGGGGAAGAAACC
Organism: Nyctereutes procyonoides; assembly: GCF_905146905.1. Classification (NCBI taxonomy): domain Eukaryota; kingdom Metazoa; phylum Chordata; class Mammalia; order Carnivora; family Canidae; genus Nyctereutes; species Nyctereutes procyonoides. Next base: position 12,737,978 of record NW_026575148.1, on the reverse strand, counting down.
AACCAATAACACCACTCCACCAAGCTCTAATGTACTCTTGCTAGATAACTGTACACTCTCAAACTTCAGAAGATCCACTTATTCCCCAATAGATCCCAAGGCTTCAGATATCCAAACAATAGTCTAATTTCTCAAACTGAAAGACAACCGAAGTTAGAAGAAAAATACTCTTTCATAAGAAAAACAGCATCTTTCCCAGAAAAGTCACCCCTTGACTACAAAGGATTAGCAATCACATCTAATCCCCACACAACCACCTGGATCCTTGAAGTTTTTAGGGTTCAACAAGCCCCTGGGCTTACCTTGTTTCTTAAACTAAATTCGTGTTGGCAAATACTGATTCAGAAGCAAACAGGAGTCAAAGTGCCACTTCTGAGGGGCTATTTGGCCAGGATTTCTAGAGCCTTGATAGTCGGCTATTGTGCCAGCCTACCTCCTCCCCCTAAGCCACTTTTCTGATGATAAGGAGAAAGGTACTTAATCCTAAACCAGCTTTGCCTCATAATTTACATTAAATTTCTCCCTAGCCCAGATGAGCAACATTCTTGCCTCCTCTGGTCTTAACCCAACACTTTTCCTAATTCCAGTTAAGCATAATATAAGTACAAAAAACAATGAAAAATGGTCGTGGCATATGGGATTTTAATAGCATTTGGGTTTAAATTTGTTCATTAAAACAAATTCACACTGATTTAATTAAAAAAAAAAAAAGTATCACAAGAACTTCCAAATCCAGTAAGTGGCCAAATTTCAGTGATCTACCCCCTTTTTGTTCCAGAGATGCTCCCCTAGCTCAGTCTTCTGCATCGGTCATCCCAAAATGCTGTGGTCTCTGGTCTCCCTGAATGCAGCGTCTTGCTCACTCTTTTAATCATTCTATGCATCACTTTGTCCTTCATGAGTCATCACAAAACATTTTCTTACTATGATACCACAAAAAAATCCAAAATCCTAAAAGGCTCCCCTGTGAGCCACTGAATCAAGTGCAGATTTCCCAGCTCGGAAATAAACCCGTTTTTGTCAAAACAAAACAAAACAAAACAAAACAAAAATCTTTTTTTGCTTACCTCCTTGAGCTACATGGAGCCAATAAGACAATCTGATACACTACTATGCCCTCGTCCATTCCCTCCTGCAGGCCTCTGCTCTTACTCTCTCCTCTCCCTCCTCCTCCTTAAATCCCACGACCTACCTCCCTAATCATCCCCCCACACACCACTCCTCCTGTCTCTCCTATCAACCTAAACCCTACCAGTCCTCCACAAACCCCTTCCACCTGGCATGGGTTCTTCCTCAGAAATACCAGTGTCCTCTACCTTACTAACTACATTTAAAACATTCAATGGCCCAAATTATTAGCATGTATCTTATTTTCCTGCCCCATGGAATCTTCCAAAAGGTAGAGACAACGTCTACATTTGCTTCTTATTCTCTTTACAGCACTGTACCTTGCGTTTGGCATTCAGTCAATAAATACTTCCGGAATAAATGAACAAAAAAAGATATTGTGTCCTAATTTTATTCATTTTCCAGAGTGTTTATGATTAAATTATATCACTTAATTTTTGAAACAAGCTAGTAAAGGAGAAATTGGAATTTCACTTTTAGAAATGAAAATAAAAAGCAGAAGCTCAAAAAGGACAGCATGAGTTCTCTTGTGTCACACAGTCTCCAGGTTCCCTGATTCCCCAGCATGTCCCTCACCTGGACACCCACGGCTTCTCATGGCAGCCAGAAAGGAGGTGCCATCATCTTCCCTTTCCCTGAATCCACTGTTTCTGAGGAATTCAGGCCAAAATGGCCTTAATTTTTCTCTTCTACCAATGACCCATGGCACAGTCATTCATATGACCATAATATTCTCAAGTCAACCTATGAGGCTTGGGAGAAACACGTCTTGTTCTCTTCTTGGTATCTGGCTGCCACCAGAGATGCTTCTGCTCCTGCTTCACCCCACCTCCTCAGAGTAGCTCATACTCTGGGCAAGACCCGGACCGTGCTAAACATCAGTTCCTCATTTTCAAAAGGGGAAGAACAATAGTACCACTTCACACTGTAGTTATGAAGACAGAGATAGGGCATAGACATCACAAATACTCGATAAAAAGTGGTTATTAAAATTAATGACAATGAACAAAACCACAGAGAATCAGATGATACCACCAACTCTGAAAGGCTTCCTTTGTATTCCAGAAAAGCGCTGTAATTCGGTCATGAGGAAGCAGAAAGGAACCAACGCCAGTTTAAGAGCTTGAATAACCAAGTGGGGGGTGGGGGGAGGGGGCTTAGTTTTTTTGGCGTTTAAAATGAGGGTGCTGGTCTTTCCCAGGCTAACATCCTATGTGCTATGAAGCATTCCGTAGCAGGTTTTTCATTTTTCTCCCCCACACAAATATTGGCCCTCTTTGGCAACCAAGCCCAGTGGAGTGCCCAATATGGGGAGACTTTTCTCAGTTCATGTAACAGGCTGAAATTATTCAAAGTTTTGCCCAGAAATAATTTTAATTTTGCTTCCATTTAAAGATCCCGGACTAGATCTTTATACTACCTCTGAACTCACTCAAGAGTCAATTACTGTTTTCCCAAAGCCAAACACAGATTATAAAGCCTTCAATGTTTTGAATCTAAAAGTCAAAGGAATTATGGATGATGGCTTACTTTAATACCAAAAAGTTATTTCAACATTTCATGATTCTAATTTTGATTATAATTCCCGGAGGAAGCACTGGATTAAGTTCTAATAGACTTCTTCTAAAGAAGCCAGTTTAAAATAAATTCCCATTTTAGGCTCTCAATTAGTGGAACTTTAAATTACCTTTTCCCTAGGATACAAATAAAGAACTTTGAAGGAAATGTAGAGCATTTGTATGAATCACAGCACAGATATTGTTTTCATGAAATAAAAGGGAGCCTAAGAGGGGTTAAAGACGCTGCCTGCAGCCTAAGAAGACCAACAGAGCTGAAAGGGTCTGATGGCAGGATGTGGGTTATAACGCTCCTGAATGAAATCCTTTTGTGCAAGGGTCTTGCAAAGGGCAACCAGGCAGGACTGTGTGTTTGGATTTAAATTAATCAACTGGTCAGTTCCACAATGCTAAGATTCCTTCTGTTTAACTGATTTAGGCAGGTTTATAGGCAGTTCCCAAATGATGTCAATAGCTTCTAAAAGGTCAAATGCAGCCGCACACACCAGATGCCCTAGAATGAAAAGCACCAATAACTTCGTCTTCTATAATTTGCTGGGTGTGACTTATTATACCGTGGGCTATCCTTTTTTAATCAACTACCCTGGTTTTCTTTTTCTTTTTTTTTTTTACCCCTAAAGCTGAAACAGATTTATACATTTTAATGATATATCGATCTATCTACATTATAAGACTGCCTGCCTGATTCTACAGCATTTCTGGCTAAAAACAAACTAAATAGTCCAGCTTCGGCACCACATTTTTGCACAGGGTGGGGTAGGGGATGGGGCAGGAAAAAGGACAGCAGCGGAACTATTCCCGTCTGGTCAGTAGGAGGCAAGGACAACCAAAGCATTAGCGGTGCTATTAACACAAACTCACACACAAAAAACTATAGCTGTAACAATGCCACTGTCAGGTAATAAATGTTTAGAAAATAGCATTTATGAAAAAAGGAAGACCCACATCAGGTGGAAAATTCTATCTACCCACACCAGGTGGAAAATTCAAAACAATCAATGGGAGCCCTTTGGGAGCTTCTTTAAAATCCAGTGTTTCATTGTTTTTCCCAAGCAGGAAGGGGTTCAATGCATTCTTGTGAAATATTAATCATGCATGTCTTGGGCACTGAGTTGAGAAGGAAAGGGAAGAGGTCAGCCAGGGATACTAGAGTTTAGCGATCAGGACCAGGTCTTGCCTAAAAATGCCATAGGAACAAGGACTGTGGCCTAGAGACTTGAAGGACAGTCCAAGAACTCAGGAGAACCCCCTCCCTCCCATTAATGCCCCTGACCTTCAGGGGTGAAAGGGAGGCATTCATTGTTGGACAGCTTCTTAGAGCACAGCATTTGTCTGAATCCCAGCTCTGTCACTCCCATTCCCTGTGATCTTGGGCAAGCTTTTCACCCTATCCTCCCTGGGCCTCACTTTTGTTATCTACCAATTAAGGAAAGAACATTCCTACCTCTGAAAGTTGCTGAGAGCACTTCCATGAACCAGTCTCAGTTTTAGGTAGTGAGAATACAGTGCTAAACAACGCCTACAAGGCCACTGCTCTCAGGAAGCGTGCATCTGGGTTGGGAGATAAAACAATAAAAAATTATATAAGTGATATAATTTTATACACATGAAAAGGGGCTCTGAAGAAACTTATAGGACGACGAGACAAGAAACTGACTGGATGGGAAGATGACTTAAGGACACACTTCTCAGAGAAACCTCAACCTCCAAAGAAACAATGTTCGAATCAGGAGAAGAAGCAAGATGCATCAAATAAATGGACAGAGGCTTCCAGGCCTCAAGAACAGGAGGAACAAAGGTCCTGAGACAGAAACGAGCTTATAATGTTTGAAGAAGACAAAGTAGCCCCAACGTGGCCGGAGGACAGTGAGCAGTGAGCAGTCAGTTTAGATACGCGTCAGACAATTAAGTGAAGGAGCCAAGTAATAAATGAACTCATGAATGGAGCTTGAGGCAAAGGACAGAGCTGGAAACGTAAATTTGGGAAACACCTACTTAACACCCAGCATGGTGCCTGAACATTAGATTATGGATAACTGATCTCTCTCTTCCCACTTTTTAAGCAACTGAATTGACATTTGCATTAGGGAGACTGTCAGCAAAACAGAAAGAGAGGGGACTGGTAGGATGGGATTAATTTAGGAAGAATGAATATACTTTACATTGACTGCCAGCTTCTACAAAATAGTAGGAGCTTCCTGGCGTTCCGTGTTGAGCAGGCTTCTGAGGCCAAGTATGAGCCTGTACAACAATGTGTTCCAATATATGCAAAATACATAAATGATAGCATATTTCCAAGGCTCTGAAGAATTGGCAGTTTTTGTTCACTGTAAGTTTTATTTAGATTTTTAAATTTGGGTACTTTTTTCTTATAATGATATAAATTAGACACCATGACTATTTCCATTTTATAGTTAAGAAACCTGAGGCTCAGAGAGAATAATTTGTTTGCCCAAAGTGACCAGCCTTCAAAGTCAAAACAGAGAAAATCTGGGCATCTCTAACTCTTGAGACCATGCTCCTACCCACGGTAACATATACATGTAAATTTGCTAAATAAGCTCCTTATTTGTATTCCCCTAACTGCATTTTAAGGGTCTTTCCAGCTGAGCTTAGTACATCTGGCTCCAGGATGGAAAGTCTTGTTCAATCATTTCTGTGGTTCGGGCATGTTCACTGGTTTCTAAATTCACGTGTCACGTTCTGAAGGAATCATCTAGGCACAATTCTTTTCCATGTCCATGTTCGTGAAAAACATCCTAGTTGTAAAGATACCAACTCCTATTTGATTCAGTTATTAGGTGATTTTATAAGCAAAATGACTTGATTTTAGCACCTGTCAGGATTCCAAGTTCTTTTAGGAATCACCTACCTATTCTTCATCACTTACCCTATTCTTCAGGTGATGGCTTCTCATCTGATTACATGTAAAAGCCCCTCCACACACATTATCAAATTAAGTCACTGCTACTGATACTGTCCAAATCCTCACACACAAAAGCAGATCCGTGCACTTTGACTGAAGAATAGAAATTTTTAGGAATTTTACTGCTACGTTATGGGAATTTTAATTTTAAGGATTCTAGGGCACCAGGCAGTAAAAACTCTTATATGGGTTACAGACTAACCACAACATAGGCAGAAAAGTGAAAATAAGTATATTTAACCCTGAATTGCCTTATCTTTTCTCTTCACCACCATGCTTCCCCCCCCCCACACACACACACACCTGTTTTCTGTGAGAGGGCTTCCTAAGAGGAAAAAATTATGCCGCATATACCACATTGATTTGATTCCAGCAAACTAACCAGAATTTGAATTTTTATTAGCAAGAGCCACAGGCAAAAGCAATAATGCACTATACCTAACAGAGTGGTTGGTTTTATTCATGATCCCATGCTGGGTTAAGGGGAAAAAAAAAAAAAAAGGAGAAGAAGAAAAGCCAACTTCAAAGCACTACTGAAAGATGATTAACTCTCTAGCCACAGATGAGAATCACGAGCTACTTTGATGTGTGAGAATTTTTAATGCCTAAATGTAAAGAACCGACATCTACAATACAAGTTTAACCCTTTGGAAAAAAAAATTCAATGATATACTTCTTTTGCATCTTGAAAAACCAGTAATTACCTAAGGGAATAAATAAGATTAGAACTCAGCCTCCGAAATTAAGGCTTAAATGCAAAGCACACAAACAATATTCCTCCCTCAACACACCGTTCAGGGGCAAAATGCCAACCCCAATACGCTCATACAGGAAAGAGAACTCTTTATGTTGTCATTTCCCGAGTCACCACTCCACAAGCTAGTCTGGGCATTAATCAAGCTGCATGCACAACTTCATATCAAAAATTCAACAAAGTTTAAATTAGAGTGTCACTCAACATACAAACTACGTGGCAAATGACTGCAAAGACTATGGTTGTATCAAAACTTGTGCTCCCACTTAAACTGAGACTAACATTGACCATGATCTAAAATTGCTAATCCTAGGGTCCTGAGCAATCTGTATCATTTATATAGTATATGTTGTGGTCTACTTTCACACGAAAATTGAGAATTGTTATTTAATATATATAATTCTCAAGGGCTGTGTGAAAATAGGCCATGGAATATCCTGCATAAATTTTAAGAGAAAATGTAAATTACTAAAAAAGGGAAGTGAGTGGATTAAAATATGTGATTTTTCTTCACAATGGTTCAAAGATATGGGAAAAGTGGAAGGCCGATACCATGAATTTTAAATGGCTTTTAACACGTAAATATGTTAGACCTGGTATTATTTATTAAGATACTTCTGTTTACCAATGTGAACAGATGTAAATAATGTTAAACCTAAATGTTGTAACATTACAATTTTCTCCTTCCTATCAAACTGACACATCTCTATCAATAACTACCTGGAAAAATATATATGCAAGATTATCTTAAGAAGAATTCCTGGGATCCCTGGGTGGCGCAGCGGTTTGGCGCCTGCCTTTGGCCCAGGGTGCGATCCTGGAGACCCGGGATCGAATCCCACGTCGGGCTCCCGGTGCATGGAGCCTGCTTCTCCCTCTGCCTGTGTCTCTGCCCCTCTCTCTCTGTGACTATCATAAATAAATAAATAAAATAAAAAAATTAAAAAAAAAAAAAGAAGAATTCCTGTGCTCATTATGCAAGATGAAAATGCAGCCTTTAAAAAATATTCTATCTGACATTCAGTTCTGTATGCTGCTAGAGCAGGTCAAAAGCCATTAGCCACCTGCTGAAAATACATACTAGGAAATAAAATGTCCTTCAAGATTATTTTGCATACAATATTCTCAGTGTAAAATGAGTAAAGTTAGATTCTAAGTGTTCAAAAAATGTGATGCCTCAAAAAGAAATAAACTCACCATGCCAGAAGTTAATTTCAAAATAGGATTTAATAAGGGTCATATAATTTAGAATATTCACATTAGGTAATGAAAGCATCATGTCTACTATGAGGGAAATGAGTACATAAATGAAAACATAAAATAACCAACTAGCTCGACACAGTGGCCACTGCTGTCTCCTCTTCCAATAAAAGTGACAGACTCAATACGATGCCTGGGATTCCTAGGACATTATCTCTAGCCATTCGGTAGTCTTCTGGGGACTAACCCAACCATCCGTTTGTATCAAGAAGACATTCTACAAATCTATTGAAATAAAAGAAGCAAAACACCAGCCTCTGTGCCACTGCACATAAAGAATTCACAACCCTGCCTCGTGTAACATTTTGAAACTTGGCAATGAAGTATATGGCTTGCTATCATTAATCTATTCATAGATTCTATCAGTAATTATTAGATGACTGTTTACATGGCACTTTGTACATACAGGTACAAAGCTAAATGCGTGACAGAATCTTAATGTACTTAATCCCCACAACAGCTTTATGGATGTAGGTGATATCCTATCAGTATTTCACAAGTAAGGAAATCAAGGCACAAAGAGGTGACGCAATTGGCTCGTAGTTATGCAGGCAGCAGATGGCTACATTTCAATGAGGGAAACTGACCCTCATTTTATAAAATGTGAAGTCCTGATGCAATGGGCAAGCACAGGAAAGAAAACGAAGGACGCCCAAGTCAAGGCCAGTCAAAAGAAAGGATGGAATAGAAACAAAGGCGTCTTCTTTTTCTTGATTTTGTTTCTTTCTGTTTGCTATCCTCTCTAATCTTACTGACTGCGGCGTGCTTAATAAACAATATAGGGGATCCCTGGGTGGCGCAGAGGTTTGGCGCCTGCCTTTGGCCCAGGGCGCGATCCTGGAGACCCGGAATCGAATCCCACGTCGGGTTCCCAGTGCATGGAGCCTGCTTCTCCCTCTGCCTGTGTCTCTGCCTCTCTCTCCCTCTCCCTGTGACTATCATAAATAAATAAATAAAAAATAAAATAAACAATATAAAGAGGCAACAGAATTGTAATCCAGTTTACAAGGGCAAGATGACTTCTCCTTAAACCCTAGGAAGCTCACCTTTTCTCATCTTGCTTAATGATGGATTTCTACTGTGTGGGCTGCAAACACCCAAACTCACCGCTCAAGCTCGGAGATGACATCTGATGGGCAAATACACATTTTGGTATCATGTCAGATTCACAAGCTATAGAGGCAGAGATGAGTTTCCGAGAGTCCTATAGGTTCACCGATAAACCTGGTGCCGAAGATGGATCAAGAGCAACCCTTGGAGGGTCAGTGGGGTCCCCAGGCGGTCAGCTATCGAGATCTCAGCTCCAGTGGTCTTACCCTCATTGACCAGAGCCATGCTAAATTTGTTTGTAAGAAATCTTAAACTGGTTCCCAAATATATATATGCCCAGTGTCCCTTCCAGGGGCCCTAATCCAAAAGCTATCATCAGATCATGAGAGATTTTGTTGGTGCCACTACGTATTTGGATTTTCTTTTATTATTTCATAATAAAAAAAATTAAAAAAAATCTCTTTCAAACACAACATTGGAGGGCTCTAAATCTTCAAATATAAACAAGATACCTCCTTGTTAGTAAAACATGAACTCAAACAAAAATGCTTCTGTCAAAATGAAGATTCTAAAAATACTTCAGGAAAAAATTCCTTAAACTGTCTGATAATAAGGTCGGAAAAGATTCTGTTTTCCACGCCCAAAACAAAGGAAGCTGACTTCCTGCTTTAACTGGAGACTGTTGCTATTTGGTTTATGGATAAAGGCCAAATTATGCATATTTTCGTGACTTCAGTCAAGAATCAAGGTCAATCACCAGATTTTCCCCTATACCAACAACACAGCAGCAGCGTGAATACAGATGTTCCTTATCCCTGTCACCAGGAGTTTTTAAATTCAGTTTTTCTTTTCTGCTTCTTTTTTTTAATTCAGTTTTTCTTGGCAGAGCAGCTAAGATTTCTTTTTGTCAAAAGGGTAACCATTAAGAAAATCACTTAGCTAATAAACAAGGAAATTAGCTAGCAAGCCTTGATAAGAAGCAGAGTCGCAGCACTAACAGCAATCTGTACACGCAAATTAAGGCAGTAAAGAGTTGCTCTGATAAGCACTTTTAAACTCTCAGTGGTAGTCAAAAAACTGAGTGTCGCTAGTACTTGGGGGTCAAGCAGCAGTTGGACAATTTTTTTCTTGTCTCACTTGGCTGCCACAACAATTTCAATAGTGAAGTATTGAGTTCGATGGAAGGATGTGCAGAGAAAGAGGGCGGTAGACAGAGGAAAGGGAAGACCTATCAGGCGATGTAACTCCTCTTCCTTTCTAACCACTTTTCTATTCTTTTATTTTTCCCTGTCTGAGGAACTGGCTGACGTCTGTTTAATTTTGTGAAGAGCCACAGGACCTACAAGAATTAACACAGTGGAAATGTGAACCTGGGCCTCTCGTGAAAAATGGTGTCAAATTTGGAAGCACATGGTTATTAAGCAAAAACTCAACATCAGTATTTTCATGGTTACACTTTACACGTTCAATTGATATGTATTTTTAAAGCTGATTATCTTTATCTTTAATAATTTATTAATTTATATAATAATTCTTTGGTGGGGAATAACTGGACTAAATAATTGTAAATTTCACTAAATTTCACATTTAATCAAAAATGTCTTCAGTTTTCTACAAAAGTCAAATTTTTAGGCCAAGTTTCCATTGGAAGTACTACAAATTAAGAAGAATCTGCTAATGTAATAATACTAATATCTTCTCTCTGACGTTAAGTAGGACAGAAAAATCCCCCTAATCTAATCACTTCTTATAAAATGCTTGTAATGCTTTGCTCAATCCTGGATTTAAGAATTCCTCCGTTTAGTTGGTTGAAAATATATCCAAGTTCGTTAAGAACCTACCTCTGTCAACTCATTCCAGGAAAATAGTCATTTCCACCTGCCAAATCGCACTTCTGCTTCAGGCGGGGGTCATTCCTGGCCTTTATTAAGGTGAGTATCCTGTCTCCACTCCCATCTTCATGGGATCTGTTGATCATAGGCAGTCCTCATGACCCTCAATATACCAGAAATAGAATATAACCAGTAACAGTAAAACATGTTTAAATGGTCTTTTAAACCAGCCTTATAAAAAAGAAATTTAAGAGTCTGAAGGACTAACTGGCCAAGGATAAATTAAACCATTTTGAGGATGTTATAAATTCAAAAGTGTTAGATAAGTGATAAATTTTATTTAAAATTCCTCAATAAAGAGATCAGTGAATGAGGATGTTTAATAATTTTTTTAAAAAGAAAGAAATTTGCATTTAATTTGGTAAACTAGGAAGTCTCAGGTAAATACGACATATAGTCAATATGTTTCACATACTGCTGAATTTAAGTTTTTAATTCTTTTTTTTAAGTTTTTAATTCTTAATGTAAAAATAATCTACTCTGTGATCAATTTACAAAATTCATGAATTTATTTTGTATATTAGTCTAGGATAAAAGTGTTGCTATAATTAAGACATTTAATATTTCCAAAATGTTTAAAAATCTTTTATTAGTTCAAATGAGAAAAGATATTACTCTATCACTGAATCTGACCTTTAAAATAAAATCAGTATTTACTATACTTAATCTACTTAAATATTATATATATATATAATATGTTTAAAATACTGCATTGAACCAGCAACAACTGTTTTGAAGATTGAAGATTTTGCAGTAATTTCAGATTTGTAAAAATTTCCACGTACAAAAAGATTTTGACTTAAATATTAAAAATGAAAAAGTAGGGGCAGCCCCAGTGGCTCAATGGTTTAGCGCCACCGTCAGCCCAGGGAGTGATCCTGGAGACCTGGGATCGAGTCCCGTATCGGGCTCCCTGCATGGAGCCTGCTTCTCCCTCTGCCTCTGCCTCTCTCTCTCTCTCTCTCTCTCTCCCTCTCTCCCTCTCTCTGAGTCTCTCATGAATAAATAAATAAAATCTTTAAAAAAAAAAGAAAAAGCCTAGATACTTCAGACATAATTTATACAGATATTCAAACACGTATCTAGGTGTTTCCTCTAAAAATTTTAAAAGCAAAGAATCGGGGTGCCTGGGTGGCTCAGTGGTTGAGCATATGCCTTTGGCTCAGGTCGTGATCCCAGGGTCCTGGGATCAAGTCCTACATCGGGCTCCCCAGAGGGAGGCTGCTTCTCCTCTGCCCGTGTCTCTGTCTCTCTTTCTGCATCTCTCATGAATAAATAAGTAAAATCTTAAAAAAAAAAAAAAAGAATCAGGTGTTCTACAAAAATTCACAAATTCATAGAAGTTATCTTACATAATCTATAAAGGAAAAAGTCGAATTAAAACATTATTTGAGTGTAGAATGAAAAGAATTGTATTCTGCTCTTATGAGGACCAAGATGACCTAACCAACCATGATGGCAAAGGGCAGATTTTTTTAAGAGAAATTAAATTATTTCTGCATTACTTGATTAACATTAAACTCCACTTGGCAGCACTACTAACTTACTTGCTACCTGCAACTTCCATTTTACTTTCTTTCTCTAAGATGGCTATAGAAAATACTTTTTCCTGTTCATGATCAAATTAAGACTACCATAAACCTCATAAACTGTGAAGCTACACCCTGATTCACAAGAAGGTTAAACCAATGGTAATTAGATATTACAAATTCTTCACTTGACAAAATTATGGTTTGCAGGGCTCCTTTAAATAGAGAGTACCTCTAATGTACTTATATTTTTTTTAGATTTATTTATTAATTTTCAGCGAAAGAGCAAGAATAGGGTGGAGGTGGCAGAAGGAGAGAGAATCTCAAGCAGACTCCTTCCTGAGTGCAGAGCCTGACATGAAGCTCTATTTCATGATCCTGAGATCATGACCTGAGCCAAAATCAAGAGTTGGACACTTAACCAACCAAGCCATGCAGGTGCCCCTACCTCTAATGTATTTAGAAAAGATTTCAGCAAATGGTATACCTGATAAAGGGTTAGTATCCAAAATCTATAAAGAACTTACCAAACTCAATAGTCAACCCCCCAAAATAATCCAGTTAAGAAATGGGCAGAAGACATGAATAATACACATTTTTCCAAAAATATCCAGATGGCCAAAAGACACATGAAAAGATGCTCAACATCATTCATCATCAGGGAAATACAAATGAAAACCCTGATGAGGTATCACCTCTCACCTGTCAAATGGCTAAAATTAACAACACAGGAAACAATGGATGTTGGCAAGGAGTGGAGAAAGGGGAACCCCCTTTCACTACTGGTTGGAATGCAAACTGGTGCAACAGCATGGAGGCTTCCCAAAAGTTAAAAATAGAACTATTCTATAATCCATCAATTGCACTACTGGGTATTTACCCAAAGGATACAAAAATACTGATTTGAAGGGGCACATGCACCCTGATGTTTATAAGCAGCTTTATCAGCAATGGTCAAATTATGGAAAGAGCCCAAATGTCCATCAACTGATGAATGAAGAAAGAAGACATGGTGTGTGTGTATATATATATACACACACTACTCAGCCATCAAAAAGAATGAAATCTTGCCATTTGCAACGACATGAATGGAGCTAGAGTGTACTTTGCTAAGCAAAATAAGTCAGAGAAAGACAAATACCATATGATTTCACTCATATGTCGAATTTAAGAAACAAAACAGATGAACATAGAAGAAAAAAAAGAGGGAAGTAAACGGACTCTTAACTAACCAAACAAAGCGAGGCTGCTAGAGGGAAGGTGGGTGGGGATGGGCTCAGTGGGTGATGAGTATTAAGGAAGGCACTTGTTATGTTGAGCACTGAGTGATGGATCATGTAATTCTAGTTCTAAAATCAGTATTACACTATATGCTCACTAACTAGAATATCTGAGAAAGATCTGAGAAAAAATACAATTGATTTCAAATTACAAAAACGTAATTTGCCATCAAAGTAGGTTATTACACTGCCCCTAGTCTAACTCTTCATAATGCCAGTCAGCAGGAAGTAGGTGCTCATGTATCATGTTTTTGAAAGCTTAAGAGCCTGCACATCAAGTGCCCCAACACAACCAAAGAGACCTTAACGGTCAACTGTTTGATAAACAGATAAAGAAAAGAACTTACGTAATTGCCAAGTGCATTTTATGCAAACACATTCATTTCCTGAAAGCTGGTAAATATTTTTTTCAAAGTAACCTTATAGTCTTTTCACATGCACTTTATCACTACTGGATTGGAGAACAATTTATGACAATAAAGATTTGATTTACCTTTCATATTTTTCTCAACATTATGATTTTGGCATTACTTTTGTCACCCTGGATCCTCTCTGACATACACACAAACCCATGTGTGCGTGTGTGCACATGTGTATACACATACCAATGTTAACTTTCACATATCTGAAATGAATTTCTTAAATTCCATACATATCATGTTTAAATATAAATTATACCCCCCCAAATAATAAGTAGCTTTAATCTCCTTCATGGAAAAAGAGTCAGAGCATTGTTTAAACACTCTGTTGGAAGAAACATGATTCTGTGCAAGTCAAATTATTATCTTTCTTATTAGCATGACTACACCTTCCCTCAATATTTGCATATTACCCAGCAAAAATGCCAACTGCTGTTGTGTTTCAGCAATACTTGGTGTAATGGAGCATACCCAAATGGAAATGTTCATTGTAGCTGCACTTTCCTTCAAGAAATTCCTAGCACCTAGATAAAACCCTTTCCCAGAGACGAAGCCCTTCAGAGACAAACTATCTGAAGCTATCTGGTTATTTTAAGACTGAAGGCTTTACAACTAATTGACAGGGGAAGTTTTTCTCATCTGGGGTTGAAGGAAAGGAATTCACCACTTCTATCTTGCATCCAGAAACAAAACTCAAAGTTAAGTAATCTATTTAAAGGGATTTTTTTTAAATTTTTTTCCTTGTTAACGCTTGGCAAAGTGTTGAAAACAGAAAAATCCACTAGAGAAAAATTGGGTTAATGTCTTATATACATAAATAAAGTCTTATTAATAGAAAAGAGGAACACATAGGATTAACCACAACATGGAGAAAAATATATGCTCAAATCATATAAAAAATGCTCAAGTCACCAATGAAAATCAAAATAAATGATTATGATTCTTTACTTCTCTAATTGGCAGTTAAAAACAAAACAAAACAAAACACAAAACCAATTCCAGGATGGGCAATGGCTGTTCTCATATAGAGTGTTAGGGAAGCATAAACCAGTAATCTTTCTGAAGGACGATTTGGCGTATCAGATCAAACGCCTTTAAAATGTTCATACGTCTTTACTTAATTTACTTCTAGGAATTTATTTTTTCAAAAGAAATAGAAATAGGCAAAAGATTAATCCAAGTATTTCCATCATAGTGCCATTTATAATAACATCAACAAAAAAAAAGTAATATTCTAAAAGCCAGTAACAGAGAATTGGTATAAGCATAATATAAAAGGCAATGTGGTTACTTGGAAAGAAGCTGTACAAGAAAAGTTAGTGACATGAGAAAGTGCTCACTATCCAATGCTCAATGGAAAAAAATTGCAGGTTACATAAAACAGAGTGATCATTACAATCCTAATTTTATGTCTCCCAGTGTTGAATCTCTGTTCACGCGTGCGCATATGCGCAGTACAGAATTGTTGACATGCAAACAAATAGCATCCCTGTTTATCTTTGAATGGTAAAATATGGGTAATTTAAAAAATATTGTCACCTTTGTGCTTTTTTCTTTTTTTTTTTTTTTGGATTTGCCAATGCTCCCTAATGAACTAATGTAATTCAAGAAACAATGGAGGGGGGAACATAATTACTCAGAAAAATAAAACTCTAAATTCCTATGTATGTGATAGTTTCTGTTAACTAGAATAATACTGTTCAGAATGATGAAAAAAATGTTCCTGTAAAAGACTAAAATCGACTCTTTGCCCACAGAAATGAAAAGGGTGGTATCACTCTCTACCTGGCAAAAGCAGCCATACGATGCAGTGTCCTATAACCCAATACCGCACTATTTAGATAGGTTTCCTGTACTACCACTTAGCTTCCTTCCCAGGAAAATAATCAAATCACCCTCATAAGAACCACAGGCTTAAATGAAGCTATTGTCTTAGTAAAAGAAGCACCAAAATGGCTTCAGGACCCACAGTGATCTTTGCACATCTATAAAATGAAGATAATAGCACTATCGATCCTAGAGGCAGTCTTTCAGGCAGAGAACTCTCCATTGGGCAAGATAATAATACTAATACTGTTTTTAATATCCACAACAAAAATTCATGGCATATTTTAATAACTAACATACATTAGTCCCCAGGACCTAGTATTTTGTACACTCCATTTTTTATTGTCTAGATTTTAAAGGCTATATTTTCTATCTGTTCACTGAGCTTATAAGTAGCCTTTACAAGTAACAGTTATGCTGATTATTTTGCACATGAAGATACGACTATAATTTCCTGAATAAACAAATATCCATCAACAAATATTTACTGAGCATCTTCCATGTTCCATGAATCTTGCCAAGTACTGAAAGAAAATATTTCTAGGTATGAGCAAATCATTCCCTAGATCATATAAAAGACAAAGAGTTTACTTCCCCAAATTCAGTCTAATAATGACTACTGAATATTTATGAATATGAATAATTAGCTAACCCTTATACATTTATTGTTAGTTTATTCTCTAACTGGAACTGTGTTATTACTTTATGATAACCATTTTAGTAAGTTTTGCTTTTGTTATCATAGTAAATATGCGTAACAAAATTTACCTTTTCGCCAATTTCAGATGTATGGTTCAGTCGCACTGAATACATTCACATTATTGTGCAACCATCACCACTATCCATCTCCAGAACTTTTTCTTCTTCCCAAACCAAAATTCTGTATCATTAAACAATTATTCTCCATTCTCTGCCCCCATTCCACCCAGCCCTTGGCAACTACTATTCTATTTTCTGTTTCTATGAATTTGACTACCTAAGTACCTAATCTAAGTGAAATCATACAGCATTTGTCCTTTTATGTCTGGCTTCTTTCGGTTAGCTGTCTTCAATGTTAATCCATGTTAGCATGTCTCAGAATTTCATTTCTTTCTTAACACTGAGTAACATGCATTGCATATCTCACTTTATCCATTCATCCATCAATGGATATTCGGTTTATTTCCACCTTTTGGCTATTGTGAATAACGCTGCTAAGCACACCAGTGTACAAATATGTATTCAAGTCCCTGATTTCTAATCTTTTGAGAATATACACAGAAGTGGAATTGCTAGATAAGTTTTGCTTTCAGAAATTCCAACTTGCAATAAACATATCTTTTGATATTTTTAAAAAGATTTTTATTTGAGAGAGAGAGAGAGAGAACATGCAGGGGGAGGAGCAAAAGGGGAAGGAGAGGCAGGGGAAAGAATTTCAAACAGACTCCACCCTGAGGAGGGAGCGGTAGGAAGGGCTGCAAGATCCTGAGATCATGACCTGAGCCGAAACAAGGGTCAGAGGCTTAACCAACTGAGCCACCCAAATGTCCCTATTTCTCAATTAAAAAAAAAAAAAATCAGTATCATCAAATTTGGTTTCTTTTTTTTTTTTATAAATTAATTTTTATTGGTGTTCAATTTACCAACATACAGAATAACACCCAGTGCTCATCCCGTCAACAAATTTGGTTTCTAGACAGAATTTTTTTTTTTTTTTTTTAAGTAGGCTCCACACTGGGCCTGATCTCCCTGAGATTGTGAGATCAAGACCTGAGCTGAGACGAAATCAGAAACTTAGCGGACTGAGCCACCCAAGCACCCCTCTATACTGAATTTTTAACCGCAAAAATAGCTATTTTGTTGTCTTACATTGTATACTTTAAAAACACAAACTAAAAATAAAAGTGCTTTTCACACTTAGGACTTAAAGGTAAATCTCCTGGTAATACCAGTGTTAGCCAACTGTTCTGTAGCAAAATGCATCACTTTGGTGATGTCGCCCATAAATACCCTTCTTATTTCCCCACACCTTGGATCCTCTGCCTTTCAGGGTCAACTATCAGCACACTTAGCCACCAAGCCATTCTGTTCTTGTAGCTGACACGTTCCCCTTCAACTATTAACAGTCTCATCTCCCACTTCCAAATAACACATACATATTCTAATAATACCACCACAATGCTCACAATTTTAAGCTAATAGTTAATTAACAGGAAGAATTCCAGTATCCAAATGGAGCAAGAACAAAGTAGTATGTTTCAGATCAAACTGTGACTCTCCCTCAACACAATATTTCATTTCATACCACCAAAAAAAACCAGATGTAACACAACTGGCCCATAATACAAATATTAGTATCCAGTCTTCAGTGGTGTTACAAAAGGATTCCGCTATATATAAAAAAAATTAAAAAAATTAATATGCAAGAATTCTACTCACATTAGTATGTGAGTGGTTTTTAGATTTATGAAAATATAAGTAAGGCACTTCACTATTGTGAATGGAAATATAATCTAGAGATACAAAGCCATTTTTGAATTCCTGTGAATTACTGAACACTTGAGAAGAGAAATGTAGTTTGTATCAAAAAGAAAGAGAGTTATTATGCCTTGCATACAATCCATAATTTTAAGACACCAGTGGCATGATGAAGTTATTAAAGTCCTTCTGACAAGGTAAAGACCATCATAACTCACTGCCACCTTCATCAAAGCTGGTGAATTATGGAGTATATGAAGGGTAATTACCCTTCAAGTAAAGTATGTGGGCAGTTTCTTATTATAAATTTTTATCTTTAATACATAAATTGTCACACTCTGTTAGCAAACAATATGAAGCAAGCTGAATTATGTGATTAAGTTATAAAAGAAAATTATTTCATATCTGTTCATTTCTCATTCAAGACATTAAATATATGATTTTTGTTACTAGGGTCCAGTGATTGGCACTAAAGTCAGTCAGAGCTGTGGAAATACAAAGTAACTGAAATAGGATAAGACTTTCCTCAAATATTTTTACAGCAAGGAAGGACAAAAAATTTTCAAAGATGTGATACAATTTTAGTTCTTAAATCAACAAAGAACCCATTTTGCCAAACTGGTCATCAATGATAGTAATAACCTTGAAATATCTGTAACACATCCATCATTTAATAAATCCCAACTATGCACTCACTATCTGCGCCAAATCAGGACTTAGAGAACTCCAATTCCTTAGATGGGAGGCTATAAATAAATATTGGAAATAACCAATATTTCCTGAGAATATCCAACATTAGTTTTAATTGCAAAGCTCTATATGTTTCCATTTATTCACCAAAGAAGCCATACTCTACTGGCCACCCAAGAGCACCATAAGTTTGGATTTCCTTGATTAGAGTTGCACAATAGTTCTCTTCTAGAAGTAAAGGTGAGTGGGATCTGGTCCAGTCTGACTTTAGGCGCTTAGACCATAATGTGGCATTTCTCCCATAGTTTTTACTGAGCCTAGGAAGTCTGTCCAACCATGGGCAATTCCAAGAACACAAGAACTCCAAGTATCACAGGTTAGTGAGAGCTATATTTAGGATCTACTTGGGCATATGGCCAAGTCACAAGAGCTCTGTGGGTCTGGTAGGGCCTGGACAAACAAATACCCAGCACTATATCTATTCTTCTCCTGCCAGCTCCCTACCTCAAATGGGTTGAAAAATGTAAATCATAAAACTATTTTTGAGAAGGATAAGTAAAATGTTGAAGATGAAGCATTTCTCTCTGGCCTTTCCATCAGCAGAATGATTTTAAACTAAGGGCAGATTTTAAGGGAAATTCAGATTATAATTCAAGAGTGGTGATGAGCAGCCTTAATTTACAAATCTCAGATGGAAGAGTAAGATGATTTTCTGTTTCCAGAGGTGCTGCCTTCTTCTCACTGTGCTGAAAGGGTCAAATGTTGCAGCAGGGAATTATCATTATTATGCCTAATTATAATCACACTTTGCTTGGTAGCTTTCTCTCACATAACTTTCGATGTAGAAATTATTACAATATATTCTTGACCTTTATACCATGCACTGAAAGACCAGTAATTTACTTATTCCTGTTCAGAGTGAATTATTGATTTGCTACTGACTACTCAGAATGAAGATTAATGAAATAGATTTAAAATTGTAAAGAATGTGGAGTCTAGGTCTTCCTGACCCTCAACTTGTAGTTAACAAACTTAAATGTGTCTAACCTGAAAGGCAAGTTCTAGTGTCCATATATATAGAAATTACACTACGTTATCGGGATACTTCTACATTTTCCCCATGAATGATTCAGAATTTAATTGCTAGCAATTTGCTCATTTGTAACCATTTCCTTCAATGTTCCAAAGTTCATTAAATTGACAGAAATAAGACTCAGAAACTGTCCATAGCAACAATCTAGAAAGTAGAAAGTAAGACTAAATAGAGTGAGGAAATTTGTTTTCAAGATTAGTAAGAGCTTACATTTGATGATTGCTAGCTAAACGCTTGCCACTTTCCAAAATATTTTTACAAGTATGAATTCATTAAATGCTTATTACAAAAACCCTACAAAAAGGGTACTATCAACCAGCTAAGCCATTCTGCAGATGAGGAAACTGAAGCTCAGGGAGTTTAAGTATCCAAGGTCATACCTCCTGTCAGTGGGTGGAACGCAGTCTGGCTCCAGAACCTCTGGGCTTCCTCATGACACCAACCACCTCCTTGCATTAAGAGCTGCAAAAAGAATTCTGTTTTTCCTATCTTAGTTCTTTCTCTGAAAATGAATGTTTCATGTATGCCTGACCCATCAATTTGGAATAATGTAAACTTAGAAAAAGTAACTTTTGCTTTATTATAATTTTGCTAATATAGTCTACAGATTCCATTTTTTAAGATGACTTATTTATTTATAGAAAAGTGTGTATGAGCAGGGCAAGGCCAGAGGGAGAGAGAGAGAGAATCTTAAGCAGACACCCCCCTGCGAGTGGAGCCCAACACAGGACTGGATCCCACCATCCTGAGATCATAACCTGAGCAGAAATCAAGAGCCAGACTCAACTCACTGAGCCATCCAGGTGCCCTGTAATGTATTAATGATTAAAAATAACTTCATGTAAATGATCCAAATATAAGAGTTTATAGATGTGTTTAAAATTCATCATCTTTGGTTTAATCTGAAATGAATGGACATGTTTAAAAATAATTTAGTACATATGTAACTTTCTAAATGAATGAGTTTAAAAATGTAACTACCATGGTAAAAACTCCCAACATCACCCTAATCTCCATTGGTGTTCAAAGTTCTGGAGACAAATTTTCGACTAGGTAAGGCATCTCTTGAATGGTTAAGGTTGCCTCATATTCAATAATTTTATCTTTTCCCTCAAGCTTACACTTTCTAAACACATATCTATTTGCCTCATATTCAATAGTTTTATCTTTTCTCTCAAGCTTACGCTTTCTAAACACATTTCTACCTTATTTAATTACATACCATCTCATCAACCCAAAAAGAAACTTTATATTTTTTCACTCCACTCTTCCCTTCAGTCACCTCAGTACAATAATTCGTCACAAAATTCCACTAATTCTGCCTCTGATATGTGTCCTGCATCTGTCACCTGCCTTCATCCCTATATTCATTGCTCCATTTCTTAGTCCCATTTTCTTACCCCGTGAACCTGTACCTCAGAGGCTAAAGGATTCAACAGGACTCAGAAAGCATCCAAGAATCTGCATTTCCTACAAGTTCCCAGGTGGTGCTAATGCTGCGGGGCCAGAGACCACATTTTAGTGTTTCAACCTTACTGTGCAAAACCACACGGGGAGGTTTTATAAAACGCCCTGCCACACCCTAAACCAAATAAATGCAGGGCTTGATTGCTTTGGTTTTTTATTTTTTATTTTTTAATCCTGTAGGTGATTCCTGATTTGCAAAGTACTGTGACTGGTATTCTTGAAATTTGCTTATAAGATAGATATTAAGTGTTCTCACCACGTGCGCGCGCGCGCGCACACACACACACACACACACACACACACAAAGTATATGACCTGATGGAAACTTTAGTTGGCTTGACTGTGTGATCATTTCTCAATGTACCCATAGAGTAAAACTTCAGGTTGTACATTTTAAACATATACAGTTTTCATTTGTCAATTATACCTCATAACACTGGAAAAAGAAAAATGTAGCCAAATGTCCTCTATTTTTATTTGCTAAATCTGGCAACCCAACCCATATTCTCATTTCAAACTGGGCTCTACATATTGTGGGACCCTCTTGATCATGATAACAAATTTAAACATTAACTTCATAAGGCAAATGAAGAAGCTGAGTAATATACACCAACAGCTGAGACCTTACTGAATGAAAATCTTTCTTATTTTTTATTTGAGCATCTTCCTTTCCTGCCCTCGAATCCCCCAAAGAAACACACTCTGATGTGCAACTTTCCTGCCATGTTTTTATCTGCACAAAGGTATAAAAGGGCTGCTGCCAACTAGGAAATAAAAACCTGAAAATGAAAGCCCTTTGGGGAGTTAGACACACCGACAATATGAAGAGTGTAACAAAGAATAAAAATTTTGGAAATATTTTTCACAAATTTCTTAAAGAAAAAAAAGGTAAGTGGAAAAAAAGAAGCCAATGTGTTGCCCATACCAGTATCACCACTAATAAATAAAATCGAGGAGAAAGAGAGAGAGCATTGGGAATATAAGACTTAATTGATTGTGCCTTTTTCCTACCTGGCACTTACAAACCTAATATTGACTTTGGAAATAGTTCTAAACCCTGTGATGCTATTTTTGAAAGGTTTGCATTCACTTCTCAATAAACATAGATATTTTTCCTTCAGGTGTCTTACTGAAGCAAAGGGCAGATTTTTTTTTTATAGATGTCAATCACATATATTATTTGCGTCTACTTCAAACTCATTTTGCAATAAAGGTTTTCAAAATCCTCTCTCCTTCCTCTGGGGGAATAACAAGGGGCGAAACCAACAAGGAAGATGACTTTATATAATCCTTTCATTGCAGATCCTCGTTCCTTCCTGCTCTGAACTTCAGGCCAGAGTTCTGCTTTACTGTGCTCCAGATATGGAGACGATGAAAGAAGCCCTTAGAGTCTACAAGGAGGAAGTTCACCTTTGGTGTACATGTTGGAGAAGCATGAAGAATGATTTAATCTTGGAAGAAAACATAATGTGTCCTGAACGTGCTCAGGTTTGAAATTCTCCAAACGTTTAACTCCTAAGAATACCGATTTCACAAGCAGGATGGGACACTTCTCTCTCCTTCCTTGGGTCAGGGCTTAAGGCTTGAAGCCAGTGATAGCTGGAGAGGGGAGCAGACAAGAGCATGGTCGTGGGGGCAGCAGGTGCCTGGCTTCAGATCCCCACGTGGCCACTTACGAACCCTAGGACCCTGCACAGGCTTCTTGGGCTCTTGGCACCTCACCTACACCAGGGGGATGCTACTGGCAGTGTCTAGCTCATAGGGCTGCTGTAAGCATCAAAAGGTACAGTTCTTGGAAGAAGGCCTTGTCCAAAAACAAAAAAACAAAACATGGAAGTGTTGTTATTAACATTGATATTAAAAATACTGATGGTTATGGGGATCCCTGGGTGGCTCAGCAGTTTAGCACCTGCCTTTGGCCCAGGGCGCGATCCTGGAGTCCCAGGATCGAGTCCCACATCGGGCTCCCTGCATGGAGCCTGCTTCTCCCTCCTCCTGTGTCTCTGCCTCTCTCTCTCTCTCTCTCTCTCTCTCTCTCTCTCTCTATCATGAATAAATAAATCTTTTAATAATAAAATAAATAAATAAATAAATAAAATAAAATAAATAAAATAAAATAAAATAAAAATACTCATGGTTAATCTAGGAAAACCAGCCCCTGTATGTAACAGCTAACCTTCTCACTTATTTTTCCTGGCATTCATGATGGATATCGAGGCTGTAAAGAAAAGTATTATTTTTGTCTTTTATTCCCCATCAAGAGACAGACCTTGCAAAAAAAGCCAGAACTATTTTACAAACAGAGCCTGGTTGAGAGACATGGCAATGTACAAAGAACGGCGGGGAGACACCCAAGAGATTTATTAAAGTCCTGGTTCAACCTCAACTGTAACTGCACTTTAGCTTTTAGTCCTTTTCTCATGTGCAAGATGAGTAGGTACCCAGAGAATATCTAATATTTCTTGCAGAACGAAAATTCTAGTTTTGTAACCTTTCACATCAATGTCAAACTTGTCAGAAAGGAATTCTACGAACTTCTACTTATCAAAGGGCTTTCTTAAGGTAGTTTTTCTTGAAATTCTCCTTCTCTCATACTATGAAATCTATCATCCTCTACTGTACATACTTCCTACCCCTCTAAAGACAGGCAATAAAATCATCCCTCTGTTAAGTGACCAGAAAAATAAGAATGAGAAATTGGCAAAAGCCTCCATTTCTATCTGAGTCTGACAGAAAAACTAATGATACCTCTTAGTGTGGTATGCAATGTTTTTTATCCACAGTAACGAATATTGTATTAATAGATTTTTTAAAAGATTTTATTGATTTATTCATGAGAGACACACAGAGAGAGGCAGAAACACAGGCAGAGGAAGAAGCAGGCTCCCTACAGGGATGTGGGACTTGATATGGGACTAGATCCCAGGACCCCGGGGTCATGACCTGAGCTGAAGACAGACGCCCAACCACTGAGCCACCCAGACATACCAATATATTATTTTAATGGCAGATATTTGGAACAGGTAAAAACCTCAAAGTAGGGCTTCTCAACCTGGGGTAATCTTACCCCCCAACAGATACTGGTAATGTCAGAAATCATTTTTGGTGATCACAACTAGGGGAAGGCACTGGTGTCAAGTAGGTAGGAGCCAGGGATGCTGCTAAATATCCTCCAATACAAGGACAGCCCCACACAACAAGGAATTACCTGACCCAAAATGTTAAAAGTACAGAGGTTAAGAATCCCTGTCCTTGAGCATGGGGACAATGCAGATATCTGGTCATCAGGGCTGGGGTGAGAAGTGGGTTACCAGCATTACTAGCAGGCCAGGTCCAGAAATACATCATGCAATGCAATGCGTAAGACATTACCTCTTAAGGAAGGACTGCACCATATCCTACTCAACCTTCAAATGTCCCATGAACCACAATGGTGACATTGTTTATGATTGTCTAACCCTAGAACCTCATTCCGGTTTCTATACAGACACACAACAATTTTTGTATGGGTGAAAAACTTCTGTGTTTAGAACTGAAACTACATAAATCAGAGAAGACAGTATTTTGTTTGATCTGGAACTCTGCCAAGAGTTGCTCATCATTCCGGAAAAATAACATCACCAACGATGCCATTCATAGTATCTGAGTGCCCAAGACAACAAAAACATCAATCTTTGTGTACAGCCACCACATACCCTGTTATTTTACAGACAGGCACAGGCTTCTGGATACTTCCTATGTCTTCCTGCACAACTGAAACTAAGCATTTACATATTAAAATGTATAGTATTTCAATACAAATTATTTAATTCACATTGTTTTTTTATAGGACAGGGATTTTATCTATATATTTTTTAATTACACATGCAGGCAGGTTATGATATATATGAATTTCATTTCATGGTACTAAAGAGGGTACTACAAAGTGTTATTTAAAAAAAAAAAAGAGGCCCTGGATATTATAGGGTTGAGCATCTTGGCTTTACAGATTACCTCATTTGACTCCTTCATTTTATGGAAGTCAAGCTGGAGGCCCAGAAAGGAGCAAGGTTCTTCTCGTGACAAGTCCACAACACATAAATCTGATCTTGGATCCATGCTATCAAAAGATCTCTGGGTAGAAGGGACTGCCTGATTCAAATTCCCACAAACGATTCCCTCCACACATACACTATAAACCTGCCCTGTACCGCATCCATTCACAAAATATTACTACGGGAACCAGGACAAGGACAAACTATGAAAACTGTCAGTGCCAACCCAGTGCCAAAGCTTCATTCATTCGGGTCAGTTGCCTGTGTGATCTTTCATATGAAAACAAAGTGAATGAAAATGAGAATGACTCATTTCAGAGGTTTCTCATTTGGCAAGATTAAATCACCACAGGACTAGAATTTCCTCTGGAACAAAAATGCCACAGACCAGGCTTTGGAAGGAAACGATCACAGTAATCTACTTGAGCAGTCCCCAAACTCATTTTACCCATTCATATGGAGCCCGGTTTTCATCTCCCTCTAAATGCCAGAGAGACCAAATGCCTGTTTTGATTATTGTAACTCCTTAATATAATTTTTGGTCATACTACAATCTCCTTCCTGAAACCTTAATTTTCCCTCTTGTTTACTTGTGAGGCAAACATTAATTGAGTGCTTCTTGTTTAAAACACTGCACAGAATGCTCTGGGGCATTATGAAGTAGAAGACAAGCTGTCTGCCACCGAAAACATGATCATCTAACATAAACATGAACACAAGTATAGGGCAAAATCAAGGAGCCTGCTGAGGAGTGATAGGCAAGAATTAAAGGGGAAGACAAATCAAATCTTTTTTTTTTAAAAGATTTTATTTATTTATTCATGAGAGAGAAAGAGAGAGAGAGGGAGACGCAGGCTCCATGCAGGGAGTGTGATGGGGGACTCGATCCCAGGACTCCAGGATCATGCCCTGGGCTGAAGCCAGGGGCTAAACCGCTGAGCCACCCAGGAATCTCCAACAAATCAAATCTTAAAAAACAAACAAACAAACAAACCAAAAAAACCTGTGGCAGCTGAGAAGCTAAAAGGCAATGCTCTCAAGTCTCCTTTTTAATTTTCTGTGATGTGGGCTTTCTTCCTTGAACTTTTCCCATCTGGTGGTGGTGGTGGGGGGTGTCCAAGAGGTGCTTCCGAACACTTCATTCCATCTTCTCCTTAAGTGTAACTAAGCTTTTACGTACTGAAATGTTATTTTTTATTATAAGCTACTTGATTTGTATTGCTGTTTTATATTTACTACCAGGAGAGAAACGGTAATACACACATATACACGTATATAAAGCAGATATCCAGTCTGCTCATCCCAAGATGGCACAATGCCCTTCAAGTGGCTGAGTCACAATTAACACAGTTCCTCCTGCAGACGAGAGGACTGCAGGTCTCCCAAGGGCAGACAGAAATGTGGCAGATGACCTTTCACTGATAGGCCCACAGGAGAAATAAACAGAACTGTCCCACATTCATCTCTAATCTGGCAAAACAACTTTTCTCGCCCACTTATTTTCATCTTTAAAAATGGAGAAAGATAACTTCAATGACCTTTCTCTTGTAGGGGAAATGAAAGAGGAGCTAAGCCTCTTGGCCATTTCTGAAAGAAAACAGAAGGCCCCTACATGCTAAACAGGGGCCTGGGCATGAAAAACAGCATCCCCAGTTCCTCACATATTCAAATATAAATCACTGACCTCTCAGCTGAAGGGCTGCTTTCGTACTGCACATTATACCTACAGAATCCTTCTGCAAAGAAAAAGCCTCATTTGGCTAAGTTTTAAACTCTCCAGCAGAACAGATTTCTCACCGTTACTCAGACAACTAGGTCACTATTTTCAGAAACCCTCACTTAAATACTTGACTTTACTCCAACTAAAGTTTTATTCATTCAACGAAAATTTATAGAACACTTGCCACGTTCCAGGCACTGTTCTAAAAATCCCAGCCCAGTGAAGCTTCAATTCTGGTGGGCTCAGACAATGAGGGGGAACTATTTAAGTAAGATAGATGATATGTGAGACAATAAGAAGTTCTACAGGAAAAAAAAAAAAGGAGCAGGGCAAAGGATCAGGAATTATAGGGAAAGGTCTGCAAATTTAGATCACATAGTTAAGGTAGGTTTCAATGAGAAAGTAACTTGAACAGTCTTCAATTCACAGAAAATCCCCTGTCTCTCTAGATCTTAAGTCAATTCATGTGTTGCCTCACTTTTTCCATTTTTTGTATTACTATTTTTATTACTACAAGGTGATTTTGAAAAAGGCCCATTTCAACTAAGATAAAGTTCCAGAAACTTTGTCAAGAACGCTGCCCTACAATTAAAACATTCCTTCCCTCTCCCCCACAAAAACTTTTCTGCATACCCACAAAAACAAAAAAATATGAGGGAGCAAACAGGAAGCCATGCCCATTCACAAAGCAAAAGAAAACAAACCTAAATATGTAGGAATAACTCTAATAAAAAATGTGTGGGAGGGATGCTTGGGTGGCTCAGTTGGTTAAGCATCTGCCTCGGCCTCAGGTCATGATCCCAGACTCTTGGGATGGAGCCCCGGGTGGGTCTCCTTGCTCAGTGGGAAGCCTGCTTCTCCCTTGGCCTGCCTCTACCCCTGCTTGTGCTCTCTCTCTGTCAAATAAATAAATAAGATATTTTTTAAATGTATGGGATAGACAAAAACAACAAAAGTTTTCTGAGAGCAGTAAGTACAATTATGCAACAATGGGAAATAAATGTT
This sequence comes from Nyctereutes procyonoides, assembly GCF_905146905.1. Lineage (NCBI taxonomy): Eukaryota > Metazoa > Chordata > Mammalia > Carnivora > Canidae > Nyctereutes > Nyctereutes procyonoides. The sequence continues at coordinate 12,709,870 of NW_026575148.1, read as the reverse complement.
GTTACCCAGTACAACAAGACTAAATACCATAAAAATGTTATTTCTTCTAAAATTAATTGGTGGACTTAATGCAATTCTACTAAAAATCTCAAGGAAGAGCAGAATTGAGTGGAACAATGCTAATGCCACTGAACAGTGGTTCTTAAACGTGGACATATATCAGAATCCATCAGAGTTTTCTCAGGGCACATGGCGTGCATCTCACCTTACACTTACTAAAATAGCTTACAAAGGCTGCATACGTGTAGCCAAAGCTTCCCAGATAATTCTGAGGCACGACACTGGTTAAGAATCATCGGCTGGGAATAATAAATCATAGGAAAGCTAACTGAAAGCAAAAGAAAGACTAGAAAGTATGACTTATCAGTCCTTATAACCTATCTTCAAGCTAAAAAAATAAGATCAATGTGGTACTTGAAGAATAGATACATCTTCTCAAGGAGAAGAATAAACTTATCAACTTCCCAGGAATTAATGTTCTGTATACATATATGATAAAACAAAAATCACAAATCATTGGAGAAGAAAGACTGTTTTCTAAATTATTTTAAGAAAACTGGGGAAGGGGCCAACTTACAATTATACCTCACACACACACACACACACACACACACACAAATTCACGCAACCAGGCAGATTAAAAAACTGAAGGGGATTTTGTGGTTTTAGGTCCTACCTTCAAATATCAAGTTAATTTTTGTGTGGGATGTAAGTTAGCGGTCTAGTTTCATTCTTTCCGGGAGTTGTCTGGCTTCCCAACACCATTTATGAAAGAATATCCTTTCTCCATTGCATGTTCTTAGTTTCTTTGTCATAAATTGTTCATACATGTGTGAGTTTATTTCTGGGATTTCAATTCTGTTCCAGTAATTCATGTGTCTGTTTTTATGCCAATACCATGCTGCTTGGACTACTCTAACTCTGTAGCATAGTTGGAAATCAGAGAGCAGGGTACCTCCAGTTCTGTTCTTCTTTCTCAAGACTGCTTTGGCTATTTGGGATCATTTGTGGATCAGTACAAATTTTAGAATTATTTGTTCTAGTTCTGTGAAAAATGCCTTTGGAATTTTGATAAGGGTTGCATTTAATCTGTAGATTGCTTTGGGTAGTATAGATATTTCAGTAATATTGATTCTTCCAACCTATGAGCACAAAATATCTTTCCCTTTATTTGTGTCTTCTTCAATGTCTTTCATCAGCATCTTATAGTTTTCAGTGTACTGGTGTTTTAACTCCCTGGTTAAATTTATTCCTAGGTGTTTTATTCTTTTTGATGTAATTGTAAATGCATCAATTTTAAGTGTTAATTTCTCTTTCTGATAATTTGTTATTATTGTTTAGAAATACCAGATTACTATATGTTGACTTTTGTATCCTACTTTACTGAATTCATTTATTAGCTCTAACAGCTTTATGGTGGAGTCTCTAGGTTTTCTACATATAGAAAATGTGGTGGTAAGCTCCTCAACGTCAGTCTTAGTGATATTCTTGTAGATGTGACTCCAAAGGCAAAAGAAACAAAAGCAAAAATAAACAAATGGGCTTACATCAAACTATCAAGTTTCTGCACACCAAAAGAAACCATCATCAAAATGAAAAGGTAACCAACTGAAAGGGAGATTTTTGCCAGTCATGTATTCAACAAGAGATTAGTATTCAAAGTATATGACGAATTCACACAACAACAAAAAACCAAACAACCTAATTAAAAAATGCACAGAGGATCTGAAAAGACATTTTTTTCAAAGAGGACAAAGACGGCCAACAGACACATGAAAAGATACTCAACATGACTAATTATTATGGAAATCCAAACCAAAACCACAATGGACATCACCTCACGCCAGTTAGAATGGCTCTTATAAAAAAGAAAAGAAATAACAAGTGTTGGCAAGGATGTGGAGAAAAGGGAGCCCCTGTGCATGGCTGATGGGAGTATAAATAGGTGCAGCCACTGTGGAAAACAGTATGGTGATTCCTCAAAAACTTAATACTAGAACTACCATATGATCCAGCAATTCCACTTCCAGATATTTATCCAAAGAACACAAAAATGCTGATTCAAAAAGATATATGTACTCCTATGTTCACTGCAGCATTATTTACAATAGCCAAGAAATGGAAACAACCTAAAAGTACACAGGTGGACAAATCGATGAAGAACATGTAGTATATACACACAAAGGAATAGCATTCAGTCATAAAAAAGAGTGAAATCTTGCCGTTTGCAAACACATGAATGGACCTTGCAGGTATCGTGCAAAGTGAAATAAATCAGACAAAGACAAATATCATGTGATTTCACTAATATGTAGAATTTTTAAAAATGAAGCAAATGAACAAAGAAAACATAAATAAAGTCATAGACACAGAGAACGAATGTGTACCAGAGAGGAAGGAGATGGTAAGAGGCGGGTGAAGCGGATTAAGGGGGTCACCTATATGGAAAGGATGGTAACTAGACTTGTAGTGGTGATCACTTTGTAGTACCCACTGATGCCGAATTATAATGTCGTACATCTGGACAAAAAAATTTAAATTATCTTAACCATACCAAACGCAACCCAAAACTCTCAAGGTGGGGGATGGAGAGACAGTAAAATGAATTATTGAAAAAGAGAAAAAGAAGAAGAAAATTTAGTTGATTTTTACCAAATCACTAGAAAGGAAGAAAAAGGGGCAAGAGACGTGGATCCACAAGTTAGATGAGAATACAAAGAATGATAAACAGGTAAGAGGTTACAGAGCAATAAGTACAGTATGATTCTATTTTATATTTACCAACACACATATTTGTAAAGCTATCTAATCGTATGTTAACAATAGTTGACTCTGACTGATTTTTTTCCCCTTTTAGTTTGTGTTCAGTTTCCTGATGTTATACAATGAATTTGTATGTTTTAATTTTTTAAAACTGGTATCTATTTTTCAAAGCTATGTAGTTAATGTGTTCTTTGATTCCTTTCACATAATGGGAAATTGGGCACATGAGAGGATCGGTTTAAAACTATATGTGTTTTTAAGTGTTTTGTTCATCTTAAAAAGTGTTTTATCCTAATTATGGCTTTGCTTTTTCTTATTAATTTCAGTTTGCTGAAAATTCCTGCTCAAGCAGATCACATCTTTTTTTCAAAAGTTGGAATAATTAAATGTCCAATCACAGCAATATGTTGCAACAATTAAAAGTACTTGATAAAAGTGGTTGTTAGATTAAACCAAATTTTGATAACAGGATGATCAGATTTGGTACTCTGCTGGGTTACCCAGAGAAGACCTGGTAAGCAACGGTTGTATCAGTGAGCCAGAAAAGGGTTGTCGACCAGCAAGCTGCAGGTCCAACCACAAGACATCAGCAGAAACAGCCTGAATGACCAACAGGATTCTTGCAAGCATCATTTTCCTACAAAATGTATGTATGCTTTTTAAGTTAAATATGAAAGCTACAAGGCATAAAGCACATCCATAATCCCATCAGATCAAGAGACTAGATTTTAAAACATTTCACCCAGAATTAGCAAGATACCAAAAAAAAAAAAAAAAAAAAGGAGGGGGGAGGAAGAATGTTTTTAAGAAGTTCCAAAGATGGGATATTATCCTAGGTTAAACAAAACCAGTCACAAAAAGACTAATGCTGTGTGATTCCATTTATATGAGTTATCTAACGTGTCAAGTTCATAGAAACATAAAGTAGAATGGTGGTTACCAGAGCAAGGGGAGGAGGAAGTGGAGAGTTGTTGTCTAATGGGTACAGAGCTTCTGATTTGTAGGATGAAAAAAGGTTCTGGAGATCTGTTACTCAACAAATGAATATACTTAGCTCTACTGAAAAATGATTAAGGTGATAAACTTCATGCTGTGTTTTTTTTATCACAATTAAAAGATAGATAAAAATCCTTAAAGTAATATAAAATGAATGCTTCATATTGTGACAAAGTACTAATACTGAAGGCTAGAGAGTAGTGTCATATTGACAGCCTTGTTGAAAAACAAAATTATTTTAAAGATTTTATTTTTAAGTAATCTCTACACCCAACATGGGGCTCAGAGGCACAACCCTGAGATCAAGAGTTACAGGCTCTACAAACTGAGCCAATCAAGTGCCCCTAAAAAACGTTTTTCTGACCCAATTCCATTCAACCAAATTACTCAGAGTCTGATAAAAGTGGCACTTGAAAGCAGTGGGGAGGAAAGAACTATTCAATTAACATGGAACTGATTTGAAAAAATCTATATAAAAAATACATTTAGAAGTTTATATCATGTCATATATAAAATATAATTCCAAAATTAAATAGTTCAGATGTGAAATGACAAAATAACCAGATTGAAAATATAGGAAAATATCATCTGACCTTAGTATGAGAACATTTTTATAAAAATAAAAACAATGGAGAAGATAAATACATTGAATTTAACCTCAATAACTGAAATAATTGAAATAGTTTCTTCAATAACTGAAATACATAAAACTGAGGATCATTTTGTTTTTTAAAAAACCCACCGCTATAAAACCAGAAGGCAAACATTTGAACAAACTAAATCACTAAACATCTGGCAATGGGTTGATAACCTTAATACATAAAGTACTGCATCAAAATATAAGTAATAATAAATATGACTGTGGAAGCCCTAAAAGAACAAGTAAAATATTAAAATGGCAAATGAGCACATGAAAAAACTGTGTGACCTCATCAGTAATTAAAGAAATAACAAGAGCTAAAAGCTACAGACTACATGTTACATGTTCTACATCCAGTTTCTTAGTTCATCTCCTGCAGCTGAGGTACAAAGAAAAAAAAAATTCCCTTATTTTTCAGATGAGGAAACTAAGTCAACAAAAAGGTCATTCATGTCCCAAGGGCAAGTGGTCCCACTGGACAGCCCCTCTGTTAATCACCACATTCCACTAAAGGAAAAATGGGATACGTTTTGACTCCATTGAATGTCATCCGGGGCAGGCTGGGACAAACTAGGTTCTCAAATCAAATGCGCTGCTGCCCATTTTGGCATGGTCTGCAAAGCCAAAGAATGAATGGGTTTTGTATTTTTCAGTTGTTGGGGGGTGGGAGGGATTATATAACGTGACAATTTTGTGATGTGACCACTATATGAGGTTGAATTTCAACGTCCACAAAACAACAGGAGAGTTAAGCAGCTGCAACCGGGACCGCAAGTGGCCTGCAGGGCCTAAAACAGTCCCCTCATCTGGCCCTTTGCAGAAAGGGTCTATTGTCTCCCAACATGGGATGCGGTAAACCGGGCTCTCTTCTACGCTGTCACTGTAAATTTAGGCAATCAAGTACAAAGCAAAGGAAAATATATGTATCTTCATACTAGTTGACTCAGTAATTTTAGGGTATCATGACAAATGTAAAATTTACCTTCAGTTTTATGTAAAAAACACTGTTGCGGCAATGTCAACCCAGGAAGGCTGACTCCAGGCCCCAATCTCAGGGCCAGGACTAGGGTCAAGGCTACACTTAAATACTGACTCCAAAGGGAAGAAAACAGCTTTTCAGGTCTGTCGAGTAACACCCAAGAAAGCTGGTCCTCCTCAAGTCCCATTAATCCAAACTGTCAAACACCACCTTGAAATTACTACCAAATCATAAAACATTCATTTAAAAAGACATTGTTTCTTGAGCTGGAACACATGAAACTGCAGATATTCAAGGGTTTATGATACATTAATAGTATTAAATCAAAAGGTAGACAGGGATTAAACATAAAATCCATCTTGAGTATGGATAAACCCCAAATCCCCAGTTTACTTTCAGCGGAATAACACATCTGTCACATAAATTAATGTCATCATTTGGATTTTATTGGCTTTGGAGGTTGTTGGCATTTAATTTGTAAATCTGCTTTATTTTTTTCTAGCTGTATAAATGCTATAAGCTAAGACATTTATTCCATGCTGGGATATATTTACATAACATTATGACAAACATAATTAAGTCAAACTGGAAGAGAGGATGTTTTCCTTTGAAAAAGGCCTCTTTATATGTCGCAAGTTTGAGAATGCTGTACCTTGTAGGTTCCATACCCAACCTAGCACATAATTTTGAGAAAAAAACAATTGCAATCCCCTTCTGCCCGGTCTCACAAGCTTGGTACTGAAGGGCAACGGCAGAGCAAACCAAGGGATGAAAAGGAGCGCAAAGGAAAGCCCATTTTCACATGACTCCACGTTCAAAACAGAACACTTGACCTTTGTGAACTTGGATTTCCTCCTCTGTAAAATGGGGATAATAGTTTGCACTGCAAGACTACAGAAAGAAAGCATGAGAGGTACTCAAGGTAAGGTATAGAAAATAATAATAATACTAATAATAGCTAATATTTCCTAAGCAGTTAACCATGTGCCAGGCATTCTGTATGCATTTTACATGCACATAACATTTTATATGCATCACCTCAAAGAATGATTATAACCCCACACTGTATGGAACAGGTACCAGCATATCTCTGTTTTAAGAAGATAAAACCGAGCACGGAGAGGTTCGGTGATTTGCTCAAGGTCACGAGGCTAGTAAAAAGCTGAGCCAAGACCTGACCATAATGTTTCATGCCACGAAGCTGGTTTTCTTCTCCTTTACACAAAACTACCTCGATAAATGGGAGCAATTATTATGATCCTTATGTCCACAGAAACATTTCTTCTTTGAAACCCAGCCACAGACCCTCGAGTAAGCTCGGCCTCTGAAGGGGCCTCCAGCCACTCCCCTAGTAACCCTTTCCAGAATGCTCTTTTCCCACTGGCCTAAGTCTTTCTACAGAATCTGGGACAGACGATGCAACTTAATTTTTGAAAAGCTTCAAAATTCTAGCCGACAGCACCGTAAACAACAATTTCCTCTTCTTAGGATTCTCCAGGGTCCCTCCCGCCAGTCTTTCCTCCCTTTGTATTCCTGTAGTAGAAAACTGTAGACTAAGCCACTAGGCCTAAGTACACAGTGCTCGTGGGAAGGACATCACCACCAAGGCTTTTGTACTGAGAAAAAAAAAAAAAAAAAACAGGATTGGTTAACATCACAAAGTTGGTGAGCTTAAACCCTAGAAAGGGTCATACTTTAAAAAATACAACTACTTTCTTGACATTTTCTGTTTCCCCAGCTTAGAATGTAGCACTAATGACAAAAATCTTCAATTACATTCCCAACTGGCAAATGGGTTTTATTTTCACTGTTATAAGGCATCCTAGGAGTGCCTGGCTGGTTCAGCCAGGGTACCAGACAACTCTTGATCTCGGAGTCAGTGGGTTTGAGCCCCACACTGGGGGTAGAGGTTACTTAAGAAAATAAAAGAAAAGCATCCTACATGATTACAACAGAATTCTAATTTTTACAAATCGGAGGAAAAAAGGTTATTAGAAGATTTAGCTCCCAACTAGCCTCAGATCTTAAGCCCCACACCCCAGCCCCAAATCAAGTATACATTACACTGAAATATAAAGGTTTTAAATTGCTACAGGGCCTAACTTCTTCGAAGCGAATCTAAAATGGGTATCAAGAGTTTATAACAGCCAAGAGCTTAACCAAAACCCTGTGGCTTTTTTTTTTTTTCCCCTTCATACCCCTTAATCTTCAAATGGTTCCACTGTAAAAAAAAAAAAAAATGTTTTTATTATATGGACATGTTAAAATATTAGGTCTAAGCACAAATATAAACTCATTTGAGAATGAAAGCCTTGAAAATAACCCAAAAAGGAAAAAATAAAAATAACAGAGACACCACTAAAGCCATTTTTCAGTCTGTAGAGTGTTTGGGAAAATGATCATTGCTGAAAGGTAGCCAGGCATGAATGAGAGCGGGCAATGTGAGCAGGAGGGGTAGTGGTTGTAAGAGGCGATGAGCAGTAGGACAGGGTTCGAGGTGTGCCAGACTCCAGGCTACATGAGCGCAGGAGCATCTCGTTTGTTCCATGGTGACACAGGTCTCCAAGCCGAGAATCCCTGGATTCAAATACTGGCCCCACCACTTAACTCATAGCTGTGTGACCTTGGGCAAATCACTTTGACCACTGTGTACTTACTTCATTTTCCTTATTTATGACTGGAGATAATACCTACACTATCTCATTAGGTTGTTGTGAGAATTAAATGTGTTAAAAATGTGTGGCACATAATCAATATCACAAGGGCTTGTGAGTTACTGTTATTATTATTTCATTTCAGAGATGAGGAAACTGAGGCATAGAGAAGTCATTTGTCTGAACTCACCCGCTTAGGAAATGTCAGAGCTGGGGTCTGAACTTAAGGCCTTGTGACTCCATCCTCTTAACCATCTCAAAAAAAAAAAAAAAAAAAAAGCAAAAAACTGCAGTTTTCAAGTGTAGAGAATTCATTAAATAATACAACTGGTATCAGTGAAGTTCCGGATGCCCTGGGATGATGGCCCTAGAACATAGCGACTAAGTACCCCTTGGGTCAAATATCTCTACGGGATGCTGAGATTACATGAAACACGAGATGGTCCCAGGTATGGCTTAAAGCTCATGTCTTACAGAGGAAGAATATACATATAAATATTTTTAAACTGGAATGACACTGGAAAATTGCAAAAACATAAGTAGTAAAAGAAAAAAAATTTTAATAAAATAAAATGACCAGAACAAGGTCTTTCCTAACTCCAGGAACAAATACACTTCCTTAAAATGTCCTGCCCTCAGGGATTATAAGGGACAAAAGGGAAATTGAGTGGAGAAAATTCGAGACAGAGACAAACCATGAGAGACCCCCAACTCTGGGGAATGAACAAAGGGTTGCAGAAGACAGGAGGCAAGGGGATGGGGTGACTGGGTGAACAGGCACTGGGGAGGGCACTCGATGGGGTGAGGACTGGGTGTTATACTATATGTGGAAAATTGAATTTAAATTTAAAAATTTAAAAAGAAAATAAAAGAAAATGTCCTGCCCTGCCTGCCCCACTCCTCAATCCTTGAAATTTTCTATTCAACATGTTCTCTATTCCCATTTTTGTTTGATGTTATCATTTCAGTCATTGTTTTGACCTGCTGGTATCCATGTTTAGGAAGGAAAATATAAGACAAAAACTTGACTTATGAACAAAGAAAAATCAAAATTTCCAAATGATGAAGATTAAAGTAGCAATAAATTTAAACTCTTGCAATTATCTTATCCTTCTCCTATGATTTTGCAATCTTTCCTAGCTTCAGAAAGAAGGTATTCTATTAGATTTTTGAAGATTAAGATCAAACTTTTTTTTTTTCTCCTGGTAACATCTACTTGATTGGGTACCAGGAGGATATTTATTTCTACAGTTAACAGTGAAATCTGAAATTCATTGTTTCCCTTTAATTTTTTTTTTTTTTTTTTTACAAAAGACTATAACCAGAAATAACTGATGGCTGTTTTTTTCTTTGGTGAAAATCTCAATGCAGCAATAATAGTGAACCAAAGTAATTAAAGTGCAACAATTAAAACCGTTCTCTACCACATAATTATTTGGAATTTAAGAGTTGCACTAAGAAAGCTCCTCTGGTTGAAAAACTGCCACTTTGGTAGGTAAAGGTCAAGTATTCAATTTCTATTCACTAAACGTGAATGGCTTCCTACAATAGTCTTCGTGGATGTGACCCCCATGCTAGACTGTTAGGAAATAGAAGATGATTAGACTTTTAAACTGGTTTGCCAGGGACACAGGAAAATACCACCACACCAGCTTCAGGGACCTTCCCTCAGTGTCCCTAAAACAAACACCAGAAGAGGCCACTGGAAGATTAACGCATAAAATGGAACACGTTAATGCCAAATCTGATAAAACTCTGCAAGAGTAGCACTTAGGTATACTCCAACATCAACAGGTAGAAACGTATTAAACTCTTCTCTATGCTATCAAAATAAATAAATGAACAAAAGCAAACAAAAAGGACACTGGTGAGAAAACAAATAACATGAGACTTTTTCAGGCTAAGAGATAAGTGAGTTTTTAATCAACCGAGGCTGAGGCATCTCATAAGATAAAAAGCACAGACTTCTCTGGGCATTTAGCAGAGTGGTTAGTCGGTGTCAGTAGACCACAGGTGGTCGTCCAGAAAGTCAAAGGAAGTGTGCTGGGCCAGAAAAACAAAACAAAACAAAACAAAACACCAATTGAAGTGATAAAACTCTTCACACATAAAAAAAGTCTACATAAAGATTATATGAATAAGTATAAGGATTACATATTTTTCTCATTCACATCAGTACAATATCTGAATGTACTGTTGAAAGAAAAAGAATGTACTATTAAAAAGAAAAGTGACAGGCACCTGGGTGGCTCAGTGCCTTTAGCTCAAGTCGTGCCCCCGGGGTCCTGGGATCGAATCCCCGCATCAGGTTCCCCGCATGAAGCCTGATTCTCCCTCTGTCTGTGTCTTCTGCCTCCCTCTGTGTCTCTCATGAATGAATGCATGAATGAATGCATGAATGAATGAAAGAAAAGAAAAGAGAAAAGACAGAAAAGAAAGGAAAAGGAAAGGAAAGGAAAGGAAAGGAAAGGAAAGGAAAGGAAAGGAAAGGAAAGGAAAGGAAAGGAAAGGAAAAGAAAGGAAAGGAGAAAGAAAGGTGACTGGGTTCTTTTGTTCCTTCTTTTGTCTGGCCCTCTCTGTTCTTATATATACAAATTAGAAATTAATAGGACTTGCAGAATTCTAAAGTAAGCATATACGTAGGTCCAGAATTTCACCTGTGACTTTAATCGGGTATTTCACTTATTTTGCCCTCTGTCGTACAGAAGATTAGCTCTCACAGACCTAATCCACGTCCTCTGTGAGTCATTCTAGTGATACACACCTAATTCCTGATGTTTGTGATTGCCATTTCTTAACGTGTGCTGAATCATAGTGATATGGGTGGAGCCGCATCCCCTAAAAAGATGTTAAAGTCTTAACCTTTAATACCTGTGAATGTCCTTTGATTTGGGAAATAGGATCTTTCCAAGTGATCAAGCTAAAATCAGGACATGAGCAGAGGCTGTAACCCAATGACTGTGTCCTTATAAAAAGAGGAAACGGACACAGTGACACAGAGGAATGGCGATGCGAAGACACAAGGAGAATTCCACCTGCAAGCAGAGGAAAGCCAAGGACCACCAGACGCTGAGAGAGAGGAAGGGAAGAGATGCTCCCTCACAGCCCAGAGGGAACGAGCCCTGCCAATATACTGATCTCAGGGCCTCCAGAACCATGGGACAATGTATTTCTGTGGTTCTAAGCCACTCAGTTTACGGTGTTTTGTTACAGCAGGCCCAGGACACTATTCCACAGGCCATGGACTGAGTTGTCCCAAGCTTGGGGAGAGTGGCCAGAAGCTCAAGAAGCCTCACAGAACTCCTGTAAACACAGGAGGTTCCCACCGTGGAAACGGGTGTGAAAAACCTACAATTTAGACAGAATGAACTACTCCCGTCTAAAATATTTAAAATAATGACACATTTGTTTAAAACACATTTCCTGCGTCTTACTTCATTTTACTACTCACAACCACACCGGGAATGAAATAGGGAGGCTTCTTATCTTCATCTCCCTGACGAAGAACCTGAACCTCACAGGGTTGAGTGTTTTGGCCAAATCATAGACGCAGATGGTAGAGCTAGTATTGGTGCCCAGTCTTTTCTAAGAAGAAAAAATGTGATCATCAGTATTTTAACTTGGAACAACAGGAGCGCTTTAAGGCAGTGCCTCTTCCGATGACTCAAGGAAGAAAGGAAAAAACAGGATCACACCAACTGAGTTGGGTGAGGGGCTCAGAGACCCAGGACAGATGGACTAAATCTGAAAAAAACCTGGTATGAAAGGTAACTGCTAACTTGTGAACCTGGCCTTGAAGGGAGAAATGGAAACAGAAAAGGAAAGAAAGGCCCAGGTGAATAAAAGGCGAGCAACCATAAATTATGTGAAAGCCCTTCAACTGACTAATTGGAGAAGTCCAGGGAGGATCGTAATGGAAAATGGGGTTAAAATAAGAAAGGGGCCCTTCCACTGGCCAAAAGGTTATCATCGACATGATGGACAAGCAGTTACCACCGTGAGGCTCTTAGCCAGGGTGCGATGCGCTGAAGGAGCCGTCCCCGTAGCATTCTTTTTTTTTTTTTTTAAGATTTATTTATTATTTATGATAGAGAGAGAGAGAAGCAGAGACAAAGGAGGAGGGAGAAGCAGGCTCCATGCCAGGAGCCTGACGCAGGACTCGATCCTGGGACTCCAGGATCGCGCCCTGAGCCAAAGTCAGGCGCCAAACCGCTGAGCCACCCAGGGATTCCCCCCGTAGCATTCTTAACAACAGTTCAGTGGCAAAGCAATCTGGGATTGTGACTGCTACCGTGTACGGCCTGGAAAAAGTGGTCACGACTAAAGACAGGATAATGAATCTATCTGGATGCTTCTAGCAAGACACCTTGGACAGCTGCCTCTCTTCCCACCCTCCCACACTCCTAGACAAACTGGCCTTCTTTGCGGGGGTGGGGGGGTCCTTGCTCCAGCCTCGGGACCAAGTACTTGTGATTCCCTCTGCCTGGCTAGGGGATTTTTTTTTTTTTTTTTTTTTTGGCTAGGGGATTTTTGCATAGTTAGCTCCTCTACTTCATTTGGGTCTTGGTTTGAATGCTCTCTCTTCAGAAAGGTCTTCCTTGATCATTCTTACATGAGAAGACAATCCCCCGTCGTTCTCCATTCCCTTACATGACTTCATTTCTCTTTGTTAAGGCTTACTGTTACCGAAAACTATATTTATTTTACTTATCAATTAGCCATTACTCTCATTAATACATAAACTCTGCAAGTACAGGGATGTTGCACGTCTCACCAGGCCACGGTTGTGTTCTCAGGGCCTGCACAAATCTTGGCATAAGGCAGGGGCCCACGAAGTATGTGTTGCATGAATAAAAGAATCTTATTCCCAAACAAGGCTGAGGTTATCCTCCAAAACACTCTTTAATCCCTCTTCCCTGCCGCTTCACTCCCAGTAGACACAACAGGCCTGGTACACGCTGCCATTTCTACCTGGATTAAGGCAGCAGCCACCCAACTTCTCCCCATCGCCACCCTGTGTCCTCCTCCAAAGAATCCCCCTGGCAGGTGATTTTATCAAAACACGGATCTCATGGAGCCACCAGCTCCTATTTAAAACCTTCTCCATGGTTCTTAAGATAAAGACCAAATTCTTACTGGGGCCAGTAAGACACGGTATGGACTGGCTTCAGCCTTGGCGTGCGGCCTCATCTCACTCCACCGGCCTCTTGATGTTCCCCCACCGCTTGGTTTCACTGTTCCCTTCTGTCGCGGGGCCTCTGCACAAACGTCCTCTGCTGTCCTGCCTGCTCGCCTCCTCACCGTGCCTCAAACTCTCCACCTCCTGCTTCAGATACCAAGCAGGTGTCACTTCCTGGGGTTCCTGTCACCCACGCCCATAACACTAGGTGGCTCCACTCGGAGCATTTACCTCTAAGTGTAATTCTGTAATCAGCAGTCCTGGTGGGTTTTTGGAAATGAATGACCGTCCTCATTTGGGGGACTCTTCACTCCACGACAGCACAGATCATGCACTGGCAAATCTCTGGGGGCAAGACTAGTGCTTGGGCCTGGCTGGCTCTGAGGAAATACTTGCTGAGTGAGTGAAAAAGGCGGCACCTTGTTAGGAAGCAAAGAGCTAGAAGTTGGCATCAAATCCACGTAGCAAGACTGCCTACACGTACTTGAAGAAGAGCTGAAGGCAAAGATACGGGTGAAAATCTGCAAGATACGAGTGATAAACTGCTATTTGAACAGAAGGAAACCCAGGGAAGCTCAGGGCAATGCAAAACCTGGAAGGGCACTGCCCTCAGACTGGAAAAGAATGGGACGAAGACAGTCTGTGTCATTAAGGAACTAGACCAGAACCAGTCAAACAATTGGCTAAAACTACAGAGTTATGACTTAGGGAATGATGGTAACTAGGTGAAAGGTTACACCTCCCTATCCTATTAAGGACTTCTTGACTCATCAGTCTTTCTGGAAACATTTGCCTCTGCGAAGAAACTCTTCAGGCTTGCCTTCTTCTTGGCGTTTTCATTTATAAAAATTCTCCCAAAAAGTCCTCAGCCCACCCCCCCCCCCCGGAAAATGTTTTAAAGACATTTTACTGTGCTCCGATAGGTGTACAACAATAGCTCAGCGAGGCAAGGGCCAGGGAGGGGATGCCATATAACAGAAAGAACCCACTTTTGCTCCTGATTAAAGTCACTCATGTATGAGTTCAGGAGCCGTACACACTAAAAATTCTGGAACAGCGCAGGAAATTAGGGGTTACGGGACGAGCCCTGATTTGCAAGCCTCCACTGTTGTCCTTTTAATCACCTGAAGCCAGAATCTGTGTCACCCTAAGTTCTCCGAGGTTCAGGAAGAGGGCATTTGTCTATTTTGCTTTATCCCAGGGTTCTTTCAAAAGGTGATGTAACACTGGCATGCATGAAAAGCAAGCTGGGGGATCCCTGGGTGGCTCAGTGGTTTAGCACCTGCCTTTGGCCCAGGGCCTGATCCTGGAGACCTGGGATCAAGTCTCGCGTCGGGCTCCCTGCATGGAGCCTGCTTCTCCCTCTGCCTGTGTCTCTGCCTCTCTCTCTCCTCTCTTTCATGAATAAATAAAATCTTTAAAAAATCAAAAAAAGAAAAAGAAAAGCAAGCTGCTATCACCTCCTTTCATTTGAACCCATCAATGACTCATGCTATAAACAGCAGGTCTCCTGGGTTTGTTTCTGAGAAGGACACCACCACAGTTTCAACTGCGTCCACCAGGTTTACTGGAGCCAGTTTTCCAAAGATGATTTACCACACCCTGCCTGAGAAAGGGCAGCATGAAACAGGGGAGAATTCTGATCTTCAGAAATACAACAGACGATGATTATTTCCAATTTCATGCTGCTTATATGAGGAGAATGGGGGCACAAGGAAACACAAGCCTGCAGCGTGTGTAAGAACCGTGGCAAACAAAACAGAAAGGGGAAAATGAAAGCAGGCTAAAAAATGGACAGTAACAGACTGATGGGAGGGGGTAAGGAGACTATAGGGAGGGTAACTAACCTTTTTCATCCCTACCGAATGAAGATGTCAAAATTCACAATAAAAAAAGGGGGGGGGTGCGGCTGGGTGGCTCAGTGGTTGAGTGTGTCTGCCTTTGGCTCAGGTCATGATCCCAGGGTCCCGGGATCAAGTCCCACATCAGGATCCCTGCATGGAGCCTGCTTCTCCCTCTGCCTGTGTCTCTGCCTCTCTTTGTGTGTCTCTCATGAATAAATAACTAAAATCTTAAAAAAAAAAAAAAAAAGAGGACATTTAGCAAAGGAACACCGAAACCCCAAAATGAGTAAAATCTCACTAGATGGGCCACGTATGCAAGGCCCCTGACAGCCCCTGACCTGGCTCTCCCGAGGCTCACCAGAACTTGGGGAGCACCCGGGAAAATGAGGGTCGGCCAACAAATTGAGCTGTGTAAGCAAGAGGTGTATGTGCAGCCGTCACAAATTTCCTTTCAACGGTGCAGAAGCCCTCCAGTTGTATGCAAAACCGTCACCCCGTCGTCAGGCTACTTCAGCATGAACACGTCTCTCAAGGCACGTTGTGTTCGGAAAGGGTTCCAAGAGGTAGGACTATCCATGGCTCGGGCCAGGCTGTGTACGTAAGCACTTGCGAAGGATACGTTCACTTTTGAAAACGTGCTAAAACTCAAATTTTTAAACATCTGCATTAGTCCTCATCTACGTACAGCCTAGAAACGTGCAGCATTTTAAAGTGAGTTTCTTCTGATACGGGTGGATGAAATTCCCAGTCTCTGAAATTGTTCATAGGGCATCTCATCCAGGGAAAGAGCAGGTGGTGATACGGTTCTTCCACAAGGGCCTTGACTTTCACTCTTTTTTTAAGATTTTATTTATTTATTCATGAGAGAGAGAGAGGCAGAGACACAGGCAGAGGGAGAAGCAGGCTCCATGCAGGGAGCCTGACATGGGACTTGATCCTGGGACCCCAGGAACACTTCCCTGGGCTGAAGGCTGAGCCACCCAGGCCGCCCTTGACTTTCACTTTTTAAGATTCCTCCCACCATCCTTTGTTTTGCTCACCCTGTACCTACATGGTCAAGGCACCGGCACACTCAGTGTGGGTTAAAAACAAAACAAAACCCTGTCCTTTGCGGCTGCAGCGGCTGTTGGCTGGGCTTGTGGAATGGCAGAAAGAATGACAGAAATAATGTTGTGCTTTCACTTCCAAGCCCTTGTGGTCCAGGAGCTCGGCAGGAT
This sequence comes from Nyctereutes procyonoides, assembly GCF_905146905.1. Lineage (NCBI taxonomy): Eukaryota > Metazoa > Chordata > Mammalia > Carnivora > Canidae > Nyctereutes > Nyctereutes procyonoides. The sequence goes on along the minus strand of NW_026575148.1, from coordinate 12,693,598 downwards.
GAACTTCCCTCATCTGAGAACCAAGGGCACCTGCTGTTTTTATTGTTTCCTGGCATTTCCCCCCAACCCCTGTCTTGTCACTCAATGTTATGCTGTCAAGTAACTAAGCCACCCCCCCCCACTTTTGGGAGGCCAGCTCCCTCTTTTCTCCAGGCTGTCCTCTTAATTTCCCCAAACAAGAGCAGTTGGGAAATCTTCCTGCTGCCCTTCATCCTCCACCCTCCACGGGAATCCAGGAGGCACAGCTGGGTTGCAGCAGGTCCTGCCCAGGTGTCGGTGGGCTGGCTGTGCTCGGGACCTCCATGCAAACATGCAGCTCTTGTCCCCTCCATGGCCAGCATGGCTGGTAGATGAAGCCGAAGCCAGCTCCTTCGGGCACAGATCCTATTCTCCAGGTGATACTGAGCATTGCACCACGGACGCAAAATTTCTATTGCCACGTGGTCCTAGTCTGTCCGGTCTCCAAAGCGACGCTGCAGATCGTTTTCTACTTTTATTGTCCCAAGAAGCCTAAACACTGTATTGATGATCCAAAACTGGAATATTCCCTTTGTATAAAGGAACTCCTTTATACAGAATCTAGCAGGTATCATTTCTATGCTGTACAGATCAACAACTTCTTGCCTCTACCCACCTAAGAACACAAAAAAACTCTGAAGTTTGAAACCAGCCCCACCTGACAGAACTTTCTGTACGGATGGAAATGCTCTGTGTCTGCTCTCCCCACAACAGTAGCCACTACCCACAGACGGCTATCCAACACTTAAAACGGGGCTAGTGTGACTGGGGTATTAACATTTTTTATTTTAATGAACTAAAATGTAAATGTAAACGTACCTAGTGGCTTTAAAGAATTGTAAAGTATCTCAGATCTTGCCCTACTTGCAAGCTAACAAATAAGCATGCCACAGTTCCAGGAATGCTGGGAGAAGACCTGAGACTTCTAAGTATGGACAAGGGGCTACACTTCTCACAAAACGAGCAGGAGCAGGAGTATTAACCTAGTTGTACCAGCTCTTTGAAGCCCAGCTCCCACGGTATGATGCACACAGGGTAAAGGGATACCTATAGACTTAATGATTTGCATTACAGAAGGGGAACCTTGAGTTCAGAGTACCCCAATCTCTTTACACTAGACAGTTAGCTTTTCTTAAAAAAAAAAAAAAAAAAAAAAAAAAACAGGGCATCTGGTGATACATGGTCTGCATCCCAACCTGATACCACTTGGCTGGAGCTGAGTATCACTGTTTTCTTTAAACAAAGCCTGGGCTCTCCAGGTTCCATACCTCTCCTTCCTGCTCTCATGTGTTTATTCTTTTACATTACCTGCCTGACTTCCATTTTAACGCATCAGGCTCTGTTCCCCTTGGTCTGGAACATGCTTCAATCCCCAACTTCTGCAGTTGCCAACTATCGCTCATTCTTCAGGTCTTACTGCAGTCATGGGAAGTCTTCCCTGACCACCACCAACCCGTTACGATGGGGTGATGCACTGTAGGGCCCCCACCAGCCTAGGCCTCCAGCATCCCATCTTCTGTGGTTCTCTGCATTACTTCTATCATGGCGTGAATGACACAAGATTCTAATTTTCTGTGTAACAGTCTGGATGCCTCCCCAGGCTTTTAAGGTTATGAGAGAGTGACTGCGACTATTTTGTACGCCAGTGCCTAGGAAAAGGTCCAACACATACAAGTTCAATAAACAGAGGTGCCTGGGTGCCTCAGTTGGTTAAGTGCCTTCAGCTCAGGTCATGATCCCAGGGTCCCAGGATCAAGCCCCGCATCGGGCTCCCTGCTCCCTGGGAAACCTGCTCCTCCCTCTCACTCTCCATCTCCCTCTCCCCCTACTTGTGCGTGCTCTCTCTCTCTTCTCTGTCAAATAAATGAATCAAATCCTTAAAAAAGAGAGAAGTTCAATAAACACTGTTGACTAAATACACTTTCAACTGAGGGCCTTTTTTAAAAAAGCTATTTGGTGTAGTTTTAACAATTAGCTTTTACTGGTTAAAGGAGTTAAAAGGTTGAAGAAAGTTCTTTCATAAGAAGCTTTCTGGCTGGAGACTCATGGCTACTTACCAAACCACACAGCTTCCAGGGCAGTGACAGATCTTTAATCTCAATTCACACATACAAAAACAAAGGTACTAAGCAAATAAAGCCAAGTGTTTTAAAGTTAACTTCACCTCTCTCAGGATCTCCCTCAACCTGGCTTGCCTAACTGAGTGACTGAGCTGACTCAAAGCTCTCAGAGCTCAGGACCGGTATTACGAAACTCTACCCACAGCCAGCAGATGGATGCATTCCTCCTAGGAGCAGGAAAAGAGTCAGAGATGTCATTGATGTTGCACCAAATGCACCTAGTCAGTCTTTTCCGGATGGAAATCTTGCCCGTCCTTTGTGCCAAGCCAAAAACTTTTAAATCTTAAAAAACAAACAAAATACAAAAAAAAAAAAAACCTCTCATTAAGAATCTTGTAGCTGTTGCAGTCAAATTTCCAGAGTCAATCCAAGGCCCATGAGGCTTCAAGTGTTCAAGCGTCAAGTTATTTAAAAATATTACATTCAGGGGTGCCCGAGTGATTCAGTCATCTTAAGTACCTGCCTTGGCTCAGGTCGTGATCTCAAGGGTCCTGGGATCCAGTCTGCATAGGCCTCCCTGCTCCCTGCGGACTTTGCTTCTCCTTTTGCCCCTCCCCCTCTTGTGTTCTTTCTAACAAAGTCTCTAAAAAATATTACATTCGATCTCTGTACTTTTTTCTAGGCATTACAATATATTTTCCTTTCTCAAAGAGTCGAGAAAAACATGCCATAAATGGACTTCTTTACTGAAGAAAAGTGAATTAGAATGGAAATTTCTATAGCTTTTTTTTTAATTTCTATAGCTTTTAACATTTGATGATCAAATCACACATGTACAGATGCTCTTCTGAGTTTTCACCCAAAAAACGCAGAATTTACTTAATTACCAAGAACGCCTCCCATTTGAAGGAGCCTTTCAGATTTCACTTCAGAAAACACTTGTTTAGCCAAACTTTTTCTTCCAATCTGTTAGGCAGATTCACCAAATAATGATTTTTTTTTCCAAATAATGATCTTAAAGGGCCTCCCGTAACATATTCCTGCTATCATTCCACCTGTCATATGTCATCATTAGACTCTATGCAATGTTCATATGAGAGTATGAAATAAAAACATTATTCTCTAATTTAGATTGGAAGCCTCTTTACCACAAGGAATATAGTTTACATTTGTCTTTGAAAGCACCTGGCACAATATATTGTACAATACAGGAACTTATGAAATGTCTATTAAATGAGGAATTCAGGAATGACAGGACTCAGCCATTTACAACCAAGTGTAGGGGATCCCTGGGTGGCTCAGGGGTTGAGAGCCTGCCTTGGGCCCAGGGTGCGACCCTGGAGACCCGGGATCGAGTCCCGCATGGGGCTCCCTGCATGGAGCCTGCTTCTCCCTCTGCCTCTGTCTCTCATGAATAAATAAATAAAATCTTTAACAAAAATAATAAAATAAAGCCAAGTCTAAAGCTGACTTTCTTAGCCCGTTTAGTCGCTTTCTTCACACGGTACTCAGAACAGTGCTAACACAGCTTCTGGTGCCTGTGATTTTATTTTCTTTTACTTTTTTACCCCCTCCCTCTCCCCTAGGATTTTAAACTGAAAATTTGCAAACGATGGGGCACAGCTCGTTTGTCCCAGCTCAACGTCTCGACTTACTTAGGAGCATGAAGGTCTGCTTCCTGAACTGTTAAAGTTAGGAGAAAAAATTTAAATTTCAGGAGAAGAGATTGTGAAGGCTGGCGACCATCGGAAGCACCCACGACTGTCCCTGACGGGGCGCGGGCCGGGCCGGGCTCCCGCTGGGTGAACCCCAGGGCCACCCACAGACGGGAGGCGCGGCGCTTGGCCCTTTGGGTCCCGCGGGGAAGAAACGACTTCATCTCCGAGACGCTAGTGACCAGGTGCGGACCCGGGAGCCCTGATGCCAACCGACTCCCCGCCGAGTCACCCCGGGGCCCAACGCCAGCTCAGCCCCACACCTGGGCTCGGGCCGCGCACGGGACCGGCCCCCGCCGAGGGACCCCCCGGAGCCGCCCTCGGGGTCCTCCCAAGGGCCAGGTGCAGGTGCGGCGAGCGGCGAGCGCTCGAGGCCGGTCCCGGGGCCGCGCCAGCGGGGGGGGGGGGGGGGAGACAGACTCGCGTCCCCGTCCCCGTCCCCGTCCCCGCGCAACTCCAGCCGCGGGCCGGGCGGGGGACCCCCGGGGGCGCCGGGGGGCGGGAAGGGGCGCGGGTCACCCCACCCCCACGGGCACCTGGGCGGGAAGGGGCGCACCGAGGGCATCTCCCCACCGACCTCCGGGCCCCGGGTCGCTCCCCGGCTCCAGCGCCCCTCCCCGCGCGGCGAGCCCAGGTCTCCCCCTTTCCTCTCCCCGAGACTAGTCCTCGGGGGGCCGCGGGGCCGCGACTTCCCCAACTTGGCACAGACGTAGCCGGGGGACGAGGGTCCCCTCGCGAGGCGGCCGCGGGGGCGGGGGAGGCGGGCTGGGACCCGGGTGGGACCCGCCACCCTCCCGGGCCGAGGCGCGCGGCTGCCGGCGCTCCAGCCGGGGGATCCACAACCGCCTCGGGCGCCGGGACGCGGGGGGACGCGGGGGACAAGAGCCGGGAAGAGGAGGGAAGCGCCGGGACGAGCCGGGACGCGGGGGGAAGCGCCGGGAAGCGGGGGCAAGGCAGGGACGCGGGGGGAAGCGGAGGGACGCGGAGGGGGGGAAAGAGCCGGGAAGAGGAGGGAAGCGCCGCGACCAGCCGGGACGCGGGGGGACGCGGGGGGACGCGGGGGAAGCGCGCACCCGGCCGGGCCAGCAGCGGCCCAACTTCGCGAGCCCCTCGCGCTCCCACCCCACCCGCCCGGCCCCGCGCGGCGGCCAGGGCGCCGGCACCCACCTGGCGGCCGCGGGCGCAGTCCCGGACGGAAGCCGGAGGCTGCGGGCGGCGGGGCGGCGGGCGGAGCTAGGGGCGCGGGCTCCCGGGCGGGGACGGGCTGAGCACGCGGGCGGCGGCGGCGGCGGCGGCGGCGGGGCGCCTTCCTCCCGGCGCGCGGGCCCGGCCCGGTCCGCCGCTCGCCCTCTGCTCCCGGGCGCGGCTCGCAGGCCCTCCCGCGGGGCGGCTCCGCGCTCCCGGCCGCCCGCGCCCCGCCCGCGCCCCGCCCGCGCCCCGCCCGCGCCCCGCCCCCTCGGGCTCGCGGGGGGTGGGAGCGGGTCCCCCCGCACGGCGACCTCCCCGGCGCGCGCGCGGCTCCCGGGGCGCCCCTGCGGGCGGACTGGCTGGGCAGCCCGGGCCGGGGGAAGTGTCCTCTGGCTCCGCCCGAGTCCCGGGCCCCTCACGCAGCCCTGCCCGGCGGCCACCCCGGCTGCCGCGAGCGAGGCCGAGGAAAATGTCCGACTGTCGTCCTCCGGCGCGAGCAGGGGAGGACCCTCCCGGGGGACCGGGGACCCCCCCGCGCTCGGGGCCCCCGCTGGGACCGCGCGCACCGTGCAGACGGGCCGGGGTTGACCTGCGGGAAGGGGCAGCCCTGGCCCCTGCATCCAGGCGGCCTCGCCCAGGGCTTCGCGGGGCTTTCCTGCCCGCACCCCCAGCCCGGGGGCCCCCGGTTCCCCGCCGAGCTGCTCCCGTCCGCCGGCGCATCCTCCCGCACCCCCAAAGCTTCCTCCGACACCCGCAGCGCGCCCAGCGCGCGCCCTCCGACTTCTTCGCCCGGAAAATGCGGGTGCGGAACTCCGGGGCCAACTCCCCCCGAGCCTCACCCGAAAGCAGGAGAAGACAGGGTGCCGGGAATCGGGGAAGTTCCAGCTGGAGGGTTCTCGGCCCGCGGGGCGACGTGCTGCGTGTGACTGACCCCACGCGCGAACGGGGCGCCCCCACCCGAGGGCAGCGCTTGGCGCCCTGCGCCCCCGGCAGGTCGCTCCCCGGCGGACCCCGGGTGGTTCCCTCCCCAGCGCCAGCCGCGTGTCTCCTCCCCAAATCCCAGCCTCCCTCCGCCTGACCTCTCCCATCCCGGCTAACAGCGCGGATCCCCAGACCCGGGTTCTGGTTTGTCCGGATAGCCGAGCGCCCCCGGGGGCCTCGGGTTGGGGGGCTGGCGAGCTGGGAGCGAAGGGCGAGCTGCGAGGACAAACCAAAAGGAAGGTGAAGGAGAAGCCAGTGCACAGAGGGCAGCGCAGGGAAGTAAGTGCAAACCCAATGAACATGCCCGAAAAATGCTGGAAGGACTGGAGGCCAAGGCTTCTGGCCAGAGGGGAACTCCCAGAAGGGAAAACCCAGCTCTCCATGGGGACCCCACCACTGCCTGCAGTGGGTAGACTGGATTGGACCACCTGCCACCAGACTCCCCCCAGGAAGCGGTGGACAGTCACTGATAAAGGTCAGGACCTAGCGCATGCCTTCCCCAGTCCCACTTCCCAACCTAAATTCCTGGGAAGGCCGATGACCCCAAGCTCTCAGCCATCCTGGAAAGTGACTGGTCATTGAGGAGTCGCTGGAAAGTAGAGCTGAGTCAGTTTACAGCTGGCCTGGCTGTCGTTTCCCTCTAGGCACCGTCTGGCTCCCTCCCTCCCGGCCTGGCCTATTAACTAAAGCCAGCCCTTGGAACCCTCCCTTAAATTAGTAAGTCACTTTGGATGAGACAAGAAGAAAGTGGGGAGGGACAGAAGTCCTAAGACTGTGGTTGTTGTTACTTTTAAGTTCAATTTGATGTGGTTTTTTTTAAAGATTTTATTTATTTGTTCATGAGAGACACAGAGGGGGCAGGGAGGCAGAAACATAGAGGGAGAAGCAGGCTCCATGCAGGACTCCATCTGGGGTCTCCAGGATCATGCCCTGGGACGAAGGTGGCGCTAAACCTCTGAGCCACCCGGCCTGCCCAATTTGATGTATTTTTAGGTCAAGATAAAAATTTTCTGTTCAGTGAGTGGCCACGTTTTTGGCCTAAAATGTGGGAGAACGGCTGGGACAACACTTTCAATATTATCTGCTGGCAACCTTCTCTCACACTCTGGAGGTTCTGGTGGGCACGGCCACAGCTTCAGCAGCGCTCACGTAGAACCAGTCTGCCTGAGGAAGCCCCCACAAGGCCAGAAGTCAGACATTACAGCCTTAGGGTGTTCTAGTCTCTGTGCAGTCAGGCCAGCTGGCACACACGAGCTTAGCATGTCTTTATGGAGGGTAGCCAACCACCCACCCACACTTGGTAGGTGAAAAGACTCCTTTCTCCTGACCTCAGGGCTCCACCTCACTGAGGTTGGCTCCACGCTCCAGAAGTGTCCTTACAGAAGCAGTCCCCAGTGTCCCACTTTGGCTTTTGGAGAGGCTGCGTCAAGTTTAATGATAAAAATCTCCTTTCCTTCCCTTAATTCTTCTAAGACACAAAAGGCTAAGCTACTGGAAGGTCAAGCAGCTAGTAGAGACCTGCCCCAATGAGAAGTTTCTCCTTGTCTGCTCATTAAAAGAAAAATGACCTGTGAAATGGAACCTTGTTAAACTTAACATCCTTTCTGAAAATGGTAATCCCTCTGTAGGTGTTAGTCATTTTGATTTTAACTAAATGGTACAATCTCATGGCAAAAAAAGTGTCCACTCACCCGGTGGGGAAAAAAGGTCCAGTTTTTCCCCCTGAAAAGTTCTTGTAGCTAAAAAGAATGGGAGAGTGTATTTAAAGGGAGCAGAGTTGGTCTCAGGCAGGATTACAGAGCGGATGGAGTGGACATTCTCTATAAATCTTTCCTGTTTTCGATTTGCCTTCCCAGCAGCCTCATCCACCTAATATCGCCAGTTTCCAAGCCAGTCCACCTCAACCAAATCAGATACCGTTGCCTACCAGAGTTGGTCTTGGAAAAGAGTGGCATTTTGATGGAAAGTGGCAGCGTAAAGGGAGACCCATGGAGAATCTTTCCTGCACTCCTTTAGTTTACACCTTTCTGATAGCCGTTTCGTTGTGAAGGGGAGTCTGCACAGAGCTTATCCTGAATGGATGGGGAATGTGCAGGCCTACGGGCTTCACTGAAAAGAAAGAAAACTATATCCTTCCACATTCTGTAGCGCTTCAAGCAAGATCTAAGGGCACCCAGCCTTGATTGAGAACAGAAGGTTACATTCCCCAGTGGAATAAGCTTCAAATTGGCCATATCAAAAAGTCAAATTTGCTTCTGCATATACAGAATGGCAAGAGAAAAATATTAATTTCAATTTTCAAGTCATCAAAAAGCACCTTGTGGACCACGTAATGGATAGAGCCATGTTAAAGTAATGTATGTGTGTGCTTTCACAAATAAATTTTCCCCGGAAATACAGACATCTGTCACGGAGTCAATTATCTTGCACAGCGTGTGCTATAAAAGCACATAAAAGAAATAATATACTACATTGCTTATTTGAAAGTGATCAGGAATATGCAGCTTCATGCTGGCATGTCTTTAATTTCATGGTGTTAAGAAAAAACTATAGGAGTATGAAATAGCAAACCCTTTCCTACTGGAGTACTAATTCAATTACCTATCATGATATATGGAGGAGGGAAAATGTTCCCCGTTAACTGGCAGAAACACTATGGAACTATTTTCTTGTCTTCCTCTACTAACCCCTGTAGAGAGAACGTGAACATGAAGTTTCCTTTGAAAACAAAGGGATCACCACACTCTGATCAGCTCCAGGGGTGTGCAGAAGAACAAGGCTGGAAATGACATTCTAAGGACGTAAATTATCATTTAAATGAGGCTAGACTTTTAATGAAATTTATGCATCGAATAGACCTCAAGATTTGAAAAGTGCAATAAGAGATAGTTAGGCCAAATCAAACTTTCTTGATGTAATGCAAATGTGGAACCTCTTTTTCGTTTCTCCGGAAAACTCCCATTCTCCCCTCTTTCGCTGCATGATGCACACATAAATAAAAAAGCCAAATATTTTGCAGAAAGCCCTGCCAGGTTAAGTACACAGAGCTTTCTTGAATACCTCATATTACTTGAGACCTTTTAAAATAGATTTTTTTAAAAAAATTCTGAAGAGGAATATCTTAATAGCTTCTCAGAGAGTAGAATGTATTATCATTGCAGTACAAAGGGCATCATTCATTTCTAATCCTCGGCTCCACAGGTGTTCCCTGCCCAGACTGTGGTTGACACTTAGAGGCCCTAATTATGATTCATATATCCCACATTCCCTAGGAACTGGTCCCTCTAATTTCACGCAATCCCTTTATTCGGAGGAGAAAAATACATTTCAGTCTTACTGCCTTGACATAGTGATTCTCAGCCCTGACTGCACATTAAAATTACCTGGGGAGCTTTAAAAATCCTGTTGCCTCAAACCTGCCTCGGGCCACATAATCAAGACTCTCTGGGGGTGGAGCCTGAGGACAGGCGTTCACGTAAATCCCTAAGTGGTTTTTATTTGCAGCCCGGCAGCCCTTGGTAGAGTGTAAACACCTAGCAAATAAAAAGAAAGCTATTGTTTTTAAATAAACTATTTAATATGAACTGATCTCCCAGATAGGTGCAGTTGTTCACTTTTCTTTCTTTCTTTTCTTTTCTTTTCTTTTCTTTTTTTTTTTCAACTCAAAGTTGTTAACTTGGCTTTACAAGGTAAGTTTTTCTTACCAAGTTATGTTGTCTCTACCTGTTTCTGGCTAAGATGGCGAGGCCAGCTCAAGGTGAAAAGTCCCTGACCTACCCTGGTTTTGGTGAGTTTGTTCCTGGCATCAAAGCCATAGGTCACTGTAAGAAAATAGACTTGGGGGAAATTGAATCCTACAAGTCTGAAATTCCCACAAGTAATCCCCTTGAGCTATTAAGCCATTATCCAATTTAGCCATTAAAAAACAGATACATGGTATAATTAATTCTTTCTGTAAAATCCAGGGTTTGGAAACAAGGACAGCCAGGATCATCAATTTTAAGTAGATTTAGCACTAATGAAGAACAAAATATTTGATTTTGATTCTGAAAAAGGAGTGTTAAAATGCTGCCAGCAATCTCCTGTAAGTAGTTTAGTATCTTAAATATGCTTATGGAATTAAAATAATTTAACCTGGAAGAAAATACACAATGGGTTTTATATACAGCATCATATTTAAGCCATAAAAACTTTGCCCTCACAATTCAACCTGTTGGCATAAGAGAGAGCAAGGCACAATAAGCGGATGTTGGGAGGAAATCAGTTGATAGGAAATTCATATACTGGGGCAGTTGAATAAACTCATAGTATTTGACTGGACACTAGAGATTATAGCGTCAAGTAAAATCTAAGCCAATACTGCTTTTCTTCAAAGCCTTATTTGGAATGGTTACTAGCTGTATAGAAAGGTGGTATGGTAAAGATGAAAGCTGGAATAACCACTGAGTCACTAGTAATTTCTGGAAAATAATAATTCCAACATGACTCCACCAGCTTAGATGTTTCTAAATAAGAAATTCAGTTAATTTCTCACCTGATGGACTAATTCAATTTCCTAATTTAAAAAAGTGGGAATCCCACATATTTTTCAGGTAGAAGGTATACCAAGGGTTATTAGTACAGGTAAATGAAATTAAAAGACTGAGAGATTCTTTGAAAATATATGAATATACGATCTCACTTTTATCTAATTAAAAAAAGATGTATTATACTTTTCTGAACTTTTCAAAAGAAGCATGTAATATTGTTGGGAAAAGATCAATATTATTTTCAAAAGGCATAATCTGCATCCTTTGTTAAGCATTTTGGTTCTTTTCAGTGACTTCAAAACTGAACATGAAATATATTTACTACACGAATAGTTTTCTTTCCCAAATTTGTATTTTCTTTTCATTTTACACCTGTAGATTTGCATCTCTATTTTAGGTTCTCAGTGAGATGGCATTGGAGATCTGGTTTCCATAAGAAAAATCCCCACGTATGTAAAGAATGCCATAGATTTTCCAGTCTGATTTAACAGCAAGAAAACCACAAAGGGTGTTAATTTTTTTTTGTTTTTATCCTGAACAGAAGAAAACAAAAAACCCAACTTTTCAAAGTAGCATTCAGGAAGTCAGAATACCTGATTCTCATTCTGTGCATTATTGCTCCTGAGTTGTGTGACATGCACATCAGTTCCCCTCTCTGGGTCTTTTTCTGGTACACAGTGAGGGGTTAGCCAAGACTGCAAGTTTTCTTTGAAAATATCACAAGGTTATTAAAAAATAAAAAAGTGCACAAATTCATTCAAGGAAGTACTTTGGGATCAGACCCCTATGTTTCTAAAATATTGATGGCTACCAAAACCAAGTATTTTTAAATGCCAGCATTTTCTTGAGGCCTGGGCAGCCAGACACTCTGCCTTTGCCCTTTGTGGAAGGATTTGCTTTTGGGAAGAGGCATCAATGGGTATTTTACTCTCCTGAGATTAAGGCCTGAACCTCCTCAGGAAAGGACAGTTGAAACACTGAATGCCTGGACACCTGAAGCAGGGAGGGAAGGATTGGTCGAAGTGTCCTCTGCTCAGTGGCAGTCACTTTGGGCCCAGAAGCAAAGCAACCAAAGGGAGATGGTCAGGAGGTGGATGATCGTGTAGTTGTACAGGTAATGGATCCGGTTATGAGTTTCCCTGTCTGCAGTGTATCCATTTCCTCATCTCCATGTCCTAACTTTGCTGAGTTTTGGAGAATGAAGGGGTTAATGCTTAGGAAACAGCTATGAGAGACATCTGTAAGAGCTACAGAAGCAGGGAAATGATGGTGGTGTGACCTGCAGAGCAACCCGGGGTGGCAGTGCAGAGGGAGAGGCAAGAAGGAATCTGAGGAATGAGTGTGGAATACTGAATAACCATTAAATTGTCTGGGAAGGGAAACATAGTAAAATGCAGCCCTTCCTACCATTCCAGCGAGGTGGGGGATTGGCCAACTATTTGAGTACTAAAAAGAAGGCATCTGAGGATGGGATTATTGACAGCATTGGGTCACAAGAGATCACCTATTTGTTGAAGGCTTACTATGTGTCAGGCACTGTGCTCTGCCCCTCACTTATTGCATCGTTCTGTCTTCCTGCAAAAAAAAAAAAAAAAAAAAAAAAAAGAAAAATGTACTGAATCAAATGATAGTTCTTATCCTTTCTTACCATGGTTGCACCATTAATCACTAGTTCATGGCTACACATTGGGAAGTATGTGGCTTTTGGTTTTCATTTTATAATTTTTTAAAAATCCATTGTGGTAGGCACAATAATGGCTTCCAAAAATGTCCACACCATAAACCCTGGAGGCTGTTACCTTACATGGCAAGAAACTTGCACATATGATTAATACAGGGAGATTTTCCTGGGATACCTGAGTTGGCCCAGTCTAATCACATGAGTCCTTCAAAGTGGATGAGGAAGGCAAGAGAGCTGGAGAGATTCCAGGATGGAAGAGGAGGCCAGCGAGATGAGCCATGACAAAGACTTAACTGCCATTTCAAACTTCAAAGATGAAGGGAGCAATAATCCGAAGAGTGCACATGGATTTAGAAGCTGAGAATGAGCCCTGGCCAACAGCCAGCAAGGAAATATGATCCCCAGTCCTACAACCTCAAGAAACTGAAGTCTGTCAATAACCTAGAGGAGCAAGAAGATGGATACACCGCTAAGCCTTCAAAAAGGATCTCAGCCTTGCCACATTTTGATTTGGGCTGAGACCCACTTTGGACTTCTGACCTATAAAACTATAAGATAAAAATAATTTTGTATTGCAGGGTACTAAGCTTGTGGTAATTCATTATAACCAATGATGGAAAAGCAATACATCCACTGGATCTTGAATGAAAGCTAAGACCCATGTCCCTTTACCTTTGGCTCCACCTTTTATGGAATTGATATTTAGTTTGAATAAATATTGGATGAAGAAAATAAGATTAAGAGGGAGAGAGAGAAGGAAAGAGCATATTAGGTTCCTGGACCCCCAAATTCAACTTGTGTATGTAGAGTCCTCCCCATACCAACAAACAATTCTCAACAAGTGTCTGAAAATTCAGCCCCGTTAAACTCAATTCTGACTCTGTCTACCTGGAGTTAGCATCTGATTCCAAAAATAAAGGGCTCATTCTCACAAGACCACCTTCTAGTTCAGATGCCAATCACAAGTCCATATTGTTACCTGTGCTTCTGATCAACTTCTGATAAATCAGAGAGGTTCCAGTGACCCCCAGCTTGGATTCACTTAATTTGCAAGAACTCAGGAAATCTAATTACTCGCTATAGTGCTTATTGCAAAGTATATTAACAAATACAAATCAACAGTCTGATGAAGAGGTATATAGGGTGAATCCCAAACAAAGGAGCTTCTGTCCTTGAGACCTGGCAACATGGCACAAGGAAACATTCTGGCTCCCCAACCAGGAAGCTCTCTGAAGCCCTTCCTTTTAGGGTTTTACGGAGGCTTCATTACATAGGCATGGCTGATTTAACTGATTGGTCACTGGTGACTGATTGAACCTCCATCCCCTCTCCCATCCCAGAAGTTACGCAGTGGGACTCAAAGTTCCAACCCTCTAATCATGGTTGGTCCTCCTGGCAACCAGCCCCCATCCTGAAGTACTTTCCAAACATCACTGAATTAACATAAACTCAGTTGTGGTGAAAGGGGCTTGTTGTGAGTGACAAGACACATATTTCACCTTTATGGCTCTGCAGCATCTTCAGGAACTGAGGACGAGAGATCAAATATTATAAGATGTTCTCATTGCTATTATTGCTCAGAAAATTCTTGAGGGTTTGGGGAGCTGTGAGCCAGGAATTGTGGATGAAGACTACACATACACATATGAGAATATGAGAAATATATTTTGGTCACCTGAGAGACAGTATATATGTTTATTATATATATACACACACACACATATATAATATGTATATATAATGTGTACTTATTATACAATGTGTACATATATACATATATTGTATGTATATACGTACATTATATGTATACATACAATACATATATTGTATATTGTACAATATGTGCAATATATATAATATGTACATATATATTTCTTATTGCAAACCACAATATCACAGGGAAACATAAATCTTCCTTTTTCAGAAATATTTCTGTCATGTTTTCAATAATTTGGAAAAGTGAAAGAGAAAGTTTATAACTAGTCGACAATAGGTATCAGCAATTGTTGAGACAGAAGAGGAGTAGAATGGAAAACCAACATGTTGCAGCTCATGTTTGGAGAAACTTCTTGCATCATACTTCAGAGTGGATGACAATGTTTGAGCCTGCCTCAACAGTTCATGACTTCTATCCCATCTACCAAGCCACTCTTTGTCAGAAAACCCCAAACAGGGCAGCCCCGGTGGCGCAGCGGTTTGGCGCCGCCTGCAGCCTGGGGTGTGATCCTGGAGATCCGGGATCGAGTCCCACATCGGGCTCCCTGCCTGGAGCCTGCTTCTCCCTCTGCCTGTGTCTCTGCCTCTCTCTCTGTGTCTATGAATAAATAAATAAAATCTTTAAAAAAAAAAAAAAACAGAAAACCCCAAACAGACTTTGAGAATTATTATTCAATTCACTCCAAATCCAGGTAATACTGTTACAGCATCGTTTGCATGATTTATCCTCTGCACTAGCGTTAGTAGTACAAAATTAACTCTTGTTGTAATCCTACAAATGAATAGTGAATCTCATCATGCACGTGTTTCTTTACATACTCACTATGATCACCCTAGACCAAATCCCTATTATTTGTGTTCAAGTTTTCAACTTGTGAAATATAGCACAACCACTGAAGGATGCATAAAATATACCTATACTGTTAAATAATAACAAATTAACTCAGATATACATACCCAGTTTAAGAAACAATATTGCCAGAACCTCAGGAAGGCCCTCCTCAGCCATATTCTCCTGTCCCCAGAGGTAAATAATATCCTGAACTTTATTATCATTCTTCTACCATCCCTTATAGGTATTCCATGCTTTTATGCATTCCTTAACAAAATATAGTTGCTTTATATGTTTTTTTAAATTTATAAAAACAAACAGTTCAGAAAAGAATTTATTCATGTATACACACATAACCATATATTTAAATATGTGTATATATAATAAACAAGGTAATATATAAAATTCTCACAAGAGAATTTATGTACACGCATGTGGATATATAAATACATACATATATATATATATATAATCAGCAAGATAATCTATAAAATTCTCTTGTGAATTATTTTTTCTAGTCTATATTGTATTTTGGTGGTACTTACCACCAAAATTGTATTGAAGCTATCGTTCACTCCTTTTCATTGCTCTGATGAATATGCTAAGATGCATTTATTCTACTCTTAATGAATATTTGAGAGGTTTCCGGGATTTTACTGATACAAATGATACTGCAGCAAACATTCATTTACATATTATCTGGTGCATATGTGAAGTTTCTCTAGGGACTATACCAAGCAGCAGAAACACTGGGCCGTGCAGCTTCACCAAATAATGCCAAATTGTTTTCCAAAGTGCTTATGCTAATTTCATCCTTATTGCTTTTCTAGTTAGAAAGACTCTTAAACAGTGTTTCCTGCCTTCAGTTTTTCTCTAAATCCGTCTATCGTGTCCACTACCATTAACTTGGTCTTCCTAAAAATGCTACTTTCAGCCTGTTTCCCTCACATTCTAAGTGCTAATTTTACTCAAGAACTTACCATAGTGACTTATTGTCTACATCAACAAATCCAAACTCTTCTGACATCTTTTTTAGAGTCAAAAATTTTACCACTTCTCACTGAAAAATCTAGGCTAAAAGGGCTAATCTTTGCAGTTTTTTCTCCCTAATATATGTTCTTTTTTGCCCTGGAACTTTTGCTCCTAATATCTTCCTGCCTAGAATCCATCCCCTTCCTCTCTGCTTCCTAAGTACTACCCATTTTTCAAAACCCACTGATGTCCTCCTTTCCTGGCTATCTCCATTTCCATTCCCTGAAGTCTTCTAGCACCAAGAGTATGTTATTCAGTCATTCATTAGAACACAATTTGGGAGTTCACAGTGTATGAATTCATAATATGTGCAAGGGGTAATGACCAGAGACTTAAGAAAGTTAAGGAGTCGGGACCCCTGGGTGGCTCAGAGGTTGTGTGTCTGCCTTCAGCTCAGGGCGTGATCCCGGGTCTGGGGATCAAGTCCCACATCAGGCTCCCTGTGAGGTTTCTGCTTCTTTCTCTATGTCTCTGCCTCTCTCTGTGTGTCTCTCATGAATAAATAAATAAAATCTTAAAAAAAAATAAAAGTTAAGGAGTTCAATTTCAGAACAATATGGCCATCAATTTTTCATCATTCCTCAAGCAGAGGCTGGATGACAATTTGCCATGGGTGCTTGAAGAGGCAATCAAGAGTTACGTGGTAAGTTTAGACCTGATGAACACCACTGTGCCCTTCCAATTATAATTCTTTAGGTCTATAGCTTGGCATGAGAGATCTGGCCAGAGAGACCGCTTCATTCTAATCCCAACCTTCCTTTCCTCCTTGATCTGATAGGATCCTTTTTTGTAGTCCCTTCGCTCTTCTACCTATCTTCAAACTCACTCTTCTTTCCTGTTTCCAAGTCTTTGCTCAGGTATTTCCCACTATACACAGGACCTCAACATTCTACTCTGCTGAGGTAAATGCTCTTCATCCTTCGAGAACTATTTAGGAAGCCTTTCCTTCTTAGTTTACTATGATCCTCCTCTTTCAAAGAATTTTTGATGTTCAACATATATTGCCTTATATAGTTAGCTATCTTTTTATATATAAACATCAAAATCAGGAAACTCAGCTGAACACACCGAGAACACTGGTGTTATTCAAATACTAGTTTGATTGACAGATGATGGATACTGCTGAAATAACTGATTTGGGTTTCTATTTTGGTTTTATAGATGGCAGATACATTTTGCATTCAAAAAAGATGATATTTCCTATGCTGTATTTACTCACATCAGCAAGATTTATGCTTGAATTCTTAACTGGAATAGTGTTTTGTGGTGGTTATTTTTGTTGTGCTTTGTTTTATTCTTTGCCAGTCTACTAGTATTATATACAGATTGAAAAATCAGGATTTGGGACACATACAATCCATGGATGTTGCCAGACTTTTATGTTTATCCATAGTAGGAATACTCGGCATCTGGGATATTTCAATATGATATAGATCCCCTCTATCTGACCTAAGCTTTAAGCTTTTTGAACATTTTCTATTGTTATTTTCTTTGTGTTAGACTGAAGAAAGACCTACTTCTAATGTAAGGTGGTTTGACCTAGGATTACTGAAAAAGTGTATCTTAGTTTTCAGATTTTAGTAGTTTTTGATGCATAAATTTTCTTTTAAGCCTAGCCTTATTTAAATGCTAATGTCAGTTGTCATTCAGCCAGCTTCTTGTTCTCCTCTATATATCCTCAGAGCTGATCTGAGGGGGGATATTCCATTCACTTCAAAGGAAACATCACGCTTGGATCCTCTCCACAGGGGTGCTCAGACTAAGACAAGAAATGATCCCTATAGCCTTTTTCTCCTGCATTTGTAAGGCAAATAAAATAAAAGCAAAGATTTCCAATGCATTTGACATCCTAAGTAATTGCAACAGCACTGTATTTGGAGCATTCATAGACTATTGCTAATTCACGATCTTCTAGACCTTTTTTTTTTTAAACACTGGACATTAAAGGTATGTCGGTATGATAGACTCCTCTAGTGTACCTATTACTTTCAAATAAACAGCATACTATGTTATTACTCTCATGTGCATATGTTAAGAATTATCTCATGCTGTGGAAGATAATTAAGTGAAAGATAGATATACTTTACATGCAAAGGATATTTTAAAGGGAGAATAAAATGTATTACCTTAATGTGGTCATATTTAGTAGATAGTTATTAAATGTCCAATAGGTGTTTTTTCCCAGTGGCTTGTAAATTGCAATTAATCCTTTCTTCATCTGCTATCATGATTTTTATTATTCTCTTTTCCTCTTTCGATTAGAAGCCTTAGAACATACATGATTTAGAGCTCATCAGTTTGGAGATAGGTAATGATTACTTAAATTGTCAGTATACTTTATTATCAAAGATAAGAGGCATTTCCCTCTAGGTTAATATTCATAATTAAAACCTTTTCTCTTTTCTGATATTGCTATGACTTAAGAGGATTGGTTAAGTACAACCACACTTAATTTGAGTTGGAAAAATAGTTATAAACAGTACTATCAATTGATTTTTCCTTACAATTTGTAGGCCACTTTCACATCCATGACTTCGTTGGAAATTCACAAAAGTTCTTTGAAATGAAATTAATTTTGTGATCTCCCTTCTATATATGAGGGAACTCAGGATTAGATTAAAAAAGAAGAAAAAAAAAAAACCTCACCCAAGGACTTAGAGAGCTGGAAAAGAATGGTGCTGGGATTCAATTCTGATTTCATTCCTTCTAACCCCAAACTCTTGACTATATCCTGCTGCCTCTGAATGATAGATGACTATTCAAAGGAGAAGATTTTGAATCCTGCTTTTTATTCTTATAGCTACTTTATGTAACTGACTTACCCTATGTTTTAGGGGAAGAAGTGGCATGTTTTATAATAAAAATATGAGCAAAATTCATTAAAGAATAAAATATGCAGTGCTGTTTATTGGCATTTAATCTATAACAAAAATAAAGATATTCATAATAATTGTATTCAAAGTTTGAGTAATCATCCCAAAGGAATACTGTTATGAATATTCTCTTTCTCTCTCCCCTGAGATGATCTGGTTTAACAGATTCTTGTAAAGTAACCATAAAGCCCATGTTTTTAATAATGAACTTATCATCTGGTTCACCTTAATATAAAAGTGTTATTACCATGTCCCTTTGGGTTTGCATGGAAGTTTGAGATAAGAAAAAAAACCCACCATTTCTATGATGCCTTGTGGATGTATCTGTTTTCTATTCGTATTATATATACTTCTTTATCTGCATCCAACTTTATAGACTAGAGCTCAAACTAGAACTATTTCTTCTTTCTTTCTCCTTTCAGGGATTAGTCACTATTTAAAAAGATAAATTAGTTAATTTATGGATGAATTATTAGTCTTTGTATGTTTCTAGAGTGGTAAAGAAATTTCAACCAAATGTCTACAGGATAATTCATTCATCCATTCATCCTTTCTCCAGCAAATATTTATTGACTACCTACTATGTGCTGGTTACTGTTCTAACAGCTTGGAAACACTAGTTAAACTAAAGAAGCAAAATATATCTGTTCTAACAGAGCAGGGGCTGTCAAGAATGTGGTCCCTAGAATCCTGACCATCTCTTACCTTTTCACAGGGTCCATGAAGTCAAAACTAATAAATAATACTAAGAGATTATTTGCCCTTTTCACTGTGTTGCCATTTGTATTGATGGCACAAAAGAAATCATAAGTAAAACTGCTGGTTTTAACTTCACTGATATGAATAAAGGAACCAAATTGTATTAATAATCATTGTCTTTTTTATAGCCATACACTCACGGTATAAAAATTGAAATGCCATTTTTACTTAAGAATGTCACAGATTATCAATAAAAATAACTTTATTACATTTGATATTTGAAAACCCATTTTTTCATGTTCTGTGTGACCAAATGCAAAGCACTCATGAAGCACTTCTGCAAACTCAAATATTATTGTCATGAGGAAAAGCACTTGTGCAATTGTTCAAGTTGTGAGCTGAAATTGCTGTTTTCCATGCAACTCCCTTTTTTCTTGAAAAAAAAAATTACTGGCAGAGAAAATGTGGTTATTTAGACTTAGGTATTTGGCAGATATTTTCTAGAAAATGAACAATGTGGGGCTGTGATTTCAAGAAGAATAAATAACAGTATTTGTTGCCAGTAATAAATAACAACATTTGAAGCAAAATTACAATTTTGGAAAATGTACCTTTGCCAATGCTTAAAGACTTTTCTTAAAGGTCGGGGTTGATAATAACAAATGTAATTTTTTCTGTTGCACAATGAAATGTATCAACATTTGGAAGATTTGGATAACTCAATGAATCAACATTTTTCAAATGTTTTCCATGATGTTATGGAATCACTCTTCAGTGAAAGATTTTTTAATATAAAATGCAAAATAGACGAATTGATTTTAATATGAAGAATTATTATTGTATTTTATACAATAATTTATACAAAAGTGTTTTATACCTGTTAATTAGATCCTTTTAACTGGTTATGCTGTTGAATTCTTCCTTATTTGTGCTGATTTTTTTGTCTACTTATTCTATTAATTGTTGAAAGGGTGTTGAAGTCTGCAGCTATTGTTGCAGATTTGACTGTTTCTCCTGCAATATTTCTTTTTTTAAATCTGACTACTCCACATCCTGCCAAGTCTGTGAGCCAACAAATTACCTTATTGATGTGCCACTTCCCATTGCATTTCTACCACTTACAATTAATTTAAGTCCTAGATTACAGTGATGGTCCAACCAGTCATTTTTTGATAACATTTTTCTCAAACTGGAGTCTACAGACATATTTTCAGAATGTCCAGAAAACTATATACAAGTTTTAAAATGTTCACTTTCATTTCAATTCTGACTTAAAATAATTATCATAAAAATAGTCTGGTTTATCTGGATGACCCCTTTATTAATTGAGGACTGCCTTGCAATTTCATTTCTTTTTTTTTTTTGCCTCAAGTTATTTTTGTGAGTTAAAAAGAATTAATGGTGGTTGTAATTAAAGAACATGCTCTGGAACCCAACTGCCTTGATTTGAATCCTGGCGATATCTCATAGAACTCATTCTAACTTTTAATTGCTAGTGTCCTTGTTTAAAAAATAGAGAAAATGATACTACCAAACTCATAAGGTTGGTGTGACTATTGAAGGAGTTGATATGTGTTGAGATATTAGAAAATTGTCTGCCTTTTAATAAATGCTCAATAAATCTCTACTCTTTATTATATAAATGTTTTTGAGCCAAATGAAGAGGATGTAACATCAGACATGCTATAATTTTGCTCTTATTTGAATAGTGAAAAATGGTAGTAGGAGATGTGAATAAGAATGTTCAAAGCAGTACTGTACTTGATAGTGAGGATACTGGAAATAAGCCAATACCTGTCAATATAAAAGTGGGTGGATGAACTGCTGTGAAATTCATACAATAGAATATTATACAGTAGTTAAAATGAATAATGTGCAGCACCATGCAGCTAAAATCCATCCACATAATATGGATGGATATTAGCAATATAACATTAAAGGAGAAAATAAGTCTCCAAATATTATATGTATATCGTATTTCCCCTTCTATGAAATTAAAAACAATAAGAAATAAAATATGTAGCTTTTAGAAATACATAAACCTCTTTAGAAATATATAAAACTATGCATATGAAATAAAGCCATCTTTTAAAAGGCAAAAATGATCATAAGTACAGAAATTTGGATGATGGTTGCCACAGGTAGGAGGAGCCTAGGAAATAGCACAGGAGGTTGTATTATCAGAGTAAACTGTTAGAATCCTAGATTTTCTTTTGAGTGAGGGGTTTACTCTCGTTTGTAACACTGTGGAAATGAAATGCCTAACTAAATAAAAGAGGGCTAGGAATGGATCAATGATGAGAATGTGCACTGAACTAATGATGTGATTTATCCAATTTTGTGCGCCTGAGTTCCCATGAGAGAGAGGGGCGGGAGGGTGTTACACACGGCACATGATAGGACATACATGCGGACAAACATTGCTGCTGGAACAGTGAGTATTATAGTTGTGTGAGAAGGGATGATTTTGTCTCAGCAAAAATCACCTGTCACATTAAGTCAGTGTTAAGAATTTTAATTTTATTTTTTGTTTATATTTCCTTTGTAATCTTAAATTTCAATTTAATAGTTGTCCATGTGCTTATGCAATGAAGTTTCCACTGACTCTTTGGTTTTTATTTACACTATATTGGAGATAATTTAAGTAATCCTTGAAGAGTCCCTGAAATTATTTTTACTTCAGAAGAATTCTGTTTTTTTACCTTTAGGAGGCGTTGCACTGTACTCTCATTGGTTCCTTTCTCAGGGTCTTTATTCTAGAAACTCCTACAATGAAATCCAGGGATGGCTGAGGGATGCTGAGATGTTTTCACAGTTACGCCACACAAAGTATAAAAGAACCCACAATCAGTGAGGTTAAATTGCGAGACAATATTCTCCTTTATCACTTTCACTCATAAGCACAGTGTTTTCCAGAATCTGTATGATAAGTGATATCACAAGCGATTAACTGTAGATGCAGGGAAGAGAATCAAGAATTTACATTTAATTTTGGCTTTTGAATCAGACATTAAACCTTTTTGCCAAATTGCAAACAATGGCATTCTTCTCACTAAATTTCTTTCACGATGGAAAATGTAATATATCTTCTTCACAAATATATTATTAATGTTACCAGGTAATGGGTTTACAATGGTTATCTTTGAAATGAATCAATAAATATTTTAAAAATTTCTTAGTTTTACTTTCCAATCCAAAAAAAAAATCAGTAGATATTATTCACATAAATAAAAAGCTCTTTGGGACCCTCATCAGGTTTTTAAGAGTGGGGAGGGGTACAGAGACCCAAACCTTTGAGAACTGCTGCTTTAACCTGTATCCTTTTTCTTTTCTTTTCTTTTCTTTTTTTTTTAATATTCTCACTAGGACCACGCTGAAATTCGTACAACATGAAATACTGTCATCCCTCACATTGTATTGAGCAGCTGGGAATTTATACGAACCTGGGAAGGAACAGGGGAGGCACAGAAGGTTGTCAAGGTGACAGGCTCATGAGAGACAGAAGGCAGCATCTTCGTTGTAAGGAAGTAGGTGAGCAGGTGTACACTATTGGAGAGGGAGATGATTAAAAACCTGTGGAATTTCTGGAAGAATAAGCTCAAAATTTTTACATGAATGGCATCAAAGGACACCTAAGACAGCAGGAGAGGGGGAAACAAGAGTATGTGGTCATGGGTGTCTGCTTTCTGATTGTCAAGTCACCATGCTTTACATGGCTTCACGTGGCCTGCTGAGTGATGTCTAGACAGTGGAGGAGCTCTGGTCAGTTTGCCTGAGGCTCAGGACATTGAAAGTAGGACAGCATTGTGGTTAAAATAGGTGCAAATATATACATAAACACACACAAATGGAAGGATGCACAGATAGCTGTCACATACATACAGATCACTTCCCATAAGCTCCTAGAAAAAAAATTGCATTTACAGGATAATCTCTATTTCAATATTTGATGAAAAATGCAATATCTGGCTCTCTTTTTTTGGCATTCATGTCACTGTAGTAAGATGAACCATATTTTAGGCATTAATAAAATTTCTCAGCCTTTGCTCAAATCCCATGGGGATATAAATCTGAATAGTAAACTCAACAAAAACCCATTTCCCAAGAGATTTTATTTATTTATTTGACAGAGAGTGTGAGCATGAGCAGGGGGAGGGGAAGCGGGGGCAGAGGGAGAGGGAGAGGGAGAAGCAGACTTCCCTCCCACCAGCAAGGAGCCTGATGCAGGATCCTGGGATTGTGAGCTGAAGGCAGATGCTTAACCGATTGAGCCACCCAGGTGCCCCTCAACAGAAACACATTTTTAAAGAAAATTATACCATATGAGGAAGTTTGAATAATTAAATCTGTGAAATATATATTTATATGCATAAATATATAAAATCTAAGTCTATATAGATAGATTATATATATATATATTTAAAATCTTATATAAGGTTAAAGCTTTTTATTTCATGAAACTAGTTAGCAACATCATCATTTCATGCCCTGCCCTGCTTTTTTTGGTCTTTCAACTCTGTTTCCCCAGACGACAGTAGACATTATTATTCATTTTATGAAAACTTGGAAAATTTTTGTACCCATGTACTATTCTTCATATAATTGGCAAATTACTTCTAATCAGAAATTCGTAAAAGAAATTCTGCTCCCTTAGGTATTTCGTCAGTAAACTCTGGTTACCTTTATTGTGTTTTATGTAATTGTTGCACACAGATATTTGTTTAAAGCATATAGACTGCATCCATATAACTGAATATATGCCAGGATATCTGAGGCCATGGCATGTGCAAAGCTTGCTACGTTTCTCTGTCCTTAACTCAGGCTGTCATACTGTTTAATTTGGTATGTTAGAAAAAATGTGCTAATGTCTGTATTTTTTCTCCTCTTGCTTTTCTGAAGTACACAATTACAGAAATTATCTCATTTCAACAGAAAAAACACTGCTGGCAACAAGAAAGCATGGAAATCTTCAAAGATCTCTTTTAAGTTTGGAAATTATCCCATAAATTCCTGCAGGCTTAAGAGCCCTTCATGATATTTTTTTCTGGAAATCCCTTACCCTTGCCCTCCATGCTCTCCTGGACCACCTCCCACCCCCAACCGTAATAGCTCATCCCACATTTCAATGCTTCTAGCAAAAAGAAAATCCTGCTGAGATCCAGACTCTCTATCCATCAGGGCACAGTTCTCTTAAATTGATGTGCTGAGCTACTAATATTAAGGAAAGGAACAAATTGATTTTAAAAAGTCAATAAAATACAAACCATATGAATTCAAAAGCAGTGTTTAGGATTTCTACATTGTATTGCATTTTTGTATCTGCATAAGTAAGGTTCAGTAGAAAAAAGTTCAGTGGTATTGGAATGAGCTAAAGAAAAGGATGTAATACCTCACATCTTTTACATCTACTATAAATCAGAACAAAATTTTTTACTGTGCAGCAGCTAGTAGGGTAGTATTCACAATTTCAGTCTTGTTTTAAAATGCACTCAAAGGAAAACAAAAACAATTACGTGGAAACAACTGGGATATGAGAAGTTATTTAAAAAATATTTGATATTGAATTATAATAGCCCATCCAATAAAATACTTTACTGCCTCTCATTTATATATATTTTATATTCTAGTCTCATAAGTTTAATTTAGGTGGATGGACTTGACAGCTATTGTCTTGGTATTATGTACATTCCTAGTTAGCTGAGGAAGAAAAATTCAGTTGGTCCTGGAATCTTTGTGTTCAAAGACATGGCAAGTGTCACCAACAATTTGGTCCTGCCTGGATACAACTTGTTTTTCATATTGTCCATCAAAAATCGGTGTTATATTTTATTTTTGTTAGAAAAAATAATTTATTTTGTATTAGCCAACAAGAGGGCATTCACCAAGAATGTCACATTATGTATAATTCATTTCAAAGATATAGCTCTAAGTTAACTTAAGAGCTTGAAAAGCAAGTAGTATGCAGAGCACTGCTATTTACTGTTAGGGTTAAATAAAATGGTGACATGTTTATGGTAACAGTCTGTTCAATCAGACTTGGTTACATAACTTAGTTGTGCAAGAATATGTGTGTAAAGAAAATGTAAGTGGCTTCACATGGTCTCTTGGTTTTTATTTACTATTTTCCCTTAAAAAGTTTTAAAACAAAGGCCAATAACTCTCATGTTGATATCCCAAATGAACCCAAACCAAACCTTTTCCTGTAAATTGTATGAGTTGAGGTCTTTGATTTGCAGTGAGCTTTTTGATATACTTTATTTTTAAAGTCCAATTCTTTCTTTCTCATGTAATAGAGTTGAGAGCCAAAGCTTATTTTGCTTTAAATGGAAGAACCATCTCAATACTAAAATCAACCTGCATTTATGGAGTGCTTATAAGTGAAAGGGATTGTCGTGGGGGTCATGTAAGAGGCAAGACCAAGATCACTGGAGTTAAGTGCTTACCCATAAAGCCTGGCTCAATCCTTACTATCTGTGGGAATTTGGGCAAGTTATCAAATCTCTTTTTGCCTATTCCTCATTTATAAAATGGAGCTAATAAGAGAATCTATTTCTTGAGGTTATGGTGAAGATTAAATGAGATAACACTTTGAAAGTGCTTAGCAGCCCATCTGATACATAGGTGACCAGAATGCCATAGACTGTCTAACCGTGTCCTCCGAAAACTCACATGTTGAAACCTAATCTCCAATGTGATGGTATTTGGAGGTGGGACCTTTGGATGGTGATTAGATCATGAGGGCACTAATGGGATTATAAAAGAAACCTTATAAAAACCCTTATAAAAAGAAACCTCAGAGAGCTCCCTTGCTCCTTCCTCCAGGTGAGGATACAGTGAGAAAACACCTATAAATCTTGAATCAAGTCCTCACAGACACAGACTCTGACAGCCCTTTGATCTTGGACTTTCCAACCTCCAGATCTGTAGAAATAAATTCCTGTCATTTATAAGCTACCCAATCTATAGTATTTTTGTTAGAGCAGCCTAAAGGGACTAAGACAAGTAATTATAAATTATTATTATTTTTTAATCTTTTTTTTAAAGATTTTATTTATTTATTCATGAGAGACACACACATAGAGAGAGAGAGAGAGAGAGAGAGAGAGAGAGAGAGAGAGAGAGCCAGAGACACAGAGGGAGAAGCAGGCTCCATGCAGGGAGCCCAACGTGGGACTCCATCCTGGGTCTCCAGGATCACACCCTGGGCTGCAGGTGGCGCTAAACCGCTGCACACTGGGGCTGCCCAGCGATTATAAATTATAAGAATAAATTAAATGGAATTCTTGATATTATTATGAAAAAGATTTCTTACTATCCAAGAGTTCAGTCCAGTGAAAGGGGCAGCCAAATACATGACTAACAAACATCCTATGAGCCAAGAGTCATCTATATTAGAGGAAAAACAAATAGGTGCAATTAGGGAAAAGGAGGATCATGGAGGAAATGAAAGTTGGAATTGTGTTAAGGAATGGATAGATAATTCACAGAAGGGGAAGCAGAAGAAATATACTCCAGGAACAAAGAGAGTATAAATAAGCTTAGGGAAGGTATTTATGGAACTTGAGCAAAAATTTCATGTAGCTAGAACACATTGTAATTGTCATGGTAGAGTGGACATTCCTAGTGTCCATCCTAAGAAGAAAAGAAAAGAAAATTCTGACGGTGGCCCCCAGGAAGCCAAGAAAAGAAATACTTATCACTCTTTGCATCCACTGTTTTGGCCTCTTGCTGAGGAGGACATCTATCCAGATGTGTGCTCCTGCATGTGGTTAGTTTCTGTGTAGGCAGTTGAGGAAGCCAAGAAGATAGGATCCTCTAGTGAGCCATAAACTGAAGATGAAATAATTGTATTGCAAATCAGATCTTCCAGTTACACATACTTCTTTGGAATTTTTTCTCTTGCATTACCCTCTAGTCTTCAGAAAAGTCAGGTTTAAATATTTCAGCCTTGGGATGCCTGGGTGGCTTAGTTGGTTAAGCATCTGACCCTTGATTTCAGCTCAGAGATCCAGCCCCCCCTTAGGCTCCACACTGGGCTCTGCACTGGGCATGGAACCATGGAAGAGTCTCTCTCTCCCTGTCCCTCTGCCCCCTTCTTGGCTTACTCTCTTTCTCCCTCTTTCTCTCTCTGTCAAAAAAAAAAAAAAAATTCAACCTTGTTTCTGGTGTGCTATGGGATGAAATTGGGGGGATCTACTTGGTAGTACAGGGTAAATATTATAAGTGAAACAGTGTTTTTTCCTATGCAGTGGAAGATTTAATCTTGGAAGAGAATGACATTCCTGCCTTCAGACCACAGAGGAATCAGAAAGAATACATTTCCAAGAAAATTTCAAATGATGGATATATGCCAGACTAGGAATTTCCTTCTGAGGGCTTTGGTCGTCTTCATGATTTAGGTAGATGGCAAAATTATTTACTGAAAGTAAGGATGACAGGTGTGGGTTAGGAGCCTTGAGATGCATTTTCAAACAGTTGCTGTGGCAAGTGCAATAGGGAATCCATTAGAGTTAAATAAAAGAATTGCTGAGTAGCACTTGAGGCCCAGCTGAGGAATGCAATCCAATGCAATTAAGAAAGAAAGGAAAGAAAGAAAGAAAAAGAAAGAAGAAAGAAAGCTCTATTCTTTACATTACTAATAAAAAAGGTGAAGATACAAGATAGGCTTCCCTAGAGGAGCTCAGTTTAAAACCTAAAAAGAGAAAAATGTTATCAACAGTAATCAAGGTTGATGTCGAAGAGGTATAATAACAGTATGGTTTCCACTTGAAATCAAGCAGAGCACTTTAGGTGTTGGCAGTACATCTAAGTGAATTTTTAAAATAGGATAATCTAAAGTAAACTGGCAAAGTCCACTGAACAAACAATTAAGTAACTTAATGGTCTGTGCCTTTGTTTAATTGGCTAATTTCTGAAGATACTGTAGGTTATAGGCAATTTCAAGAGGATAATAGATATAATGAAACAAGTAGCAGGAATATGAAAAAAAAATTTAAATACAATTAACCAATTGAGGCATAAGTGTGATAATGAAAATCAGTCATGGAATTTAAAGGTGGGATAAAAGTTTTATACGCTATTGTTCCTATTCATTATGTTTTACTTTTCCTAAAATTTCAGAAGCAGTGCTGGGGACTGTGAACATACCTGTGAATCCAAAGGTATGGGAATAATTAGAAAACAATAGTCTCCTTTACAGTTCCTACTTGATTTCTCTTATTAACCAGGTAGCAGGAGCTATTCACCATGTATAGGTTGCTGTGCTAACCTCACGAACTGATTCTGGAAGCAAGCCCAGCTTTATCTTTTGGAGATTCACAGATATTCTGTGGCATGTCACAGGGCTTGGAAATCTGCCATTATTTATTCATTCACTATAGGCACTAAAACCACTAAAAATTTTGAGAGAAGCCTGCTAAAACAAAACCATCTTGGTACAGAACAACCTAGGTGTTGATTTTCCAACTCTGATCTGGAGCACATCCCTTGGTAGAGAGGCAGTAAGAGGGAGACGTGAGGAGAGTGGGTAATGGTGGAGAGGTGGAAGAGAATTACAGGCAGATTTCTGCTTCACATGTTTCCCCAGGACTGGAAGATATTAAGGTCATTTTAGGATTTTTTTGCTGACATCAGAATGGCAACAAGCGTATCCTTCAGTTCATGTTGTTAAATTACGCTTGTGATTCTTTTACCATCTTAAAAGTCATTCTCTAATAAAAAAATATTCTTAATGAAGAAAGAGAACTAGTTTTCCATTCAAGTTTTCTTCTTTATATCTGTATAAAACCTCATAAATGAAAATGAGGGCTAATATAAAAATTGTCATTTAATCCAACTACACAGTACAAGCCATGCAGGGGATTCTGTTTTTGGAGAGTCATTTGGCTAAAGGCTTATTTTTTCTTTTTAAAGAATGGCATTGTCTCTATCTTAATTGTGTCAAAATTGCATCATTACCCCCTTCCTAATATTGTATTACGAAATGTGAAAGAATGTATAGGAATGTCGAAAAGAAATGTATGCAGCCAATACCCATATACCTACCTCATCGATTCTATAACTAGCATGTTGCTATTTTTGCTTTGTTATATACCTACTAATCAACCCATCCTTCTATCCGACTATTGTTCCATCTTTTTTTTTTCTTAGCTCTGCATCTTTTTATAAAATAAGAATGGAATTACTAGTATGTGTATACATCTGGAGACTAACCAGAAGGAGTGTAAAAAATATTTTGTATTTTTCGGACTGTGTTTCTTAGAAGGATTATATTAGTTTCTTATTTGCTGCTGTAAAAAAAAAGCCACATAAACTTGCAGGCTTAAAATAACATAAATTTATTTATCTTATGGTTCTGGAGGTCAAAAATCTGAAATCTTGCAGGCTAACATCGAGGTGTCAGCACAGTTAAATTTTTTCTGAAGGCTTTAGAGAAAAATCTGGTTTGCTTATTTTTTTCTAGCTTCTAAAGGATCCTTTCATTCCTTGGTTTATGGCCCCTTCCTCCTGCTTCAACATGCATCACTCCAAACTCTTCTTCTGTCCTTAAATCTTTCCCTATGATCCTCCTGCCTTCCCGTTATAAGAACCCTTATGATTACGTTAGGCCTGCCCAGATAATGCAAGATAATAAGGGGCTTAAAATGTAATCACATCTGAAAATTCCTTTTGTCATGTTAGGCAACATGGTTACAGATTCTGGGGTTCTGGATGTGGACATCCTTGGAAGACATTCTTCAGGTCACCAGAGGATGATGTTATGGTCTTTACCGTGTGCTTTGCTTTTAGCTTCCCTTAGTGTCTGCAGAAAACACATGCGGATTTAATGCCTTCCTTATTTGGCCCATTCCAAGAAATAAGGAATGCTCTCTTATGAATGGCTCTTATCATATGAGACAACAAAAGTATCGGTAATTTACCATTCTTCATGATCATGGAGTTGCATTGTTATTTTATGTACCAGTGAAAAGGAAAACACTGCCAGTTAAATTGATTCACTACTTAATATAAGGTGCATTAAAAAAAAAGATTTATATATTTATTTGTGAGTGAGAGAGGGGGAGGGAGGTGCAGAGGGAGAGGAGACAGGGAATCCACAAGCAGACTCCCCAGCTGAGCCAGAGCCTGATTCTGGGTTCAATCCCAGGATGCTGAGACCATGACCTGAGCCCAAATCAAGAGCTGGCTGCTTAACCGACTGAGCCACCCAGGTGCCCTGTAAGATGGGTCTTGATTTGATAAATGATTAAATGTGATAAAACGTGTCTCAAAATAGGTGAAATGTTTAAAATCGTGGTTTCAGTGAACCACATGGCACAGAGACGGCCCAAGAAATTTCTTCCTTTTCCATTAACAATATGACTATGATAAGGTTCTTATTTCAGGTAAATTTGGTTGTATTAAAATGCAGCGTTGAGAGAAATACCTAAATGGACTTAGTGCTTGCAGTGACTAAAATATATACACGTTTCTGCTTTCTGTTATAGTTAATAATTTTCTTTATTCTAGGAACTGGATCCTAAAAGTAAAACAAAAACAAAAACAAAAAACAAAAAACAAACTAGTCCTGTTAAGGCCACATCTTTTGAAGGTGGACCTATTATTTTGTACTTCCCAGTGATAAAATGACAGAGCAATCATCTATAGCATGCATTAGATACCTAAAGGGCACAAAAGTAATTAAGTGCACATTATTTAACTGGAGCTTCTGGATCTCTGGGTTGACAATTACTTCATAGCTGGGATGGATAGGAATGGAATGGAAACACAATTTTCTTTAAATAAAAAAAAAAAAAGCAAATACATTGCATCTTGATGGTCCTTATCTGCATTTCACCTTTATCGTCTCGGGAGCAATTTTTCCAGCAAACAGCACAAGCCCTGTGTTTTCATTATTTCCTGCCAACCATCTCTCTTTCCTGGGAGAAACATCTAAAGTTAATAAAGAGATAAAGCCTATTTTCTTTGAGCTGTGGTTTTTTTTTTTTTTTTCAGATTTTTCAATATTCGGTTAAGGAAGGGCAAAAGTTGCAGACCACCTTAGAGGAACACTGTTAGACTATTTCGATTTTTTTTTCCATGTGGTATTTCTCAACTTAGATCGTAGAAAGAAGCCTTATATTGTTCAGCTGAGCTATGAAACAATGAGGATGCTTCTGAATTTCAGGAAGTTCTGGAACAAAAGATTCTCATCTCTCAGAGCTCTGCATTGTAGAGGGCTCCCATACATTCAAGAACATGTTTCTGACAATTTTTCTTGGCAGAAAGTATCCTTAGATTTTCTTGTCTATTGTGGAAAGTAGCATGATTTGAGATGTTGGTCTCAGACTAAGGACCACCTGAAAATGCAGCTTTGTTTCCTGGCCCAACCAAGAGGAGGGGGAATCAGAATGCTTAAGGCAGGAAGAGCTATAGGCTCAATCTAATCCCAACTCCTGAATTTTACTTATTAAAGAACCAATGCAGAACTGGTGCTATAAATCAATTTTTCTGGGCAGCCTGGGTGGCTCAACGGTTTAGCGCCACCTTCCGCCCAGGGCGTGATCCTGGAGACCTGGGATCAAGCTCCCTGCATGGAGCCTACTTCTCCCTCTGCCTGTGTGTCTCTGCCTCTCTCTCTTTTTGTGCCTCTCATGAATAAATAAATAAAATCTTTAAACAAAATCAATTTTTCCATTGGGTTGGGGGCAAATTCACAGTTATTTACTTCTTTATGTATTTCCACAGTTCAATTTCTTTTAGGTTTTGGATATACAGAGCTAAGCTAATTTGTAACTCTAAGACTGCCTAGAATTGAAGCCACCAAACACATTGCAACAGGTTTTGTTTATTTATTTGATGCTTTCTAGTGGAAAATGCCTGCTGCAGAAATGTCACCAGCTGAGAGCTGTATAAGCAGAGTTGAAGGTGCTTGTTCTCTGGGATTAATATACAAGCAACTTCCATGAGAAATTATTCTTTTCCTCTCCCTCAGAATGTATATGGACATGAGACTGAAAACAAAAATTATTTGGCCTGTGGAACTTTAGGGTTTCAAATGTAAATATCCTTCTTACTAAAAAGAAAAAAAAATATATTTCCAAAGAGCTGGACTTCTGTGTCTTAGACTTTCAGAACCCGAGCAAAAGGGAACTGGGCAGCCAGGGCCCTTCTTGGATTCTGGGTAATGTATTGGTAAGTGCTTATACTTCCTGTGTTGATAGTAGAAATTCCTAGGAATTGTCTCTCACGTTTTAACAGCATGAGACAAATAAATTTGATATTTCTAGTTTAAGTATTTTATTTTTTGCATCCCAGAACAGCATTTGCTGAGTGAGTTGCTTCTCTGAGATAGAATGTGACCATAGTATTCACCTGTGAGTCCTGTGCAAATGTGCAGCAGCAAGTAGTCTATCTGCAGTTTCACTTTCTGAGATTTCCTGCAGCCAACTGGTAAACTGCAGTTGGACATCAGATGATCCTTCGGACGTATAGTAGCCTAACTTTACGTCGCAATGCCTTCATCATTTGCATAGCCTCATTTCATCATCTAGGGATTTTATTCTCTTGCCTCATCATAAGAAAGGGGAGTACAATAAGATATTTTTTTAAAGATTTATTTATTTATTTATTTATTATTTATTTATTTATTTATTCACGAGAGATACAGAGAGAGAGGCAAAGACACAGGCAGAGGGAGAAGCAGGCTCCATGCAGGGAGCCCAATGTGGGACTCGATCCTGGGACTCCAGGATCAGGCCCTGAGCCAAAGGCAGACGCTCAACCATTGAACCACCCAGGCATCCCTACAATAAGATATTTTGAAAGAGAGAGACCACATGCCCATTACTTTTGTTGTAGCATCTTGTTAAAATAGTTCGATTTTATTATTTGTTATTGTTGTTAATGTCTTACTGTGCCTAACTTATAAATTAGACTTTGCCATACAGACGTATATATATAGGGAAAAAAAAACATAATGTAATCTAGGGGTTGGTACTATCTTGGTTTCAGGCATCCACTGGGGCTCTTGGGAAGGATCCTCTGTGCATAAAGGCAGGACTACTGTACTATGCTTCCAAATTCCCAGCAAGCAGTTATAAGTTCTATTTCTCTCCTATTCAAGGATGCACATTGGATATTAAGTGCATGAGAGTATTGGGGAAAACATTGGCTCTACTATAATTTATTTTTAAAAAATCATTCCTAACCTTGATATTTTATTATACAGAATACTTCACCTCTGATAGAGACAAAATGGTTCAGAGCATTATGGCTGAGAACAGCTTTCCTGCAGCATTCAGTGATTTAATCATGAAAAAGGTTAGTACAAACAATAAATTTTATTTCATTTTTCTTTCAATACTCTTATTTTTTTAATAGCTAACATGGTTAAATTATTTAAAAATCAGAATGATATAAACAGATATACACTGAGAAGTCTCATAGTCCTATCTTTTCCCTTTCTGGCCCCTTTTGGTAAGTATTAGCTTTTAGTTTCCAACTTGCATTTCTTCATGTAAATATAAATGTGTATATATATATATATATATATATATATATATATATATATATATCTTATTTCCCTCCTCCCTTTTCTTTCACAAGTGAAAGCTACTATATTCATTGTCCTGTACCATGTTTCTTTTAAATTTGAAACCTATCCTAGGGTAGTCTATATGTGTAGTCTAATATATCACCACACAGAATATATATATGTATGTATATATATATATATGTGCATATATTTCTTTTTTACAACTACATAGTCTATACCATGAGCTATGAATCAGTCCAGCATGGATGGATACTTAAGATAGGTTCTCATCTTTTGCTGTTATAAAGAATGCTGCAACAAATAACCTTGCATATATGTTATCTTGTGAGTGATATAAATACCCTCTAATTAAAAAACAAATGTTTCAAATGACATAGAGGTTTTGAGTCCAAGAAGTTCAGAATCTGAAAAGCAAAATAAACAAAATATTAAGAAAAAAAGAAAAGGAATCCTGAAAGACCAAACCCTTCTTAAATTCAGGATGAGATAAACTTCAGAAGTGGGATTGTTCAAAGGGTAAATAAATTTATAGTATGTACATATTGCAAATTTTCCTCCTTTAAGGTTGTGACAGTAACATAAAAGTTCAAAGTTGCCAAACTTCTGCATTTCTTGATGATCTGATGAGTGAAAACAAGTATCTCTGAATATCCTCATTTGCATATCTCTTGTTATGAGTTATTATCTTCATATGTGTTGGTTTATTTGCTTTCCAGTGAACTGGCTGCCTTTATCACAGGGCTATTTTTATTGATTGTTGGTCATATTTTACAGAGTTCGAGGAGCCCTATATGTGTATTGGGAGATTAGCTGTCTATAAGATGAAGTATAAATATTCTTCTCCAAAAAAAAAATAATAAATAAATAAATAAATAAATAAATAAATAAATAAATAAATAAATATTCTTCTCCAGTACGTCGGTTTAATGACTTAGTTTGTGGCTTAACTAACCCACATTTATTTCAGAGGACCTTCTTTCCCACCTTTTCCTAATTGCTCCATCTTTGCTCTGGACATCATAATCCCCAAAATCCTACATCAGTCATCTCCTTTCTCCATTTCAAATGTCCCTTGTTACAGGGAGTTACTAAGTTATCCTCAGTTCAGAAACATATTTACATAACTTCTATCTAAAGATGTAAAATATCTTTATATCTTTCCTTTACCTTATGTTGCCCTTGCTTCTGTATTTTTCCCTTTATAGCCAAACTCCTTGACAGTTTTCATGCCATGTCTCCATTGTTACTTAAAAAAAAAAGATTTTATTTAAATTTCAGTTAATTGACATACAGTGTAATATTAGTTTCGGGTGACACGATTTAGTGATTCAACACTTCTATACAACAACACTCAGCGCTCATCACGACAGGTGCCTTCTATAATCCCCATCACCTATTTAACCAGACCCCTGTCCCCCTCACCCATAACCATCAGTTTGTTCTCTACAGTTAAGAATCTGTTTCTTAGTTTTCTTCTCTCTCTCTCTTCTTTTCCCCCTGTGCTTATTTGCTTCTGAAATTCCACATATGAGTGAAATCATATAGTATTTGTCTTTTTCTAATCGATTTATTACACTTAGCTTAATGTTCTCTAGTTCCATCTATGTCATTGCAAATGGCAACAGTTCATTCTTTTTCATGGCTGAGTAATATTCCATTGTATGTATGTACCACCTCTTCTGTACCCACTCATCAGTCAATGAACACTAGGGTGGTTTCCACAGTTTGGCTGCTATAAACATTGGGGTGCATGTACCTTTTGTTTCTTTTCAGACCTTGTCTGTTACCCCATCACATGCTCAATTCTGAGCATTATGAATTCTGAGTATTATGAATACTCCCCCACCCAAGTTCTCAAATGATTGTGCACTTTCCCTTTTCATCCTACTTTATCTCTCCTGCAGAATCTAACACTTTGGCCACTCTTTCTTGACATCACTTCCTCCTTTGTTTTCATAATACTCTCCCTCTGGTATTTTTCTTTGTTGTCCTCTTTATACATGTGCAAGCATTTGACTGCTACATACAAGTCAAGGACTCCTAAATCTATGTCTACAACCCAGACCCCTGTCTGCCAAAATCCATGCCTCATACATAGTGATGGGCCACAGACGGCTCTCTTTCCTTCATTTACCACTCTGCAGCTACGTATTTCTATTTCTTGGATGAATTTGATCAAGTTAATACCCTGATACTAACACTTAAAAAAAATTTTTTTTATTAATATATTTGTCAGAGAGAGAGAGGACAAGCAGGGAGAGTGGCAGTCAGGGGAGAGGGCAAAGCAGGCTCCCCACTGAGCAGAAAGCCTGACATGGGGCTCAATTTTCAGGACAGATGTTTAACCAACTAAGCCACCCAGGTGCCCCTTGATGCTAACACTTTTGCATCTTGACTTTCTAATGTATAAAATGTGATCCATGATGTTACCTCCTTTGTAGAGTTATGATAAGTGGAAAAATAAACAGAGCATACTGGTGATTAGCAATCCCTTCCTATTGCCCCTTCTCCTTTTTCTCTTTTTTCCTAATATTGTAATTATTATTAATATTTTAATTACCATTAGTGGTTCTCAGAATTTTGTTCAAGTATCTTCTTCTCTGGGGAGTTGTTGCTGGCAAGAATTCTACTGACAGTATTTGGCTTTCAAAGAATATAAGTCTGTTTGAAAAAAGAGATAAGAGAATGAATCATTTTTTTAAAGATTTTTATTTATTTATTTATTTATTCATAAGAGACACAGACAGAGAGAGAGAGAGGCAGAGACACAGGCAGAGGAGAAAGCAGGCTTCCTGTGGGGAGCCCAATGTGAGACTCAATACCGGGGACCTTGGGATCACACCCTGGGCCAAAGGCAGACACTCAACCACTGAGACACCCTGGCATTCTGAGAAAGAATCACTTTTGTAATGTATGAAAAGTACTGGGTTAGAGGTAAGCCATGCTCTGCTAAGACTACCAATATGTCCAACACATATTGTAGGTGTTTATCAATGTTTGTGGAAGGAGTGTTTATAAGCTGGTAACTATTACAATAGCAATACATGTGAAAAGAATATACTTAAAATTACATGGACTTGGGGAGGTGGGGGGGATGGGGTAACCGGATATTATGGAAGGCATTAAGGAGGGCACATGATGTGATGAGCACTAGGTGTTATATGCAACAGATAGATTACTGAACTCTACATCTGAAACTAATGATGTACTGTATGTTGGCTAATTGAATTTATTTTTTAAAAAGTCAAGAAATTGGGATCCCTGGGTGGCGCAGCGGTTTGGCGCCTGCCTTTGGCCCAGGGCGCGATCCTGGAGACCGGGATCGAATCCCACATCGGGCTCCCGGTGCATGGAGCCTGCTTCTCCCTCTGCCTGTGTCTCTGCCTCTCTCTCTCTGTGACTATCATAAATTAAAAAAAAAAAGTCAAGAAATTTTTTAAAAAATTACACAGAGTGATTTAGAAATCTATTTAATTTCTGTGGTAGTAAGATGTGCTAGTGTTGGGCTTTATTACTTTGTTTTATACTAGTGCTTGTGGTGAGGGGAGGGATATGTTAGAGGCAGTGATTTATGTCATTTTGTAGAATTAAAAAAGTCTATCCTTTACAGTCAGAACCTTTGCATTTGTGCTAAGTGATGAATTAACTTAAGCAACCAGACACTTTATTTTCTTATTATCCCTTAAGTTATTTCTTTAGCCTTAGAATTAGTGTCAAAAATCTTTAGGGGCTTATGGGTGGCTCAGTGGTTGAGCGTGTGCCTTCCGCTCAGGTCATGATCCTGGAGCCGTGGGATTGAATCTCGCATTGGGCTCCCTGCAGGGAGCCTGCTTCTCCCTCTCCCCATGTCTCTGCCCTTCACTGTGTCTCTCATGAACAAATAAATAAAATCTTTTTTAAAAAATCATTAATCCTGTAAATTGTTAGAACAAGAGATTTTATATTATCTTGAATAAATGGCATTTCTTCTTCCCCTCATCATATCCTTTATATTCATCTACTTTTCATGCCACTAGGTCAAGGAAACAAAAGGCATTCTATAGCAAAGACTCACAGAATCTCACAAACAGGATCTCATGAAAAACCAAATAAACTGGAGCAGAAAAAAAGGACACAGATAAAATGTTCTAAAGCTGTCTGAATTTCTCTTTAAGTCCTAGGGTTTATTTTTTCATGTCTGTAACATAATCTAAATAGAGAAATAGAGAAATATGGCTTTCTGACCACTACCTTATTGTTATTTCACATTTCCCAACACTGGGAAGCAAAATCTATGTGTTGATAATTTATCTTTGAAGTATAAATCTTTCAATATTTTCAGGGTAGAAGTCATATGGCTTCGAGTCACAAGAAAATCGCATCAGCATTCCATCTTTATAATGAACGACTGGGGTTTATTATTCCATTGACCTATGGAGACACTTGGGAGAATTAATGTACTGTACTGCATGCGTTATATACTAGGCTTGACATGTAAAAATATTCTGAAAAATTACTCATTTATTTAGCTGGGTCACTTAACAGTTTAACAAATGATAATCTTTTTAGCAAATATTGATTACTATTGGCTAAATATTTGTTTAAATCTTTGTTAAATATGCATGAAATTTGTATACAGTGGTATCTGAAAAAAAGATTAGAACACTTGTGTTTCTGTAGCAGGTTATCACAGTTTCTAGTATATGTAAAGTGATTCTTATCTCCCTTAATCTCTAATATTCCATTAAATCTATTGGAATATGTTCAAAACCAATATTTTCAGAATGAAAATATGATGCCTGACACTGTATCATATTTAATGCTGGACTGAAGTTCAGAAACAAATTAGGCCCTTGTATTAAAGTTCAAATGCTAGCTTTTTTTTTTTTGGAGACTTAACCTGAGGAATCATATAATCTGCCTGAGTTGAAGATAACACCATTTCAAGGGAAATGGTGCTTTCTTTCCTATTTTTTTTCAAGTAGGCTTAGCAAATTTATTTCATATTGTTAAGTAATATTCAAAATTAAAAATAAAATGGAAGTATACGTTTTCCTCTAATTACAAATGGAAAAAAAAGAGAGAAACCAAATGTCCCTATTACTTCTTAGTTCTAAAATTCTGAAGTTAGGCAACAGAAACACATGTAACATAAAAAAATTGGATCTTAGTGAGGGTCATGAGGGCAGTAATTTGTGGTTTAAGCAATATGCTGAGAAATAGCAATAATTCTAGGTTTGCGTGTGTGTGTGTGGTTTCAAATCCACCATATCCAATATAAAATGTGTCATCTCCCTTCAATATTCCCAAGAGGAAAACAAAGGACTCCAGATTTTAAATAAGGAAAAGGGTGTAATTAGGTATTAGTGAATGGCACATAAAAAATGTCTAATAAACTATAACTACTTTTATTGTTGCAGTTTTATTATTAATAAATTAAACTATTCACTTTCAAAATCTGAAGTACCACCCACACTCAGTAATTATTTGCAACAGCACTTATTTCTTTGTCATGTGTCCTTGGGCCCACCTAGGAATATTTAAGGGTTCTAACCAGCTGACTCACTAATGAAGTTAAGCTGCCTTTCCTCTACTCAGTGACAAATAGAAAATGGAAGAAAGTCCATTAAGAACACAATAGAGTTTTTTTTCTCAATGGTAGTTTTCCTATAAATTCATTGGATTTAAGATAGAGAATTCAGCTTTCTAGAAATATTTTCTAATTTCTTCAGCTACTTGGGATGGCCTTAGAACTATTGTC
Organism: Nyctereutes procyonoides; assembly: GCF_905146905.1. Lineage (NCBI taxonomy): Eukaryota > Metazoa > Chordata > Mammalia > Carnivora > Canidae > Nyctereutes > Nyctereutes procyonoides. Next base: position 12,653,998 of record NW_026575148.1, on the reverse strand, counting down.
GATAACCCATACTCAGATCTTTTAACTGGTTGAGCCTGACATATAGTAAAGGCTCAATAAATATTTGCTGGTGACTGAACATATGATTGACTATTCTAAGACATCTGATTTAAAAGTAAAGAAATTTCATACCTACTTAATGGCAGATGTAATATTTTACCATTCATTTCTATGTCAGAGTATTATTAATTAATGGAGGTTAGGTCGCTAACGGCAGGGTGAAAAGAATTCATGGGCTTTGTTTGGCCTCATTACCTTTTTAATTTCCATTTACTGCATAATAACATGTATTAGTCACTGTTGGAAGTGGGGTGGGGGATAGGTGTTATATACAGAAGCAATAGTCATTTCTGAATGAAGATTGTTTCTCAGTACAAGTGAAAGGAAACTTGCTACAAACCTTTATTGAGTGATGGCCATAAATTAATTTTCCTAAAGGAATAATCAAAGTGTAAAACAAGTACTCTTTGTCACTCAGTATATAAAAGCATGTGAGACTGTACTTCAGAAGAAAGAATACTGTTTTATATGGAAGAGAAGTGTACATATACATTTTCTTTAGGAAAGCATAGGTCATGGAAGCAACCTAAGGTGTCCTTTAATAGAAATGTTATTCTAAAAAAAAAAAAAGAAATATTATTCTAGATGTGTTCTTAAATCAATTAACACTTTTCCTTTACATCTTATTTTTTGGAAAAAGTACCAAAGTTTATGTTTGTGTGTGTGTGTGTGTGTGTGTGTGTGTGTGTGTATTCTAGGATTTTTCTCTCTAAATTTCCTAGTTTTTTTCTGTAAGCCTTACCACCAGTTAAATGAAATCAATGTGAAAGAATATGGTAAGAGGGGATCCCTGGGTGGCACAGCGGTTTAGCGCCTGCCTTTGGCTCAGGGCGCGATCCTGGAGACCCGGGATCGAATCCCACATCGGGCTCCCGGTGCATGGAGCCTGCTTCTCCCTCTGCCTATGTCTCTGCCTCTCTCTGTGTGTGACTATCTTAAATAAATAAAAATTAAAAAAATATATATGGTAAGAGGCTCTACCCTCAACTATTTCACAAAACAGTCATAAGGATTAAAAAATTGCAGTTTTTTTTTTGTCTTGTTCTGGCACAATGTAGGAAATATTAATAGCACGTCAAAGTAGTCCTGCCCTTTCACTGTGATCGCACCCTCTCCGCAGAGAGAATACTGAAAGGGAATCCAAGACATTTTCTTGAAATTTGACTCTGTTTACGTGGCCAAAGAGGAAGCATAGTTTCAGAAACTTGTACTCCTTCCTGGCTTAATGTTGTTTTTTTTTCCCCCCTGTCGTTATCTCAACCTTCATTACTTCACCTGAACTATAGGAACAAGAGAGCGGAAAGAGTCCACTTTTAATAAAACATGTTTCTATTTCATTACATGGAACATCAAAATAGAAAAACCGATAATGAAAAGAATCTAAGCATAAGAAGGGCACTCAGTCCTTCCATGCGGACGTCGCAAACTTTGGTCCTGGTGGTGGCAGGCATGTCATTGCTCAGCCGACTGTCCTCAATGGCCCACTTGAGAGTTCACTTGGGGATGTGTGGAGTATATGTTTCATGTGTATAGATACAGTGGGAGATATTTATTTATTTATTTATTTATTTATTTATTTATTTATTTAAATGTAATTTTTTATTTGAGAAAAAGAGAGAGCACGCACACCGCACAGAGGGATAGAGGAGGAGGGAGAAACAGACTCTCTGCTGAGCCCAATGTGAGGCTTGTTCCCAGAACCCTAATCATGACCTGAGGCATGTCAGATGCTTTTTTTTTTTTTCAAAGGCAGATGCTTAAGCAACTGGGCCACCCAGGTGTTCCCAACACAGTGGGAGTTTAAAACAAGGACCATTTCCTTTACTACATTTCTTTTTTCCTAACTACTGTTAAGGAATTTATTGTAAGATAAGTTTTCATGAATAGCTTTGCATGCTTCTTTCTAGCCTTTGGTAGTCCTTCCTAGCTTTTCCTCCCTCCTGTTGCACACCAATACAAGGCAAGGCCCAAAGCCAAGACCTAATTGATCTGACTCTAATTTGACAAAAAGCCACTTCTGATTTTTTTTTTTTCTGAGTTAATTACTCACATAGTCAAAGTAAGAGTAATTAAGGCTGCCAACTGTCAGGTCCTATTCCCACATGCCAAAAAAGATGTTCCCAAAACCACAGGGGTTGAATGACTGGAGTGCATGTCCTGGGATACCTGGCTGTTGAGCTGCCCATTCTAGACTGTAGCTAAGTGGTTTCATGGTCTGCGACTATACTTTGGGGGAGGTCGGCCCGAAATCTCACAATTCAGCAGAGGCCATGAGAAGCTGTCTCATGACAGTCTCCTGGGGGAGGTAGAAAAGCAAATGGGAGATGGTTCCAGGCCATCCTCAGCCTCCCAGTTGATCGCCTCTGCTCTCTGAGGATCACGCTGCTTCCTGTCATGACTCAGAGAGCCTATGGTTCAAGCCTTTGCCCGTGGGGCCCATGTGGATCTGTGCCAGGGCACCGGGGAGGAGCCATTACCCTACATTTTCTAATTATTTTTCTCCAGACCTTTTCCCATTACCTATTAGGATATTTCCTTAATACTCTTCTTTCCTTATATACACCTAAAGTCAGATGATAGTCTTTGGCTTATTGTGTGAGCAGTGGGTACACATTTTACCATCCTCAAAACTTGGATAGGAAAATTTTACAATCCTTCATTTTTCAAAGTAAAATTATATTTTATTGAGGGAGAGCTAGACGTTCAATCTCAGTCATGAATGTGACTCCTTTTTATTCAGGTCCATGGTAAAGGGAGAGGGCTTGAGGGAGTCCAGAGGAGGAGGGTTCTTACCTTGGCTCCCCCCCCCCCCACCATGCATGCCCTTACTCTCAGCTGCTTTTGGCTCCTTACCTGCCCTCCTTACCTCCCTTGCTTGTGCATGGGATTTGTGATGAGGCTGTTAGTTTCAGCCTAGTTTGCAGCTTTTCTGGTGGTATGAGGGGGAGATACCCAACCCTTCTTCAGGGCCCCGCCAGCTACCCTGAGTACAAACCATGCAACTTCCCTAAACCCATGTCAGACGAACCTCCCCATACCTTTTCTTTTTGCAACTGGCTCCCCAGCCTTTCTATTCATAAGCTAATCAATGCAATTTGTAATAAAAGGAATTTTAGGGAACACTGGGTTCTCCTTTTGGGAGTGAGTAGTAATGAACTACAAACTAAAACCAGTTTTGTGTTTTTTAAACTAACTCACACTGTTAAATCATCACCAGATCAGTGGATGTAGGAGCAATATACTTACAGGGACTTGACCTCATCCCAAGAGTTTCTGATGTTTTTCCAGCATTTGCTTAAATAGGTGAACATTTCTAGACCTCAGAACTTATGATTATGAGTCATTTTTAGAGTATGCTGATGACTCATGGAAGTGTTATTCAATCCACTGGTTTTATCTCTAGATTTTTCTATTCTTCTCTAATTACTTGGGAAGAAAATGGTGATTGTGACATCTTAAAGCAAGTTGTCACCCTAATTTATTCCTATTTACTGGTAGTTGTGTCAGGTTAGTGGTTACGCTAGATATTTAATTATATTCATGCTGAGAGTGGGGTCAGTATAATTATGGGCTGAGAGCTGGGATGGGGATGATGGGTAACTTTGTAAGTACAGTCCTCTCAGTTGTGTGTATAGATTTAGTCAGAAGTCTCAAATTGAAAAAATACAATACATTTTAACTTGGAGAGTGGTGGCTGAGTACCAAGAATGAGGAGATAAAGAAAGACCTAGGTCAAGGGCAATAGGCTCGTGGGAAGAGAGATCCGGGAACAAGGTTTACCAGATGCCAGTCCTTGCCTTTCCAGACTCTGCTCAGTAGCATTCATCGAAGGTTGTAGACAGGTTCAAATCACCCAGTTCCTGAACCAAGACTAGCTAGGTATATACTGCGAATATATACAACAGGATATTTCTGCCTACTACAGAGGATTTGTAATGATCTTGTGTCAGCGTAGAAGCTGGAGACTCCTGAGACGAGCCCCCAGTCACCTGATCACCTTGTGGCAGCTTTCTTCTCTAACTACACAGTGAACTACTTAGCTTATCAGATACTCTTGTCCACACGACAAGTACATACCCAACATCAACTCACTTATTTGGAGCCTGAATATCTTGGTCATCTCTGAGTGTTCCTTGCTTTCTGCACCTGCGATTGCTGGTTCCGATCTTTTTCTCAACCAGAATTGGCACCCACAACCTAAAAATTCCTGTCTCCTATGTCACTTCCCTGGTAGGTGTGAGTTCTGGTCTGGTTGGCATTTGCTCTGACACTTGGACAGCCATGGTTCAGACTGTTGGTCACTCTTTGAGCCACCAACTCTTGACTTCCTCTCCCCAACAGCCATTTATTTTAAAAAAAATGTTTTTTTTAAAAAAATTTATTTATTTATTTGACAATGAGTGAGAGCACACGCAGGGGGAGCAACAGGCAGAGGGAGAGGGAGCCCAATGCGGGGCTTAATCTCAGGACCCTGGGATCATGACCTGAGCCAAAGGCAGATGCTTAACCGACTGAGCCACCCAGGTGCACCCCCAGCAGCTATTATTAACTGAAGTCCTAGCATGCCTCATGGTTAAGCCCACGTAGACGGTGTCTCCTTTGTTCGCTGGCTGGCTACTATTCTATCTGTCCAATTTGCTCCGGGTGAACATGCCAGTTTTCTTCAGAATTCTTCAGCCAACCTTCTCAACAGACCTACACTCAGGAATCACGCTGAGGGTACCAACCTGTTTCAATTTGTGTAGAAGTAGAGAGTTTTGATTAAAAAAATTTTTTTATTTGTGGTTCACAAAACCTTCTATCATAAACACTTTTTTCTTTAGAGACTATTTCAGGGGAAGATTTTGAAATACTGTCCATGCTGAGATAATTCATTGTTTTCACCACGGAGAAAGGTGAAGAAAGATCAGGACAAGGACAAGGCTCACTGATTCTCAGCTTCCTCCCACGCTCCCCGTAAGACACCAACAAGTGAAAAGATCCAAGAATCATCTCAGAGATGTTTTCACAGCTTTAAACGACCCTCAAGTGACCCTGGTGCTTGCAGTGAATGCTAAGATATGAAGACATCAATTTTAGGGGTTTCACAGGCACAGTTTTTGTGTGAAGGACATTGAGAGTCTCCCTTGCATGTATCTCCAGACTTAGTTAACTGTTTAATTTTCATCAAGTCTGGCTGGTACAGATGTTCCCCTCGTACTGGCAGCACTACTGACAGTTAACGAAGCAGCTCAACTCATGATTCTCTCCTGCCGCTCACCCTGACAAGTTGGAGCCGAAAGGCCGCCTGCAGATGGTGTTTCAAGTGTGTGCAGTACAGTGGGTCCAAACACATGGGGGCTTTGTTCAGGTTGCCAAACCCACTGTGCTCTCACACATGGTAGCATGCATCTCATAAGAGGAGATCAATTCATAAGCAATGTTTCATGATGAGAGGGGAAAATATTGGCTTTCTTGATTAAGGAGCAAATTTAAACAGGCCTATGGAGAGGAGAGGGGGAAAGAGTTCCTAATTTTAAAGAATCTCCTTGTCTCAGATCCTCCTTTTTGATACTTGTTTTCATGAGCAAGGAGTTCTCAGGAGTGGGCTCTTTCATCGATAATGGCACCAAAATCCTGTAGAATCGCCTGGGTCTTGGTTTTCTCTAACTCTGCAGGCTTTTCGTTGGTTCTCTCTATCGTTCCTTCACCACTGCAAAAGGGACAAGTGCTAATCTCCACATTGGGTGAGGGACTCAAAGTTGGAACACAGATTTATATCACGTGGAACACGAATTTGTATCAAACACCTGTTTTTTTTATAAATTTATTTTTTATTGGTGTTCAATTTGCCAACATATAGAATAACACCCAGTGCTCATCCTGTCAAGTGCGCACCTCAGTGCCCGTCACCCAGTCACCACCACCCCCCGCCCACCTCCCCTTCCACCACCCCTAGTTTGTTTCCCAGAGTTAGGAGTCTTTCATTCAAACATCTGATCTGTTTTGCGAAAGGCTCTATTATTAAAGTTGAAGATAGTGGGGCAAGCAGAAATTTCATTTTGGGGGAAAAACAGATATTCCTGGTTTCTCTGCAGGGCTAGGAGCTCCTCAGAGATACTGCCCATGTTTACACAGTGCCTTGTTTACAGTAGGCACTCAGTAAATGTCTGTGTAAATAAAGGACCGGGTGGCATTCCCGAACACTAGGATTAGAGCTGCATTTAAAATAGGTGAATTTTACGTTTCTTCACTAATCTCCTCTCTGGAACATACAATCATGAAGGTAAAATTGCAAAGTCTTAGACAGAGGAGGAATGAGGGGACCATTCAGACTGATAATCTTATTTTAGAGATTATAATGATTACATTGATTTCACAGGTACCGTGCCAGGCATTGTGCTAGGGGTTGAACATGGTATGTTTTATTTAATCCTTATAACAACTATAAGTAGGTGCTAGTCCATTGTATAGATAAGGAGATTGAGGTATAGAAAGCTCACACAGCTAATAAGTGGGATTAAACCCAGGCTGTCTGATTTACTCATCCTCATTTGCTACTTTGGCTGTCACTCAACCCTAAGGAGGTTGAATGAGACACCCAAGGCCTGCACAGGGTGGAGTCTCAAACTTCGTCTCATGATTTCCTATTCCATTGTTTTCTCTCCTCCAACACATTTTCTGAGTAAGGAAAAAAATAGTAAAAATATTAGAAAGAAGAAAGAAAGAGAAAGAGAAGAAAGAAAGAAGAAAGAAAGAAAGAAGAAAGAAAGAAAGAAAGAAAGAAGATATATATATATATACACCCCTCAAACTACTACCTAAATTGCAGAGATAATGGCTGAACTGGTAGAGGTAGTGGGGTACATAAGTTAGGGTGCTGTTAGCAGCAAGTAATAGAAAATCCTGACTCAGCTGTCTTAGACAATAAATAAAATGTATTGTTCTCAAAAGAAGCAGCCTTATGGTGGGTCATGTTGCAAAAAAGTCTTAAGTACAGTGACGCTGCTCCGGATAGTTACTGTACTAAACGTTTATTAGTGGGCAAGTTAATGAAAAGAGTTCATATCATCTGCTGTCTAGGGTTGAGGAAGTCCCACCTTCTTATCTTTTCAGAGTCTCAAACCGTCTTGTAGGAAAGGGTCACTGAAGGCAATCACTAAAATTCCTGAGATAAGATTCTGCTGTCCCCACAGCCGGCTGCGGGCTAACAGGTCGGTGGATTCCATGGCCAGGGACTCTCTGGTTCAGGTATTTAGCCTGGTGCAACATCTCGAACAGCATGGGCTTATTATCTTGCTTCCTTCTTATTCTCTATTCATGCAAGAGTAAGAAGTATCTAGAAAATGATTTTAGCAAATCCATACAACTTGAATACCTTCAATTTCACCAGCGAGAGCCCGATTTTAACATTCATCATGCCAGTCAACCGGCTGCTATTTTTATCACTAAAAGCCCTTTTCTGACATTTAGTATGCTAATTAGCAAAGTGCAGGTTATTGAGCAAAACACAGGTAGCGGAAGTGCCTTTCTGAAGTACAGATGTCCTGATGAGAATGCCAGCAGACCACTCCTGTGTTCTTGATTGCCATAGTCATTGATCACTCTGGGAGAGGGAACCTTTAATTACAACGCGTAGAGCTCAACCCAAGTTACACTCACATAATATCACAATGTATATGCTGAAGTATTTTCAAGTAAATTATAATAATTTTACCAGTGGGTTCCAGATTGGTTAATTCAGCAATTAAATGAAATCCTCAAGAATGTAGCCTCCCCTGGTGTCTGTCCTGCCATCTGACTCTGTCTTTGACTAGCACTCTTCATGGGAGTGAGATGAGAGCTGCTCAAGATCTAGGTGTGATCCCAATGTGGACTTGACACCATTCCAAAGAACATGGGGAGTAGGGTAATGGGCATCCTTTTGTGTGTTCCTCTTCACAGCAGCAAGGAAACCTCACCCAGAGACCATTCAGCAGACTTTTGTTCACCTAGTTAGCCAGAATTATATAGCATATTCATTTTTAAGCCAATCCCTGGGAAGAACAATGGGATTTTTTTCTTGACGTTGGTAAACTCTATTAAGACTTAACTTTAGGTCATCTGATGAGAAATGGAAAAATAATAGAGTTCTGTGAACCATGATAAATAAGGAAAAGATAGTTAGGAGGGCAAATCTGCTAATGTGTAATAATTCTTTCTTTCTTTCTTTTTTTCCTTTTTTTTTTATGTGACCACTTTATCTTTAAGGACAGCATTTGGCTTTATTTGATCCTTTATCTCACCTTCTACCTCAGTCCCAGCCCTCTTTCTTCCTGTCATGGTTGACTTGTCTTTGCTGCTGCTGTACTCCCATTCACTGAGCCTTCGGTTAATACCCCAGCATCTTGAGTTAGAGGAAGGGAGTTACAGCTTTAACGAGTATTTTTAGCTTTGATAGTTAACTAAGAGTTACTTCAGGTTCCCTGATGCATCCTCATCTCAGTGCATGTTGTTTATCATGTTAAATCTGGTGTGAGTTCTTCAGGGAATATGCCTGATTTGAGGAATGTAGAGGCCAAAATAAAAAGAATTGCTTGGGTATTATCAGCATTGAGACCCTCCCATAAGAGTGTTGTTGTCAGGTTATTTGCTTCCCTTTTCTGTCCACCTAGAATCTCAAAACAAGAGCTTAACATTTTCCAAAAAATGATGTGTTTTTTTTTTAAAGATTTTATTTATTTATTCATGACAGACACAGAGAGAGAGAGAGGCAGAGACACAGGCAGAGGAAGAAGCAGGCTCCCTGCAGGGAGCCTGACGTGGGACTCATCCAGGGTCTCCAGGGGCATGCCCTGGGCTGAAGGCGGTGCTAAACCACTGGGCCACCCGGGCTGCCCAAAAAATGATGTTTGATTTCAAGCAATCACCTCCAACTTCTTCCTTTCCCCCTGGCTAGTTTTAAGATGAAAGAATTGCAGGTATTTTAAAAGCAGACTAGAGAACTTGCGTCAGAGGAAAAGGGGATATTCACTAAATATTTACTTCTCCAATGTCTTTAGAGAAAAGAAACTGGAGACTGTGCAAGAATCAGTTTTCTGAAAATGACAGAAAATGACCTAAACTTTGTACAGATTAAGGAATCGGTTCTTAAAAGCTTAGGCTTCCTTAATGTAAAAAGAAGCAAATCTCGATGGCAAGGGTTCAGGATTATTCGTAAGGTACAGTCAGGGAAATAAAGACCAATTTAGCTGATATTTTTCAAACTTTCATTTGCTATGAGTCTGATTCGGAGTTAGGGACTAGAGATCATAAATGACATTTTAAAAGTCTGAATATACTTCAAATTATGTCTTAACATGCACACCCTATGGTTGTCTCCTTCACTTGCATCCTACCATTCTTCCAATCATGGGTTTATTTCCTTTCTGCTGGGAAGTCATTCTTCACCCTTTCCCCATGTACCTTCTGCTCCACTCTACTCATTTGCACAAATCAGATACACACACACAAACCTGCTTCCTCTCTGTGACCTCTAGCTTTATTAATGGCATCACCATTCTCCTAAGTTCCCAGGTCTTGACATTTTAAAAAATCTCTTCTTTCAATTCTCACAAACTGATTATTGACCAGTTCTCTGGATTCTATTCCAAACTATTTCTTGCTTCAATTTCTCATTTCTTTCCTTTGTTACTTCCTTCATTTCCACTGCTATTCCACTCAGAATTTTGCCATAAACTCTCAGTGGGATTCCATGCCTCTGGTTCATTTCCTCCGATCTATCCCTGACACGTTTACAGCCAGAATGTTCTTTCTGTAGGACAACTCTATTGGCCCTGCACAACTCATGACACTGCAGATAATTGAAGATCTTTAGTTGAATGTCTTTGCCTAAAGAATTTAACCCCCCAATATGGCCTTCATACAGTTTTCACCAACTACATTTATAACCTCATCTTCTTTTATAATCCTTTCAAGAATTTCGGTTTCACATCTCTAGACACTACTTTCACCCTCTTTCTCTTTGTTCTCTTACCATTAGTTACTGTTCCCATCAATTTTCAACGTCAAGATGCTTCCCATCTTTCAGGGCCTAGTGAAGATGCCACTTCTTCCATGGTGGCTTCTTCTGGGACCTCTAACTGTTCCCTCCCACCCCCCCACCAAAGAACTTTGTCAGGATTTCTTTTATAGTACTTACCATGGTCTATTTTGAGTTGTAGTTGGTTATGAGTCTGTCTTTTTCATCAGTCTGTTATGGCTTAACACAGAACTTCACAGATAGCTTGGCTGTTGCACTGGATTAGATTTGGGAGCCAGCGCTATATCCTGTTAGCTTATTTAATGCAGAATCCGATTGGATGTAGCCTTTTACTTCCCACAGAGCCTGGGTATTAGGGCAAGACTCAATACGCAATTAAAGTCATAATAAAAGTTAAACCCCATTGTGATTTTCTTACGTGCGTAACGAGAAGAACACTTTTACACTCTATTCCTTTTCTCTCTTATATGCTTTTCTTTACCTCCTCAAGGACCTTTCTCACCTGAGCTCCCTTCAGCACTGTTTTATGATTTCTATCTCGTTCAGTTCATTTTTGCACTTATTTCTATGATTTGGCAGACAGCTTTGACTTTTACTGTCCTAGTGTCATTTTCCCTTCATCTAGTAACAGAAACTGATTTTTTTGGAGGATAATTAGCATTAGGAATATAGCATATGACCTAGTTCGGGTGAATCATATTCTAGCTCCATGGCCACAGTGATGGGCGTGGGCCTAATTTGATGGGCATCAGTCCAGTGAAACTCCAGCATCGTAAGATGATTTTGATGAGTGGAATGGAAACGTTCTAGTTTTGATGGGATTGCTAAAGTGATGAGATCTGAAGTGTGGTGCTGTTGTTGATTCTCTCTAGCCCTCCAGGGAGAAATGACCTGAATGAAACCATCACAGAAGAAAGCAAACACAAGAAGATGGGAAGAGACCAAATGCTGAGGACACCATTTGAGCCCCTGGATCCAGCTTTTGGTTTACGTAAACCAATAAATCTCCATTTTAATCATGCCACTGTAAGCTGGATTTTCTTCTCATGTAGCCAAAAGAGTCCCTACCAGAAATAGGCTTTCTCATCAAGGTTACTTTCTTACTCTTTCTCTTTTTCATTGATCTTATAAAATTCCACCCTCCGTATACACCTAAGCCTTTTATGAAAGAAGTTTTTAAAATGGGTAATAATAGTACCTGTTTTATATGGCTTTGCGAAGGATCAAATAAATGTAAAATGCTTGAAAAGGTGGCTAGCATTTTGTGCCATGTTAATGGTAACTGTTCTCATCTCATGGAGATGTTCTCATCTCCATCATCATCATCATCATCATCATGTTTTGTGTTACTCATTACAACAATCACATTATACAATTAGAGACTTAAACTGACTGAAATTTTAATTTCTAGACATATTTATTTCTGAATTGACTTTTATTTGGACAGGCTATTACCTCTTGGTTTGTTCTACATTGCTATTTGCCTGAATGACTTTCTATATGTTTGGCAGTGCATTCCATTTTTAAAAATATATGAAGATTGTTCCTATCAACTCTGCTTCTGGGAGATATGTATCAAAGAACATCACAGAATATCACTTGGGACTATTGCTGGTCCATAATATTTGTACTGTGAATTTGTATATCCGTTTAAGGTGTTTGAGAAGAGAATTTCTTTCATTTTGCATATAAAATAAATACATAACAAAAGAAGATCTGATTTCCCAGTGGTAATCTATTAATGGGGATGGGGCATTGGTGTCTGGATTTCTAATTTAAGAAATGAATAATTGTTCCTTAAAACATTTCATAAGATCCTCCCCTTAGTACAACATTGTTTTGATTCGGAATTAAGTTCTCTGGGTCCTAGTTTTTGCTCTGACATTAACTGAGTAATTCTGAGCCTATCATGGAATCTCTGTAGACCACAGTTTCCTCCTCTGTAAAATGAAGAGTTTACACTTTACATTTAATGTGCATTCCTACTTGCAAATTCCCTATATTCCTTTCAAAGACGATTTATCACAAACACATTTTGGAATCACTATTATCCACAAGACAGGAGAGCTGCAGAGAGAGGGACTGAAATTCTTCTTTCAAGTATGCAGATGATATCCAATTTGTAAAACTCAGTTGGAAAAAAACAGAGAGGAATAGCATGTAAAATGCAAACGAGTTTAGATCAATTTAAAGTGAGAGCTTAAAGGTGACAAGTTCAGTTCATTCTAGTAAAACATAAGCTAATTAAAGTGAAGCTAAAGCCCAAATTGGGGAAAAGGTGATGAACTGTACAATCATACAGCACAGCCATTGGGAAACAGGTTTGAAGACTGGGACAGAGGTCACTGAAATGATCATCTTGTGCTAGAGAAAGATGAGAAGAGGCACATTTACTTCTACCAAGAATTCCTGCTGGTGCCTTTCTTAGTCATTGCACACTTTTCCAGAACTGGTAAGAGCTCTGAGACACAGACGAGGATGTTTTTGCTTGAATCTGACTCCTGAGGTGTACCCAAGCTATATAATGTGGCAACCATTCTGAGTGAGCTCCTATTTCAAAATTAGCTCTTCGACAAACATACACAAAAGATATCCTTCTTCTGGGTCTGTGTTAATGAAATGCAGTCAAGGTGAAATCAATTCCCTCTCAAAGTGACAGGCCTGATGTCTATTAGAAGAGCTCTGACAATTAGCTTGGACCCAGCAATTCAAAGCACTTACTCCCCTATTGAGCTACCTGTAGCCCGCAGTTTAGAAGATGAAGATTCGTACATAAATACAGATGTAGGTACACAGGCACTTAGAGATCTACGTTGCTGTGGACTGAATTTTGTCTCCTCCAAATTCATATGTTGAAGCTCTAATCCCCAATGTGACTGTACTGGTGAAAGGGACTTTCGAGGGGGTAATTAAGATTAAATGAGGTCATAAGGGTGGTGCTTTAATCTGAAAGGCTGGTGTCCCTATAAGGAGAGGAAGAGACTCCGGAGATCTCTCTTCTCTTCTTCTTTCTCCCCTCCCCTCCCCTCCCCTCCTCTCCCCTCCCCTCCCCCCATCCCTCCCCCTCTCTCCTCTCTCTCTTTTTCTCCACACAGAGAAGATGCCACATGACACCACTCTCAGAAAGCAGCCAGAGTGGGGGCAAGACCGTGGGGGAGCAGGGGCCTCACCCCGCCGGCTCCTCAGCCCGGCCCACCCCCCCACTCCCCGGGGAACTTGCAGCGCCTCCCCGACGCCCACCAGCGCACCTGAGGAGCAGGGAGGACACCCCGACGCCACGCGGACAGGGGTTCTCCTCTCACAAGGTAGGGGGGCGGGAAAAATGAGTAAATGAGAACCAAGCGGGGAGGGGCCCCGAGGAGCCGGCTGCGGGGGCCTCGGGCAGGAGGCCGGGCCGGGCGCGGGGGCTTTAACTATCTACTCCGGGCTCTTTCCCGACGGAAAAGTGCTCAGTGGGGAAATGGGGGGACCCAGGAGGGGGTGACGCCTCCAGCCCCGGGGTCACCAGGGGAGGAGGGCGCAGGGGGAGCGCACCCACCCCACGGGGTCTCGGTGAAGGGCTGGAGCATGGCCCCGGGGCCTCGGGGAGAAGTGGGGGTGCTCTGGGGAGAAGTGGGGGGGGCTCTGGGTGGAGGGGGCTGAGCCCCGATCCCGGGGGGGGGCTCCGGGTGGAGGGGGCTGAGCCCGGATCCCTGGGGGGGCTCCAGGCGGAGGGAGAGGCGGCAGAGGCGGCCCCGAGCGGGTCCAGCAGCACAGGGCCCGGATCCCAGGTCGCTTGGGGGCACACAGCCGGGATCCTGCGCTCCCCTGGAAGGGCGGAGGGGGGAGGGTGTGGGATAGGGACGATCCTGGGGGGGAAGACCGGGAGGGCACAGGCCAGGGAGGACCCTCCCCCCACGGGGCGCCCCCACGCTGTGCGGAGCAGCACCCCGGCCCCCCAGCACCTAGGCCAGGGCGTTACTCACCGGGAGCTGACCCCGGAGCTGGGGACCCGGCCCGGTGTGGTCGCTCCTCCGTGTTCAAGGGGGGTGGGGGGGGAAGGGGCCCCAGGGCACAGGGCCTCCCGCGTCCACAGCTCACCTGAGCGGCACCCCAGGGGCGGGGCATCTCCCCAGGCGCACACACCTGAGAATCCGCGGCAGCCCCTCCCCCAGAGACCCGCTGGGAGGTCGGGGAAGAGCAAGTTCCCGACCCAGCAGCGCTGAGAAGCTCCAGGACCCAGGGAAAACCAGGGAAACTTGTGTATAGAACTAGAGGGTCCGTTTTTCTTTCCTTTTTCCATTACAACTCCTTTCTATATCAGACTAAAAATTTCCAATATTTTTTCTCTTTTCACGCCTTAACTACAATATCTTACCGCCTCTTCATTTTTAAGTTTCCTCCTTTTTGGCTTTCATATTTTGACAATTACGGGTCCTAGATATATTTTCCACTTCTAGATTCCGGTCAACACAGTCCATTTCATTTTGGGAGATTAGGAGACATGGGATTTTGTTTTGTGTTTGTTTTCTCTGCCTCACTTTGTTCTACGATGGGGGAAGTTACTACCTTCTAAAACATGACCAGCAGCATCCAGAACCGGGTGGAACACCGGGCCGGTTCATTCTGTGACGTTGTATTCTCTCTTCCTTCCCATCCTGCCCCCCCTCTTTTATCTCCTGTATGTTTTGGTGCTCAGTGGTGGGGCTCTCTACAAGTATTGTGTTTATATAAATTTGGGACTGAGCGTCTCCTAACACACAGAACTGAATATACTCAGAACTAAGAGGATCGCCCTCTAGGACCCCTCAGGTAGACTACTCTCTCCCTCCACTACAGCTTCGTTACCACCATCTCCAGCCCCCTCTTTCTTTATTTCTTCTCTTTTTTCTTTTTTCTTTTCTTCCTCTTTACTTTTTTCTCTTCTTTTTTCTTTTGTTTTCTTTTTTTCTTCTTCTTTGGGATTCCTGACTTTTTACTAGTTTGTTTTTAAATTTGTTTTTCACTTTAGTGGTCCTTTTGTTTTACTTTGTTCTGATCTTTGTTTTCACTTTCTGGTCTCTGACCTTGTCAGAATCATCTAGGGTGAAATTTACTTAGGTCGTGGTTGATATTCTTGATGCAGCCGGCTCATACAGCCACTCTGCACTGAGCAAAATGACTAAAAGGAAGAACTCACTACAAAAGAAAGAAGCAGAAACAGTACTCTCTGCCACAGAGTTACAGAATATGGATTACAATTCAATGTCAGAAAGTCAATTCAGAAGCACAATTATAAAGCTACTAGTAGCTCTGGAAAAAAGCATAAAGGCTTCTAGAGACTTCATGACTGCAGAATTTAGATCTAATCAGGCCGAAATTAAAAATCAGTTCCATGAGATACAGTCCAAATTGGAGGTCCTAACTATGGAGGTTGATGAAGTGGAAGAAACAATGAAAAACAGAGGAGACAAGTTGAAGGCAAGGAAGGAAGCTGAAGAAAAAAGAGAAAAACAATGAAAAGACCATGAGGAAAGGTTAAGGGAAATAAATGACAGCCTCAGAAGGAAGAATCTACATATACTTGGGGTTCCAGAAAATGCCGAGAGGGCTAGAGGGCCAGAAAGCATATTTGAACAAATCATAGCTGAGAACTTCCCTAACTTGGGGAGGGAAATAGGCATCCAGATCCAGGAGATAGAGGACCCCCCCCCCAAAATCAATAAAAACCATTTTACACCTCAACATTTTTTTAAGTTTTTTTTTAATTTTTATTTATTTATGATAGAGAGAGAGAGGCAGAGACATAGGCAGAGGGAGAATCAGGCTCCATGCACCGGGAGCCTGACGTGGGATTCGATCCCAGGTCTCCAGAATTGCGCCCTGGGCCAAAGGCAGGCACTAAACCGCTGCGCCACCCAGGGATCCCAACATCTCGACATTTAATAGTGAAACTTGCAAATTCCAAAGATAAAGAGAAGATCCTTAAAGCAGCAGGAGACAAGAAATCCCTAACATTTATGGGGAGAAGTATTATGTTAACAGCAGCCCTCTGCACAGAGACCTGGCAGGCCAGAAAGGGCTGGCAGGATATATTCAGGGTCCTAAATGCGAAGAATATGCATTCAAGAATACTCTATCCAGCGAGGCTGTCATTCAGAATAGAAGGAGAGATAAAGAGCTTCCAGGATAGGCAGAAACAGAGAATATGTGACCACCAAACCAGCTCTGCAAAAAATATTAAGGGGCCCCCTGTAAAAGTAAGAGAAAGCCAAAGAAACAATCCACAAAAACAGGGACTGAATAGGTATTATGATGACACTAAATTCATATCTTTTAATAGTTACTCAGATCGTGAATGGGCTAAATGATCCCATCAAAAGACTCAGGGTTTCTGACTGGATGAAAAACCAAGACCCATCTATTTGCTGTCTACAAGAGACTCATTTTAGACGTAAGGACACCTTCAGCCTGAAAATGAATGGGTGGAGAACCATTTATCATTCAAATGGTCCTCAAAAGAAAGCAAGGGTAGCAATCCTCATATTAGATAAATTAAAGTTTATCCCAAACACTGTAGTAAAAGATGAAGGGGGACACTCTATCATACTTAAAGGGTCTATCCAACAAGAAGACCTAATAATCATGAATATTTATGCCCTTAATGTAGGAACTGCCAAGTATATCAATTAATAACCAAAGTAAAAACATAGGTAATAATACCCTAAGTGTAGGAGACTTCAACACGGCACTTTCTGCAAATGACAGATATTCTAAGCACAACATCACCAAAGAAACAAGGGCCTTAAATGATACACTGGACCAGATGGATTTCACAGATATATACAGAACTTTGCATCCAAACGCGCTGAATACACATTCTTCTCAAGTGCACATGGAACTTTCTCCAGAATAGACCACATACTGGGTCACAAATCAGTTTGCAACCAATACCAAAAGATTGGGATTGTCCCCTGCATATTTTCAGACCACAATGCTTTAAACTAGAACTCAATCACAAGAAGAAATTTGGAAGAAACTTAAATACATGGAGGTTAAAGAACATCCTATAAAAAGATGAATGGGTCAACCCGGAAATTAGAGAATTAAAAAGACTCATGGAAATTAATAAAAATGAAGATACAACCGTTCAAAATCTTTAGGATACAGCAAAAGCAGTCCTAAGAGGGAAATACAATACGAGCATCCCTCAGAAAAATTGGAAAAAAACTCAAATACACAAGGTAACCTTACACCTAAAGGAACTGGAGAAAGAACAGCAAATAAAACCTACACCCAGCAGAAGAACAGAGTTAGTAAAGATACGAGCAGAGCTCAATAAAATAGAGACCAGAAGAACTGTAGAACAGATCAACAAAACCAGAAGTTGGTTCTTTGAAAGAATTAATAAGACAGATAAACCATTAGCCAGCCTTATTAAAAAGAAAAAAAGACTCAAATTAATAAAATCATGAATGAAAGAGGAGAGATCACAACAAATACCAAGGAAATACAAAGATTTTTAAAACGTATTATGAACATCTATGCGCCGATAAATTAGGTAATCTAGAAGAAATGGATGCATTTCTGGAAAACCACAAATTCCCAAAATGGAACAGGAATAAATAGAAAACCTGAACAGGCTGATAACCAGGGAGGAAATTGAAACAGTCATCAAAAACCTCCCAAGACACAAAAGTCCAGGGCCAGATGGCTTCCCAGGGGAATTCTATCAAATATTTAAAGAAGAAATAATACCTATTCTAAAGCTGTTCCAAAGGATAGAAAGGGAGGGAATACTTCCAAACTCGTTCTATGAGGCCAGCATCACCTTAATTCCAAAGCCAAAGACTCCACCAAAGAGGGTAATTATAGACCAATATCCCTGATGAACATGGATGCAAAAATTCTCAACAAGATACTAGCCAATAGGATCCAACAGTACATTAAGAAGATTATTCACCATGACCAAGTGGGATTTATCCCTAGGATGCAAGGTTGGTTCAATACTCGTAAAACAATCAACATGATAGATCACGTCAACAAGAGAAAAAATAAGAACCATGTGATCCTCTCAATAGATGCAGAGAAAGCATTTCACAAAACACAGCCTCCATTCCTGATCAAAACTCTTCAGAGTGTAGGGATAGAGAGAACATTCCTCAGCATCTTAAAAGCCATCTATGAAAATACCACAGCAAATATCATTCTCAATGGGGGAAACACTGGGACCCTTTCCCCTAAGATCAGGAACAGGACAGGGATGTCCACTCTCACCACTGCTATTCAACATAGTACTAGAAGTCCTAGTCTCAGCAATCAGGCAACAAAAAGAAATAAAAGGCATTCACATTGGCAAAGAAGTCAAACTCTCCCTCTTCGCAGATGACATGATAGTGTACATAGAAAACCCAAAAGATTCCACCCCAAGATTGCTAGAACTCATACAGCAATTTGGCAGTGTGGCAGGATACAAAATCGATGCCCAGAAATCAGTGGCATTTCTATACACTCACAATGAGACTGAAGAAATAGAAGTTAAGGAGTCAATCCCATTTACAATCACCAAAAGCCTAAGATACCTAGGAATAAGCCTAACCAAAGAGGTAAAGGATCTATACCCTAAAAACTATAGAACACTTCTGAAAGAAATTGAGGAAGACACAAAGAGATGGAAAAACATTCCATGCTCATGGATTGGAAGAATAAATATTGTGAAAATGTCAATGTTACCCAGGGCAATTTACACACTCAATGCAATCCCTATCAAAATACCACAGACTTTCTTCACAGAGTTGCAACAAATAATCTCAAGATTTGTGTGAATCAGAAAAGACCCCGAATAGGCAGGGGAATATTAAAAAAGAAAACCAGAGCGGGGCATCAGAATGCCAGATTTCAGGTTGTACTACAAAGCTGTGGTCATCAAGACAGTGTGGTACTGGCACATAAACAGACACATAGATCAGTGGAACAGAATAGAGAATCCAGAAATGGGCCCTCAACTCTAATGTCAACTAATATTCGACAAGGTAGGAAAGACTATCCACTGGAAAAAGTACGGTCTCTTCAATAAATGGTGCTGGGAAAATTGGACAGCCACATGCAGAAGAATGAAGCTAGACCATTCTCTTACACCAGACACAAAGATACACTCAAAATGGATGAAAGATCTAAATGTGAGACAAGATTCCATCAAAATCCTAGAGGAGAACACAGGCAACACACTTTTTGAACTTGGCCACAGCAACTTCTTGCAAGACACATCTATGAAAGCAAAAGAAACAAAAGCAAAAATGAACTATTGGGACTTCATCAAGATAAAAAGCTTCTGCACAGTGAGGGAAACAGTCAACAACACTAAAAGACAACCTACAGAATGGGAGAAGATATTTGCAAATGACCTATCAGATAAAGGGCTAGTCTCCAAGATCTATAAAGCACTTATTAAACACCCAAGAAACAAAAAATCTAATGAAATGGGCAGAAGACATGAACAGAAATTTCAGCAAAGAAGACCTATACATGGCCAACAAGCACATGAGAAAATGCTCCACATCACTGGCCATCAGGGAAATACAAATCAAAATCACAATGAGATCCCACCTCACCCCAGTGAGAATGGGGAAAATTAACAAGACAGGAAACAACACATGTTGGAGAGGGTGTGGAGAAAATGGAACCCTCTTGCACTGTTGGTGGGAATAGGAACTGGTGCCGCCACTCTGGAAAACTGTGTGGAGATTCCTCAAAGATTTAAAAATAGACCTGCCCTACGACCCAGCAATTGCACTGCTGGGGATTTACCCCAAAGATACAGATGCAGTGAAATGGCAGGACACCTGTGCCCCAATATTCACAGCAACAACGTCCACAATAGCCAAACTGTGGAAGGAGCCTCAATGTCCGTTGACAGATGAATGGATAAAGAAGATGTGGTTTATGTATACAATGGAATATTCCTCAGCCATCAGAAAGGATGAATACCCACCATTTGCTTTGATGTGGTTGGAACTGGAGGGTATTATGCTGAGTGAAATAAGACAATTGGAGAAGGACAATCATTATATGGTTTCACTCATACGGGGAGTATAAGAAACTGAAAGGGATTATAAGAGAAAGGAGGGAAAATGAGTGAGAAAAAATCAGAGAGGGTGACAAAACATGAGAGAGTCCTAAATCTGTGAAATGGGAGCAAGGGATAGTGAAAGGGGAGGCCGGTGGAGGGATGGGGTGACTGGCTGACGGGCACTGAGGAGGGCACCTGATGGGATGAGCCCTGGGTATTATACTATATGTTGACAAATCGAATTTCAATAAAAAAATATACATAAAAAATAGAAAGCAGCCACATACAAGCCAGGAAATGAGTTCTTACCAGAAATGAGCACTGCAGGCACCTTGATCTTGCACTTTTGGCCTCCAGAACTGTAGGGATATAAATGTTAGTTAAGCCACCTAGTATGTGGTACCTTCTTATGGCAGCCCAAGCAAACTAATACATTTATAGTTGACCATTGAACAATGTAGGGGTTAGGGTCATCACCCCAGTGCAGCTGAAAATCCATGTAGCACTTTAGACTCCCCCCCAGATCTAATTACTAATAGCCTATTGTTGACTGGAAGTTTCTAATATCAGACAGTTAACACATAGTTTGTAAGTTATGTGTCCTATATTCTGCATTCTTACAGTAAGGTCAGCTACAGGAGAGGAAATCTTACGAAACAAATCATAAGGATGAAGAAATATATTTACAGTTGTGCATATATTTTATTGAAAAAAAAATCCATGTAAGTGGGCCTACACAGTTTAAATTTGTGTTATTCAAGGGTCATCTCTGTCATCTCCATTTGGCTATCTCTCTGGTTGCATTTCCTTATACAAGTGAAAACTTTATTCAAGCCATTTTCTTTGCCTATTTTCTTCCACGTTTTTCTACAATTGGCACCTCATGGTCGGGTTTAACTGTGCACTGATTTTTAATTCTGAAACAAGGAACACAAGTCAGAAGAATATCCCATAATTCAATGTGCTGTCACTTTGGTCGGTGCTTCTCAACCTAAGGGCTAACATTTGAATCACCAAAGAGGTTTTACAAACTTTAAAACTAGACACACTTTTTTTTGGGGGGGGGGGTTATTGGAAGTTTCAGAAGAGAAATGGGATATGAGATGTTTGAACTCAGCTGATGCTGTCTCCCCAGAATGCCTTTTCTTGTTCTTCCTCTAACATCAGGAGAATCACCCACCAGGCTGAATCATTCATAATCTTTGAGGATTTATTATTTGTTACATAAAGAGACGTTCCATCTCTCTAATCAAATTTCTTGAGTTTAGTGTATGGTTTCAATATTCTATTTCTAGAACCTAGCACAGTGCTATAGAAAATAAGTACTAATGTCTTGGGGGTGTGGAACAAACCCATTAGACTTCTCTTGACACCACCTATTCCAGGACCTGACAGACTTATCCTGGATCAGGGTGGATTGACACACCATGTGCGCTAGAGCAGTGCTCTCTGGACTTGCAGAGTCTATGCTTCTATCACCTCAATTAGCATCTATGGTGTGTTTTTATACCTGCCCTACTACAGTTGAATCTCAGCATAGCATCAGGGACTTCTTTAAAAATATCTGCGATGGCTCTCCATTTTACTCTCAGTAAAAGCCAAAGTCCTTACATTGTCCTACAAGTAGGGTGACCCTATGTTCCAGTTCGCCTGTGACAACTCCCATTGTACACATGCCATTTTGGTATCATTATTAAACAAACACATCTTCTTGATTCCATAAGTGTCCAGATTGTATGATAAGTTCTACAGTCACCCACCTAGAATGTACTGTGTGATCTGGTTCCCCAGAATCTTCTGGCCTCCTCTCTTTCTCTTCTCTAGCCACACTGGCCTCTTACTATTCCTCCCATACGTCAGTCTCTCCTGCTTTAGGGCATCTGTTCTAACTTCTCTCTGCATGGAGCACGTCTCCAGTATCTACGTGGCTCACTCTTTTACCTTTTCCAAGTCTGCTCACATCGCTTATCCAAGAGGTCAGCACTGACCACCTGCTTAATACTTGTGGAATGAACAACTGAGTACTGGATATTTTTCTTCAAATTGATCACTGTTTTATCTTAAACACCTCCTTTAAGTTTAATCTTAACAAATTAGCCATTGAAATGTATGATTTGTGTTGTATTTTATCCAATATATTAATAATTGTAATGTGTATATTAAAGTAAATGTATTAAAAGTTGAGTGAAAATAAGAGGAAATGTTCCGTGAAACATCTAAACTGTTCACATGACCACTGTCTGCACTGGGTTTTATGAAATAGTGCCTGAAGTTTTCATGAAAACTCTGCTCTACACTACTCTGAGACATGGGCTCTGTGGTTACACTGAAATATCATATGGTCCCCCACCAATATGGAGTAAGTTTCAGTTTTATTATTTGTGGTTGAACAAGTCTCCACAGATCTTTCTAGCAGGCATATTGCATTTGGCTCAAGAGAGTACATTGTCGTACATGTGCACTTTCAAGTTTATCACCAGGCTTTATTCTTTCAAAATTCAAGGGTTTCGTTCCAGCTACTAGGTAATTTGATTCTTTTTACTTTCTTGGCACAATCACTAACCCCTTATCTGGCTAGTTATTTTTATTGTTGAATTGGCCAATCAATCTTAATTACATTCAGCTGTCTGACCCAGTCTAAGTTTTTATGCTACTAGGTTCAAAACTGGGAATCTAATCTATGTCTTAAGAAATTAAAATAGCAGATCTGGGAAGTTAGACGCTATGCATTGAATTCTGCTTGGAAGACAAGTGAAGAAAGTAAGGAATGAATAGCTCATGGCATTGAAAAAATGGGAGTGAAGGGCATTGTAGGAAATAAAAGTAATGGAACTGATTTTCACTCATTTGAGTCAATTCCAATTTGAACTTGAATAGGAATTGCCACTTAGAAGGCTAAAATTATCTACAAGTACATTTTCCCCCTAAACCATGGAAGTAGGTTAGTTTGAGCAAGACATTTTGATTGTAACAATAAGAAAGAAATGCCTTCTAAGAAGTGATCTGTCTAAATTTATTAGAAGCACTTCAAAAGAAATCTATGGTCACTGTAAAGGGTTTAAAGAGATAGGCTGAAAATGGCCAAATCTCTAATATGTTGCTCTTAATGATGATATTTTAAGCACTTTTTTGGTGATTACACAACTATCATTGTAATAGCTAAGTATTGTAACACTGTTGTTGAGGTTAAATAATCATTAAAAATTTTATAGAATATAAAGAATCAAATAATAACCCCAGATATTATTCCATTATTTTCAATTACTAGTAATGTACTTTGTATTAGAACAGCAAAACAAATTAAAATCCTTTATCAATAACAAATGAACATATACTCTTCACAGGAACTACAAAGCTTTGATTAAAAGCCAATCACAAGAGCATAAAATATTTGAAGATATCTAAGCCATGTTTGAATTCGTTAATTACTTGTATGTCTAGCATTCCTCTTTTTGGAATTCTTCTTTTCCTCCCTGTGCTCCCCCATCCCAGCTGTCACCACATGGTCTCAATTGGAGCTTCCTTTCTTCCCGCCTGACACGGCCTCACTGGCTTTAGTGAGAAGTCAGAACTGCACACTTCCATTGTCCATTTTAGAGAGGTTTTAGACTACGATTGGGGTGAGAAAGAATCGAGAATGGTGGAAAAGAGATTCTTCTTCTTCTTTTTTTTTTTTTTTTGAACTTCTTTCTGAGAGTGAATCTGGAATGATTTGAACCCAGACTCGCTGCCAACATTCAAGTCCTCTACAGCATGGAAAGCTCTGCATGCCCCAGGAGAAATTAAGCAGTGACTAACATACAGAAGGGAGCAGAGTTACGAGGACAGGAGTCCTGAAGATGTAGGAGTCCCTTGTTCCAGCTGCTCTTGCCCATTCCTTTGTTATGAGTTAATGATGTCTCTATTTCTGCCCTAGTTCAAATTGAGTCTTCGCTTGAAGTCAAGTCCAACAACACACCCTGAACTTCTATCTACAATTATATGAGTGTGTGTGTGTGTGTGTGTGTGTGTGTAAGTTCCCCTAAGTGGGAACATGATTGACTAATGGTCTGTTTACTTACTTGAATTTTTCAGCAAGATTTTAGTCAATCAAGAAAAAGTGGTTTAAAAGAATCTTTTGTGCAAAAAAAAAAAATCCAGTATAACAAGGGTGATAACAAAATACTTATTTCTTTTATAAGAATAAACTTCTAATCTTTAGTCAATGACCCCCTTATCCAAAGTCTAAAAGTAACAAAATAATTTGAATGATGTCTATATGCTTCATAGTAGAATTTGATCTATCTTTCTTTTCACAGAATGATTGGTAGAAAGTTTTCTCCTGTTTCCTATGCTGGGGCCGGAAAATATTCCTCCCAGTTTATATGAATGAAATTCTCATAAATAAGATAAGCAGCAGGTCTTGACCTCTCACTTACAGACTTTTATAATAGCTCTTTGAGTGCATCCCCTGTCTTGCATGAGAGCAAGGACTTTTTAATTGTGCAAGTGAATTTTTAATTTGGCCTAATGCACTGGGCTATGTGCTGTGTCCTAGTAGTTAGTGACATGTACTTGTTAAATGAAATGAATAGAAGATTGGCAGAAATCAGACAACTCATTTTTCTCCCCCCCCAAAATTTAAATTCTCTCATCCTACTGTATGTGTAATTCCTTCTGTAGGAGGCATATTTATTATTCAGTTTATAAATGGTACAAATAGACTTTTTCTGTTTTCTGTGCTCCTCCCTTCTTGCTATGAAAAACAAACAGAAATAAAGGCAGCAAAAAGAAAGAAGGAAATAAAAACAGAAAAGGAAAAGGCGTGCTCTGCACTGTGGGTTTATTTACAGTCTCTTGGTGAGCTGGAAGGAGACACAACATCGTGGGGTTGATGGATTGGTGAGAGCTAGTGCCAGATGTTGACCACGACAGGTGCATAATAAAAACACCCTTTGTGGTTTTTCCCTGAGAATTCTAAATATATTTGGAAATAAGGAAAACATCTGCTTGGTATTTCTTTCATTGACAGGCTGCTATAGCTTTTTGAACTGTGATTTAAAAAGAAAACACATTGAGGGAGCATTATTTTTGTGACATTGTGAGAGCTTCCTCTAAGTGTTGGTCACAAGCAAAATTCGAGCACACGTTTTGATACCATTTCATTTATTCAGTGGCTCCATTGTTTCTTACATTTCAGTCCATCTGTCTTTTGGTTCACAGCTAAAGTCAAGAATGCTTAAGAAAAATGGATCCACCCTATTTATTAGGACTTGAAGATTGCAAAGTTGTGCTGCAGAGTCGCCGCATAGTTAGCCTTCCTTTTCCTACAGCCTGGCCTCTGGTTACCATGGTTGTGCCAGCCTGTAGCTCAGTTTTTGGTGGCTAAGTTAAGGATAGGTAGGAAAGCCATATGAAGAATAATATGCTATATTTGGGATCAGTAGCTTCACCATAACCCTCAATGGTGCTCCCTAGACAAGCACCATGACCTGATACTGAAATGTTGAGTAGTTCCTGTCTCAGTCTATGCAGTTTTGAAGTCTCTAAGCAAGACTGTATGGAAAGAAGCTAGCAGCAACTTCTCACGGCATATGTACTCAGTTTGTCCAGTGGAACGAATGGATAAATGGAGATCTTTCTCAGAATTCAGAGTGCACAGACCAGTACAGAAGAGTGAGTCGTTGGTCCCTCGTGGCTGGCGATAATGTAGCAGGTGCAGCCTGAAACGGGCTCCTCTCATGGTGAGAGGGCTCCATCGCCCCTTTCCGTTAACCAAGAAAACCCTGATGCTTCTTTCCTATTTTCTAGACAATATTTGTATAACACCCCAAACCCAGGGCTATACTCCCTTTCTTTGGCTTCATCAGAATGTGTTGCACGTGGTCAAGAAAGCCTTGTTTACAACAAATTCTGCTCCACCTTTTAGAACATGGTGAAATGAGTGCATGCTAAGGGCTGTGCTAAGTGCTTACTGCTTAATGTTTTAGGTCATTAATTTTTTTTTCTTAAAAATTTTACCTTTTTATTTGAGAGAGGGAGAGAGAGAGGGAACAAGAGCACAAGCAAGGGGAGCAGCAGGCAAAGGGAGAAGGAGAAACAGGCTCCCTGCTGAGCAAGGAGCCCAACGTGGAGCCCAGGATCATGACCTGAGCTGAAGGCAGACTGAGCCACCCAGGTGCCCCAGGCCATTAGTTCTTAAACTGGAGATAATGTGGAAAACTTGGAGGCCTCTCAAAATTAACAGAAGAGAGTGTGACATCGGCAGTACATCTATGAGGTATGGAAACAGCTTGTATTGGCCTCCTTGATATTTTTTAATCCTTCCTTTCCCCATATTGGTCTCGGATGCAAAATCATTGTGTTGGCCTCATTGGCCCTCAGTCAGAGATCTTTGAGCTGAAATCTAGGTTTGGGCTTTGGGATTGTGAATTCTCTGACAAGACGTTCAAAAGTTGGAATGAATGAGTGTGTACACAGTTGAGCATGTTTCTGAAAAGGTTTTTATGGCTTCTAGCAAATCATCAGAAATGCCCCCGCCCCCAAATAGGTTAGAAAACAACTACTTTGGTATTAAAAATTGCTTTTCACTTTTTTTCTGCCTTTAGCAGTAATTTGGTACACTCCCCACATTCCTGTGTTGCTTTATACTGAGATTGCTTTTAGGAAAGGACTTCGTATTTGTCATCAACACCTTAGTGTCAATTTTAACATGTCTCTTCTCAGGAATAATCTTTTCTTTGTTTGACTTCTGACTGTGGAACTAAACATGTTATTGCCTGTTCCGGGACTATCAAGCTTTAGGAAGTGAGAGACGTGGTACTTTTGGGTCGGAAATTCTTCTAGATTGCTTGAAATCATGGAGTCACATTCCAGAAGACCATAGAATGTATAAAAGCCACACTCAAATTCTATTTTTCCTGGGGTGTTGAGAAAGCATCTTGGTGTTGTGAAAAAGGGCTGGTCTTTTTCTAACCAGCTGGCCAGTTTTGGCTTTATTTCCTGGATCCACCACTTACAAATGGTGTGACTGTGGGTAATAAATTTAATCTTTCCGAGCTTTAATATCGCCATCCATAAAATGTCAGCTAACAATACTTCCGTTATAGTGCTGCAAGGATTAGTAGTAATTTATGTAGTCTGTTTTATGACTCAGTAGCTGGTTGCTACAATGGATGGAAATAGCACATGGCGAAAACAACATGGTGAGGGAGGTGAAAAGGGTACAATAGTGATAGTAATAAGCTCTAATAAGTGTTTTACATATATTGTCTTAGGACTCAATTAATGCAATTTTTGGTCCCATTTGACAGATGAGGAACTGAGGGAAAAGCAGCTCAGTAATTTACACAAGGCTCTGCAGGGGCAGTTGGTGGAGCAGATGAAATCAATGAGCAGTCTCTTGAGCCTAATCCTAGCTTCTAGTCCAGACTACCTCCCCAGGTGATGACAACAGTCACAGGTGTGTGGTATACACGTTTAAGAATCTTCAGCTTTGATGATATTTCTTTTTGAATTTTTATGTTGCCTAGAAATAGAACTCTATAGAATTTCGCTAATGCGCTCACCATTATCTTATTCACAAGTTTTGCCCTGATATCAAAATAGGATTTTTCCCTTAATGCTTGCTTTTCAGTTTAGTAAGCAAACAGAAAACCAACTTGTTCGGAGTCTGTTGTTATATTCTAGGCATTGTACTTAGCTTACTAGCTTTGAAGCGTTGACAGGCTAGATGAAGAAACGCAGGCATACACAGATGACGGAAATATAAATATGGCAGGAGGTAAAAAAGTAGATGTACTGGGATGCTGTGGGACTATAAAGAAGGAGGTCTTTGGCCAACCTGGGAAAACAGGGTGCTTCCCAGAGGAGATGACCACAGTAAGTCTTGATAAGCAGGAAAACCCAGCGAGACCCAGGAAGGTGAAGAGGGGATTCCTGTCAGATGGAAGAGCAGGAGCTAAAGCACGGAGGCAGAAAACAGGATGGGGTGTGGGAGGAGAGAATTGCAAGAGAATTGTAAGATGCACAGGACTGCAAGCAGTTGGACTTTGCCGGATGTAGATGGACGTGGGTCGGAGCTGTGACAGGAGCAGACAAAGGGGCTCTGGGCATGCACGGTCACCCGCCCCCTCATGGAGGAGTTTGGGCTGTGGGCTGTCATTTTGTAGATGGTGGGGACTTTGGAAGGGTTTACGAAGAAGTGAAATGGTCAGCTCTCCCCGCAGTTCTCTTGTGGACCAGAGACAGGGGTTGGATTTATCTCCTGGATTTCCTTCTATCAAACAATATCTCTTATGGAAGCTTCTCAATCACTTATTTTTTTCCCTTTCTTTTCTCTCTCTGCTTTTCGTTTCTACAGTCCAAAGGGGTGATTAGAATTTCATACCCTAGAATGCGGTAACTTATGATAGCTTCTGTCCTTGGTTCTTTTTTTTCAATCCTCTCTCCTTATGTTTAATCTGATTCAGACTTCTATTTTACAGTAATGTCTGAGTGGGCCTCCTTCTCTGTCTAGCCCCCAGAGAACTGGCTTATGTAAACTTAGGGGTCCTGGGCTTTACCAGATATTCTGTTGGATTTCTCCCCAAGGTGAAATAAGAATCCACAAATCCCAAATCTCAAAATTATATTGTTTGCAGTAACGCCTAGAAAAAAAATGAAACCAAAGAACTTGGGAGAGTAATGTGTGGAGATAAGAGAGGGAAACTGCTCTTCATAAATAGAAAGCCTATGCTCCCTGGAGCGGAGAGGCTGAAGTGGGCCAATTTATACATAAAGCTCATAGTCAGCTTCTCAGTTGTCTTAATTATACATGGGGCACATATGGAAACTCATCCCCCTTGCACGGTTCAACTCTGCATGGCGAAGCACTGATTCTCAAGGGTGGGGGCAGGATGAAGGGCACCATGAAGGCCACTGACACCTCCCCATTTAGAGTTACCGCCAAAGTGAGTTTTACAATTGCTGGTAAGAATGTGTCACATCCCTTGGGTGCCTGTGAGTTGAGAACCACTGTAGGCATCCTCCGGTGGTGTACGCTGTGGCGCGCAGGGAAACCCACCAGAAACGAGGCATGATTCTGTGAAGTTGGCAGCCATGTTTCTCCCAGTTCCCCACTGTCAGCTGTGTTTTCTTTTGTGACAAAGGAGTGACTTATAGTAAGTCATAAATCAAAGGCTGTTCTCTCACTTTCACTAGTGTCTAGAAGGCAAGGACCATGTCTTATTTATCTCACTCTTCCCACCACCTCTCACAGGGCCTGGTACAGAACAATCGCCCAGCAAATGTACTGCAAAATGAATAAGAAATGATCTTGGGAGGGTGGTGAGCAAAAAAGACAAGATTGTGTAAACTTCTAATTATTTAAAACCCTGCATTTTTCTACCCAAATGTTTGAATTGGGCCTTTTATACATTAAGCATGTGGCTTATTTGGTAATTATTATTCTGTTACCTCACATTTAGAAAGCCTAGCATTATGAATGAAACTAATTTGAGGTCTCTCAGCAACTGTTGATTTTCAAATACTTTTTTCTTCCCTACAACAAATAATACTCTTTCGGGCATATTTTTCCCCTATTTGGGTTCTTTTTTTTTTTTTTAATTTATCTTGATGAACTTAACAACAATAATCTGACAGTGAAGACGTTTAAATCACGCACTTTAGTGCAATTCCCAGAGCTAGAGAAGACAGGCCACTGTGATTGAAGCAATGGATTGAATCTCTGCGGCCAGATGGCAGTTGAAATATAATGGGCTTACAGCCGTCAGCCACAGCTAGAGATTTGCACGCAAAGGGTAAGCCTTTCAGTGATGGAAAATGGAAAGCTGGGTGGTTACTTAAAATTCACGCATTGTTCCTAGTGGTTTATAAAGGCTAAAAGGAAAACTCCATCCATGCAAATTCTGTTTAGGATTGTATTTGTAATGGAACTGCATAAAAATGTACTGCTTGCACCCTGGTACTATTGCTATTATATACAACACACACAACAAACACACACACACACACACACACACACACACAGTGTTTGATCTTTAAACACATACATCTGAAATGAGAACCAGCATTATGGTTCTAAATCTATGATGTTTACATGATTTTGTTCTGATTGTTCTTGACAAACACACAATCAGTGAGAAATGGCTTCCTGCATCCCCAAAGCTGTAAAGTATAGGATTTCAGAATTTTCTCTGACTGATTTGATGTTCCCTATTGTGCTGTGTGCTACAACTGGTTCAGAGCAAAAGTACTTTGAATTTCCTACTCCATGTCAAAATAGCCCTGGAATAATGTAATTCTTGATAGGATGAAGCTGTTCTCCATGTTTCTATAACTTCTGTTCGAGACTGCATCTGGATCTGTTCAACCATGGTCAATGTTTTTGAATGCCAGATGAGAGCTTCAGAAGAGCCCCTTGGGGAGGGAGATATGACATTAGCCATGCTCGGCTAATATCAGCTCAGGAAGAAGAATATATCTGGCAACACATTTATCCTGATAAACATGATGATAGGGAAAATTTTTGTTTAAGCATTGGCAGCATGTATTTCCTGCTACATCTGTATATGGCTGTCAGGTCACATAAAACAGGCCATAACAGAAGACAGTTGCAGGGAATAGGTTATGTAATGAGATTAAGCCAATGAAAGTCTGGCATCCAGCTGTAATTCCACTAACAGTGTGGAGAGTCTGCTTATCCACCCAAGTCAAGGGTATTTTTTTTTTCTCTTTGGTCACTGTTCCTGAAATTACATTGTTATCCCCTTCAGCTGTTCAATGAGCTACTGGAAAGAAGAATAAAATGTATAAAAACGGGAGGAAAAGGAGAAAGGCCTCAGGCTATGGAATTCATGGCTGGAGAACTCAAGATTTTTATGCAGGTGAATTTCCTAAATAGAAAAGGACCACAGGGTCTTAAGCCATTCAGAAATAAATATGCCATTCTAAGTTTATGATGTTCACAAAATCCTATAGGATTGCAACTCTCATTCTCACAAATATGGGACACTCGTCTTTAGAACAGCCTGAAAAATCATTCAAATGAGGGAGATATCAAAAACTACGGAAGCAGGGATTCCGTAAGTGTAAGTTAGTAGGTTTTCCATCACTTTAGTTTTACAATTTGACATTATTAAGGCTTATATATAGGTGCCTGCCAGCACAGCTACCACTAAGAATCTATCAGTATTTCCATTATAAATCCCATTTTTCAGGGGTTAATAACTTGGTCATAAAAATTCGCTGCAGGCTGAAATCAAGTCTTGAGGGGAAATCTTTTTTCTTAATCTCAACAGAAGAGTTTGTTCATATTTCTGAGACTAAGATGGTCAGAGGCCAGGAAAGGTAGATTATGTATAAGATTATTTTTTAATGTATAAAATTTTCGTTTCTGAAAATTTACCACCAATCCTGGGGTTGTTGGTATTTTATTTGTTTGTTGACTTGCCTTTTCTTCTTCTTTTACCTCCTCCTCCCACCCCCTGCACCCCCTCTCATCCTTCTCCCCTCTCTTTTTCTTACTGTATTGTGGTCCTCCTGGAAATTAATCCTTCTAACGCGATCAACATATGGACGTTGCTCAGTGGAGAAGGAGCAAAGAAGTCAGATTTCTAGGAACATTCATCAGAAAAAAAAGCTCTGGGCTCCTTTTCATTCTGGCTCTTTATAATCTTCATTACTGACACATTCTTTGCAGAAACAGTATAAAGTTACCTAGTAGTTGGGAAAACTGTAACCTCTTACTCTGTGGCTAAGTGAGAAAACGGATCATCTCGCAATCTTTTTTGCCAAACCAGCAAGCAATTTATCAACTTTCTCTGCATTTATCAAATGCATTGTAACTACGAAAAAGTGCCATGTTCGAATGAAAATGGTAAGGAATGAAACAATTCTAAATTTTTGTCGTCACCCGAGATCTTTTAGCTCTAGTTTAATTTCTTCCGGGGCCTAATTCTCTGGGCATATTTTAGTAGGCAAAGTCTAGTCTACTTTTGGAGCAAACTATTTTTTCTACAGTTATTTATGCAGGATTGAAAGTCCCTTTTCTCTTTTCCTAGAGGAGAAACAGTCAACCCACCCTTCATCAGAAACCACCGAGCTATTAAAAATGTAGGGCTAGGGATCCCTGGGTGGTGCAGCGGTTTGGCTCCTGCCTTTGGCCCAGGGCGCGATCCCGGAGGACCGGGATCGAATCCCACATCGGGCTCCCGGTGCATGGAGCCTGCTTCTCCCTCTGCCTATGTCTCTGCCTCTCTCTCTTTCTCTCTCTGTGACTATCATAAATAAATAAAAATTAAAAAAAAATGTAGGGCTACTTTCCATGCAGTCTTAACTGCAATGAGTAGAAGAGAAAGGACAAGTGCTCAGATTTAACTGTGAGAAATAAGGGCAGGACAGTTTCAAACCTTCTGTATTATTTTGGTGAATTTGACGATGGGGGAATTAAGGAAGTGCTGACACATACTGATTTCTAGAAGCATAAATATTCTCAGTTCCAATTCAAAGCTCTCCATTGGTGTTCAGGTCATTTTGACCTGTGTATTTCCACCCTCTCCTACTTCTAGTGCCTTGTCTTGACTTTCCAGGTTCTTCCTTTTTACATATCTGTTGCTACCCTGCCTCCTGTTGCCCCTCCACACTTCCTTGGCTAACCTGGCAGACCCTCAAGTTTCAGACACTGAGGGATCTGGGGTGCCTTGCTGCCCCCTACTGGTTACAAAAGACTTGGGTTTGGGCTTTTAAGACCATCCTACATTTTTTAAATTAGTGCCAACTTCTGAGAAGTACTTCCTCCTGTGAAGCTTTCTATAAAATAATTTTTTCGATGTATGTCAATATTACGTAGTGATTGATGCTCCTTTATAATTAGTGAGTTTTCAAAAAAATGTTTACTTTGACTTTGTTTTCCTTTAGAAATTTATACATTTCTCAGTTCTTTTCATGCTCTTTTGCTAAAACTGGCACCCCATTAGTGAAAATGAGGGAAAAGTTTTTACACCAGAATTGTATTAGGATTTTCTTTCCTTGTACACTTACACCAAATAATTGATTTCTTTAAAAACAAACAAACAAAAAGGTTTATTTGAGAGAGGGGGGTGGGAGGAAGAGAATCTCAAGCAGACTCTGTGCTGAGTGGAGCCTGACACAGGGCTCGATCTCACAAACCTGAGATCGTGACTTCAGCTGAAATCAAGAGTCAGATGCTCAACCAACTGAGTAACTGAGTTACTGGTAACTGAGTCATCCAGGTGCCCCCACCCCAAAGAATTGATTTCTTATGGCTTTGAATGTAGTTCTTTCTCTAAATTGAAAGCACACCTATGGAACCTGCATACTGCTTCCTCAAAACAGTTTATTTGACTAGTGGATTAGTCTATTTGAGCTGCCCTAACAAAATACAAGGACTGGGTGGCTTACACATACACATGTTATTTTCATAGTTCTGGAGGCTGGAAGGGTTGGCTTCTGATGAGAGCTCTCTTCCTGGCTGGAGATGGCTGGCTTCTAGCTAAGGAATTTTGGTGTCTCTTTCTCCTCTAATAAAAACAGTAAGTGAGGACTCTACCTATGACCTCATTTAACCTCTTATCACCCTTTCAAAAGCTCTATTTCCAAATGCAGTCACATAAAGGATCGGGGCTTCAACATATACATTTGGAGGGGGGGGGTACAGACACAAACATAGCAAATGATATGATATGTGGATTTTAACAATTTTAACTGATTTTCAACTAATACATCAAATTATTTTTTAGAAAAATCTCATACCAAGGGTCAAGAATAAAAGGGAAAGGGATTAGTATTAGAATGATAAGTGATCCTTACCATGGTGAACAGATAACACAACTGAGAAAATGAAATCAAATCAAGGCTGAAACAAGGAGAAGCAATTAGAGTTCAAAGTACTAAAACATTATACAGCCTTTAATCATGAAAGAAGTTCCAAGTGTGGACTGGAATAACCAGAGAAAGCTTCTAGGAAGAAATTGTATTTAGCTTCCTACTGAAAGATATGTGGAGTTTTATTAACTTCAAGGGAGGGGTAAGAGTAAGAACATTTTACCACAAGGAAGGCTCTGGCTTCAGAATGAATACAAAATATGCAGTACCTTTTGAGGAGCCTGGCATGACTGTCAGAGAGGACATTTAAAGACCTTCTACAATAAAATGTTATTATTTAACATTCCCTGAGTATCCATGGAGTGCTGGTTCAGAATATACATGACATGGTCTTTGTTCTTTGGAAGTTTGCTATCAAAGACCATAATACTCAAGTCTGACAACTTAGTGGTTCCAGAATTTGCTTAAACTTCTCTTATTTTCCCACCAGGCGACCACTCCTGACTAAGGCAGCGGGTTAGGTGTCTTGGGCTGAAGCATACTGCAGAGTCATTCATGTTAAGTTTAGGGAAAAAACCAAAACAAAACAAAGAAACCTCTTCCTCCCTTTGTTTTTTCCTTTGATTGGTTGCAAGGTCCAGAATCATTAAACAGCATCCAGTGGAGCCCTTAGCCATTCCAGAGGACGAAGGGTTGGAAACACCGATTGGTTTGAAAATCTTGATATTTAATACTTCCTATAGCTTCTCTGTAAGTTCCACTCAACAGTTCACTCATTCATTTCTCCACCCATTGGGAAAACAGGGCTGAAAAACAATTCATAACACTAAATTATAAATGTTAAAGACACACGCAGCTCTACCTACTAGCATCACCTGTGGGCAGAGCCTATCACCCTGTGGACACTGACATATTTCTAATTACACCATCTCTGATCATATACATGCCCTGGGCTTATCAGTAATAACACAAAATATCACCATGATCAAAATAAGTCTATAATTTAAACTGGATTTTCTATCACTATCAGCATCAGGCAAAAGTTTTTTGTTTTGTTTTGTTTTTTTAAAGAAATTGTGATGTAAATCCTATCTCCTTTTGCAGGATCTGGTCTAGAGGAACAACTGTGTGGTTGAAATTTGTTTTTGATTTTGTCTCTTATTCCAAAATAATTTTCCTCCCTTCGCGGAGCCTCTTCCCAGGCCAGATTACTGCATTTCCCTGTACTCTCACTCCGACTCTCCCCCATTCATCAAAGAAAATGTTTGTTATCAGTCATGTAGAACCTGGTATGAATTTAAGTCATGGTGCTATCTCTCTCTGGGGGATTTATATTTTTGGATTTATCTATAATTCTGGAATAAATGCCTTTGTCTTCTATAAAATTTAGAAGCTTTAGGCATGAGCATAGCAAAGGATCTGTTTTTGAAGTTAAGGAGATTTTTCTGTTGCTGTTGAACTCTTTATTGAGAAGATTTGTATCTAAATTGCAAAAGTTTCCCAAAGTTAGGGATTTATGTAAAATGAGAGGTCAGAACTGCAATTAAGGGACAGATTAGTAAGGTATCTTGGCGATGTGAAAATGAAACTAATATGTATTGGGTGTCTATTATATGCCAGGCAATGTGCCAGGCATCCTCACATTTCGTGAGCTTATTTAAGGCTGCCAGCAATTCTGTAAATTCTTCACCCCACTTTGCCATCGAGGAAATACAGTTCTGGAGGTTAACTAAGTTTCACAAATATCCTGCAGCGAGGAAATGAGGAAGCCATGTCCCTCTGGCTTTGAAGTCCATCATCTTGGTGCAGGGGAGACAAAAGTTGTCAGAGTACATGACATTTGAATGTCTGATTTAGTTTGTTCTATTAAAAATTTGCTTTGAACATTTTGAATTAAATTCCTGTGATCACAGAATGGCATGTACTTTGCACCACACACAGCACCTTGCTGGTCTTTGTTATGCAGAACCAAGATGAGTTGCCTTCAGAAAAATTTGCAATTCATTTCTTTGGTCAGAAACCGTCTATACCAGGAGGGAAAAGCTATAATACAGAAATCATAAGGTTGTTCAAGAACTCCCTCATACATAGTTGGCATATGCTTTTTTCTCACAGATTTTATTTTTTTGTGCAACACTACTGTCCATTCCAGATAGTCATTTGATTCTCATAGAATACTTTAATTGTTTTCTTTTTTTAAATTGAAGTATGATTAACATACAATATTATATTGGTTTCAGGTGTACAATATAATGATTCAACAATTCTATACATTACTCAGTGCTCATCAAGGTTTCACCTCCTCCCCTACTTCCTCTCTGGCAACCAGCATATAGTTGGCATTTGTAACATTCCAACTAACCCCTGGAAATGAATAGTTTTGCACTAATTCAAAGTAAGCCAGACAAAGTCAACCCACACAGTCATATGGTTGGAGTAATCATACATCTTCGACCAAAAATTGGGACACACCAATGGACCAAATATTTGAAATTATGGCTGTCCCATTATTCCAGAATATATGATTAGCCAGTTATGTGTTAGAGGATAATTTTGTATTTCTTCTCAATTAAACTTAACTGTAGATTCACTTGAGGATGTGAGACGTAATGTAGATGTACTTGAGGATATGTAAAACATAATGTTTTACTGAATGAATCTGCCCATTTTTAAATTTGACTGAGAAATAAAGAGAAAATCAGGTGACCAATTGACAGAAACTATTACTTTATCAGTTGTAGAATAAAAATTCATTTAGTGACTCCTGTGCTAAGTTAATTTTCTTAGGAAATATGTAGACCGTCTTGGAATTCTTAACAGTAAGAATGCCTAAGCAGTATACTGAAGGGAAGGAAAAACAAATCTTGTTGAAATCAGCAAATGCCCTGACTTATTTTCTAAATTAAAATCATCTATGTGAACCAAGACCAGTTTGAATCCCCATTTTGGTGCCGAGAAGCCCATTTTGTATATCACTTTCAAAAAAGCTTAAAATAGAAAGTGTGATTGTTTTTCCAAGTTACATTAAATTAATGTGAATAATAACAATAAAGCTTAATAACTTAAAAATGTGTTTTCTTTAGGTGTGTGCTTTAGAAAGCATTGCAATTTTCTTCGAAATGCTAATCTAGAAAAGCAATAAGAAATATATTGTTAATTCTTGATTATTCACTTATTCAGCATGAATGCCCTAATATGAAGATACTATAAGTTCTTTGCTCTGCCTATTTTCCCTCTGGTTACCTGCCCTGGAGTAATCCTCTCTGTTTATAGTGGTGGAGAACAGAAATAGGTAGGGAAATGAAATAGGAATGCACTCGGGGCTTACCTTGTCCTTGCACATGATGGTGGTAGGGAAACAAGTGGAAACAGGTACATAATATTGGATTTGGGTTTTCTAGGGGTTCATGCGGTTTGTGTTTTCAATTTGGCATAAATAGAATCTAGGCTCTGACAATGTAATTTATAAATTTATCCATACCATTACAAATGTTGGCCCTATTAAAATGTATTTTTAAATGTTATGACAAAATATTCCTGCCATCTTTAAAAAACAGACTTTGATTGATTTGCAAGTGCCCAGGTCACTTTAAAAAGAATCTCCAGTAGTCTATAGAAAGTAACATTTATGACAGCGTGAAACTCAAAGAAAGAGAATTTGGGGGAAGCTCGTTCAATAACTTCCAGGGTAACATGGCTGCCTACTGTGTGTGCTTCTTTCATCTCATTTCTTACTGCCATAGCCTTTCAAGGAAGAAGATAATGTATTTTTGATGGAAATAAAAGCAGAGAAAGCAGTGTAAGAAAGATGTACTTTGAGACCTAATTGAAGTGCTCTTGAGACAAGTTTGTGCTTTTCGGCCAATAACTTGTGAGCAGATTTTCAACTCCCCTCTCAAACTGGGATACATCGAACAAAAATTGTTGTGGTATTTTTATATATCAAAAATATTTTACACGAGCTACTTTTTAATCACCAAGGTAGAGGAAACTCAAGATGAATGAGTGAGTCTGTAGTCACATCAGAAGCTGAGTGTGAGGAGTGCAGTGTGAGGGGCACCATGGCCAGTGGAAGACGATATCCTGGAAAGGCCGTGCCTGAAGGGTGGCTTTAAACTCACTTGTGCCTTGGTGCAGTTGTTGCGGACCAGAGAGCTGAGAGAGCCAATAGAGAGGGAGAAATCATCACTAGGATCAAGAGAGATCAGAACAGGGGAAACGTGGAAACTTCCCGGGCAAGGTGAAGAATAAGAGGGAAGATCTCTGAGCTGGGAAGCTGGTCATGAAGGAGAGAACAGCGTGTCATTAAGGATTTAATCAGGAATGAATAACTTTTGGCAATTTACATTCACAGTGACTCTCACAGCCTCTGGGCCATGGTACTCTTGTATGAACCACCGAGAAATCTCATTATAAAATATGAAATACATTTTTTTAAAAAGCAAGAAAAATGAAGTTGAAAAGATTTGTGCCACGTATATAGGTGGAAGTGGTATACAGCTTGTTTACTAGTGAGATTGAAAACTTTCCACAGCTGTTTCAATTAATCTTATTTTTTCCCCCTTAGGAAATATTGTTTACCTCCTGTTTACTGATCACATATTACATGTAAAGTAGGGTGCCAATGTTCTGGAGGTGGCAGTGGAGAAATAAAAAGTATGACAAATCTCTTCTCTTAAAGCCATGCACTTGGCTGTATGTGCAACAGAATAATGTGAAGGAGGGAAGGATGAGTCTGAGGAAGAGGGTAGGGAGTGCTAAATGCAGACACACTTCAAAGCAGCTAGCCTCAAGTTTCTAAATGGAACCACTGGTGAGTGGAACTCATATATCTCTTTTGAATTCTGTCCCAGGGGTCAATATTGGAGAATTATCTCTGGGTGTAGGGGCAGAAGAGCAGGCCAGATGGAAGATCCAAGAAGCCCTTGGAGACTCAGTGAATGCTTTATAACATGCTTATCTGCTGGCTCATCAGTTAAAAGCGTCAAGAAAATTTCAAGTTTGACTTGTGATGAGATGAAACAGTGCTCTGCCAAGGAGGCCCTGTAAAGGGCTCACTGAGGGCTCCTACCTTCATTTAGGAGATGTGCTCACAGTGGCTACACCTAGGGCCGCTCGCTGAGGGTCTTCCTTTGGTAGGGAAAGCAAGTTCTGCATTGAGTAGACATTTTACCCTCCCTCTGGGCTTTGACAGTGTGCCCAGCCTTCTGTGGGATGAATCAAGTTTGGTTACTTTCCCACAGTCTTTGATTAATGAGCAGGACCACTCATCCCTTTCATGATCATGTTAGTGACTTTCTCAAGGGCTCTCAATTGGAGAAGTCAGCAGATGGCTGGGAAATACCCACCTGCTATTTGCAGCCCTTATGAGGCTTGTTAAGCTGGTTCTTTCAGGAATCTCATGTGGACAAGAGTAACCACCATGCTACCTTAAGCATATTTTCTAAATCCCATTTTTAGCTCTTGGTTCAACAATCAAGTGGTTGAATAGGTTGAGTGAAATATTTTGCAGTTCCCTCTCTGAGGTAAACCTGGTTCGACACTTATTATATGAAGACAGAATTATATTACAGGCTTAGTAGTGATAATGTGGATATGAGACTTGATGCATCTGCCCGAATATGAAGTTAACCTATCAATCAATCATTCTCTGAATTAAGAATTGTATAGTGGAGACAGCGCCTAGATTCTTTTACTGAAAATCTCATTTATTTATTGCCAGGGTGCTTCTGGGTTTTCCAATGAACTAAATCATAGTTTCCTTTAATCTGCAAAATGGGGACTAAAAACAGCAAGCCGGCTTACTTCACTGGGTTATTGTGAATATCTAAGAACATTGCACAAATGAAAGAATTTACAAACTTAAACATCATACAGGTGTGAAGACTTATTGTCAATAAGTGGCACACACAGATGACCTGGGGTGTTTCTAACACAGCTCTAGGTGCTTTGGAAGCTACTAAAGAGAGAAATGTGGCTGCTGTCTTCAATGTCTGAATGGTCCAGAAAATTGAGAGCAGCATAAGATACTATCTAATCAAGACCTAAGGGGGCTGCTGCAAAAGAAGTGTCGTCAGAGTTTAGAGGAGAATGAAAGGGGGAAAGGGTTAATGTGCAGACTGATGACATTAGGAAGGAGGTAGGCATTGAGCTGCACCTTGAAGAAGGGAAATGGTGGAGTTGAGAGAACTGACGTTCAAAGAAGCTGAAAAGAATTTAAAATTCTAAGTTCAATCTTTTCCCCAAAATGTCCTTTACCTGCTATATTCACTGTCAAACTCCTTATTTTTAAGTTAACCTCTTTCTGAACCTTAGGAACTCTTCTCTGTTCTCGAATGGAATTGATCACTCTCTCCCTTAGTGGTTCCTATTCTTAAAAATATATATATTTGCATTATTGAAGGTATCTCTTTGTGTGGAAACACTGGGGTGATTAAGTATCGTTTCTGAAAGGAGACAGATCTAGGTTCCAGTCTCAGTTTTACTGCTGACTGGCTCTCTGACTTTGGGTGAGTCATTTACACTTGACCGTTTGAACAAGGTCTCAGGTCTTTCATCTGTTAGCTGGAGACGGTAATACCAAGATTCTGGACAGTAAATAGGGAATAGTGTCTCAGTGCATCCTACATGTAGTGAACATTTCAAAAATGATGTCCATTGTTAATTTTTATGGATCTGTTGCCCTTGTTAGATAGTATGGTGCTCTCATCATGCTTTCCTTCACATACAAGCACCTAATATGGGGCCAGGCACATGGCAGGTACGTGATAAATATTTGAACCAAAATGATCATTCAAGATAGAGATGGCATTTTAGGAAATGGCAGCAACAAAGACACAGAAATGGAAGTAGGGTTCATCAGTGTGAACGGCAGTGGAGGAGGCAGTGGGAAGGAAGAGTCTATGAGAGATTCCTCTGATCTGATCAGAGGAAAGATTTATATGGGGGAATAAGTTATGCTGGATGGATTGTTAGGGCACAGGAAGAGGAGGATCAGGAGAAGGAGTTTGGATTTGATGTGATGGGCTATAGGGAGTCATAGTTTTTGTGAAAATGAGTGACATCACGAAAATGATGAGAAAATCGGTTAAGACTTTAATGATCCAATAGCAAATTACTTTAGATATTCCATTTACTATGACCATTTATGACTACAGGTTTCTGCCATCTTACTTGATTATAAGAGAGACAAGTCAGTATTTTTCTCTTCTTCCTGAGTTTTTAAAGAAAAAATAAGCATTATTCTTTGTACTATAAATGTCCGTGTGGTAAGGACTCCTTTAAATCAGTGAAAGTACTCCTTCTGAAGACATTGAAGGGTGTCTCAATGATAATGATTAATGACTTTAAAACACCCATAAATCTTTGAGGAATGAGCAAACTACTATTAGGACCATATGTTGCTCTCATTCTTCACATGGAACTTCTATGAAAGTCACCAGGAGTTCAGGGGAATGATGAAGACAAGCATATGGCACTAGATCTGAACTAAATTAATAACAGTATGAAAACACAGCTAAATTGTGATAATCCCCCTTGTTATCCAGCTTTTTTCTTTTCCAGACAGCCTCGTGGTGTATAGTTAGCACCGAAAAGACACTTGTTAAATGGGGAGAACCGATGTGTGAGAAGAAGCCATGTGGCATATCTTTTGAAGCAAGCTGAAGAGGCAGTGATTTGGGGCTTCTTTGCTCAGGACCGCTATGGAGTCAGTCAGAGATCAAAAAGGAGCCTAAACCTGACTATGCTTTAGGCACTGCATCTGGCTCCATCCCACACCGTTGCCATAGTCACCCATCTCCTAGCAACAATGAACAGCATTTTCATGTCTCTTAAGTGACAAAGCATGTGAGTAAAACACATGAATGTAATTACAATAGGCTAATAATTGGAGAGGTTACCTCGTGGTTAAAGTTCACTGCGAAAATCCATACGAATCTTTGGTTTCATGATTTGTTCTCTCCTGTGATGGGTTTTAATAAGAAAACACCTTGGCTCGAATTGAGGCAGCTCCACAGCATGCTTTTGAATCTAATGACTGCAAATATCCCTATAAAGACTGTGACAAAAGGGAACTTTGTTTTAAAAAGTGAAAAAGCACTTAGTTTGAATAACCTGACCATCATTATCTAGAACTCTGAACAGAATGTCCTGGAGGTGGAAAAACCCTGGCCTTGGGGCTGGGAAGAAGGAATATTCCATCCTAACACACTCAGGCTCAAACAATCCATTAGCAGCCTTTGCCATGAGCAATGAGTCTCAATTGAGGTCACTAATCAGAAGCAGTAAAGACAAAATAGAGATAAAAGGGAAAGGCTACATGTGTCATGCTTGTCCTTGAGGCAAAGTTAAAAACAAACAGTGTGGCACTTCTTAGGGTATCTTTAGTTGTTTACTTCTAAATGTTTGTGTCATATTTCTAATAATCTCTATCTAAATATTCTGTCCAAAGAAATCCATTGAGATACCAGCCTCATCTTTAAAAAAATGTCATAGCCTTGAATCCTAATAAACCTCGCTGTTAGGCTGACCTACGTGCGTACAATGAAAATTCAGGAGAGTTTAGACTTCCCCAGAGAAGTTGCAAACAAAGAAGTCAACGCCCATTTTCATTTTAAAAAGGCATCTTGTGTATTATTGACAAGATCTATTGGCCACATCCCATGACCCACTTCTTCAGAAATAAGAATGTACATGTCATGGTATGAACACTGCTTTGCCTGATTTTTGTATCAGAGCCTGTGCATTTGGTAAATGTCAACCAAAGAGACCCCCTGTGGGAAGTAGATTCTGGAATGTCACCGAGAGATTGCACTGGAGGGGAAGTAGAGCAAGGGGGCACTGCCTCCCAGATGGACACACAATCCCCACACCTCGGCAGGCCACGAGAACGTGTTTCCACGTTGCATGCAGAGCAAGCTTAGCTGTGCTAACTGCTTCGTGAAAGGAAAATCCTCCTGAAATTAAATAATCAAAGAAGATAGGTGAGTGCTGATTTTGTGAAATAAACAGTGATTGAGGAAAGAAGAAAACCCAGCAGGACTCAGCGTGAAGCAAATTAATTCATGTTGGAGATTTACTCTCCTGAAGAAATTAAATTGCCCACTTCCTAATCAGCACAGTTCTTGGCATGCTGTTTCCCTCTCTTTCTTCCTAAATTTGTTTCATGTTAGAGCTCCTTAATTTTTCACTCCACTATTCTTAAACTTAACAATTTGAAGCTCCAGTTC
The DNA here is from genome assembly GCF_905146905.1 of Nyctereutes procyonoides. NCBI lineage: Eukaryota > Metazoa > Chordata > Mammalia > Carnivora > Canidae > Nyctereutes > Nyctereutes procyonoides. The sequence goes on along the minus strand of NW_026575148.1, from coordinate 12,610,857 downwards.
TTTGTGTGGTTCTCTGAAGCTGGACATTCAGTGGGCATTGCCATTTATTTGTTTCAGAAAAGGAAATGACTTTCCAGTCATCTCATTTTGTTTATTCCATTTGCCTCTGTTCCAGAAGAGAATAGAAGGAGACACCAGGGCTACTGCGTCTCTTCTGCATTGTGCACCTGAATGGCTTGGGGGAGAAGCATGCTTCATCATACTAATTTGGAATTCCTGAAGGAAAACCATATCTCAGTGTTCATTCAGCGTATATAGCTGCTCAATGTAAATACAGATTGCTGGGTTCTTTCCCCATTCTTCTCATCCTGCAGCAAAAGAAAAAAAAAAGCACAAACTGTTGTTCTTCCAGTTAAATCTGCACACAGAGGAAGATGTCAACACACATTAAAACTGAAACCACATTTGAGAAGACACGCAGAACTTTTGCAAATGCCACTGCTGTTTATAGAGCTCGGAGCTGGAGGGGATATCATATGTTTTTCAATCTGTTTTTTTTTTTTTTTTTTTTTACTCTTCTGCTGTCTTAAAATAAACCATATAATTCTTGTTCTTGGCCTTAGAACGTGAGTTATGCCATCAGTCTGGTGTGATTCATTTGCTAAAATATTCCGGTGATGAAGGTCTCTCCCTCCCTGTAATAACTGTTGTGGTACTGCTGGTGCCTGTGGAAGTCATTGTGTCCTTTGGAGGGCTGACAAGCAGGAAAGGGCAGCTATGTGGCACAGGCACTGGAGGATAATCAAAGCTGGTGAGATTTCATTTGAATCCTGTCTTCCTTACAGGCACAGTTGGCTGGTGGGAAAACTTCATTGGCACCACCTGCATACCAACTTTGATTTCAAACGGTGAGGCCAGATTTCTAAAAGCAAGGTATTGGAACATGGACCGTGCCTTAGAGTGGAAGCCAATATTCTACTTTGGTCTCTAAGTTGTGTATGTGAAAGCAAGTTTTGGTGAGGACTAACACGCCCAAGTGGTCTTCTTCCGCCTGTCGTATCTGGATTTGACTATTTTGCAGAAAGGCCTATTTGTGCGATATTAATACCTTTGGAGGCATTAATTACAGCTTCTTGTAACCACCAGAAGACAAAAGTGCCACCCTGAATAGCTAAAGAGCTGGGTTCCTGCCAGATATTGAAATTCTTAAAGGCAAGGGTGACACTCTTTTTGTCTCTTCATGGAAATTGAATCTGTTGCTGCTACTGTGGTTTGAAGGTGTTTTCATATTGTGAAAGATCATCCTCCAGACAAGGGATGGCTAGGAGGAGGCATCACTCAAGGAATGAACGAGGGGTGGTGAAATTAAAAAAAAAATCTAAGTCAGAAAAGACTTGGTCAGCATTACCAGAAAGGTTTTATATATTGGGAGGGATACCTAAATGTGTAAGACAGGAATTTGTGGTCTTTTGCAGGGTTATCTAAAAAGGGAAAGATCTCTGATTTGAAATGGTGTCTGGCTTGAGTCACTTGATGCAGTTTCCCCTATAGACCTGCTAAACGTTGTTAGAGACCCAGAAGAACTTTTTACCAAAAGCTAAGATGATCAGAAAAGCTAATGTCAGAATCGCAGATATATTTCTAACCAATAAGAAGAAGCTAGAGCTGGATGGAGAAAAAAAAATAGCAAGGTTACACACTGATCTCGGCCTCCACCCACCAGAAAGTAGTTCAGGTACTCCTCTAATGTGGGGAATTCTGCTTTTTTTTTTTTTTTGACTCTAATGCTCGTCCCTTTTTCACATTTCCATCCAGAAAGAGACAGAAGAACTAGCAGCACCCATTAAATCTGTTGATGAGGACAAGTGGAACATGGAACAAAAAGCTTTGGCAGCAATCCATGCTGGATGCTGGTATTTTTATAAACTTTATTAAATCAGAACCAGGCAGGAGAGGAGGTAGAGAATTTTACTTTGGTAGAGGAGCTCTGCTTTACAAAAATACCTCTGAGGCACTAGGATTGAGCTAACCCCATGCACATCAAAACGCTTCCCCACTGTGGATCTGAGAAGGAATGCAACCAGCATCTATGGTCTCCTTGAGGCAACAACCCTGGGTGATGTCTCCTTGTTTAATGAGGAGGAGTGTGGAGAGAGAGAAAGTTTTACTGCTTAGAAGAGAATTCCTGGGTCACGACTTAGGCCAGTATGCACACATTCAGCTTTAGTAAGTACCACCAACCGATTTCCCCAAGTAGCTGTACTCCCACCAGCAGTGTATGAGAGTTGTACTTGCTCTATATTCTTGTCAACTTTTGGTATTTTCTGTCTTTTGCATGTTAACTATTCTGTAGGATGGGTAGTGGTATCTCCTTGTAGTCTTAATTTGTTTTTCCTCGGTGATTAATGAAGTGGAGCATATCTGGTGAATTAATAGGACAATTTCTGAGACCATGGAGCCAGCTAACAGCCTAGTTCACCCAGAGGTAATTTCAAAATATTTAACAACCAGTAAGACAAAACATTGGCCAGTCGGAGTGAACACTGGCTTAGAGTGATGTTGTATGGTTTTGCATGCACTGGTTGTGCCATATGCTAGCTCCCAGTTGACGGATTTGTGCCAGGGTTGAGGGGTACAAGAAGGATGGCTGGGGAGGCAGGAGAAGGAGCTCAGGGTCATAGTGCAGCAGCCATCTGCAACCCATGAAGATTGTTTCAATATTTAATCAATTGCACAACCATAATGGCACATACTAGCTAAACATCAGCCATAGGTAATATATTTATATTTATACCCATGTTACATATAAATATAAAATAGATGATATAAAACCATATTTTATAGGGGATGGCATGTTTTTTACAGAGACGGTTTTGCTCCAGGTCACACAACTAGTACATGCCTAAGTGCCAATCCTTTCTTTGGGCTTAGAGATGTTGCAGATCTAATGTATATTTCAAGTCCACGTCACATGTTATGTATCTGGGTTTCCATGTTTTCATGTTACGTCAACATCCCCCAATAATCAAATGAAATTTTGCCTTCTATTCCATCAGTTTTCTTTTGTGAACAGCATCTTCTGGAATCCAGGGCAGGGACTGGATATCCTGGAGTCCACCAGTCATATTCTACCAAGTAGTCTCAAAACTTTATCAGTCCTCAGCAGATTACTTGACTCCCCAAGTCCCTGCCCATGGGAGGCAACTGTGAGAAAATAAGCACAGATCCCACGTCCTCATCCATAAATCCTGGAACTACATGTGTTTTTAGAATTAAAAAAATTTTTTAGTTAAAAAATTAATTCTGAAAAACCTCTCATGGGATTTGTGCAACATCTTAAATTCAAATGCTTAATATTTCCACAATAAAATGTATGAATATTCATACTTAGTGAGATCAATTAAATTTATAAATAGCCTCATGTCAGTCCCAGCTAAGCTCAGTTGCCAAATGAGTTTTGATGCCAAATAATAAACATATCTTTAAGGTTTCAGAATTTTTCAAATTTCATCATTGAGATAAGGGCTTTTGGAACGCTGATGGCCTGAGCCCATTTTCCCAAAAGTTAGCCATGTTCTATCCAGTAGACTAGGTAAATCAATGCCTTTGCAGTTGGTTTAATTCAATGGCAGATGCAGGTTTTGTGCATCCTGCAACTTCATTTGCTGAGAAAAGAAAAAGAATATGAAATTTCAAGTATAGAAAATTAGGCATGCAAATGAATATTTTTTTTAGAATGATAAATCACAATGAATTAAATATTTTTTTTTAAAAAACCAGAGAACAAATATCACAAAGACATTTTTAGGTTTATGGTTTTTGCTTCTACTTGGATGGATACTTTTTTCTTAATACACTTAAATTTTGGTATGCACAATAATTCTGAAAAAAATAATAAAAGGAGTCTGAAATTATGGAATGCACAAGAGCAAGCCGAATGTACGCTAGATTTAGTGCTATGTTGTAATGGGCCACATAATTTTGTAATCAAATTACTCATAGAATATACATTGAATAAATAAAGGTAGGCGCTTGGTCATAGAAACATTTTGCATCTTCAGGGCATTTTGTTGCCTTCATAGCATTTTTGCATGCCATTTCGTCTGGAACCTCTGGTCTTATCAGGACAATGCATTATAAATACTAATATGTGATCTAGTACATCAAAATTAATAAAATGTGACTTTACATATAGCTATATTTATATTTTGAAGTATTGCTTCAGGTTTGTCCATTACAAAGTCAGAAATTCTGGTAAGTTCTTTTTTGGACCATTCCATAAAAATGTGCATTTATAATAGTATAGGCTGTATTATTGATTATTTTTTCTGAGAAGAGAAAATTTCAGTTTTCATCAGTCATTGATGATAATTGCTTCTTATTGCAGTTCTACATGTCTGATGATGAGAAGAATTTTCCGTAGGCTAGTTTCTGGCTCTGGATTTTCAAACTTCACTTCTCAACAACTTATCTACTTAAATGACAATAAAACCTTTGTCCCTGTACCTTCCTGGAGATGAATCATCATTTAGTCATTCCTGGAAGCCATTCCTGCGTCAGAATGACTAGCAATGCCCAAACCTACGTACAGAAGTCATTGGGGGGCCAGGCTAAACCCATGTTAAGTGATTTTGCACCTCAAATTTCCTTTAGCTGGATCTCACTATGCTCATGGCTACTCCAGTGCCACCAAACACCCAGGACATGTGATGGAGAGGAAGTTGGAGTGGAAAGGGACAACACTGTTAATTGGTTGTGGTTAAAATTATTTTGCAAAATTTCAAATACAAGGCTTTACTGAAACCTGTCAGGGTCACGATGGTACCCACAAAAATGAAGGGCTCTGAAGATCGAAGTTTCATTAGCTTTACAAATATCTTCCCATCTTTCTCCTAAGGAATAGCTTAGACTGCTAGGCTGGAGGGGTTCACGTATGTAGTTTGTAACGAAACATCCTAGTTGTTTCTTCTTCTTCTTCTTCTTCTTCTTCTTCTTCTTCTTCTTCTTCTTTTTCTTTCTTCTTCTTCTAGGTCATGAGAAATATGAACAGCTGGAGTTGAACAAATCCTTTCACAGCTATTCAGAGTTGAAATGAGTTAAATGGGTCTACCCAAAGCTTAATGCCAGACACTACACAAAGCTCTTCTGTGGGATACTGCGAAGCATTATTATTTCACTAAGAGAATGGTGGCAGAGGACTTTGGGAAGTTTTTATACAATCTGTACCTTCACTCTATGATTACAGTGTTCCTGTGGCAGCTACTGCCTCAGGAGAGGGGCAGTACCCACAAAGCCACTGCTTGTCCTGCCATCTCTGTCTCTGTCCACATATTACTGTATCGCATAGCAATCCTTGTAGAAAAGAAGCTAAAATATGAGGGTACTAATGCTACAGTCCTTTTCCTTTCTGATTCTTTCAAATAGGCTTCCTGACAGCAGTGTTGAAATAATTCTGTTAAAACTTCTCATTCTTTCTGTTACCAGAAGAGCTGCCTCTGTGGTTGGATCACATGGCAAAGGCAGGTTTAGAAAGACTTTGCATACTATTTACATACAGCTCTTCAAAGATCAGGAAGGTGGTAGGGGAATCAGTGTCTTCCCTTGTAGACCTTGTACCTAAATCCCGCACTTTATTTTTTATTTTTTTTAAATTTTTTTTAATTTTTATTTACTTAGGATAGTCACAGAGAGAGAGAGAGAGAGAGCCAGAGACACAGGCAGAGGGAGAAGCAGGCTCCATGCACCGGGAGCCCGATGTGGGATTCGATCCCGGGTCTCCAGGATCGCGCCCTGGGCCAAAGGCAGGCGCCAAACCGCTGCGCCACCCAGGGATCCCAATCCCGCACTTTAAACCATAAAATGATGGTCCAAATTCTCACTGGAAACTTGGTAAATATATCATGATTTACAAAAAGTCTTGCATTTATTAAGGTCTTTCCCTAATAAGATCCAATTACAGAAGAAGCATTTATCAGGTTATAGTTGAGAGGTCGATAAAGAAGCACAACCTGTAAAGATTTATATTTAGGTTGAGTAATAGACAACTGAAGTGTAGTTGCATAATATTCCACAATCACAGATTTAAGAAAGTTCTAAATTATGATATCAAGTTATCAAAATATCTTGTATATAATTATACATTTAAAATAATTAACATCAATTATTAATTTATAAATTAAGAAATTAAGAAAAAGTACTTTTAGACACTTATGCAACATGTTCTGTTTTTACAGGTCAAGAAACCATGCTTAGAGCTATTTGGGCACTGCTTAATGAACCGATGGGTTCATTCAGCAAATTTTAAAGTTAGCAAGTTTTTTTTTTTTAAGATTTATTTATTTTTTAATTCTGAGAGACACAGAGAGACGCAGAGACACAGGCAGAGGGAGAAACAGGTTCCCTGTGGGGAGCCCGATGCAGGACTTGATCCCAGGACCCCAGGATCATGACCTAAGCTGAAGGCAGATGCTCAACCACCGAGGCACCCAGATACCCCAAGGTCAGCAAGTTTTAAGCCAGTTGTCTCTTGTCCATTATAATTATTGAGGAAAATACATTAGTTTTATTCTGTGGCAAAGCCAAGTATGGAGTGTTTGCTTTCAAGCCTATATTAGTGGAACAGAAAGAGAAGAGTAAACCAGAGCTCTGCATCCTGTGAGCTTTATCTAGAGTCAATATGCAAAGCATTTATTGACACACTCTGATCTTTAGAGGGAGAAGTTGGCTCCAGCCTCCATTCTTTCCTCCTTTGCTACCTCCTAACCACAGAGTTGGAATTGCAATTTCTGAGAATGGGGTGCTGAAGAGAAGTTAAACCTTCTCTCTTCTGCAGGTCCCTTTTCCATCTGTGTCTCTTGAGTGATCCCTTTTTGGGGCCTTTTTTCTCTGCTCCTTCCCATGAGGTGCAGCGAGGTGATTCTGTACTGCTTCACCTTGGGACCTTCCCTTCCCAGCACTGGGAGTCCACTCATTGAGTGACTTGTAGAACCAAGGTAGAAGTGGCTTGGAGCATGCTGTGTACCAGGAGGGTCAAAAAGAGGCTTCAATGCTCTGGGCTTGCTGAGATGTGAGATCACCCAGAGGCTTAACACTGTAGTCTTAGCTGATAATTCAGAATTCATTTTCCTTAAGTGTCTTCCATGCACGTGCTTCTGGGGCACCCATGGTGCCAGGATTTGGGGTTTGGAGATCCTGGCCACACGTCTCTTCACTAGCACCACAGCTAATCCGGGGTGGGCATATTGTTTTGGCTTTGGCAGCCCAACCTCTCCTTTCTCCTCTTTTTGTGACCAACAGCCAGTTTGGTGACCAACATTCTCAGGGTCTCTTCTTGAGTCAATAATACCAACTTTTAGATAAGAATCTGGTAACTTAGGAACTCTGAGTTATAAATGGTAAGGCAATATCCTGTTGAGAGGTTTTTGTAACAGGTCATGGCTTAACACTCCTGATTTTTCTTGAAATTTATGTGTAGTACACAAAATAACAAATTTCAAGATTTTAAGCATCTGCAACTATGGTGTAGGAGTTTTGGAAGCCTCATCTCACTTCATAGGAGCCTCCTCAACCATGGATCGGGCTGCAGAGTTTAACACTAGGCTGCTGCTGCTGGTATAAATTATTCTGTTGCTCAGGGCTCAGGGCAACATTTTATGTAGGAGAGAATTTCATAAATGCTGTATGAAGCATGAAGGACAATGGAAAGTTTACCTCCTACCTTCATCAGACATGCCATGCTGGCTACAAGCGATGTTATTGAGTAAATATCTCACCACTTACCAGTGCCTTTGTAATAAAAACACTTTGTAGCAAGCTGGAAACAAATAATTTACCTTCCTCCCTGTGGTTATTTGGTACCAGTCTGCAGAGATACAGTCATAGTGTGGAAGTGTGGAAATTACTTGTAGTCCTCATACATTGTGGTCCTATTCTTTGGGTCCACCAGAACATTTCTGGTTTTGCAGGGTACCTAGCCTGTATTAGAATTCTTTGTTCTTGACGTAAAACAATCTTGCCACTTCCAAGCAGCTCTGCAGTATTAGTTGCTGAGATAAGAATGACTCCATTTGGAATATTCCGTAAAGTGTTGCAGTCTGTCTGAAATCATGACTTAAATTTCTGGCAAAATGTGAGGGCAGCCTGGCCATAACATCTGTTACTCCTCTGATGGCCAGGATTGATTCAACCAGTTTTAGTTTGGGTGGCTCTTCCTGGATTTACCCAATCTAGAATTACCTCAAGGTGTGGGTTTCATGGAGAACAATGAAAATGAAGTAATTTCCCCTATATCATGGCTCCTTGAAGGCAGACCTTTGTGTGGAGAACATGAAGAACATGAACCCAGATGTGGGAAATTTCTCTATCTGTTGTTGATTTAATTGGCTGTATCCCTTCTCTACATTGCCTCGGCAAGGTTGAGTAATGTGGTCTTATAGGCTCTGTATCTACTTGCAGAAGCTTGTCAGTCAAGTCCATGTAGTCGTCAGCTCCCAGGTAGGGTCCCCCACCAGACATACCAGAGTCCTATTTACCCCCATTGCAGCAGGTCTATGGTCCTTCACCGTGGGCACTCCACTGACTGATGGTGCTATGCAGCAAGTGCCTGTGAGCCAGGCCCTCACAGAACCTGGGCTTAGGGGAACAAGAATGGTTTGGGAAAAAAATCACCTCACAGGGAATCTTTTAACTGAGTCTTAGAGTAAGTTCACTGATTGATTTGTTGATTTGTACATTTATTCACCAAATAAATATTTCTCATGTGTCACCATGCGTTAGTGTATCTAGAAGTATTATGTATGAACACTCACCCTTTTATGCCTTCATTCTGAATTGAGAGCCCAAGTTTTCTATAACAGTGTCCATGATTAAAATGTATAAGCCATCTCCAAAACACTCATGGGTTTAAATTTGGACTTAAGCATGAAGGATTAGCCTTTCAGCTATGCTCACACTCTCCGAGCTTTGATTTTATGCCTCCAACTAACATATGGATGGTCATGAATATCAACTCCACATTCTCATTACTTGCCTGGGAATGAATCAGTGTGTGTGGGGAGAGGCCTTTAAAAATTATGATGATGACAGGTGAGGGGGGAAAGTTGAATGATCAAGTTTGTATCTAACACATTTGAAAAGACTTGGAAATCACTAGGGAATATTTCTGCTCTCAGCTCTACTTCTAGGTAAGTACAAGATGTGTCTTGGGTATGGGTGAGGTAATTGCTCTAGAAGATCAGGGCATTGCTCTGTGCATTGTAGCATTCAGAGCTATGATATGCTTCAGTAAGCTGAAATTGTAAAGAAAATTGTTAAAGGGAACCAAACGCTTGGCCCCCGGAATCAGATAATCACATTGGTATGAAGGATGGATAAACTAAAAAAAAAAAGAGAAGAATTAGAATGGTTTTGAACTATTACTTGCTGGATGCAACATTCCCCAGCTATTTCAGCTTGCTTCTAGCTCCCTCTGTATGCCCTTGCCCCGTCATGAATTCTATTCTCTCAATCTGCCTGAAAAAGGGTAGAACATGATGTGTATCTAAGTACAGCACGAGGTACTAATAACAGCTTTCAACTAGACGTTTGTTTTGCTGTACATCTTTTGGTGGCGGAGGCTTAGAAGTTTTAAAGCACCAGGCAAATGTGACTGACTAATATGTGTAAACATGTGAAATTTCTTGAGACTTTGGCAAGGCACCATAACTGCTGTAGATCTCCTGCCCCATGTGTGAATGAATTTAATGAATGAGAGAGGAGGCTTAAACTAAAGTGCCACCAGGGACCTAGCATTTGATTGAATCTGGCTTAAAATAAGAATAGGGGATGGTGGGGAGTGTGGTAAACCAGAAATATGCATTTTAAACTACCCATTTGGATTCAACAGATATGTGATTAGGTTGCCAAATTGCTATAAAAGTTTCTAAAAGCTGAAGCTCAAATTCTGTAGTTTTTGTCAACCAATACCAGTTCATGGGCTGACAACTAGCCTGTTGGTGAAACTTATTGCTAAGAATATTGAAATTTGGAAGTTTTTTTCTTTTTAAGATTTTAATTTTTTATTCATGAGAGACAGAGAGAGAGAGGCAGAGACACAGGCAGAGGGAGAAGCAGGCTCCATAAAGGGAGCCCGACGTGGGACTCGATCACCGGACCCCAGGATCACGCCCTGGGCTGAAGGCAGGTGCTAAACCACTGAGCTACCCAGGCATCCCTGGAAGGTTTTTTTTTTTTCTTTTAAAGATTTTATTTATTTATTTATTTATTTATTATTTATTCATTTATTTACTTATTTATTTATTTGAGAGAGAGAGAGAGAGAGAGAGAGAGAGAATGAGAGCACAAGTGGACAAGCAGGCTCCCTGCTCAGCAGGAAGTCTGGATATGCGTCTCCATCCCAGGATCCCGGGATCATGACCTGAGCTGAAGGCGGACACTTGACAAACTGAGCCACCCAGGTGCTCCTGAAATGTAGAAATTTTAAAAATACGTACAGACCAGATGGACTATAAATTCAGGCAAAATTTGAGCTGCAGTCTCCAGTTGTGACCTCTGAGTTAGGTAATGACTGGGGAACTTGTACTTTCTTACACTCCTTACTTTGGTCTGTCTTTTCTGCACTGTGAAAACCTGGCCGAAGTCTTCATGCTAAATCTCCCTTATGGCCTGTATTCAACACCTCATGCCACTCCAGACTAATCTTGTATTTTTTAAATAATTCATTTAACTTTTTCCATCTTGTAAAATCTGAAAATACAGTGACATAATTTCCTAACTTACTGGCATTTATTTATTTAGGCACTCATACATAATCATTCTTCTAGGAAATCTCTTCAAATGGAATCTCCATAACTCTTAAAATCCAATACGGTGGGTAGAACTGTACTTTTACTGTACAATTTTAGGTCATTGTTTTAATATAATCTAGCCATGTCCTAAGGGGCTGATACATAGGGCTGGTTATCAGTTAGTTTTCAAGAAAATGGTCTCAGATTGCTTCTGAGGTAAAGATTCTGGATTTTTGTCTTGGAGGCAGTAAGGAGCCATTGCAAGGTTTTAAGCAAGACCATTAGAGCATCAGATTTATTTTGTAGAAAAGGTCATTATGGCAGCCATTTGGGCCATGGACTTTTGAGGGGTGGGGAGATAAGAAGCCAGGTACCGTAAGAAATAAAACATTGATAGTTTGATGGAAGTATAAATGTATACAGTGTATACAGTCTAAGAATAATAGGTAAAAGAAAAGAATTTTAAAATTTCACTTAAAACACTTGAAATCTAGCAATAATACAGTTGTGTTCACTATATTTAGCTTATGAAATCAAATCAGAAAATTTGCTTGTCCCAATTCGCTTTCAGGGTTTAAGAGATGGAGACATCTACATGAGGAGTTAAACAGATTTTTATAAAGTACAGGCTAAGTCTAGAGTGGCATTAGAATCTTGGACACTGTTGCAATAAAGTAGGCAAAATAAGGTGCTGGCAGTGGAGATGAGAGGAGAGAATGGGGTTGACAGTTCAAGTACCATTAAAGAGATAGAATCAATAGGATTCAGGTTTTAATTGGATGTGAGGGTTGAAGGAGAGGGAATGTCAAGCATACATTCTGGCGTGGGCAACTACGCGTATAATATTGCCCATTAGGAAGATAAGGACTGGAGGTGGAGGAACAGATATGGGGAGGGGCTGGAGAAGATGAAGTATTAATTTGGGATATGTTAAACTAGGGGTAACTGTTGGACGCTGAAGTAAGAATGTCCTAGGGGCAGTAAGATATACAGCTTTAGAACTCAGAAAAGAAATTTGAACTGGAAGATTATTCTAGGAGTCATTAGCTTCTGATGATAGTCACCGCCATAAATTTGGATGAGATCACTTATTTTATGAGTAAATGTTGCATGAGAAAAGCAGAAGGCTAAAGATGCAACCCTGAGGAACATAAATAATACTCTTGTTCAGGAAGGCTGTGCACTATGGTAGCTCTTTGGAGCCTAGCTTCCCCCCTTACTAGCTTGGGTGAGTTACATAACCTCTCTCTCTTGGTTTCTCATCTATAAAATTAGGGTAAATATTATCTACCCTTAGGATAGTTAAAATGATTATAGGGATAATTAGAAATAATGTAATGTTGCTATGTTAGTGCCAAGGCTATCTATCATCATTATCTTCTGAATGATTGTCATCACTACTAATCGAGATCTTTAGAACTGGGTGGCGAGATAGACCAAAGAGCCTGTGAGTGAAGACAAAGATCTTGACTAGAGGAGACTCGAGTTTTGGTGTTTGAACCCTGGAGTATCCATTTTGGGCACTCAAAACTTCTTCCACTAATTACTATTTTCCGACCAGTTTAGGATAAAGTGACAGGAAATATATATATATATATATGCAAGGATTTTATTTTCTTTTATTTTGTATATTTCTTTTTGGGGTTCAATTAGCCAGCATATAGCATATCACCCAGTGCCCATCCCGTCAAGTGCCCCCCTCAGTGCCCGTCACACAGTCACCCCAACCCCTGCCCACCTCCCCTTCCAATACCCCTTGTTTGTTTCCTAGAGTTAGGAATCTCTCATGTTCTGTCTCATTCCCTGACATTTCCCACTCATTTCCCCTCCTTTCTCCTTTATTCCCTTTCTCTATTTTTTTTGTTTTTATTATTTTATTTTTTTAATAAATTTATTTTTTATTGGTGTTCAATTTGCCAATATATAAAATATCACCCAGTGCTCATCCCATCAATTGCCCACCTCAGTACCCGCCACCCAGTCACCCCCACCCCCCGCCCACCTCCCCTTCCACCACCCCTAGTTCGTTTCCCAGAGTTAGGAGTCTTTCATGTTCTGTCTCCCTTTCTGATATTTCCCACTCATTTTTTCTCCTTTCCCCTTTTATTCCCTTTCATTATTTTTTATATTCCCCAAATGAATGGGACCATATAATGTTTGTCCTTCTCCGATTGACTTATTTCACTCAGCATCATACCCTCCAGTTGACAGGAAATATATTATCACACTTTCATCTACATAGTTTCCAAGAAAGACAAAAAATTTCCTGGAGATCATCACAGGACAAGTATTATTTACCGAGGACAGAAAAGCATTCTCTCTACATAGGATACAAAAGAACTTACAGGGTAGAGAACTTGTTTAACTTCTTTTTCTTGGCAAGTTGGGGACAGCCCCCCAATCGATATTCTCCTTTCTTCTGATATTTATCATATCAATGAATAAATATTCATTCATTATTCTCCTAGACATACAAGCGAGAAACCTTAGAGTCATCCTTAGAGTATGGGAAGTAAAGAGAAATAATCTAACAAATTTAAGAACAGCCTCCCGAACAAAACCATGGCATGGTTCTTGGTCAGGATCATTGTGAACCTTGTGAATTTATAGCTGAAGACATAAGCTACAACTCGATATTGTGGTAGACAGCATTCTTGCCTACCCTCACCTTTTAGGCAGTCTGCGACTTTGTGGACCTGTCATAGCATGTCTCTAGGAAAAAAAAATTAGGCAAGATTTACATTTTCTTCTATCATATTAAAACAAAGGCTTGTGGACATGCTATGATGTAATTCACAGAAATGAAAAGTTCTAGGAAAAATGACCATCCATATCAATCAAAAGACAAATATCTCGCTTGATGCACAGAATTTTGAATGCTTCCTAATAGAAGGCACTGGCTTTGTACTGGAGCCTGATGAAGTCACTTTTCACAAACCAGACCTTGTAGTACCTGACAGATAGAGGGCAAGCGCATGCTTGGGCACTTCTTCAGGGGCAAGCCAGTCAATTTCACATGCAGGAGTCAGGAACGTTTATGAATATTTTAAAAATTTAGTAATCAGACTTGGGTGAATTGAGTCATGCAAACGTTTTCACTACTCAAGAATATCTGAAAAACTTGTTGGAGATTCAGGGATAAACCCCACAGTTGGTTAGAAAATAAGACCTTTAGGAAGATGAACAGTACTGGATTTATTCTGCCTAAAGCATGAAAAGCTACTGAGAAATTTAATAACTATCTGTTTCTATCTTCATTGCTTCTACAGGTCAAAAGTGTGATAGATGCCTGTATGAAAAAAATTCAAGTAATAAATGTATATGTGGACAGGAGCCCCTATTGTCCCCCAGCAACAATCATCAATAATATATATATTATTTCACACTGCCTCACCATGCCCCACCATCGATATATTAATAAAGCTCTTCATTAGTACTGATATTCAAATCCAAAGCTTTTCATATTGGTAGGGGAGGAAAGGAAAGGAGAAAAAAAAACAGGTGTTTTAATTCCTCCAGAGCTGGAGATAACAGTAAATTTCCATGACCAAAGACATACTGGGTCAGCAATGAAGACAAAAAGTTGCGTCTCTAAGCATGTGAAGAATGCAGATTCCTTCCTATTCCTTACATTTCCACATTTAGTGCAGAGGGAAGGGTAGCGTTCATACCAACTGGTAGATTCCAAGTCACATCTTGGCACATGTTTCGTTGGCTAACCCCACCCCCATCCAAACCCCCATCTCTACTGTTCCCCTGTCAGAGGCTAGAAAACCACATACTCATTTTGGTCAGAGGGGGCCAAAAACTGTATTTTAAAGTTTGCTTCTAAAAATAAAATAAAATAAAATAAAATTTGCTTCTCTATAGGTTAAATGCATTTTGTATAAGCTACTTTTCCTCTTCTTCCTACATTGAACACAGCACGATCTCAAATCTCTCTTGAGATCATGGTGGAGACCAACACATTCAAGATACACAGCCAGTAGACAGGAAGAGCCTGGACCCTGGACAATATTTTTGAGTTGCAAAAAATAATGCCAGAACAACATAACCCGGGGTGTGCAGGTTGTGGAAAAATAACACTAATTTGTTTAATCCACTGTCATTTGGGATTTCTGTTACTGGTAGCTGAAAGCTCTCCCAACTGATACCATGTTAGACCCATTTCTGTTATTTGCCTGGACAATAAGGGTTAGATAAAATCCCAGTGTCAGTATCTTTAGGGATTGGTATCAGGTTTCTTATAGGTCCAAGAAACAACAAGTAAAATCTACAGTTAGAAACCTGTTAGAGAGTGGTGACAATTTTTTTCTTAGATATCCTGCCACCTTACGGACACACCTCAAAGACAAAATTATCTTAGAGCTATCTCAGAATACATATCAGAGATGCAAGGGCCAGTATTTGCTCGGGGAATCGGAATGGCACCCATTCTAGGTTGGGAAGTGCTAGGTTGGAACTGGCACCAAAAATCACTATTTCTAACAGAAGCATTCACCTAATGAACATAAAATGGAAGAATTTTGGCTTTTGTTTATAGTATGAGTCTATTCTGTAGTGGTTAAGAAAAGCAGATTATGAGATTACATTGCTTGTTTTTTTATTCTATCACTTCCCAGCTATGAGTCCTTGGGTGAACTAAACCTCTTTGTATCTCTGTTTCCTAACATGCAAATTGAGCAGAATAATAGTACCTACTTCACAGGATTTTCACAAGGATTAAATGAAGTTGATAAGGGAGAGCTTGGTTCTTGTCTCATGGAGTCGAAGAATGAATCTCGTGGACAACAGAGAGTGAGCAAAGTGATAGAAGTTTATTAAGCAGAGATACAGAGGAAGCTCTCAGGAGTGAGAGGGGTCCCGCCGGGGTGGCCACTGAGGGCTTTTATGGTCTTTTGTAGGAAACTGACCAGGGAACTTGGTAAATTTCTGTCAATATCAGGATGGATATTTAGAACAAACATGGTGGACTGGTAACTCTCCAAATAACAAACAAGATGTCCTTCTAAATATCATGAGCCCAAACAAGGTGCTCCCTTCTCTCTGGGTAACATCTCCTCCATAATGTTTCCCACATCTGGGATTTCTGTGGGCCTACTCAGGGAGCCCATGTGCCATCTTGGTTTGAGCAGGGACTATTGATAACACCTTAATGACATATTTCTTTGTAGTCTGGTGACTTTCTGTGATTACTTAGGAGCCACTGAAGGGGGCTACTCCCTAACATTTTGCAGCTAGGAAGCCAGGTTTATATTTTTCTGTTTTTATCTCTTATCTCTGTTTTCTTGGGATGAGTAGGAGCCTGACTCTGGGCCTTTCCCTTATCCTTCCCTGCCTAGCTCTATCTGCCCCTATCTCATTCCTACCTCAAAGTGATACATATAAATTTCTTAGAAAAATGCCAGATCCTCTGAAACTGGTGGATCTACATAGAAGGCTGTTGTGGCTTAGTGTGGTGTCTGTCACATAAAAAGTTCCCCAAACATGAGCTGTTACTCCATTTAATGTATTCTCCCCAAATTTTCCATATAGTATTGTGGGAGGTCGTATATAAAAATATTTAAAAATCATGCCAAGGATATTTTTTGGAGTGCTCTTCTTACATTTTTGCAGTAAACTGAATTAATACTTTTATAGATAATTGCTTCTGCTCTGTCTTCATATAATCTCTTCGTTCTTTTAAGACATATCTACAATATAGTTTAGAGGGTACCCTGGATATCTTTCTACTTTAGACAATTTCAGCCTGAACTCGATTTACTCTGACTTCCTTACCCAAGGGCTTAGCCATAGGTGCTTTGTGGGCAGCCAATAAATAGGAGAGCCATATAAATTGTCTAAACTAGGACATTCTTGATAGATAAAGAGAATGCTAGTAATAAAGGATCAGGATTATAGGAAAAAACCTGGTTATGTGGTCCTTAAATGACTCCCTCCTTTCAGATTTGGTTGTTTTAGGGAATCCCTCTAAGCTCTGTCTACCCACAACCTTACAGACCCTTCTGTTACTTCCAGCTTCTGAAGGACAAATTTATTTCGCCTGGGTTTAGGAAGTTTCAGAATAGGGATCATTTGGGGGAGACAGAAGCAAAGCTTCATACTGCACCATAGGGAATGTCCTTTCTGGAAAGACATAACAAAACAGCTAAAATATATATATATATATATATATATATATATATATATACATAGTAATATTTTCCTTTGCTTTGTAAACTTTTCGAAGTGTTTTAACTCCCCGTTTGCAAGGTCCCCTTGAAGCTGTTGTTCAGTTTGGGCTACTATAACAAATGCCGCAGACTGGGTGGCTTAAACACCTTACATTACTTCTCTCAGTTCTGGAAGCTGGGAATTCCAAGATCAAGTGCTGGTAGATCCTGTGTCTGGTGAGGACCATCTTCCTGGTTTGCAAATGGCTGTCTTCCCATTCTCCCTGCACTCTGACATGGTGGGGCGAGAGAGAGAGGGAAAGCTCTGTTGGGTATCTTTTTATAAGGGCATTAACCACATTCATAGGGCTCCATACTTATGATATAATCATCTCCCAAGGGCCCATTTCCTAATTCCTTCACCTTGAGGCTGAGGATTTCAGCATATAAATTTGGGAGGACCCAAACAATCAGTCTACAACATTGGCCTTATTTACTTCTTGATTATTCTATGCACAAACACCTTGACCCAATCCAAAATATTTTATTTATTGTTCTGCAAACACAGTGCTGGTATTTCTATTTCTAACCTTATAGACATATGCGGTCTGTGTGCAATACCCTCTCCCATAAGAGATGCTATTCTCATAAACTTACGTATATGAAACACAGAAATCATACATTGCCACTATTTGTCATCATAATGAAATCATATGGCAACATAAAGGCTCTCCCAAATGACCAAATTAGGTTAAGATTGCTTCATCTCTCATAGTAAGTCAAACTTATCGTATAATTTCTTAAGTTTTCTTAGCAAATTGGGTTATGATCCTATAACTATAAACACGATGGTGTCTTCTCCTTTCTTCTTGTAGAAGATTACATTTCAGAAATTTTTGATGTCTTTATGTTGGAATTTATTATTCAGAAGGCAAAAGTAAAGATGTTGTTACTATTGAGATAGTGAGTAGGCAGTGATAAAAATAATTTGTGTGATTTTACCTCATTAAGAGTATTCAGTATAGTTATGTGTATACATTATATGATTTCAATAGCAACAATAAATCTAATCATATAATTGAAATGGATGTGAGGCCAAAAAGAGGAAGAGGAGAGAGGAGAGCCTGGACCTCACATCTATTCTATTAAACTGAAGCCCTGGGGGTTGGAAACTGACTTACGATGGGAAGGAGAGCTTTTTTGACTGTACAGACTCACAGAGTGCTACATGATTGCATGTAATAATTTATTTAGTCAGGTTTCCCCTGTCATTCACTCTGTTAATGAATCCCCTGTCATTAACTCTGTTTCATTTTAAGGTTTCTCAAAATGTTATTATAATCATGTGTTGAATCTTAGATTTTTTTTTCTCTGCCTATTGAGATGACCAGATGGTTTTTCTTCTTTAATATGCTGATATGTTCAATTGCAATACTAGGCTTTCTAAATCAAACCATCCTTGCAGTTGTGGAATAAGCCTAATTTTGTCACGAGTATTTTTTTTGTCAGTTTGCTAATGTTTATATATCCATGTTTATAAAGGAGATTATCTTGTAACTTTGTTTCTTGTACTGTCCTTATCTCGATTTTTTTTTTAAATTAATCACTGATTCTTCTCCAGGTATTTGCAGTGGTTTTAATATCATCGATTAGGCCAACGACTTTAACTTCTAACTATATAACATTTGAGAAACTGTTCTTAGAATTCAGAATGTCACAGGAGTGATTAGAATTTGTTATTATATTGCTATTAATTAATAAGGAAGAGTAAAAGAGCCCCAGATCTAAGAGAACTAAAAATTAAAAAGCCCAGTCTCTCTGATTCTCACTCTGACACTTGTTTATTAATTGTGTGGGCTTGAGTATAACAGAATTTTTTAAAAAAAGATTTGCTTACTTACTTGAAAGAGAGAAAGAGAGAGAGAGAGAGAGAGAATGCACAAGTGGGAGGAGGAGCAGAGGGAGAGGGATAGAGAGAATCCCATGCAGACTTCCTGCGGAGCACAGATCCCAGTGTGGGGCTTGATCCCATGACCTATAAGATGATGGCCTGAGCCAAAATCATTAGCCTTAACTGGCTGAGCCACCAAGGCACTCCTATAACTGGAGAATTTTATGATGATTTATGCATTTAAAAATATAATTCTGTTGAATAAAGAATATATATATAAATGAATATATGTAAAAGAATATATATAAAGAATACCTATGTATGAAGTTTCTATTATATCTGTATATAATAGAACATTAACCATAAAAAAGAATGAAATTTTGCCATTTGCAACAACATGGATGGATAGAGAGAGTAATGCTATAAGTGAAATAAGTCTGTCAGAGAAAGACAAATACCATATGATTTCACTCATATGTGTAATTTAAGAAACAAAACCAAGACAAAAAGAGACAGGCCAAAAAACAGACTCTTATCTGTAGAGAACAAACTGAGAGTTACCAGAGGGAAGGCGGGTGAGAGGCTGGGTGAAGTAGGTGTGGGGATTAAGAGTCCACTTAACCCAATGAGTCATGTATAGAAGTGTTGAGGCCTTATATTTTACACTGAAACTAATGTCACACTTACATTAATTATACTGGAATTAATAAAAATGATTCTGTTGTAAGTGTAGAAGACGGACTGAGAGGGGAAAGTACCAAACTGTGAAGAAGCTGTTGGAATAGTCTAAGCAACAAGAAGATCTGGAACAAAGACCATTGTAATGGAGGTGAAAGAGGGTGCAGATGCAGATCTTTTCACTGCAGTGAATCTTCTCAATCTGCCCCTCCTGGTGGAATTTAGACAGACGTAGATGTAGGTGGTGGCTGTGTCAGTTATGAGGTGCTCGAGTTTATGCTGCACATAATTCAATGTCACTGAGCATGACTTTAACTCGTGCAGTACAGATATAACAGTACTTGTCTCATTGAAATCACTGTGAAATTAAATGGTAAATTCTAGATAAAGTTCCTACTATCATGCTGGAAACATAGCTTGTACTCCATAAACTAAAAAGGTAATTACTTTTTTAAAAAGGAAATTATTTTTAATTACGAGAAAACTATTCAGTTCCTAGATGTACTTTAGCATGATGGAATGAAAAGGGAACTGAGGCAGGAGGAAGGACATTTTGATTCTAATCCAGCTCTGTCACTAAACAGGAATTTATCTTGCGAAACTGGAGGATGAGTTTTCTAGCTTGCGAAAGGAAGGTTTTTTCCCTGCATGGATGGGTCTTGACTCTAAGCAGTGCCAATCCCATGAGTGGGTCCCAGCAGTTGTCTAGGTGGAAGCCGTACTTCTCAGAGGAATCAGTCAACAGTCACTCCTCTTTAATCCCTATGATTTGCCATCACTTTCTATTTCTGCCTCGGACAATTTATCTGTCTTTGAGTTGCTAGTCATAACCTTGAATTGTTTCAGTTAATCAGGGTTCTTTCCTGCACCTATGTAAACTTTTCAGATGTTTTCCATTTTGTCTTTGTGCGTGAACTGGGCTAATCCCTGGTTTATCTGAACCTCCACCAAAAGGCCACACTGATGACTCCATGGAAGGCATTCTGGAGGTGCAAACCAAGACGAGGGCCATGCCAACAGACTAGCATGTCCAGGCCCTTAGTCACTCAGAGCCCTGTGTTCTTGATTTTCTTGTGGTTTACAAAAACAAAAACACAGTGGTTTTGGTTCTTTGGCTTCTTGTCAATTCTTCCTTGCTCTTTAGTATTTTTCCACCCCAATAAATGGCTGGTTGAATTTATAATATGAAAGGGTAAGTCATACTGGAAATGTTAATCCTGAATTGTCTCCAAACATAAGAACCTTATTCGAAAATCATTCAGGAAAACTCCTTCTATAATTAAAATAATATGGTCGGCATAATGTTTAATTATAGAATTGATCATTCTTCATAAAAAGAAAGAAAATGCTTTCAAAAGCGGAAATAAAGTCGTGTTTGTTATTATAAAAGGTATCCCTGAGATTTGAGGAACTAAGATTAAGGAAGTTATAATTGTTCTTAAAGCAGGAATAATTAATTATTAAAAATGTATTTATCTTATAGGCAAATGGTTCTTTAAAAAAATAAAAATAAATAAACATTTTGTAAAGATGAGAAGCTAAGGTGAAGATGAAGGCTTGATTGACCCTTGAGTGCTGAGACATCCTTTTATCATTCTTTTAAGAAAGTTGCTGATATTCTTGTAGGGTACTGGGCATAAACATCTTAAAAACTGATTCTGAGAGCCGGGTGTTACAGAATGAACATGTTATTGTTGGGTTATGAGCGTCAGCCACATCTCTTATTTCAATTAAACACCTCACTAACCCTGCTGGCAGAGCCTGAGCCACTTCATCAACAGACTCGTCCTCTCACAAGTAATCCCAGCAAATGGCACCCTGCTCATCCTCAAGAGGTGTGAGAGAGGTCTGAGAGGGTGCACATGCTGTGTGCTTCCCATCTGAGGAATGGCATGCGAGGATCGGCTGTGGAAATTCACAGGTTTGGGGTAGGCTGGGTCAAGAGCATGCAATATATACACAAAACACTCTCTTAGGCAAGAATAAAATATGCTGGAAAGTTGTAGAACAGGAAGGAGGGTGAGCTTTTGCTACAGTGATCAACAAAACATATTACTGGGTATTTTTGGCAGGGGAATATTAAACTTCCCAGGCCTCAAAGCACTTAGTCAATCGATAGCGGTTTATGACACCGATGGTGATTCTACTGGAGTGACATGATATGTTAGGCAGACCAGCAATTCATTCCTCTTGGACCCACTGCAAACCCTACATGGGTGTAATTTTCTCTTTACATTTACCATGACCCAGGGTTGAACGGCACTCCCGTTTTCATTTTCCTCAGTATTAACCATTCAAACGTTAACACTGTGATAATGGACAGAGAATGGTTCTTAAGAATTACAAGGTTATGAAATTTCATTGCTGAATATAAGATAAGTAGGCCCAAGTATCTGAATACAAGTGTGGTCTATTAAGCATAGAATTTATGGAGAGTGTTTTTACTGTTGCTATTTACAAGAAAAAATAGTTTCTATTAAAATCATCCAATTTAATACTAACAGGCAATAAGATACTGAATATAATATAGTGTATTACACATATTTTAATTATTCACTTAAAAAGTATATCTGTCTCCCCAGTAGACTGTTAGCTCCTGAAGGCCAGGAGAAAGATTGTATTTTATTCACCACAGTCTAGCAATAAACAGATGCTCAATAAATGTTAATTGAATAAGTGAATGAAATAGTTCCAGATTCCTTTTTAATGACCATGAAAACTTACTATGTGTTGAGCTGTACAAAGCTTACTTCATGTAGGGCCACTGTAAAGCCTAGGGAGTTTTATTATTTTTAACTGAGGGGAAGAAGAAATGGAGGCCGAGAGGGATAAATAAGGTGCCTAGTGTCACAGTTAGTGAGAGTTGCAGTCAGAATTTGAACTCGGGTCTTGCTAACATCATAGTTAGAGAAGAGATTTTTTTTCAGTTAAAATAAACAGTTTAAAAAATGTCCTTTGAGAAAGTGTGTTTTATTAATCAAAAAAGAAAGACTTCGTGATACCACTTTTTGTATAGAAGCAAAGGCAAGATTTAGACTAATCGCTCTTGGGAACTTGGTACTTTGAAAATCCTGTGGCCCTCAGGCAGTGAAGATCCTTAGTTATTTAGTTGAAGCCATTGTTCTGTATAAAACAGGTTTGGGCAGAAGTACCTGCTGATTCTAAATGTGAGCCAGCGAGCGTAGTAGGATAGGCTGAGTCAGAACTCGCTGACCTCAAAATGGTCTGGGAACGCTTTCTGCCTTCTAGACTGCATGGCCAGTCATGGGGGGTGGGGGGGGGGAATCACCCACTCTGTTTTAATGGAAAATTTGTTATTCTGGTTTTAATTGAAGGATCAAAAGGGAGAAATGAGAATATTTCAGACTCGAATTCCTATGTGATTTAGGCTGCCAGGCTTCAAAGATTTCTCCCAGGGATCCCTGGGTGGCGCGGCGGCTTGGCGCCTGCCTTTGGCCCAGGGCGCGATCCTGGAGACCCGGGATCGAGTCCCACATCGGGCTCCCAGTGCATGGAGCCTGCTTCTCCCTCCACCTGTGTCTCTGCCTCTCTCTCTCTCTCTCTCTCTCTCTCTATCATAAAAACAAAAACAAAAACAAAGTCAAAAACAAAGATTTCTCCCAGACAGACAAAGAAGGCCAGGCCTGGTCAAAAGTTACTGCCTTTGTTTGGGATTCTAGTGTAAGTGGTTGATTCAAGGTCATCCCAGGAAATATTAGCAGGGGAGTGGGCAAGTCAGGCAGGGAAGGAAAAGAAACCAATAGAGTTTTTCACCAAGCAAGTGACTACCATGGTGACACTGGTGCTCATTCCCTCTGGGCCACTCTGGGAGGTCCTGGAGAGCATATACCTCAAACTCCTCCAGCAGAGAGGCATCTTCTTCACCATTGGTTGATGGCGATTCCCAAGATCAGTAACTGGTACTTCTTGGGTATGCAGAGTGGGCCAAGCTTTGTCCATGGCTGAAGAATCATGGGGGTTTTCAGTCAGCAGCCTTGGACATGAAGCAACTGGAGATGAGGTACTGTGGAGCCACATACCTCAACACCAGCTACAGGCATTGAGGTCAAAATAGAAATGCTCACCTACCCCTGTCGCACTTTGTGGTTTAACAGAATTTTCAGAAGCAACACCTGGTCTTAGTTTTTGGTTCTGTCAACCATCCTGTGAAGTCAGGACACATCCCGTCATTCTTATTTTACAGAAGAGGAAATGGAGGCACGGAGAGTCCAAGTATGTTGCTCATGGTCACACACAGTGTAAGAAACAGGGCTGGAGTAACAGGTCGTCTTCTGACCTAGAGTTCGTTTCGCTTTCCATCCCACTGTGTTCCAATGCGGTGGCAGATAAATTTATGTCTTATATGTCATCAAATTGTAAGAATCTCTTCCTTCAGGGGTATTTAGTAAGATATGGAAACTTTCAGCCAAAGGAAGTTAAACTTTATATATTTGTTTGTTTGTTTATTTTTTTAAAAATAGAATGGATACTCTGTACTTCCTATACCCCACTGGGATTTTGTGGAGACTTGTACAATTAAAGTTCGCATTTGGGGTGGTGTTGTATATCTTTGTGTTGGAGGGAATCACAGGTAAATGAGAAATTAGGGAAGCTGGATTTGTGGGTACCCAGCTTGAATGAAGAAGAAATGGAGACATATAGGAAGAAAACAGAAGAAAGGAAAAGGCACCAGGGCAAGTGTTATCAACATGAATTATCTGTTTTCATTGCTAACCTTTTTCTTCTTTAATAACTTTAATATGTGTATCACATGGTCAATTAATTCACTAGTAATTGAAGTGTTTTTTTAAAGATTTTATTTGTTTATCAGACACACACACACACACACACACATACACAGAATGAGTAGGGGGAAGGGACAGAGGGAGAAGGAGAAGCAGACTACCTGCTGAGCAGGAAGCTTGATTCAAGGCTCCATCCCAGAACCCTGAAATCATGACCTAAGCCAAAGGCAGAGGCTTAACTGGCTGAGCCACCCAGGCACCCCTAACTGAAGTTTACTAAATTACTTCACCTACTGAATAAAACATCAAACCCTCTATTCCTCTTTTCACACATGGTCATAGACACAGCAAAACAGTGTTTATTCATTCTTTGTATAGAACAAACATAGACGTTATTTAAAGTCTTGAACAAATATCCAGTTTCAGGTGGCATATACCATCACCTACTGTGAACATTTTTGGGGTCTCCATGATTATTAATTTTAGAAATACAATGTAATATTAATTGCATAGATTACTAAAAATCCATTGGCAACATGAGTAACATTTGGAAAGATATAATGTAATTTTTCTATTGTTTTTCCCAAGAGGGATTTTTCCAACTGGTATACCTGAGGCATCCATCTCTCCAGGAGATTAAGATATCCAGATAACACTCAGCTTTTGACATGCAAAATGAGAACTCCTAAACTTTCTAAACTCCTTCCTCTGTTGCCATATTAACCACAGAATTTCTTGTGTCATGTTAATATGCTACCATGTTAACAACAGAGCTGGAGGCCTCAGCCTTTGTCCATCATGGGGCTTAAATTGTGCCTAGGAGAAGGAGGCAATGACATAAAAGATGTAAATGAAAGTTGTGTCTCTCTGGCCCTACAAAGTTATAAGGAGAATAAGGCAGACCAGCCAGGAGCAGACACATTTAGATATCTGCCCAGATTTTCACTTATTTGGAGTTGGCCTAGAGAAGGATGGGTACATTTGGAAGAGGACTCTTTTTTCCCCCACATCATCTAGCAGATGGCTCATATTGACCTAGTTAGATTCAGTTAAATTTGATGGTCTCTGCCATGACACTCAGTCACTCAGGTCCTGCTGCTCAGGACCCAGCATCTTGTTTTCCCAGCCTATCCTTGTTTTCCTCAAGGTAAAAATAAGAGCCTAAGATAGCAGCTTTCCAGGGAGTTTTGGTACAGCAAAGGCAAGGTGGCTAAATAAGAAGGCTGAGTGGACAGCCTGAGCTAGGGGTGCGGGGGACTGCATGGGGGTACAAGGCAGACATCCCATGGGTTTATAGTGGAAGCTTAGGGGAGATCGGCATAGCCAGGAACCATTACCTGGAGCATGACTTGAGCCAAGAGGATTAGATCCAAATTCAAATTTTCCTGGGCTTCTGCACTGGGGGTCTGCAGGGCACAAGACAAAACAGACCAGAGGCTTCACCCAAAGACCAGAGGACTAAAAGATAGCGTAGGGTCCCATAATTTCTCAACACTACAAAGTCATGTAACAAGGTCTTTTTACTCCTTCACTCATACATCCATTCACCACTTATGGATTAAAGAAGAGAGTTAAGTGAGATTATCTAAGAGAAAGAACACTTAAAAAAAATCCTATGGAGCATGTGTACCACCTAAAAGGACTATTTAAATTACTGGATTTTATTAAGCTTTAAACAATTGTCTATTTAGTTCACCTGTTTCCTGGTTAACAAAGGAATGGGTGGGTGAGGAATAAAAAAAAAAGGACTATATCATTTAAAGACAAAATTAAGAGATTATTATTTTTCTGTACTTCCAAAATGTAGCGTGATGGAACATTTTCTACTCTGATACATTCATGTTCTTTAACATGTCAAATCTCTTAACTTGGAGATGGGGACATCAAATTGGCCTTTACTAATTCCTCTTCATTTGATTTGTGCAATGTTTCTAAGTGCCCTTTGTCTGTCTTTCCTACTACCAACCTACTCCTCATCTCCTTTTACCTCACTTAGACTGAGCCTTCTAACTTGTATTCTCAACTCATGTCTTCCCACCGCAGTCCATCGAGTCTGCTGCCGTATGAATTTTACTGAAGAACATCATACACTTTGCCATTACTCCGAAATATTCTTGCCTAAAAAACAAATTCCATGCCCCTCTGACCGGGATTTGAAATTTTCTTAGGGTCTCGCCCTACCAACAGATCCCCTCAGGATTTCTGGAATACAGTACATGTTCCCTTGTTGTGTCTTTGTACTGTTCCTATTTCCCCAGACATCCTTCTTTCCCATCTGTTCCCTGTAGACTGCAAATTCAAGCTTTAGAACAAATGCCATCTTTTCCAGAAAATCTTTTCTGATATGGTCGGGCAAAAATCATTTTTATTACTTGATGTCAGCATTATTTGCATGCATGTTAAATCAGTATATGGGTCTTATCCCACCTATTAGACGAAATCCTTTGTATGCCTTGCTCATGGCAGTTGTTCAAAATATGTTGATTTTCTTGAATTATTAAAGGGAGGCAATAAATCTCTTTAACTATAACACTGAATTAGTAATGTTAAATACCTTTGTATTATTTACTGTGCATGGACACTGAACGATTTTTAAGAGGTACAAATTAAGTAAAAATAATTTCTTATGCCATGTAACACATCTCTATTGTTGCTGATAAGTTAAACAGGAATGTGTGAAAAGTCACTGCAAACACTAACAGTTGGAACTTATCCCAAGGTCTATAAATACCTAAAGAGGACTCTTAAAGATTGAGGGTGGTTTTAATGGAACACACTGTTCCATGAAGATTATATAAACACATTGTTTTAAAACTACAAAATTAGAATCATGTTTGTAGTTCTCTACCCACTGGATCTTAATAGTCTTTATTTTTAAACCACTTGAAAAGAAACAAATGAAAACTTATATAACATGAATGAATTTTAATATTTTTGCTCCCATGTATTTTTTCCCCATGTATTTTTTTTTAATACAAAAGTGTTCTTCCTTTGATTTATCACGGGTAATATTTACCCTGAGGATGAACATGTTTCTAACATAACTAATATCCTATAATTTTAAATTGGAGAAGCAATATTGGATTTCACATACTAAAATAGTTTGATTTTTCCATCTCTTTAAAATTTATTTGAAATGTGGACATTCTCATTGATTTTTGTCTCTATACTCTGTTCCAAGGACACTGCATATTTTGGATTCAAACAGTGTTTCCTTTCCTTTTAATTCTTGCCTTGTGGAATAAGAAAGTTTAGATGGCCAATAAAATGGGACTTTTAGGCATCCCTCTAAATTGTAAAAATAGGATCAATGAAATGAATAAATATTCCTTAGACACTTGATATCTTTTATAGACTCAGAATTCTTTATGTCAGGGAAATCTTTGGTATAGGGGGCGTATTTAGGGAGAGGAGAATAATTCTTTCCCTATCGCCTGTTTCTTCTCCAAATTAAATGTGAAAACATGAAACTTGATTAAATAATCTAATTTGAAAATTATAACATGAACACAAAAAAAGGAAATCTCTATATTTCAAACAGAATTAATTCTTGGCATCAGAGACACCCCAAAGGGAATCAACTTTAATCAGATGAGCCAGTTCAAGAGAAGTACTACACTTTAGCAGACTGAATTACACTTCAGCAGAGTAAACTAAGTATTACACTTTGAGCAGAAAATGACCTGTCCTGATAATATGTGTGCCTGTGAGTGTTTTTGAAGACAGATTGGGATCCTGGGCTATCATGATGTGCACTTAACTATAACCCAGCAGTGATGTTCCTTGCCCTTCGTGCTCTAGTGGAAGGAGACACAGGGAGGAGTGTCACTTCCTGAAATCTCCCACCTTCCTCTCGTCCTGAAGACACATTGATTGACAGCCCCTCATATCTCGGTTCCCTCTATTTGGTTTATATACACAAGGTGACAGTTTTCTGGGCTACATGAGTGGGTATGTTTGTTTGGTAGAATTGATGAGCCCTGACCTCATAAAAACTGTATGGGAATGATACAAAACACAGTCATTTTCAAATCCAGTAATTTTACAGCCAATTAAAAGACTCTTTAGAGAAAGCATAATGCATTTGATCAAGCTGAAAAAGTCAGTGATTCATATGAATGCATGCGCATGTCCCTCTTTTGTTGTTCGTTTTTAAAGCTTCCATCTTATAAGCATGGCCCACCAGCCAAGGATACATTTGCAAAGCAAATAATATAGACTTACACTCTATACTGTTTTTATTACATGGTTAGTTTAGATATCTTTCCTTTCCCTAGTGTAGCATTTTGATAATTGGTTCCTTGCTTTCTGAAATTTAGAATCTAATTCACTCTTTAAATCTAACTAGGAGGAAATTTAAGTTAAAATGATAAACATGGTATCTAACATACACTAATGAAATTGTCTTAAAAAAAAGATGGCTTGCATATGTATCTGTTTAACATGTTTCATCAAAACTGTTGCAGTGGTATGTAATTTTAATGTAAAATTGCCCTCTTTGCAGGGAATTGAGCCTGCTGCTGGATCCTTAAATTTTCAGTGTCTGTTGTCATAGCAACCAGAATTGACTCTGGTACCCACTGTGTTCAACATAAATTAATTTAAAGACATAGCATTTGAAACAGTTTAGTCAATTTTAAGTCTGTATCTGGCTAGGCTTGAGATTCCAATGCTGTTTTATATTTAAAATGTCATTAAATTGTGTTCATTTTATGTTAATTAGACTTATTTGTAGGATTTAGTGCCTTAAATGTAATATAAGAAAAATGTGAAAAACTAGTTCATGAATTATTTGTGAGCTGCAAGCTTCTAATAATGTGGAGTATTTCCTTTTAAAAACACTGGAATGTTTGTCCACCCCAAATGCCCTAGTATCATCTGAATAGATAGGCTTGATGTTACCAAAATAAATCCTCATTTTGAATGTGTTAGTCAAAGATCCCTCAGGCTCTGCACTCTGATAATCTTTAAAGAAGAAAAAAGCTGGCTATCTTCTGGCACTTTTTATGCCTAATCAGTCCCTATTACCTTGAAGAGACACGGATTTTCACATTTAATAATTCTAACCAGCTTTAACATATTTTTTAATGTAAGTTTTAGGGGATTTGGTTTTCAATGTAGGCAGTTAAGATACCAAAAAGTAATACATGTATATGCTAATAATATATATCAATATATATAATAACAATATATTATATGTAATAATATATTAATATAATATATATATT
Source organism: Nyctereutes procyonoides (assembly GCF_905146905.1). Taxonomy (NCBI): domain Eukaryota; kingdom Metazoa; phylum Chordata; class Mammalia; order Carnivora; family Canidae; genus Nyctereutes; species Nyctereutes procyonoides. Next base: position 12,581,439 of record NW_026575148.1, on the reverse strand, counting down.
AGTAATATATATGTATGGCTATTTTCCTGAGGTTCAAATCTGTCATGCTTTCTCTTTCTGACTATGCAATTTTTAAAGCTGACCCTATAACTTTTGTCCAATAAATATTTTATGTTTTTCATACTCTATTATTGTAAAAGTAAACATATGGAAGTAGATTACACATTATGATTGATGTGAAACCTTAAGGAAGACAGAAACTGTATATATATTAAAAATTATATATTAACATTTAATAACATTAACATTTTACACAATTAATATAATATATTTATTTGAAATTATCTTATTAATTACTATATTAACTTTATATTAATTTTATTATAGGAAAAGATTTCTAATATTTTCTAATAATTCTAAGTTGTCCAAGAAAAAATATCACACCTCATTTCTGAGGAATGAATTTGTTTTTCCTAGTGTTATTAAGCTTTATGTCATGCTTTCCTGATCATGGAAAATATTATGGCTACCATTTAGAAAATAAAATACACATTTAAAAATTTCATCTTTTCCTTCCAGAAAGAAAATGTGGTTTTCTCTGAAGTGGTTTTATTTTTTCTGAACTATCTAATGGTAACTTAAAGTCATTTGAACCATAATCCTTCACTTTTGGAAATGAAATGATAGACTAGCTTGTGGGATTTTGGGAACACTGCCTTCATATTTCTTCTGAAATTAGAAAGAGCTCTGTACATTAATATTTAGAACTTTAGTTGTACACATAAAACTCAGGTGCTACATTAGCCTAAGGTCTATATGCGTGAGTTGTTTTCTACCTTGCTGTATTGATATAAACTAGAATAAGATGTTTAAGGAAAGGCAGGAATCTGTTACAGCCCTTGTGTGACTCATCGATGCCCACTAGACAGTGTTATTAATAAACCAGTGGAGACAACACACTTGAAATTCACTGCTCCTGAAGGGATTTGTTCTTCACAGGACAAATATGTATACATATATACATATATTCATATATATGTATTCAAAATGTGGAAGTCTGAAAACTTTCCTGTTTGAATTAAATTGCGTGAACACCTGTCTCTAGATGAATATGCCATTGATCATTACACTAAATCTTTTGTTGATTGTCACAAGTATATTTGGAAGTTTATCACTAGATTTAACTGAAAAATTTTGTTATTTTATTTTTGAAAACACATTTTTAAAAGAAGATTGAGAATTCCTTAAGTAATAAACACACAATTGGGGATTAAAACCAATTATAATTTAATGTGATAATTGACCCATAATCCAAAGCTTGATACGAATGGAATCTGATGCAGTTTATAATGACCCAGAGGAGATAATAATGAACGATAGAGAAAAGAATCAACTTGGGACTTTCTGGGCTGAGATATTGTTTTCCTCAAATTACTCTCTTATGTCTATCCTGAGAACCTTAAATTTGATATGGTGACACACATTTGGAGACTTTGGAAAACAAGAGTCACTTTTATAAAGGATTACCATGAGGCTTGTGACCAGAACTACAACCTTCCCTAATCTGACCATCCACACTAACAAACTCTGTCTGAAATGAAGAGGCTTCTAGACTCACAGGACTCTCAAAGTTGCCCCAAAATGGATATATATCTTCAGCTCTGTCCATAGTGCATGGTCATAAATAAAATAAATTATGGAGTAATACTATAATACTTTGAAAAATATGACTGTACCCCACCCCTTTCTGTTCTAGTCAGCTTCAGCAGTCCAAATGTCTAGGGAAAGATCAAAGTTAGCTGAAAAGGAATGCAAAAACAAAGAAGAAGAAGCTTCTGCTTTGTCAAATAAGATTATAAAGGAACACGATAGCCAGGCAACTGATGTAAAACAGAATTTTCCAATTTTCTTTATTCTCTTCATGTTCTTAATACTAGGGTATTAAGGTTGTAGGAGTCTGTTTAGAGTATTCTTCTGTAGAATAGAGCAGTATCTCCTTTTGCCTTTGACAACAGAGCTATAAGATGGTTCTTAGCGACAGAAGAAGTATATAAACTACAAGAGATTACCCTTTCCTGGCCTGGGAATTTTGTTAGAGATTGCCGAGAAAACAAGAAGGATTTTTTCTCTCCAAGTCCAGAGGGTGTGAGATGAGTCAGAGAGTACCCATAGGTTTGGGAGTGGAGAGGTAAGAGGGGATGGGGAATAGGGAAAGTGTCATCTTGCTTCCCACGTGGAACTCTGGAAAGTGATCACCTCTGGGGTTGAATCCGTATTGTTTTGGAAGCTAGGCCACATCAGTGAGACTTCTCAGCAGTGAGGAAAGAGACTGTAAAGCTCAGGATTCCAATGTGGCTTTAATGCAGAATTAAGGCAACGAGTCTATTATAGCCACAGAAGCGAGGATTGAGCCAATGGACTTAGAGGTTGGAAGAAAAATGTGACAGACACTTGAGAATTGGTAGGAATGGGAGCTAAGATGAAGTCCAGTCAGGCCTTGTCTGAGCTCCACCAAACGCAAGTTTTAGTTGTGAGTGCCAGGAGGGGCAGCTGCTTTCAGGTAGATAAGGACCCAGAGATCAGAAGACTTTGTGCCTGAGGACTCAGATGCTTCTCCTGAGAAGTTCAACCAACTGCTCCCAGCATACATTAGGCATCTCCTTCGGAAAAGAACCTGCAGAAAGGGTGAATGTTTGCAAAGTGAAGCATTTTTGCCCAAGAGACAAAACAAGCTGCTACCTATAGAAACTAGATTTTCAGATTGGGCTGAGTTTAAAAATTGAATTGAACCACTTCTGCCTTCTTCCTCTCTGTCTGCCCCATTCTCCCTCATTTTTCTTTCTTTGGAACTCCAATTACTATATGTTTCAAGGTAATGATGGCTTTGTTCATTATTTTGTCAATCATGCTTCCCTCTGTGCTTTCATATAGGTGACTTCTTTGGACTGTCTCCAAGTTCAGAGATCTTTTCTCTTATTGTACCCAATCTACTATGAATTTTATCCATTGTACTTTTTTATTTTGGATTTTTTTCCATTTCAAGATTTTATTTAGTTATTATTAGTTAATGTCTCATAGTCTCTGCATCTTTTCTGAAATTCCCCGACTCTTCATCTCTTATATCCAATTTTTCTCATAGATTCTCCAACATTTTTGCTATGGTTCCTTATCTATTAATTCTAATATTTGGTTTTGTCTTCATCTAGTAACTGTGTTTTTTCTTCCTGTTAATCATGAGTCATATTTTTAAATTTGTTCATATTGGTTGCATACTGATAATTATTGATACACTATAGAGGCTTTGGATTCCATTATCTTTCTCTGAACAGTGTAGTGTTTTTTTCCCCATCAGGCAGTTAACTTGTTGGTAAAGCATTTAGTTCTTGTTTGTAGTTGTTTTTTTTTTTTTTAAGTTTATTTATTTATTTGAGACGGAACAAAAGAGAGTGAAAAAGAGAGAGAGAGAGAGAGAGAGAGAACTCAGTGGGGAGGGTGAGAAGGAGAAAGACAATCTCCAGCAGACTCCGGCCAGGCGCAGAGCCTGATGTGGGGCTTGATGCAGGGCTCCATCCCATGACTCTGAGATCATGACCTCAGCTGAAATCAAGAGTTGAACACTTAACTGACTTAGCCACCCAGGTACTCCCTGGCTTGAAGTTTTTAATCCTAGAGTATGGTCCGTCTGGGACTTTAAAGGGAATCCTGATATATTTATGAACTCTAATTCCAAAATCTGACATCTCTACAGTGTGCATTCACTGAATTTTTAGGCTGATTTTGTCACTCTGCCTGCTTTCAGACAGTAGTACTTCCCCCCAGACTTTCTAATTGTTACGAGCAGGAAGGCTAGCCCAAAACAAGCTACTTTACCATTATTCAAAACCCAACATTTCTAAAGTAGAAATGAGTTGCAATATAGAGCCCAAGGAAGAATGGTAGGAGATAAGGGTGAAAATATAAACAAGAATTTAATCATGCAGGGTTTTGTAGGCCTTAGCAAGGATACTAAAAGTTTTTTCTAAGCATTAAATAGGCACTAGAGAATTTTAAGGAGTTATTTCATTTCATTTAAAGATGCAGTGGTAGTTCTTTGTGAACATATGGTAAATAATAGTACTGGTAGTTCTACATGGAAATAGATGGCAAATAGTAATATTGGATAAGATATTAATCATAAAAGATATGTCTAGGGCAGTAATAAGTGACATAACAAAAAACTTAAGAGTGGATAATAATACTGATGACTTAATCACCAAGCAAGGATGCTCACCAGGTGACTAAGAAAATAAAAGAGGGATAGTCATGGCTTTAAAAACTGAGATTCTTCTGATAACTCAGGCACAGTTCCTTGTTTACTCATCTATGGAGCACTTCCAAGCTACTATTCTAGGTGCTAGGGACCCAACAGTGAAGAGAGAACATTCTTTGGAGAAACATAAGTCTACGTAGCTTTGACATTTCATCTCTTACATATTCCAAACACATTTACTTTCTTAGTGAGACCTGATTATTGAACTTTTTGTTTCTTTAGCTCTCTCTGCTAGTGATCAAATTTTAACCCTAAATTACAGAAAAAAAGAACATGTAATAGAAAGAAACCCTTTGAACCATGGATGCAGTGTGGTAATAAAATTTTCTTTTAATTTGAGCTCCAATTTGGGGTACCTGGGGGACTCACTCGGTTAAGTGTCTGCCTTTGGCTCAGGTCATGATCCCAGGATCCTGGGATCGAATCCCAATCAGGCTCCCTGCTCAGCGGGGAGCCTGCTTCTCCTTCCTCTCCCTCTGCCCCTGCTTGTGCTCCCTCCTTCTCTCTCTGTCAAAAAAGAAATAAAATCTTTTAAAAAATAATTTAAGCTCCAATTTGACTAAATTAAGTGCCATTTTTACATTATCAAAGCTTTTTTTTTTTTTTTCTTCTGATGGCTTAGACTACTTCACATTTCTTTTGGCAAACCGACGAGCTAGGGTTGTAGTTTATTTGTTAATGTTTTAGTCTCACTAAGGAGACTGTAAAAATGATTTAAATTAAGAAGAGATCCTGCTGTCAGTTCCAGAATGAAAACCATGTGCCTTCTAAGGAAAATCTCTGAGGCTTCTTTTTGTGTGTGTGAGTGTGGGCAGCTCAAAAGCCAGCAGCCAAATAATAAAACTAAAAGGAATATTTACAGATCCATTGCATGCAAGTCTGTTCTTTAGGTTTGTGAGGGAGTTCTACTTAACTTTTTTATTTCAGGGCTTTTGGCGCAATTTTAAATAAACAGCACACATCCATGTGGGAGCAATGAGGAGGAACTGTAGCATCTGGTATGACTTTAAAAATAACTTCCTACTTATATAACTGAGATTTCAGTAAAGATCAATGAGATTTTTCAAGGCTGAGACCTGAGGTTGGATAGCATGAAATAGTTCCTTTGGAAGCTGTTGATTCATGTAGCAGTGCTATTTTGAAAGAAAAACATTCTTATCCAACAAGCAGATGTTAACAGACCATGGCCCTAGAGTCGTAACTCTAGGTTACCGAGATCCAAGTTTGTGTTCTCAGCTTCATTTACAATCATTAAGAGCCTTTTACTTTTAATTACTTCTTTATTGATCTCATAGCACACATTTCTTCCAGTCTGTACAAAATGTCAGCTTAAGTGGAATAGGCAAGGGCTGCATTCACGATCCACAATCAAGCTAGCCTGCTTCCCTACCACACGGAGTGGTGGCCACTGGTTCATTGCTTCTGGATGGCAACGTTATTCACGATGTCCTATGCTTCTGAGACAAAAACCACTTTACATCTTTAGCACCTAGGGCCTGTGCTGCTTTGGAAATATGATATTGTAGAACTCTCTTTAGTTTTTCACGTCTCGGGAGCTGTGGAACATGTTGAAATCAAAACTTATTTGTCGCCAATCCAAAAAATATTCATTGGGTTATCTTCTAAACTTTCATTACTCCCCTAAAGAATTCTGAGCTTTGACAAGTCACAGTAGGTGTCTTACTATCTCTGATGATTAAGAGCTGTCTAAATATTGGGTTATAGGGCCCAGTGTGTAATACTGGATATAATCCTAGTCCTTATGCAAAACTTTTTTAGGGGCGTGGATAGGATTAAAAAGTGGGTGCCCATACTCACTTCTTGACAAACTATAAATTCCTTCTATGACTTATTTATCTTGTGTTCCCTTTTTTAATTCTCTATTTTTTTAAAAAAGATTTTATTTATTTATTCATGAGAGAGACACACACACATAAACAGAGAAGGGGGGGCGGGGGGAGACACAGGCAGAGGGAGAAGCAGGCTCCATGCAGGGAGCCCCATGCGGGACTCTATCCTGGGTCTCCAGGATCAGGCCCTGGGCTGAAGGTGGTGCTAAACCACTGAACCACTGGGGGTGCCCGATTCTCTATTTTCAATGGCATATGAACTTGATGCTCCCATGAAATGAATATGAGGTTCAGGGGAAACTAAATTATTGGAACTGATGTATATTTTAAAAAGAAAGGTTTATAAAGGTGTACCTGCACATAGCATCCAAAAGAAGGAAGGACAGGAGGAGAGCACATGCTTTGAAGGCTGCAGGGATGCCCAGCCCACGTTTATGGTCTGTCATTCTATCATCTGGTCATTAGCAGTTCATTTTGCTCTTATGGTTGTTTTTAATAATTCCTATCTTTTTTGAGTTCCAGGAAAATAATTTGTGTATCCTAATCAGCCATCTCTGCCTTATTTAGTTTAATTATGCACATTTTAGTCATTCTTCTACCTCAAATAATCAAATTACTGTGCTAATAAAAAGAGACTGCATTTACATAGGCCACGGACTCTACTATCATGTGCTATAAGAAACACTGTTGCTTTCCTAAAGTCATATTAAATGTAATAAAGATTTTTTTTTCATGGAGAAGGAAATGGGCGCTGAAAAGTTTTAGAGAAGCATTATCAATGTGGAAAAAATTAAGGGAAAGAATCATGGAGAAAGATTTGATAAAATACTTAGAAGACTTACACCTCTTTTAGATGAATATATACAAATATATATTTTAAATATATATAATATAAAAAATATTATAAAAATATATTATATAGATATATAAAGTTTAAGTAAATATACATTTAAATATTTCAATAAAACTCAAATAATACTGGTTTACTTTTAGCTATTTATTATACCCCTAACATGTGCACAGAACTCTGCTGGGGCCCACAATGTGGCATTTAAACTGGTGCCCAAATTTATGTGTTCTCCAGGTAACTGCCTGTGATTTATGTGTTCTCCAGGTGACTGCCTGTGCCAAGTATTGTTTGATTTGTCAGATTCCCTTCAAGTTCTCTCTTAGAACCTTGGTAATAGCTAAAGGATGGGATGTAGCTGTTAGCCATCTATGATGCTGACTCTGAGGTTACTGTAATGGAAACTAAGTCCTAGGAAAGAACTTGCAATGACCTTGTCGTTAAATTGCACATGAGGACTGAAATTCTCCATGCTGACCCGATCCCAGTCTTTGTGTGGCCTCTTTACCGACTACATCGTCTTCCTGCCCCATCTTTTTCATCATTTTCTGATACCTGCTCTCAAAGCAGGCCTCCCAGCCTTCCAAAGCAATCTTTTATATTCCTGGTGTATGTAAGGCCTCCTGGTTTATTTTGAATCTATCATTTCCATTTGTGCCTTTATGGACAGAAAAATTGGAGACACAGTGAGTTCTTTTTTTATACCTCATTGTGTTTTATATTTCCTTCCTCTGTTGAAAATTTGCCATCCCATCCCATAAAATGCAATACAGTTCACAAAGACAAACCAAGCCCAGCATATTCACATTTGGTCATTTCTTTCTGAGTATTTCTTTCATTCTTCAATCTGTTAACGGGCTGTTCTGGTTGAGTCAGTGCTGAGACTTATCAATGCTATTCGTATGCGGTTTGACAAACTTTCTCTAGCACCTATTCCAAAAGTAATTTTTGTTTTTTCTTTGTGCTCTGTGCAGGCAAAGCCTTTTTAACTGTCACTGAATCCTTGGGGATGCTCTTGGCTGCTTGAGAGAAATATTCCTTTCCGGAAAAAAATGATCTGTCAGGGTAGGCTAGACTCATCAACAAGCCCTTGTAGTTTTTAACCCATCACATCTAGACTGTTAGCAGCACCTGTAGGCATTGGCAAGGAGGGGAAGGGGAAAATGTGAAACAACTGTGTTACTAGGGTCTCTTGCCTCTATGCTCCTGTACTAAAAGGAGATTAGATGAGAAGCACCAGGAGACAGTAATATAGTGAAGGGAAATGCTCTAACGGGGTGCTTTTCAAACTTCAGAAAGCAGGAGAATCACCTGGAGAGCTTGTAAAAACAGGATTCTGAGACTCAGGTTCTGTAAGTTTAGAATGTGGCCAGAGATTTTGAATTTTGATAAACTCTCAGTTCATCTAATGCTGTAGATCTAAGGACCACACTTTGAGCAGTTCTGTTCTAAAGCGGTGAGTCTCAAATTTTATTGAGCATGACAATCAACTAGGATTTTTGTCTTTCTGACTTATTTCACTTAGTATAATATCTCTAGCTCCATCCACATCATTAGGAATGGCAATATTTCATTTTTTTATGACTAATACTCCATTGTACATATATACTATGTCTTCTTTATCTATTCATTACTTGAGGGATATTTGGGCTCTTTCCATAATTGGCTGTTGTAGATAATGATGCTATAGACGTTGGGGTGCATGTATCTTCGAATCAGTAATTTTGTATCCTTTGGGTAAATACCTAGTAGTATAATTGCTGGATCTTAGGGTAGTTCCAATTTTAACTTTTTGAGGATCCTCCATAATGTTTTCCAGAGCGGCTGCATCAATGTGGTTTCCCAACAACGGTGTAAAAAGCGTTCCTCTTTCTCTGCATCTCTTGCTAACATCTGTTGTTTCCTCTGTTGTTAACTTTAGTCATTCTGACTGGTGGGGTGATACTTCATAGTTTTGATGATTTGATGTAGACTTTTTTCTTTTTGTAGAGTTGATGATCACATGTGGAATTTAAAAAACAAAAATAGGGGAAAAAAGAAAGGAAAACCAGGAAACAGACTCTTAACTATAGAGAACAAACTAAGGATTGTTGGAAGGGGGATGGGTGGGGAATGGGCTAAATGGGTGTTGGGGATTGAGGAGAACACTGGTTGTGATGAGCCCTGGGGTTGTATACAAGTGATGAGTCACTAAATTCTACACCTGAAACTAACATTATACTGCATGTCAACTAACTGGAATTGAAATAAAAACTTGGAGGGGATCCCTGGGTGGCGCAGCGGTTTAGCGCCTGCCTTTGGCCCAGGGTGCGATCCTGGAGACCAGGGATCGAATCCCACGTCGGGCTCCCGGTGCATGGAGTCTGCCTCTCTCTCTCTCTCTCTCTCTCTCTGTGACTATCATAAAATAAAAAATAAATTGATCTGGCCACATTGCCTTGCCTGGTGAGCCTGTGCAGTTACAGGGGGAAAAAAAAATTAAAAAAAAAAAAAACTTGGAGAAAAAAGAATCAACTAGGAGTTTTAAAAACATATATTGCTGGGCCCTGCCCCTAGGTATTTTGACTCAGTAGTCTGGGTGAGGGCCAAAGAATTTGCATTTCTAACAAGTTCCCTGGTCCTGCTGATGCTGTTTGTGCTGGACTACACTTTGAGAACCACTGCTCTGAAGAATGGTGTTAAAGGAGAGTCACCAGCACTGTGTAAGGAGTCCACGGAGTCTGTCAATCAGGGCTTTGGGACATAGCCAATTTGCAGACAGACTGAGGTACTCTTAAACAACAACAGTGACAGTTCTAGCAGTCCACAGGATCACTGGAGACATTTGGAGACATGTTCTATTTTGTTCAAACCACGTTTTATTTGAATCTCAAAGGGCAAGATAACTTTGCCTGACACTTGGCTTATAAAATTTAGAAAAAACAAACAAAAAACAGTGTCCAGGCATGACTCATTATATGTAAGATAATCTCTCTTTTTAGTACTTGCAGAAAGGCATCAGAAGATAAAAGGCTGAGTAGGACGCTGTCTTCACCAGATTGGGTGACTAAATGGTGGTCTGGGGACACACTATTACCTGACTTAGGCTCTGTGAGTAAAGGAAAAGAAGGAAGGCATTTGGTTGTGACATTTTAATGAGGGTAGTTAAAACAGCCCAAAGAACCCCATCTTGGTTGTGTTTTGGAATGGAATACTTATCTGTTTTAACCAAAATGTGGAGGCTGAAGTATTTTCAGCATCTCAGGAGAGTTATTCTCAGAATACCTCAAAGTAAATCTCTTGGTAGTAATTATTCATATGCATTTCAGTTCAATCTTAGAAATGAATCTCTCTAAGGGAATTCTGTATTCAAATCCTCCTTTGGAATAAAACCTGTGAGAAGGATCTTCTCAGCAGGAGGTTGGGAATTAATCCATCATGGGAAAGATTGATTAGAATCACATGGTTGATACAATTCATGTGATCCCAATCACATTAGAATCAAATGCTACGCATCCTCCTGTTATTCTGTTGTGGCTCTTCGGTGAGTCTCTCTCCCGCACTAACTCCCTTTCCTTCCATGTTGAAAATTGTAGCCAACCTTGTGGATGAAAATATATGGGATTCCTTCAGGATGTCAGGGCAGAGAAAAGGTAATTAAATACTGGATATGAGCCTGGTGTATTAAGATTACATTCATAGATTTTATCCACTGAGGGTTTTTATCAAGTCAGGCTGTGTCTTTCCCTCAGGCCATGTGTTTATCTCGTGGGAATCTTGGGGAGACAGTTAAGTGGTTGAGCACAAATTGTTTCTCCTTGCTGGAAATAACTCAAAGTGCATATATGCCTTATCAACTATAGGTAAATTAGGTCACCTTTCCATACATGAAGAAAACACATATCTTCATCAAAAGCTTATAGAGAAAGACAATTACAATAGACTCCATCTGTGAAAATCCTTTGGGACATGGAGAGGAGATGCCAACTGTAGCTTAAATGTGTTTGCTTGCCAAGTCAAAAATTCTCTCCCAAATTTGGGCTTCTTCCTGCTAAGTCAGGAATTGGAGTTTTGGAAACTGGAGAACTAATATTATGCTTCTCAAATCATGCCCAGAGATGATTGCTTGAATTAACTACATCACTATTAAAGTGATGGCAATCCTAACTTTTGGCTCATTACCCTTTTGGAAGGTAGTGAATTTGAAAAACATCACATTGAACTTCTCTTTAATGATCCAACTGAAGAAGATAAATTTAGATAAATATCAAGAATTAGTCAATGAAAAGAAGATAGAGCAGTATTGAATAACACGGATGTGATTTGCATTTAAAACACAGTTCAGCTCAGCTCAACAAACACACTGAATGTATATTATATTCCAAGTACTGGTGATACAAAGATGAATAAAACATTGTTTATGTTTTGCTTAATCCCAGTTAAGGGGTTGAGGGAACTGATATACACAAATAATATGTGTAGAAATAGGAGGTGGAATGTAGCAGGGATAATGAATATAGACATTGGAGCCAGATAGACTTTGGTTATTTACAACCTCAGGTCTTGCTTTGATTTTGTGGCTTTAAGTCAACTAGTTTACTTTTCCTAACCAATCTTTGTTTTATCATCTGTGGTACAAAATAGGCATTCAACAAATGGAAGCTAATGTTAATAATTAGAACTATGTATTGGTACAGAGATAATAAAGGAGAGAGAATGCTTCCAAGTGGAGATTGTACTTCCAAAGTGTTTTGGTAGGAATAGGAATTCTCTAGGTAGATAATATTTGTGAATGGACTCTGGGTAGAGCAAATAAGACTTCCAAATGCCTATGCAGGGGAAACTGTAAAAATCAGTTTAATGTTGTTTTTTTTTTTTTTTTTAAAGATTTTATTTATTTATTCATGAGAAACACAGAGAAAGAGAGGCAGAGACATAGGCAAAGGGAGAAGCAGGCTCCATGCAGGGAGCCCGATGTGGGCCTCGATCCCGGGTCTCCAGGCTCATACCCTGGGCTGAAGGCAGACGCTTAACTGCTAAGCCACCCAGGCATCCCAAGTTTAATATTGTTCATTCACTATTTGTGCACAGCAATTAGAGATGGTGCTGGAGAGGAGGCAGGAGTTGGCTCCTCATCACAGCCTGGACTCTGTTAAGTTTGGACTTGATCCTTTAGGTCAGAGATTGAAGATGTACTTTTCTATAATTTTTTTCTGTTTCAGTTTTGTTTTATTTTTATGCCCCTCAGTGTTTAAAAATAGATTTCACTTAAAACCTCAGATTTATTCTGAATTCTTTTGGAGATTTACCACAAAGAATCTGCATTTGCTCATGGCAACGACTGGTTGAAGTTGAGTGAAGGCTGCTCCCTCAAAGAGATATATGCCGTCTTGATGAGCAGGGAGGAAACATGGAGGTTTTAAGCAGGTTGGTTTTGTAGCAGGGAATGTCATAGAACTGTCCTTATCTGCAGTTGTGGGAGAGGAGGCCAGAAATTGAGAGCGGTATTGAACATGACACCTTTCAGGACTAGGTTAATGGAAGAAGGACTTGTACTGTTATTCAGGTTGGTAGATAGTTGTGGGTTGTTTTTGTTTTGTTTTTTAAGCAAAATGAGATTAAAGATTAGGAGAGGGGATATGAATGTCATATATGGACTCAGTGATTGTTATTGGTTGGATAATAACCCTAGCAGGATAAGATATCTGATTTTTTTAAATATATCTCTTAAGAAAAACAAAAAGTAAAATTAAATGGCAATATAAAATAGCCAGTCATTCCCAATGTCTTTTCTCACCTCTTCTCAAAACTGGAAACTCCCCTTATCCCCTTAACCAGCAAGAGTGGATGGAGAGAGAATGTCTATGGTGGATAAAGAACTCACAACCAGCAAACCTCAGCATACAACTTGGACACCATAAAAATTTCCAAGACCCAAAAAAGAGCCCAGAGCCTTGATAATTGTTGGGTGAACGCCCACTACCCAAGAAGGGAGGAGGAAGTAGTAAAAGCTCTAAGCACAGGGAAGGCAAGAAGAAGATAATATTAGGAAAGGAGAGGAAGGGGCCCATGAGGAGACCCTACCATTGGAGGGAACATCCATGTGCAGACATGTAGCACATCTAGGAAGGGACTTTGAAGGATGGGAATTAGATAAAGTAGGGATACAAAGCTATTCCAAGTCCACCCTCCCACTCTATACAATTTGCATTTTATCCTCTGAAACCTTATGTAAAGATCTGTCTGTATCCTTGTGTCATGCATTTAGGTTCACCAGTCAGAAGGAATGAAAATACTATCCCCCACCCCCTGCACCATCCTGGAATGGCAGGCATCTATAATTTTCCTGTTAGAAATCAGGCAGCAAAAGGAGAACCTGGTGGACGTCATACAACCAGGGATGGTGGCATCGTGCTTCCCGGACCTTCTTTTCTTTTTCCCAGAGGAGCACTATGCACCACTCCCACTGTGGGCTGAAGATAAAGTGCCTGGGTTGTAGATAGATAAGTCACTGACTACAAAGTACAGAGTGAATTGAGACATGCACATATAAGACTGGGGATGGAAGTGGGGGCATCAGTTATTGTACTAGTTTGAAGGAAGAGGAGGACGTGAACTCAAGCTTGGGCTTATGGATAGAAAGGAGATGGCTTCATGGTATCTCATGTCTCTGGGGTTTTGCATATTCTTGCTTCACCTGGACTGGATAGGATACCCTCACTCATGTATCCACTCGAATTCAATGTTACCTCCACAGTGGAATCTTCCATGAGAAGATTCAAGTATTCTTTTCTGCATACTTTTTATCTTATAAATAATTTTCATAAGGAGGTAGTTTCATAAGACAGGTAGTCCTGACTGCTCACAGGAATTTAAGTTTCTTAGATTTAGGGCACAATGTCTTGGAGAACTGTGATCACCTACATGAACGTGACATAGTTACCTGGACTAGGAACAGAAACCACCTGTGTCGATGTGAGTTAGGGTTTTGTTCCGGGACACATTTGCCCAAAAAAGATGAGACTGCAAACTAATAAGTAGTCTCACTATTTGTGTCAGGTAATACCTGCAAATCAGTGTATCTGAGACAGCAGTTTGCTCATCCAGGCAAATGGCTCACTTATCAAACAGCAAGGACCTTCATCTTGCTGTGATGACCAATTGTAAACTCTTATGTCATGACCACTGCTCAATCCCAATAGGTTTTTGTTTTGAAAAGACCCTTCCTGAACCATTTCTGCCTAGATCCCTAACCTCTATGAAGATCTGCTCTTGGGTCCCTGGGTGGCGCAGCGGTTTGGCGCCTGCCTTTGGCCCAGGGCGCGATCCTGGAGACCCGGGATCGAATCCCACATCGGGCTCCCGGTGCATGGAGCCTGCTTCTCCCTCTGCCTTTGTCTCTGCCTCTCTCTCTTTCTCTCTCTGTGACTATCATAAAAAAAAAAAAAAAAAAAAAAAAAAAAGATCTGCTCTTTGGTGACCATGGCTAAGACTCTATCAAGGTGATGTTCTCCCTTAGAATAGGAAAGGACGTTGTCTGGTGGTGATGTTTTGAGCTATTAAACATCTTTTAATGGTCTTAATGCTGCCTAGACTAGCATACAGTGGTGCTTAAAATTTGTAGAAATAGGCAATGAGAGAAAATCAACATGACGCGGTGCTCTCATCGGATGAGGGCAGATGAGTAAAGAGTCAGGGATGCTTCCAAAGTACTAAGAGTTAACTTGTGCCATCACTTAGGATGGAAAATGCAAGAGCAGATTTTCAATGAGAAGATACTGATTTCAATTCTAGACTGAGAATTGAGTTGACTTTGAGATTTCTGCGATGTGAAAATAAAGATGTCTAATTCTGTGCTTAATGATGGGAGGCCCCAGGTATGACATTTGTCAGGGAGGTTGGGCACTTGTTTTCTTCATCAGTGGCTTCCAAGTTAGGTCTTGAGACACAGAGCATCAGCACCACTGGGGAATTTTACTTGGAAATGCAAATTTTGAGGCCTTAAGGACCAACCCATTGAATTGAAAACCCTCTGGGTGGGGTTGAGCTATTTGTGTTTTAATGATCTTTCCAGGTGATCTGTTGTATTCTTTTCGACCTGTGTGTCTTAAGGAGTCAGTTGCTTAGCCTTTCTCACCCTGGGTTCCTCAACTGTAAAACAGGATTACTAACAGCACCTACCTCCTTGAGTTCTCATGGTGATTAAGTGAATTAATATATGGAAAGTGCTTATATCTGTATTTGTTTGCTGCTTTAATTTTTTTAAAATCTCTTTACAAATTCACTGCCCTTTTATTTGCCTGACTAAATATTTCCTGTCTTTACGAGTCTCTCCTATATTTCCACCAGTGAGCCGTAGCATTAGTTACCACATTGCTTGGCCTACAGGACATATTCAGTAAATATATTAATTGAGTGAATGCACACTCCAGTTTTCATTTCCTTATTTCTTGTCTGAGTTTTATAGCTTTTATTATCAGTATCACTTGTTTTGGCACTAAATTAGACATTGTTATATTTATGCCTCGTTTCCTAATTGTATTATAAGTGCTTGAAGGGGAAGTATTATGCTGTACTTATCTTTTCCACCTACACAGCACCTGGCACAGTGTTGACAATATAAAGGGAATTCAGTAATAATCTGTGTAAAATAAAAGAGAAAACTTGATGTTTTTTTCCTCTCAAATTCATCTACCCTGTTAAATTTCTGCAATTTCTTATCCTCACCCCCGCAATGGCAGCAATTTCAAAATCCTAAATCTCTACTGCCACTTTCTCCTGAGAGTCACAAGATGAAAAGAACAGCGATTCTTTTCTTATTTCTGGTGTCATCTGGTAAGATGGCTTTTATTATTTTGAGCCTCCATGTCAACCTTATAAATTCAGCCTAATATTTCTAAAATTATTTCTTGAGTCAAAAGCTAGGGGATTGTGAATGCCCTGTTACTCTTAACCAGAATAATGATGTGCCATCTGTATCTCTCTAGAAATATACCTTTAAGGCTAAGGTATGATGTTTCTCATACTTGATACAGCCTTATTTTTACCAGCATTTTGCTTCAGCTTTTCCTTAGCTCTTCGATAAGCTCCCTGCTTTGTGCAGCGCTGAGTTGAAATTCTGCTAGCACAGAGGATTGAAAATATCTCTTATGTAGTTAAGCTCCTTTATAGAAAACTAATGTAATGTGTATAGTGAAAAAAAGGCCAGCTTTGGAGACCTACAGATCTGAGATCAAAATTTGAGGTCTGTTATAATTTTTTGTATGGCCTTCAGTAAGCTGTTCAACATGTCTACTTACTCATTTTTAATTAGGGACATAAATTTCACCTTATGATGTTATATGAGGCAATTAAATAACACAAGTTATGTATTGTACCCAGCACATGGAGGATATTCAATAAATGGTGGATATGATTATAAAACAGAAGAAGAGAGCAACACACTGTATATCTCAGAGACAGAGGCCACTCTAGAGTCTGCATGGTATCATTATTAAATAGCAACTCTGGTATTGTGGACACTATTTCTAGTCTAAAATTCTATTTAAATTCTGTTCAAGAATGGCCCCATCAAATCTCAGATCACTTTAGATAATCTTCAAATAGCATCTCCTAATTAATTATATAACTGGAGGGTCTTTTCATACAATGGGAATCTCTCACACTTTTCCCCTAGAAACTCCATCCACTGGTCACCTGTGACTCAGTTATTGAGGAATTTTCCGACCCTTAGGGAAAGTCTGCTACAGCTAACTGGTTGTTCACTAAGCCCATCTCGGTACCTCCTCCGGAAACCTTGGGTGTCACTCCTCTAGGGTCTGTAAGGAATAGTTGCTGTCTGCAAGGGCTTTCTCAATTTTTTAATAAAACTCGAGCAAGATCAGTGAGAAATAGGAAATCTAGTGACAAGTTTTTTCTAATCCATAAAGACGTATGTATTCAAGAAGAAAACAGAAAATCCCTCCAGGTAGGCAAGATCTAGGTAGTCCTGGATGGCTGAGGGACTTCTGAAGTTTTTTGTGGAGACAACAACATAGTGAAATATAAACATGTTACATAGTTTGTAAGGAGATAAAGATATATATGTATTTCCCTGAAAATTACTTGAAATAAAATTGCTGATTAACCAGCATCATTTATAGGTGCCAGTAGTTTACTGAATACAGTTGTACCACTGACTCACACATGAGAACAGCTGCTACCAATTCTGCCTCCCTCCATCATCTCCTGCAGGGCCCAGAGCTACCTGGGGGAGCAGTAGGGGGAAAATGGCATTCTTGGACAACCTGAGGTTCAGAAGTGGAGGCAGGGAGGAGCTAGGGCCAGTTTACAGAAGTCAACTTTACAGGACTCCTATCTAGCCAAAGGGCAGACTTGGCTCCAGACCTTCACATTTCTTTATCACATTGCCAAATGGGGCTTCATTTACATTAATAGGCTTTCTCTATTTTAATTTTTAATTGATAATTAAAGATTTATTTATTTATTTGAGGGGGGGAGAGAGAGAGAGAGCAGGGAGGAAGGGCAGAGGGAAGGCATCCCAAGCAGACTCCCCACTGAGTGTCCCCGCCTCAATGTGGAGCTTGATGTGGGCCTTGATCTCACAACCCTGAGATCATAACCTGAGCCAAAATCAAGAGTCGGACACCTAACCGACTGAGCCATCCAGGTGCCCTGATAGGCTTTCTCCATTTTAAAAGGCAAATCTCTCTAAGGGATCTAGAAACTCAGGTCATGCACACGTTGGCATGGATTGCTTATTTGAATTCAGTCAGTTATTACTGCCTGTTTGTCTAGATTATGAAACCTATCACAGATGTGTGATGGATTGAATAGAAGAGTAAACCACTGGCACCTATAAATGATGCTTACGGCAATGCAAATTCTAGCTAAACATACTTTGTGCTGTAATTAATGTTCATTCTCTATCCTTCTCCTCAGGAGAAAAGTAACGGAGTGTTCTTCATTCTTGTATAAGGATTGTTCCCAATCCTTTCCCTTAGGACTATAAAAGAGTATGTGTGGAGTCAGAATAGTCAGATTGTTGTCGCTATCAAATTTGTGTTTGATTTATGAAGCTCCTTCCGGCTTGTGTGCTTCCTAGTTATTTCAGTGCTCTTTCTCTGTCATGGTGTCAGTGTTTTGTTTCATCAACTCTTTTACTATCTTGAAAAATTAGTCTACATTTACTTTTATGTCCTGTCTCCCATTCACTTTTCAAATTTTGCAATCCAAATTTTGTCCCCATCATTTTACTAATACACTTCTCAAAGCAGTAACGTCTCCTCCTGTTAGTCAAATTTGAAGGTCTCCTCCCTATTCTCACTCATTCAATTTCACAGCAGAATTGAATCATCTTCTTCTACTGGTTATCTTTGATTCAGTGGGGTTTTTCCCATTTCTCAGAATGCTTGATAGAGTCCCTTCTCTTCTAATGCCCATATTCAAAAGTGAGAATTCCTTCAAGATTTTTCTATTGCCCAAACCAGTGGTTTCCAGCCCTGGCTGTATATTAGAATCACCCAGGAAAGCTTTAAAAACTGATGACTGGGTCCCACTCTCAGAGGTTCTGAGTTAATTGTTCTGGGGTGTATCTTGAGTACTGGGAATTTTTCTTAGTAGCTCCCCAGGTAATTCTAACACTTTGCCAAGATTGAGAATTGTGTTAAACTATAAGAATTCAGATTTTTTTTTTGGGGGGGTTACTATTATTTTCTTTGAAATTCAAACAAAATTGTCTAGAGGTCCCATCTCATGGGAAGGGCCAGATTCTTTTTCAAGTAACTGCAAATTCTGAGGGGTAACATTGTCACTGGTCCCCTCTGGTTCCTAGTTCTTAACTTTCTGAACATTTAGTATTATTTGCATCTAATTTCCTAAAGCAATTGGTTCTCTTGCCTCTGGCTCTACAGAAGTCACTGTGTAGAACTTGGGCCCCTTTCCTTCTATCCCTGAGCCACACACAGAAGGCAGTTTTATGATGGCTGCCTTTATTGAAGATTTGGATCAATATAAAGGTTTTGGGTCAATGTAAGAGTTTTATATTAAAGCAAATAGATAAGGGCAGTTTCTATATAGACTCCCAACTTCTGGCCACATACATGAGCCTGCTTTTGCCTCGAAACTTTTCCTGCACCTTAATTATCCTCATATTCTAAGTAACTTAGATTTCCATCCCTTTGACACCTCTTAGCAGCAGTCTTTTTTTTACTACTGTCTTAAAAATGGAATAGGATAGTATGTAGATTAATTTTTTTCCTCTGGCATAAATTGCATCTCCTCATGCCTCTTTCCTTTCCCCTACTGCCTTTAGAAGACAGAAGTTCCTACATTCAATTCTGGTTTTCAACAACATTTTTTTTTTATCCTATTACATCCTTTCTTCAGTCATCAGTTGCTGTGGTAGGTAGCATCCAAAAATGTGCCCTAGAGATTCCCATCCTCTAATTATTCAATCAAACACTTATCCAGGTACCACTGTGAAGGAATTTTCCAGACGTAATTAGTGTTGTGGAGCTTAAAATAGGAAGGTTATACTGGATTATTCAAGTGGGCCCAAAATAATTACATGAGCTCTGAAAAACAGAGGTCAATGGAATAGAAAGTCCTGCCAAAGACCCAAGAATATGAAGGATCTTGATGTGGGACGAAGACCTTTTGACCAATGACATTCTGTACTTTTAGCCCAAGTAGCATGGTAAATGTATGTCTTGCTCACTCCCTGTGGCCCAAACATATAGGAACAAAAGAATATAAAAGTAAGGAGGGAAAGAACCCATTTCAAAAATGAAATAATTATCTCTATGAACCAAGAAGGTAATAGAAGTGTGATTCAGTGAATAGGGCTGAATCATCCATTCATTGGTCCCTGAGTCATTAGTGCCTGAGATTTGCCTGAGATCTTGCAGGTTAAAGGATGGGAGAAGGGAAGTTAGAAGCCAGAGATTGGGGTAAGACTGCCTCCCTTTATTTTTATTTATTTATCTATTTGTTTATTTTAAAGATTTTATTTATTCATGAGACACACCCCCCCCCCCACACACACACAGAGGGAGCAGAGACACAGGCAAAGGGAGAAGCAGACTCCCTGCTGGGAGCCCGACATGGGACTTGATCCTGGGTCTCCAGAATCACCCACTGGGCCCAAGGCAGGCGCTTAACCGCTGAGCCACCCAGGGATCCCCCGACTGCCTCCCTTTAAAAAGGAAGGTTAAAAATAAAAATGGACACACTTTTCCTTTGGGCTTTGACAAAGCTCTGGGCTTAGTGCAGCAGAAGGTAACAGACACAACCATAGGACCAGTAACTTAACCAAGGGATCCTTTGTTCTGTGACCAAATCTGCAAAATTTACAGTATCCCTTATAGAGACCCCAAATCATTGTGATAAGGTTCTGGTCTGGGGTTTTGGAGGGCTGCATGAAGCAAATGAAAAATCAGTAGATTGATAGGGATATGGTGGGGGAGCGGCATTGAAAAATGAAAAAAGGAAATGCCTCTTACAATGTATTTATAATCTGCCCATCCCCCCTCCATTAATCATCCTGAAGAAATCTAATGTCAGAACAGACAGACAACAAAATCAATGGTCAAAGCAAGAATTTATTACAATGAAAAGACTTAAAATAAGTGTGCTTGGGATTCAAAGAAATGAATAAGGCATGGTTTCCATTTTAAAAAGGCAACAATTAGGGTTACCTAGGTGGCTCAGTCAGCCTTCCACTCAGGTCATGTTCCTGGAGTCCCAGGATCAAGCCCTGCACAGGGCTCCCCACTCAGTGGGGAGGCTGCTTCTTCCTCCAACCCTCTTCCCTCTCATGCTCTATCTCACTCTCACTCTCTCAAGTAAATAAATAAAATCTTAAAAAAAGTCAACAATTACTAATTAACACCAGCCCAAAACAAAATAGATATGAAATAGAATTGATTATAATTCTTAGAAAAGAAAAATACAGTTATTGAAATAAAATAATTATTTCAGTTACATATTATGATCTTAAAAAAACATGCCAAAACTTAGTGGTTTAAATCAACAGCTCTCCCAGCATTCTGGTTCAGGACCTTAGGTAGTACTTAATTAGTAGCACTGGCAAGGATGACTTGATTGTAGTCAGCTGGGCTAGAAGGTTCTAGAAGTCTTCATTCACAAGTCTCAGTGGTTTACCAAGTGTGGGTCTTTCCTATCCACGTCGTAACTTATTCATTAGTCTGGTTCATGCTTTGTTAAAGCATGGTGGCTAGTTTTCTTCAGAGAGTTTAAAAACAGATGTGGCTGGCCTTTTAAAGAACTGGAACTGGCACAGTGTCACTTCCGCTATGGTCAGACAAGCCATAGGGCTAACCCAGATTCATGGGGTTAGACATAGATTCAGTCTATTTCTTTCAATAGCAAAGTCTCACGGCAAAAAACGTGGGATGGAGGATAGTGTGTGGTAATCTCTGGAAACACAATCTACCACAATAGTTGACTGAATAAACTTTATAGAAAAACAGTGAATTGGAAGATGGGATTGAGAAATTAACCAGAAACAACATGAAGAAAAGATACAAACCAAATTAAAGGGCTGTTAAGAGAATAGATTGATAGGTACAATTGAATGAAGGACAAAGAAGCAATATTTGGCGAGATAACTGCTAAAATTTTTTCCAAAACTGAAGAAATGTGTCCTAAGATCACAGTAACTCTGGATAGCATGTAACACAAATAGTAATCTAGACCTAGAAATGCTATAATGAAATTGCAAATGTCAAAGTAAAAAAAAATTATTTAAAGCTCTTAGTTACCCATCAATGGAATGAGAAATAAAATCTGGACAGATACATTCCAGAATGAAATACAATATTGTCAGTGTATTTCTCAGTGTAACTGAGAATATTATCTTCAATCTAGAACTTCTATCTAAGACATAAATCAAGGTTGTTGGCAAATATAAGACATTTTCAGTCATTGTAAGCCTTAAATGTATGGAGTCCAGTTAACTTTTCAAGACAAAAAAAATCAACTGAAAGAGAGGGATACAAGAAATAGTGTCAAATACCAAAATTTGTTAAAATTACAGTACAGTTAAAAAATATTACCCAACAATTTTGTTTTGAAAGTTGTTGATCCTAGGATTTTAAACAAAATAATTAGATGAGAGTGGTTGACATAAAAGACTGCTAAGATCCTTGTCATTGTCAGGAGGAAGAAGAAATTGTGGAATAACTATAGGTTTTGCGAGAATTTATGGTTGATTATATGTGTTAAATTTTTTAATAAATTTATTTTTTATTCGTGTTCAATTTGTGAACATACAGAATAACACCCAGTGCTCATCCCATCAAGTGCCCACCTCAGTGCCCATCACCCCCAGTCACCCCCACCCACCTCCCCTTCCACCACCCCTAGTTCGTTTCCCAGAGTTAGGATTAGGAGTCTTTCATGTTCTTTCTCCCTTTCTGATATTTCCCTATGTGTTAAAATCTAAGGTTAAGACGTAAGATTAAAAACCAGCAGAAGTTTATGTAGAAAATAAAGAATACTTTATCAAATCACCCAAAGGCAAAGGATGAAAAAGAAAAGAACAGGAAAGTAACAGAATATAAAATAAAGATGTCAGAAATAAGTTCAAATATGCCTGAAATTATATATGGTTTAAGCTCCTCTATTAAAGATAAATGGTTGGATTAGATTTTTTAAAAATCAGGTATATGCTACTTTACAAAAAGAGAGCTGCATAGCATGCAAAAAATATAATTTAAAGCAAAAAGCATGACTAGGAACATGGCACTATATAATAATACAATGAATAACCTATCAAGAAGATCTAATAATTATGATTTTTTTTCTTTCACAACATAGCCTCTAGTATATAAAAACCAAGTTGACAGAATTTGAAATGACTGGGTAGGTCCACAATCATTGTAAGAGATTCAAAGGTATTTTATCATAAGTGTGTAATGTCTGCTAGTGTGTAACAGACCAAAAGTTGATGATGGTGTATAGAAGAACTTTTGTGAACTCCATGGGCTGTGCACAGGTGTGCTAAAGTACTGTCCTCACCCTTGTGATTGCTGGGTGGGCAAGGGGGTCTCTGGAACATTCCTCCATCCTTAGCAGTTGGGAGCTGCCTCAGATATTTATAAAACAAATCATGTGCTGGCTCAGACTGGTGAGCAGACTCAAAACAAAATAAAACACCAAAAAATTCATAATACCTAGCACAGGGAACAGTCAGAAATTAGTATATTCATAATAGATTCAAGCTGTTGAAATTGGTATAGACTCTCTTCACTATAATTTGGTAACATTTTTAAAAATCTTTGGATTTTTTTCATATATTTTGGTTCAGCAATAACAGTTATGGAGATTTTTGTTGAGTAGAGTTACACAAATGGAAAGAATATACGTCTAAGGACGTTCATCACGGGGTTATTTGTAACATAGAATAATTGAAAATAACTTGAGTGTCTAAATAGATAGAACTGATTAAAATATCATACAATTATATGATAGAATAACACATGGTATTAAGAGCGATATAGGAATGAACCAGAAATTTATGGTGTTTGTAGCACAGCTTCCCTAATCTGAACTTGTGGAGACATTGCTAAATGAATTGAAACATTTCTTCTTGCTTAGAACATGGTCTCAGAATCCTTTTAATATCAAGCTCTAAGCAGCTATAATCAGGATCAGAAATAAAAGGAAACGTGAAACTTATGAGCCATACCTATCCTTAGAGGAATAGCTAATGATATAGAAAAATGTTCTTTATGTATTGTTAAGGGAAAAAAGTAGATTACCAAGGAGTACACACCGATGATTACATTTTCTTTAAAGAGCATTCATGCTTACCTATGTCTAGATAAAAATGTTGAATGTGAAAAGGAATTATTTTCAGGTGATAGGATTGCATGTGATTTTCATTTTCATTTATTTTCCATTGTGAGGCTGTATTACCTTTGAAGTAAGAAAAATGAAAAGGATCTTGACTTGTTCATTAAGCCCTAACATCTAAAAATCCTTTCTCATGTTGAATCCCTTTCTACCTTGACTCCCTGAAGGGTCCGAGACTCTCTCCTCCCACTTACCAGAGTTTGACCTCTGTTGACATGATCTGTGTCTGTGCATCTTTCTCCTCAACTAGATTGAAGGCTCTGGAGTGTAGTGACTTGTGACTCAACACAAGTGGTTTGCTCTTCACAGATGCGAGGACACATTTTGTTGAATCGAATGGACCCAGTTGACAGCATCAACTCCATGCACCCTACGCTTGAGTACAGAGCCCGCAAGCAAACATTCTGATTCCAAGTGTCTATGGAAGTTGGAGAGGAAAGAGACTGGTGAGTCAGACTCAGTGGATTTGAGTCCCCTTGCAGAACTCTCCCCATGTGATATTTTCATTTTGTGCAGGTAAAGGCACATATTTCAGTTCTGCTTTGTGGACCTCAGTAGTGTGGATATTTAGGCAATACTTTTCCAGTTTTCTGTCTGTAGAAAGTCTTAGAAGTTCTTGCAAGACAGCAGAGGAGGACTGTTTTCACCTCTGAACCCTCAAGGCTGTGATGTGCTCTTGTTAGAAAGGCTGAGCTGGAGTAATTTCTCCACGGGACAGAATAGATTCAGTGATCTGGGAAAGCAGTTCCCGAACTCTGATGCCTTTGTGTCCTCAGGACTAATCTGGTGGAAGGCACATGAAAGCAAGGAATCTAAACTCAGGACCAGAAGTGGAGTGGAAGAGAGAAACTTCTGGGACCTAATTATTGGAACACACAGAGAACTTGAGAAGCAGCCCCGGCCTGGGAAAACAAAAACAAAAACAAAAACAACAAACAAAACAAAACAACAACAAAAAAACTCTGGAGCTGAAGAATAGGAATATCATTATTTCCAGGTGAATTAAATGAAAGATTATCACCACTTAATTTTTTTTTTCCCTTAAGTTAAAGCTTCGACAACAGCAGCAAATCCCAATGCTGGAGTCACTCTTGTTTTCATTGCTTTGCTTTTATAGGTCCTTACCACATCCTTGCAGGAAAGCAAGAGCACCTTCTTTTTAATGATCTTCCAAGAAGGAGAGCGCAGACCCTTTCTTGGCACACCAATCCCTAGTTGAGCGACACGTGCTTTAAACAGAGAAAGATGGACATTGCGCATGTACCTGGCCCTGAAATTAAAGACCAGGCCCTTTTGTTCTATACTTCATAGATGTGAGACCAATGACCCTGGTTCTCGTTATTATAAAACTTGGTGTATGTGACAACTGCTACCAGCAGTGGAGTTATAAGCATTAGAAGATTTAGATTTTGCCTAAAGTTGACTGCAGTCTTTCCAATGGCTGGTGGGTGGTGAAAGTGGTCATTTGGGGGGCAGTATGGTTAGGTCTCTATCTGCATATGAAATTTTTTGAGGTTTATGAAGAATAGGATAAACCACATCCATGCAACCAGAGTACCAATCTCATTACAAATTTTCCGGTGTTCTCTTCCCCAGAGCCAATCATGTAGCCCCCCCTCTTTTTTTTTCTTCAGAAATCTTTATTTTTAAATCTTTAGTTGTAGACCCGGAACATTCTAGAGCTAAACTCATCTGGATATCTGACAGTTCTCCAGGTGAGAAAACTGGAGGGTTGGAGTTTTGTTAGTAAACGAGCTGATCTAGAACATACGCCTCCCAACTTGCTGGGCCTGTCGCACCACATGGTTTTGCTGCCCTGTGGTTTGTGGATCTGTGTAGATTCACGGCTGAGTGTTGCTGGTCCCTGATGGGACAAGTAAAAAAAGTGAAAGCAAACATTTAGAAACTTTTGTAAATATCTTGACACACGAGCAGACTAATTTGTTCAATGTAGTAATAAAATGCTTTGGACTTATGATTTCTTTTGTTCATGTAGGAAAGTTAAATTTCAGAAAATTTTATTAAAGTATGTTTGACTTACAATGTTAGAGTACTTTCAGGTTACAGCATAGCGATTCAGTAATTCTATATCGCACAGTGCTCACCGGGTAGCACTGTCATCAGACAACATTATTGCAATATTTTTGACTGTATTCCCATGCTGTACCGTTTGTCCCTCTGACTTGTTTTATACTAAAAATTTGGACCTCTTAATCCCCTTCATCCATTCTTTCACTCTCCTCCCATCTGGGAATCACCAGTTTGTTCTTGGTATTTATGAGTCTGTTTTGGTTTGTTTATTCTGTTCCTTAGATTCCATGTATAATTGGAATTATATGGCATTTTGTCTTTCTCTTTCTTACTAATTTCACTTAGCAGAATACCCTGTAGGTCCATCCATGTTGTTGCAAATGGCAAGATTTCATTCTTTTTATGACTAATATTCCATGTTGTGTGTGTTTGTGTATACAACATCTTTTTTATTTAATCGTCTATCGGTGAACACTTGGATTGCTTGCACATCCTGGCTGTTGTAAATGAGCCACAATGAACATGGGATTGCATAAATGTCTTTGAGTTAGTGTTTTCCTGTCTTTAGAAGATACCCAGCAGGGGAATCATTAGATTATATGATATTTATGTTTTTTATATTTTTTGAGGAACCTCCGTTATTGTTTTCCATTGTAGTTGCACCAATTTCCATTTTGGTCAACAATGAACAAGGGTTCCCTTTTCTCCACTTCCTACCAATGCATGTTATTTCTTATCTGGCTGATTGTTGCTATCCTAACAGATGGGAGGTGAGGTATCACTGTGGTTTTGGTTTGGATTTCTCAGATAAGTGATGTTGAGCATCTTTTCATGTGTCTGTGGCTAGCAGAATGTCTCCTTTGGAAAAATGTCTTTTCAGGTCTTCTGCCCATTAAAAACATTTTTTTTTATTTTAGTCACCCAGTGCTCATCACAACAAGTGCCCTCCTTAATGCCCATCACGTATTTCACCCATCCCCATGCTCATTTTCCTTCTGGTGACCATTAGGTTCTTCTCCATAGTTATGAGTCTCTTTCTTGGTTTGTTTTTTTCTTTTTTTAAAAGATTTTATTTATTCATGAGAGAGGGAGTCAGAAACACAGGCAGAGGGAGAAACAGGCTCCCCACAGGGATCCTGAAAGGGGACTTGATCCCAGGATCTTAGGATCATGACCTGAGCCAAAGGCAGATGCTCAACCACTGAGTCACCCAGATGCCCCATTGATTTGTCTCTCTTACCCTCTATTTTTCCCTTTGCTTGTTTGTTTTCTTTTTTGTTTTCCACAAATGAGTGAAACCCTGTAGTATTGGTCTTTCTCTGAATGACTTATTTCACTTAGCCTTGTACTCAGTACCTCCCTTCATGTTGTTGCAAATGGCAAGATTCCATTCTTTTCCATGGCTGTATATTACTCTAATGTGTGTGTGCTAGTGTGCGTGTGTGTGTGCACGCGCACGTGTGGCATGTGTACCACTCTTCTTTATCTTCTCATCAATCATTGGAGACTTGGGCTCTTTCTATAATTTGGCTATTGTAACAAATGCTGCTATAAACATAGGGGTTCAGGGATCCCTTTGAATTTGAATTAATATTTCTGTATTCTTTGGATAAATACCCAGAGTGTGATTGCTGGATTATGGGGCAGTTCTATTTTTAACTTTCTAAGGAATCTTCATACTGTTTTCCACAGTGGCTGCACCAGCTTGCATTCCCAACTGTACAAGAGCATTCCCCTTTCTCCATATCCTTGCCAATACTTGTTCATTCTTGTGTTTTTGATTTTAGCCATTCTGACAGGTGTGAGGTCATATCTCATTGTAGTTTTGATTTGCTTTTCCCTGATGGTAAGTGATGAAGAACATCTTCTCATATATCTGTTGACCATCTGTATGTCTTTGAGGAAACGTTTGTTCATGTCTTCTGCCCAATTTTAGTTGGCTTATTTATTTTTGCGTGTTGAGTTTTATAAGTTCTTTATATATTTTGGATACTAACACTTTATTATATGTGTCATTTGCAAATACCTTCTCCCATTGTATTGTTTTATTTTTGCTGAGCGTTGTGCAGAACCTTTTTATTTTGTTGTAGTACCAAAAGGTCTGTTGTTGTTGTTGTTTGCTTTTGTTTTTCTTGCCTAAGGGGACCTCTCTGGAAAAAGTTGCTATGGCCAGTGTCCGAGAAATAACTGCCTGCGCTCGTTCCTAGGATTTTAATGGTTTCAGGTCTTGCATTCAGGTCTCTAATCCATTTTGAATTTATTTGTGTATAGTGAAAGAAAGTGATCCACTTTGATTCTTTTTCATGTTGTTGTCCAGTTTTCCCAATACCATTTGTCGAAGATACTGTCCTTTTTTTTAAAAAAAATTATTTATTTACTCATGAGACACACACACACACACACACACACACACAGGCAGAGACACAGGCAGACGGAGAAGCAGGCTCCCTGCAGGGAGCCCGATGTGGGACTCCATCCTGGAACTCTAGGATCACACCCTGAGCCGAAGGTAGATGTTCAATCGCTGAGCCCCAAGATGTCCCGAGACTGTCTTTCTTACTGCATAGTCTTTCCTACTTTGTTGAAGATTAATTGGAGATATAATTGTGAGTTTATTTCTGGTTTTTTTTCTGTTCCATTGATCTATGTGTCAATTTTTGTGTCAATGCCATACTAGTTTTGATCACTGTGGTTTTATTTTTTTTTAAGATTATATTTATTCATTCATGATAGACATAGAAAGAAAGAGAGAGAGAGGCAGAGACACAGGCAGAGGGAGAAGCAGGCTCCATGCTTGGAGCCCCACACTGGACTTGATCCCAGGACTCCAGAATCATGCCCTTGACCAGAGGCTAAACCTCTGAGCGACCCAGGGATCCCCGATCACTGTGGTTTTATAATATAACTTGAAGTCCATATTGTGATGCCTCTAGCTTTGCTTTTCTTTTTCAAAGTTTCTTTGGCTTTGGTCGTCCTTTGTGGTTCCACACAAATTTTAAGATTGTTGTAGTCCTGTGAAAAATGCTGTTGATATTTTGGTAGGGATTGCATTAAATGTGTAGATTGCTTTGGGTAGTGTAGACACTTTAACAGAATTTGTTCTTCTGATCCATGACCATGGAAGTCTTTCCATTTCTTAGTGTCATCTTCAGTTTCTTATATCAGTGTTTTATAGTTTTCAGAGCATAAGTCTTTCATGTCTTTGGTTAAGTTGATTCAGGGTATCTTATTATTTTTGGTGCAATTTTAAATGAGATTGTTGATTAATTTCTCTGCTGCTTCATTATTGGTGTATAGAAATGCAAAAGATTTTTGTAGTTTGATTTTTGTATCCGACTTCACTGGATTTATGAGTTTTAGCAGTTTTATGATGGAGTCTTTCAAATTTTCTATATATACTATTATGTCATCTGCACATAGTGAGACTTCTTCCTTACTGATTTGGATTCCTTTTATTTCTTTTTGTCATCTTATCACTGTGCGTAGGACTTCAGTACTATGTTGACTACAAGAGGTGAGAGTGGACATCCTTGTCCTGTTCCTGATCTTAGGGGAAAAGCTCTCTCAGTCTTTCCACATTGAGGATGATGTTCACACTGGGTTTTTCATATAAGGCCTTTATTATGTCGGGGTATGTTCTCTCTACACCTAGTTTGTTGGGCTTTTTAAAATCAGAAATGCATGTTGTACCTTGACAGCTGTTTTTTCTGCATCTATTGAAATGATCATATGGTTCTTATCCTTTCTTTTATTAATGTGATGTATCCTATTGACTGATTTGTGAAGATTGAACCACCCTGGCAGTCCAGGAATAAATCTCACTTAATCATAGTGAATATTTTTATAAATGTATCGTGCAATTGGGTTTGTTAGTATTTTGTTGAAGATTTTTGCATCTATGTTCACCAAAGGTATTGGCTTATATTCTTGTTTTTTTGTGGTGTCTCTATCTTGTTTTGGCTTTAGGGTAGTGCTGGCCTCATAGAATGAATTTGGTAGTTTTCCTTTCTTTTCTATTTTTTTGGGATATTTTGAGAATAATGGGAATTAACTCTTCTTTATATATTAAATAGAATTCTGTAAAGCCATCTAACCCTGGACTTTTCTTTGTTGGGAATTTTTTTTAAAATTTTTTTTAATTTTTTTTTCAAATTTATTTATTTATGATAGTCACAGAGAGAGAGAGAGAGAGGCAGAGACACAGGCAGAGGGAGAAGCAGGCTCCATGCACCGGGAACCCGATATGGGATTCGATCCCGGGTCTCCAGAATCGCGCCCTGAGCCAAAGGCAGGCGCCAAACCGCTGCGCCACCCAGGGATCCCTGTTGGGAATTTTTTGATTACTGATTTAATTTCTTTGCTGGTAATAAGTCTGCTCAAATTTTCTATTTCTTCTTGTTTCAGTTTTGGTAGGTTATGTATTTCTAGGGATTTATCCATTTCTTCTAGGTTGTACAATTTGTTAGCATCTAGTTTTTCATAATGTTCTCTTATAATTGTATTTCTGTGATGTTTGTTATTTCTCCTCTCTCATTTGTGATTTTATTTATTTGGGTCCTTTCTCCTTTTTTCTTGATAAGCCTGGCTAGAGGTTTATCAATTTTATTGATCCCCCCCCCCCCCCCAAAGAACCAGGTCCTGGTTTCAATGATCTCTTCTGTTTTTTTGGTTTTTTTTGTTTTTTTTTTTTTTGGTTTTTTAGTTTCTATTTCACTTATTTCTATTATGATCTTTGTTATTTCCTTTCTCCTGCTGATTTTAGGTCTTGTTTGTTTGTTTGTTTGTTTTCTGTCTCCTTTAGGTATAAGATTAGGTTGTTTGAGATTTTTCTTGCTTCTTGTAGTATACCCGTGTTCATATAAACTTCTATCTTAGAACTGCTTTTGCTGCGTCTCAAAGGTTTTGAACTATTGTGTTTTTATTTTTATTGTTTCTATTTGCTTTCTAATTCTTTTATTTCCTGGTTGACCGACTCATTGTTTAGTAGTATGTTACATAACTTCCATGTATTGTGGCCTTTCCAGATTTTTTTCCTATGTTTGAATTCTAGTTTCATAGCATTGTGGTCAGAAAAGATGAATGATAGGACTTCTGTCTTTTTAACTTGTTGAGGCTTGTTTTGTGGCCTGACATGTGATCTCTTCTGGAGAATGTTCCATGTGCACTTAAAAAAGAATGTGTATTCTGTTTTAGGATGGAATGTTCTGAGTATATCTGTTAAATCTATTTGGTCTAGTGTGTCATTCAAAACCATTGTTTCTTTGTTGATTTTCTGCTTAGATGATCTATCCATTGGTGTAGGTGAGGTGTTAAAGTCCCCTACTATTATTCTATTATTGTCAGTTCCTTTGTGCCTGTTGCTAACTGCAAATGTATTTGGGTGTTGCCAAGTTGGGTGCATAATGCACATATTTGCAATTGCTATATCTTCTTGTTGGATTGTCCCTTTTATTATATAGTGTCTTATTTGGTCTGTTGTTACAGTCTTTGTTTTAAAGTCCAGTTTGTCTGACGTAAGTATTACTACTCCAGTTTTTTTTTTTTAAGATTTAATTAATTTATTTTAGAGAAAAAAAGAGAGAGAATGAGAGAGAGAGCAGGGGCAGGAGCAGAGAGGGAGAAGAGGGACAAGCAGATTCTGTACTGAGCATGGGGCCTGACTGGGGGCTCCATCCCACGACCCAGAGATCATGACCTGAGCCAGAAGCCAAGGCATCCATTTGCATGATAAATGTTTTTCCATCCCCTCACTTTCAGCCTACACATGACTTTAGGTCTAAAATGAGTCTTTTGTAGGCAGAATATAGATGGGTCTTGTTTTCTCTTTTATACATTCTATCACCCTTTGTCTTCTGATTGGAGCATTTAGTCCATTTATATTCAAAGTGATTATTGATAGATTTTATTACTTGTTTTGTGGTTGTTTCTGAAGATTTTCTCTGATCCTTTCTCTCTTTCATGATTTGCTGGTTTTCTTTAGTGATATATTTGGATTTCTCTCTCTTTCTCTTTATTCTTTGTATATTTATTAATGGTTTTGGATTTATGGTTACCATTAGATTTGTATAAAAATCTTCTGCATATAAAAGTCTACATTAAGTTGATGGTCATTTAAGTTTGAACTCATTCTTTACTCCTCTCCTACCCATGTTTTAGGTTTATAGTGTCACGTTTTAAAGTCTGTTATTTTGTGAGTTCCTTGATTTATTTTATTTTATTTTATTTTATTTATTATTTTATTTTATTTTATTTATGGATTGATTGATTGATTGATTGATTTTATTTATTCATGAGAGACACACAGAGAAAGAGGTAGAGAAATAGGCAGAGGGAGAAGCAGGCTCCATGCAAGGAGCCTGACATGGGACTTGATCCTGGGTCTCCAGGATCATGCCCTGGGCTGAAGGCAGGGGCTAAACCGCTGAGCCACACGGGCTGCCCTGATTTTTTTTTTTTTACAGAAATATTCATTTTTTACTGGTTTTGTATTTCCCATCTTCATACTGTCATCTTTGGTCTCTCCTTCCCACTCACAGAGTCCCCTTTAATATTTCTGTAGGGCTGGTTTAGGGGTCATGGAACTCTCGATTTTTGTTTGGGAAAGTCTTTATTTCTCCTTTTATTTTGAATAATAGCCTTGCTGAATAGATTATTTTGGCTGCAGGTTTTTCCCATTCAGCACTTTGAATATATCATGCTACTCCTTTCTGGCCTGGAAAATTTCTGCTGAAAAATCTGCTGATAGCCTTACGAGGTCCTTTGTATGTAACTGTCTTCTTTTGTCTTGCTATTAATTAATCAATCAATCAATTAAATAAATAAATATATATATATGGAGAGAGAGAGAGAGAGGGAGGGAGGTGGCGGGGAGAGGCAGAGGTACAAAGAGAATCTTAAGCAGTTTCCATACCCAGTGTGGAACCCAACACAGGGCTTGATCTTAGGACTCTGAGATCATGACCTGAGCCAAAGTTAAGTTGGACAGTTAACCAACTAAGCCATCCAGGCACCCTTTTAAATATGTTTTTTCACTATAGTTGGCCATTTTAATTAAAATATCTCTTGATGTGGATCTACTTTTGTTGACTTTGGCAGGAGTGAGGGGTGGGTTCTCTTTCTTGTTTTGCTTGTTGAAGCCTTTCTCTCTGCCATGTTATTCCTTATCTGTGTTAATGGTCTCACCGATGCCCTCTACTCTTTTCTGAAGCCCAGTGAGTATCCTTATGTTCACTGCTTTAAAGTCTTTATCATGCATGTTACTTATATCTGTTTCACTTAGATCTTCAGCTGTGGCCTTATTCTCTTTCATTTGGGACCAATTCCTGTCTTCTCATTTTGTTCTTGTCTCTGTGCTTCTTTCTCTGTGTTAGGAATGTCAGCTACAGCTCCTGTTTTTCAGAGTGATGGCATTATAAGAAGAGGTCTTATAGTGCCCTGCAGAGTGGTATCCCCCAGCCCCCTAGGGCCTGGTGCTTCTGGGAGTGTCTCCAATGTGTTCTGCATGTGCTCTGCTATTGTGTCCTGGCTGCTTTATCCTTCAGGCCAGTCATCTGCTGAGGCTCCCTCCTGTTGTGAGCGGTATTTGGTCCCTGTCTTGAGCTTGGTGCAGTTTAACTAGGTGTGCTTTGGCCTGCTTATGAAGTGAGACTTGTTAAGGGAAAATATAAATAATAAAATAAAATAAATGAGACTTGTTGCTGCTGCCACCAGAACCAAGGCCTCATAAAACTTCCAGGTCAGGAGATACGATATTGGCAGGGGTTTGGGCCAGTCTTCTGGGAGAGAGGCTGCTCCCAAGTACTGTGGATGAAGCAAACCTAACTGTGAAGGGCTGTTCTTCTGGAACGTAGAGGTTTTGGGACCTGGTGTAAGCAAGTTAGGTACTGAGTGTCAGTGCTGCTTTGGTTCCTACCGGTGGCTCTGTGTTTATGCCAAGAAACAGGAAAAAGAAATGGTGCCCGCTAATTCCTTGGTTCCCAGAGGGGTCTGTCCATGGATGCGGCCTCTTTGGGACATGCTCCAAGATGAACAACTAATCTCCTCACTGTGTGCCCCAGGCGCTCCTCAAATCATTGTTTCCATAGTGTATGTGTGTGGGCTATTTGCCCTGCCTTTTCTCCAGGAGCCGCCTCAGTGTCCTCTGAGCTCTCCCAGGGCCAAGCACATTAACCTTTTAAAACTCTAGGCTTTCACCTGTGCTGTTTCCAAAAATTCACAAAATTGGCCCCTCTCACTTTCCAAGCTAATTGCTGTGGGGATTTGTTGTCCCCATATGCTCCCAGGGTGCTTTCAGTCTCTTGCCCTTCTCTGTGACCATGGCTCCCTCCCCAACACAGTGGCCATGATCTGTTCCTCTCCTACGGTGCATCTCTGTACTTTGTACCTTCCTTGATCTAGTCTCTTCTCTGTCTTAAGTTGTGGAGCTTGTTCTGCCAGTTTTCAGACAGATTGCTGGAATTTTAGGATGATTTGGAGGTTATCTAGTTGTATTTGTGGGATGAGTCAAGGCTAGAGTCCTCCTACTCTGCTGCCATCTTGCAAAGAACCCTTCACCTATTTTTTTTAATATTTTATTTATTTATTCCAGAGAGAGGGTGGGGGAGGAGCAGAGGGAGAGGGACAAGCAGTTTCCACACTGAGTGTGGAGCTTGATTTGGGACTTGACCTCAGGACCTTGAGATCAGGACTTGAGCTGAAACCAAGCGTCAAATGCTTAACTGACTGAGCCATGCCAGCATCCTTCTTCACCTGTTATTTGGATTATTTGTTTTTCTTGATGTTGAGTTGTATGCATTGTTTATATATTTTGGATTTTTAACCCCTTATTATTTTCAATTATCTTCTCCTGTTTGGTAGGTTGCCATTTTGTTTTGTTGATGGTTTCCGTTTGCTGTGCAAAAATTCAAATTAAAAAATTATTTATTCATTTTAGAGAAGGAGAAGGAGAGAGAGTGGGCATGTGCACAAGTAGACAGAGGGACAGAGGACCCCCTGCTGCGTGGGGAGTCTTGACATGGGGCTTGAGCGCGTGACCCATGACATCACGACTTGAGCGGAAACCAAGAGTCGGTTGCTTACCTGACTGTGCCACCTAGGCATCCCAAAGATTTTTAACTTTGATGTAATTGTAGTAGTTTGCCTTTGTTTCCCTTGCCTGAGAAGACCCATCCATAAATATGATGCTAAGGCCAATATCCGAGAGATGACTGCCTGTTTTTTTTTTAGCAGTTTTAAGGTTTCAGGTTTTACATTTAGGTCTTTAATCCATGTTCAGTTTATTTCTGGTGTGGTGTAAGAAAGTGGTCCAGTTTCATTCTTTTGCGTGTAGCTATCTAAGTTTCCCAAAACTATTTGTTGAAGAGACTACCTTTTCCCCATTGTATATTCTTGCCTCGTTTTTACTCGATTAACTGGCCATATAAGTTTGGGTAATTCCTGGGCTCTCTGTCCAGTTCCGTTGATCT
This sequence comes from Nyctereutes procyonoides, assembly GCF_905146905.1. NCBI lineage: Eukaryota > Metazoa > Chordata > Mammalia > Carnivora > Canidae > Nyctereutes > Nyctereutes procyonoides. The sequence continues at coordinate 12,546,141 of NW_026575148.1, read as the reverse complement.
GTATGTCTCTCTTTGTGTCAGTACCATTTTGATAGATTATTATAGGTTTGTAGTATATCTTGAAATCAGGGATTGTTCTTTCTCAAGATTGCTTTGACTACCTGGGGTCTTTTTTTGTTTCATGCATATTTTAAGATTATTCTAGTTCTTTGAAAAGTGCTACTGGAATTTTAATAGAGGTTGTATTGAATATGCAAGTTGCCTTAGACAGCATGGACATTTTAACTATACTAATTCTTCCAATAATGAGCATGGTATGTCTTTGCATTTGTTTGTATTGTCTTCAATTTCTTTCATCAGAGTCTTAGAGTTTTCAGAATTTCACTTCCTTGATTAAATTTATTCCTAGATATATTTTTCTTTTTTGGTACAAGTGTAAAAGCAATTATTTTCTTAATTTCTCTTTCTGAAACTTCATTATTAGCATGTAGTTATCTTATTGAGCATTTTTATGACCATTATTTTGAACTCTTTATCAGGTAGGTTATTTCCATTTTATTTAGTTCTGAGTCTGAAGTTTTGTCTCATTCTCTCATTTGGAGTATATTTCTCTGTCTCCTCATTTTGTTTAAACTTTGGTGTTTATTTCTGTGAACCTTCCTCTGGTGCCATTTATTATTGCTGTGAACTTTGGTGTTTATTAGATGGAACAGCCACTTCTAGTTTTAAAGGAATGGCCTGGGGATCCCTGGGTGGCGCAGCGGTTTGGCGCCTGCCTTTGGCCCAGGGCGCGATCCTGGAGACCCGGGATCAAATCCCACATCGGGCTTCCGGTGCATGGAGCCTGCTTCTCCCTCTGCCTGTGTCTCTGCCTCTCTCTCTCTCTGTGACTATCATAAATAAATAAAAATTAAAAAAAAATAAAGGAATGGCCTGGTGTAGGAATATCCTCTGGGTAGACTATGTGGGCCTGGCAGCTTTGGCTGACTGGCTAAAACTAAAGCAGGGATGGGGTAGAGGTCCTTGAAAATTCTGTAACAGGGAATGCCCTGGTGGCTGGGATAGCTGGAGCTGAAGCAGGTGCAGGCTGGGGGTCTTGGGGTGCTCCATGCAGAGGGTGCCTTGGCAGGACAGGTGAAACTGAAGACTCGTGTTTTTTTATGTTTGGTTTTATAATTTCATTTACTTAGTAGTTTACTATATAGTATTTTATAAAAGCATTGGCCTTTAATGGATTAAAAATAAAAATCAATTTGTCAACACAGGTGGATTAGAAAGCACTGGTTTAAGTGGGACACTGGGCTTTTATAACCATTGACAGAAAATTAACAGGAAACAATGCTTATAAACACTAAGAGTGTGACTCCAGTACATTTTCCACCATATTTTTTAATTTTTTTTAAAATTTATTTACGATAGTCATACAGAGAGAGAGAGAGAGAGAGAGAGAGAGGCAGAGACACAGGCAGAGGGAGAAGCAGGCTCCATGCACCGGGAGCCCGATGCGGGATTCGGTCCCGGGTCTCCAGGATCGCGCCCTGGGCCAAAGGCAGGCCCCAAACCACTGCGCCACCCAGGGATCCCTCCACCATATTTTTTAATACACAATCAAGTCTAGCTTCTTTTTACTTAATTTGAATTTTCTTCCTACGTATGTTATTACCTGCCCCTACCTACTAGCCATGTTTATTCTAATCACTAGTCAGATTTTATCATGATTGTAAAAGGTCTAATTCAGTCCTGTGGGCTTTCTTTCACCTCTAGATTCATTAAGCACAATTATTTCCATTATCCAAATCAACATAAAATGCAAGCATGCTTGAATGCAGCTTTAGTCACAATGAAATACTCCTTCAGGACTGGTCGTTTCTCCAGGGTTGATAATGACCTACTGATAACTATCCCCTTGGACATTCCAGCCATTTGTTAACCCATATAATACAATGATGACAGCCTCCCAGTATCCTCAACTACCTGACACAGCTTAAACTTGAAAGTGCAGAAAACCTCAGCGAGCAGTGACTGAGAGGTACCATAAAAGCTATATATGGTTCTAAATATCAGGTTGGAGCATGGAGCTGTACTAGGTCAGAGTGGACAATGTCATTGTGTGGGGACTCAGGTCAGTGACTGATGCTATTCCTTTTGCTCTGAATAGCCTCACCACCCTGTATACTGACACTCCAAACACCATTCCCTCTTTAAAATCGACTCTAAGACCTTCATTCTCAGTGTACTGACAAGGACTTGCATATATATATATATATATATAATATATAAATACGCATAGCTTCTATCTAACTTTATTGTACTATTTTGTTTACACGTCTGCCTATCAGCCCATCTCAACAAAAAGGTAGAAGTCAAGGACTGTGTTTTATGTCTATTTGTGTCCTTAACATCCTGTGCATAAGTATTCCACAGTGCTGAAGGGATGAGTAAATGGTTATTTGAATTCACCTTCAGTTCTTCTGAAGTATGAAAATGCCCAGGCACTTCTATTTCCCAGCAGCTTTTTCATTCCTTCTTGTGAGTATGTATGATTTCAACCCCATGCATAAAAGAAGCTGAAGTAGAAGGTGCTTGTGTTAAGAATAGAGCTCGTGACTACCTTCCTGCCTCTGGTGCCATCTTATTGAATCTACTTGCCGGGATGGCTGACTCCAATGTCTTACTTGCCTTGACCAACGGAGAGCTGATCAGCCCTTTCCTCCAGTCAGACCAGGCATATTTCTTCACTTCCTGCCCCCTCCAGACTGTCTCATGTCCAGCGTGCACTGTCCTATTTCTTCTTCTTTATCCTTACTAAGAATATCTGCCCCATGGAAATGGCTGACTATAAAATATGAATACTAAATATGAAATATTGAATTTATCGAAAGTCCACTCACTGTTTAGGCTTCCTATTATATACAGTAGACACATATAAGAGCAAGGTGTAATTCTTGTTCTTAAGGATCTCACAATTGAGTAGGAAAAATAGATAAGTCAATCGATTATTAAATTTCCTAGAACTATCATTAGTTGAATAGTTTCGCTAACAAGTCTTTTATTTTTATAGCCTCATTTTCTTTTCATAAGATGATGCTACTATTATTCCATTTCACAGATAAGGAAAGTGAATCTTGGGGAGATTGTGTAAGTTGCCCAAGATCTCATTACTTTTAAGAAACAGGATAAAGATTTAAACTTAAGGTGTTTGAATAGCAAGTCTACACATGTAACTGTGCCATAATGTCTGTGAACACTTGGATCCCTTCCCAGTATCCTTTCCTATCTTATCTAGAAAATTCACAGGGGGTGGGGAGGGAGTAGGTCTCATTTTCCAGTTATGTTTGGTAAATTAGCAGGTACTATAACTGTCATGTGTGGACTTATTTTCCTGTAATGCTAATAGAGACTATCATGCAAAATCTTAAATAAATTTGTAAGAGATTAAAATCTGTAGCTCTTCCTTAATATACCAGGGCTGTTACCTTAGCATAGATTAAATTACTGTCTTAAAACTTATTTAAGAAAACAAACTGGTTAATACCCATTACCCTGTCCTCTGTAAAAATCTTGCAAAGCATTTTGGCCTCCATTTCTTCTTGGTATTCTTTCTGTGCCAGTAATTTTTTTTTTGCTCTAATTATCCAAATTTTCCTCTCTAAAATAGAATCACCTTTCTTGTCTTCCGAAACCTGCTCAAATTCTCAAAAACAACAGCTAGTTGACCCATATGGACCCTGATATTTTTATAAATGCCTTGGTATGAGAATAATCAGACACTTTAGACTTAAACCCACTGAATTTACTCCCAGGTATCTTTCTATTGTGGCTTGATGTCTTGTCCTTCCATCTTCTGTGAGATCTTTCCTGTTTTCAGTTGCAGTTCATTTTATTAACATAATCTTTGAGTGTTACCTGTGATCACATTTCTATTGCACTATAGCAAAGAAAAAAAAAACACAATATGTCCTGTTGTCCTTCCTACAGTGAGAAAGTGAATTATATTGAGCTAGAGTCCTGATTTTCCATTATATAGCAAATCTTTGTCTTTCTTATGCTGCTGGTGACTGGCACTAAGTAGTGAAAAAAATGTCTTCTCACCGTTATGTGTTAATGCTGCTCTGATCCTTTGCCCCCATAAATACAAAATAGAAACCCTATAATATGTTGGGAAAAAATAGGTATCGGTGACTCACAGGCGAATGAATTATAGATGAGTGCTAAGTGTCAATTTTGAGTTTTATTTTTATGTAAATTACTTTCTGCAATATTTGAAACTCTCTACTTGTCTTGAGAATTCCACTACCCAATGGGAAACAACAGTCAATTTAATTTATTTAAATGGAGCCAACACACTGAATTTTGCCAAATATTTGATTTTTAAGGCCATGATTAGTATTTTATATTTCTAGTGGCATTTAAATAATGAGAATTACTTTGATATACTAAGCAAACCAAGCAGCAGATTGTTTCTTGGAGTATTCATAACAAGAGATGTTTCTGCATCAAAGACCTTTATTTTATGGTATTGGTTTACTCGTATAATCTAGCGCAGTGCATTAGCCAGGATTCTCCAGAGAAGCAGAACCAATAGGATGTGTGCATAGATATAAAGAGATTTATTTTTCAGGAATTGGCTCACATGGTTGTGAGTACTGGTTAAGTCCCAGTTCTGTAAGGCAAACTGGCAGACTGGCAGCCTGGAGACTCAGGGAAGAGTTGATGTTGTAGCTCTGGTTCAAAGGCCTTATAGTGGCAGTATTTCTCCTTCCTTGGAAGGCCTCAGTTTTGTTTTTTTTTGTTTTTTGTTTTTTTTCTTAAGGTCTTCAATGGATTAGATGAGACTCACCCGTGGTATGGGAAATAATCTGCTTTACTCAAAGTCTGTGGATTTAAATGTTAATCACATCTTTAAAAAAATACTTTCATAGCAACATCCAGACTGGTGTTTGACCAAACATCTGGCCCCACAACTTAGCCAAATTGACACATCAAATTAACCACAAATGATCATATTTTTAACCAGTTGTGAATTATTTTCAAATCCACTACAAAATTTAAAGACAGTGCTCATAATAATTAAAGCAAGGATAACTTTCCAGAATGGATGCAAGAGAATTTTGTAAGATCTCATATGAAAAGAAAACCAAACTGAGGTACTGAGGTCATGTTAATCCTCCCACTTTAGGTAGTGGAAATGGAGTTTGAAATTAGGGGGACAGATGACTGGAAAAGCAGACTATGTTGTCTCTGAGCTAAATTGAGACAAAAATTATTGTCACTTATCTGAAGAAGTAAGAGAAGCATCCACACAAGAATTTCTTGCCTCCTATATTAAGTTGTTAACTGTTTATGGGCAGGGATTGCATATTACTTTTCTTCTGCACCTCATTGATCTTAGCATATTGTTGGGTACTTGAGGTGGAAAAGTGAATCTTCAAAAAAGTTCACTCACAGATTCAGTTCACAAAGGGATCAAATAAAGCCAAAAGGGCATCAAAATTTGGGAGAAGTGTAGGGAACTGAGTGATTATAGAGCTGGTAAGGAAATAAGAGATGTTTGGAAAAGAGGTTGCTGTTGAAAAAGAAAGCAGGGAGCTAGATACTGGGTCATAGAGTAGTACATTTTGATAATGTGGTCCTCCTAAAATCTAGGGGTCCTGTGGTAGAAGTAGATGTATGCTCCTGGTATAGGAAGGGCAAAAATAGTATGATGTAGAGGTGATTCTTCATTCATGTATATATTATATATTACTTAGGATGATGGCAGAGGAATATAGATGGGAGGAAAAATGTGAGCCAAGTACCATGTGATTTAGTAAGGTGAGAGAAGTTTGTGAAAATTAAATATGAAGGCAACATTGTCATTACAAAGGTAATTGATGGATGTTTGGGAAAGTGATCGAGAAAAAACTGTACTGTTAGAAGGCTTTGAGGTGAAATTTCAAGAATGAGAAGTCTGAAGAAGGTAGTTTTTCATGACTTTTAAATGGCCCTGGGAATGGAAAATTGTGTTGAGGACTGGTTTGGGAAAAAATAGACAAGGGTAAACCGTATGTGGACTGACTCGGAGAAGTATTTAGGGAAAGCAACTGAGGTAAAAAGTTTGGGTCAAGAATAACTGGTTTAGAGAACAGCATTGAAGAAGCTGTGGATCAGGAATAAGCAGAGGTCATATATATAACATATATTTTTTAATAATATATATTATAAATTATATAAAGTACACGAAATTATAAAAATGTGTAAAAATTATAAATAAGTAATAAATAAATAAATCCCCCAGAAATACTGTATTTCTGGGGGATTTAATGCATTATGAATCTTTAGACACACATACACATGTGCATGTGTATATACAGCAATACCTCAGATTCTACAGGTAGTATGAGTGATGTTAAAATTCTGAAAAAACAGAATTTCTCATTGTGTCTAAGGGCATTGATGTCAAACAATGTATGTACACAAAAATAATTAAAAATTTAAATCTTAGCTGAAAGAGTTCCAAAGAATATGTTATATAATGCTAAAATAAGTAGAGTTTTATATAGACTTTATTTTTTTTTAATTTTTAATTTTTATGATAGTCACACACAGAGAGAGAGAGGCAGAGACACAGGCAGAGGGAGAAGCAGGCTCCATGCACCAGGCTCCATGCACCGGGAGCCCGATGTGGGATTCGATCCCGGGTCTCCAGGATCGCGCCCTGGGCCAAAGGCAGGCGCCAAACCGCTGCGCCACCCAGGGATCCCTTATATAGACTTTAGAATCAAATTTCCTATCCAGTGGATTAGAAATATTGTCAATGAGATACAAGACTCAGGAAGTAGGTTACATAGTAAAACTGAAAATGAAGTGGAGTAAAGAGTAACCTCCAACCTAATATGGTGGATGGACCAAAACACTACCAGGTTGTTATTTACACATGAATGATGAATTTACAGTGTTGAAATAAAGCCAAGTGGTAATTTACCTATTAGGTACTCTGTTTCCAATACTGTTTCAGATCCAAAAATGTATTAATACAAATGCCAGGCACTGAGTTCATTAATGTTGACACATCTACCTTTCACCATGTGACTCAGTTCCAAAGGCAAATGTGGGTAGAACCTGGCCTCAGTTCAGAGAACGGCTTCTAAAGGAGAGCTAAGGACTCTCCAAGGCTTCGGAGTCCTTTGATAGGCTTCTGGCATTTTCTGCCTATGCTCTTGCCTTTCATGGGGAAGCTTTTGTCTTCTCTGGAGGTTTGTTCTAAGGAGTAGGCTTAGAAAAACATTTCCACATAGCTGGCTATGCCAGTTGCTCCATCACATTTGGGGTACCATTACCTTTGAGAATCCACCCGTCTCATTATTGCACAAAGAACAATCGGCTCACTTTTCCCCTTCTTATTCTGCAGACTGTGGCCAACATGTCCTCTGTGGGGGGGGGGGGGAGCATAAAAGCTCTCTGTCTCATCCTGAGGGAGGAAGCTTTTTTATTCTCTTTCCCCTACATGAACTTGACAAGGACATGCTTCAGTGGCACACCTTTAACCCATGGGTAGCAGAACTGGACTAAATAACTCTGAGCACCATGCAAAAGTCCTCTGCGAGATGTCTCTTCCAAGACCGTGTGTCATCCTTGGAAATGTATATAGGAAAAATTTAGAGTCTAATGTGAAAAGACGTGATTTTGAATCTTATCTCCCAACTTAATAACTGTTTAAAATTTGGCAAGTTTTCTTTGAGTCTCCTTATAAAATGAGAATAATAAGGTTTATTTACTCTCAGGCTGCTGTGGAGAAATGAGGTGGAATATGAGCAGTAACCTGGCAAAGATCCTGGTCCAAAAAAACCCTGCTCAATAAATGCTAATCCTATCATGTTCTTAGTAGGCTACTGATAGAGGCCAGACATTGTGCTAAGTGCTTTCCAGATACCATCTTATTTAATCCTTCAGCCATCTGGTGAGGGAGCTATTGTTTATCCCCATGAATCGGATAAGGAAATGAATGCTGAGAGAATCAGATAACAGTAGGTATCAGTCTTGGGATTTGAACTCATCTGAAGAAACACTCTTTCCTTTAGCCTGCCTTGGCTCTGGGTTTGAGGTAGAAAGTTAAGGAGCCATAAGTAAGGACTAGATTGGAGCTCTCCTGGACTCTTGTCCTCATATCCAGGTTACTTAACTTAACACTCCCCTTGCTTGATGCTTGTTACCTGCTGGTTCCCCAAGAGTCATTAGAATATAAGCTTTGTTATTATTGTTTCTGGAAAGGAAAGTTCTATTAAAATTGTTTTAGTTTGAAAAAAAAAAGAATATATATATATAAAAAAAATGTAATATATATAAAAAAAAGAATATAAGCTTTGGGGAGATCTGTTTTATTCTTTATTCTTCTTATTTTTAAGGTATCAAGCGCAGTGCCTGGGACATATTAGAACTTCACTAAAATGTTTTTGAATGATTAATGATTCCATGTGCAGGTGGGCAGTGAGGATTTGGGAATTGCAGGGAGGGAATAGGGCCTACAACTGCCCAAGAGATGAAGAATGAGTACTGACCATGGGATCAAACATGACTCTCCAAAAATTCCTAAGAACTTAACAAGAGAGTTCAGAACTGCTAGGTCATTCCGAAGATTCCTTACACCAGGAGTCAGCCTAGAAACTAGCTTATATCTGAAGCAGATTTTGTGATGTGTTGGGTTTCTTTGATATCTCTTGTCAAACTGCTACTGATTTTCTGATGCATGTGGCTCCTCCGGTTTCCATGGTACAAGTTAGTCCCAGGCCAATAATGCCATGAGCAAGCTGTGGAGATGCGCTCAGAATTGTAGCTATATCAGAATTAAAGAGAAAGAGTAGATAAAACAGTTTATGGGGAAATACCGTATTGCTCTCCTGAAATTTCATTGTAGGAGGGGAATCTGTGGATCAAGAAAAAGAAATCCTAATACTTTTCCAAAATACTGAGAGAAATTCTAATGGAAAGTGATAAGAAGTTCATCAAGGGCGCTGCCTAAGAGAAGAGGACTTTCTGCTTGGACATAGATTCTGAAAAAGTCCTATCATATTTCCCCTTGAAACATCTTATAATCCCTACCCAGTAAAGCAGAAGAAACACAGAGACAGTGATTGATGGCTGCTGTCATCATCTGGAGACATTCTTGATAGGAAGTTTTGCAGGAGGGGAAAGTAGGGCTGGAATAAAAAGTTGGAAGCAGCCAAAAATGGAAGAAGAGATCATGGATGCAAGGATCCACTCAGAAGTAAAAGAAGAAAGGAGGGGAGGGTGCTCAGATCTGATCTACTAATTAGTGGTAGGCCCTTACCACTCCTAGTTTCTGCTTTTTGATATACAATTCTCAAATATAATACAGTATGGAACACAAGTTTTAAGCTAACTTCCTCTAAAATACTTATTTTTAACTTATTTAAAAGACTTCCTTCCCAGGTGGGCATATTTTTATCAGAGTACAATTTCTCAGTAAACAGGTTTTTCAAAACTACGTTTCTCCCCAGGCTACCATGATAACAAGTTACGCTTTTAAGTTGCAGGATTTCTTAGAAAACAAGAGTATTTTAGGTTTCTTTAATATTTACAAGACTTTGGATTCTGGAAAGGAGCTGGCATAGTGTTAGTGGAAAAATAACCCAAAAGTATCTTCTGATTTAGTCATCAGATATCATATATATATATATTTTTTTTTTTTTAAGATTTTTTTTATTCATGAGAGACAGAGAGACAGAGGCAGAGACACAGGCAGAGGGAGAAGCAGGCTCCATGCAGGGAGCCCGACGTGGGACTCGATCCCAGGTCCCCAGGATCACACCCTGAGCTGAAGGCAGGCTCCAAACCGCTGAGCCACCCAGGGATCCCCAGATACCTTAAGTTCTGCTTCACATTCTATATAAATAACTCATCCCCATCTCAATCCGCATGTTAAAAACTATCTGATACATAGGGAAGTGTTCTTGGGTTTGAATTTCTGTAACAGATATTTCCAAGTTCCTCTACCTTGCTTCCCTGCCAGCTCAGACAATTTTACCTATTTGTGGTATTCATGTTTTTGTTCCATTATTTAAAACAACCTACAGGGTATTATGCATGTTGCAATTGTAACCATGAATGTAAATCTGTTGTATCAGGAGAGATTTTTTTACTGTCTGGCATCCCCAAAATACAAAACCTGACAAAACAAAAACACATTGCATGTGTGCATGCAATTCCTGATGTCGCGTTTAAGCACAGGGAGGATAAATGAGATAACGAAGGAAGCTTTTTGAGCTCTGAGGAGGACAGCTGCTCCATGCAGTCAAGACATCATTATTATTAATTACCTTTATTCATTTTCAAACCATCTGTTTCCAAATATGAGCACTTGTGGCCCAATTCTCCTCTTTCCATGCCCCCCAATGTGTCCCATATACATAATTAATCTTCAGCTGATTTCAAAAGAAACAACATCTTATAGAGATGGTGCTAGAACAAAGGGAAAACATTAATCCATTTCTTTGATGATTCATTTGTTTGGGGCAAGATTATTCATTCTTAAATTACATTATTTTGAATACTTTGCTACTGGTTTTGAGTCAGTATAGGTTTTTTTTTTTTTAACCTTTAAAAAACTAAATAATGCCACCTGGTGGTGAAAATAAATACCTTACTATCTGCATGATATTTCTAGAGTTTTTTTTACCGTCTTTTCTTACAACTTCATTATTGTAATAATTTTTAATGAGTTGATGGAGATCACTGGGAAGTAGAAAGAAGATTCTAAACATCAGATAGCAATAAATAGTTTGCAGTATTTATACAGTGACAAAATTCCCAACTCGAAAGTTCTTTTTGCCATAAAGGAAGGAAGGTAATTGTGGAAAGCCATGGAGTTGGTTCTCATCTTGGTTAATTAGGAGTGGTAATTTCCTGGGATCTGATGTTATTTCCTCTGTGGTCACACATAATCCACATGTAAATAAAATGAGACCCACCCATAAAATTCAAGGCTGCTCCTATGGGTGATGGACCAACTGTCTGAAGAGATATGATGCTTTTACCAATTCTCCCTAAACTTCGCCTGCCTCTGGTATCCAGTTATATCTGAAACCTACAGGGGTAGACTTGCCACAAGTGTTTTTGTAGGTTTGTGTTTTACATAAGAGCCTGAGGAACCTGCCGTTTGCCACCCCATGGGGATGAAGATGGAGACCACTGTAAATGAAAAACTGTATTTTACTCATCTTTTCTGTCTTTTAAAGACTAAGTTATGTCCTAGGAGAGAAATTTTCAAAATGGGAAATGTCTCCAGGCAGCAAGATTGATTCCTCTATCTTTGATTTCCCTGAAAATTGTCTTTCTCTGGGAGGACAGAGACTAGGACTGGCACAAAGATAGTGTTCAATAAATGTTTTTTTTTAATTAAAATGAAGAATGCTTCTTCCCCTGTGGCCCCCCTAAGAGGAGACTTCAACCAAAATGAAATTTTTCTTATACCAACCTACCAAACTACTGCCTTGCCTGAAATCCTTCAGGGGTTTCATAATCAGGTCCAAACTCCTTGCAAGGTCCCTCTGCACCTTTCTTGATCATCTTCTCGCATTCCCTCACTTCTCTGTCCTAATACAAACATATATCCATGTGTGTGCGTGTGCACGTACACACACACACACACACACACACACACACATGCATAAACTCTGGATAGGTCTGCTCCTACAAGGCTACTTGCCATCCCCCAAGGCCATTCTATTCTTCCAAGGCTTTGCTGACCAAAGTACCATTTCTTATGCTACCTGGTGACCTCAAAATCTTTTAGAAAGGTTCAACTCAAACGCTACTTCCACTATGAACCTAGTGTTATTTTGAGTGATGATTGATCCCATTAAGCAATTATTAAATGCTTGCTAAAGACATGAATGATAGGTGGTGGTGATTATGCTTCAGTATCCCATCTCCTCTCTCTTTTTTTAAAAAAAGATATGTGTTTATTTATTTTTTAATTTCAGTATAGTTAGCATGTTTCAGGTGTACAATATAGTGCTTCAACAATTCCATGTCACCTGCTGCTCATCACAAGCGCCCTCTTTAACCCCCATTACCTATTTCACCCATCTTCCCGACTATAACCTTCAGTTTGTTCTCTGTAGTTAAGAGTCTTTTTCTTGGTTTGTCTGTCTCTCTCTCTCTTTTTCCCCCCTTTGGTCATTTCCCCCCCACACATGAGTGAAATCATATGGTATTTGTCTTTTTCTGCCTATTTTGCTTAGCGTAATACTCTCTAGTTCCACACGTCATTGCAAATGGCAAGATTTCATTCTTTTTAATGGCTGAATAATATTCCATTATATATATATCCCACTTCTTCTTTACCCATCCCTCTGTTGATGGACACTTGAGTCCAATGTCCTCTCTTAGTTAATAGACTCAAACCCATTCCAACCTCTCTATAGGTTCCTCTATAGGTATGACCATATAACTAATTTCTTACCAAGAAGATGTGATTGGACAAGATATGTGATACTTCCTTGCTGCTTTCCTCTTAAGACACTGCTTGCCTGCTCTTCCCCTTCCCCTTGCTGCTGTTGCTGCTTTCTACTGCTGCTTTTAATCTTTCTGGCTTCCCCTTGACTGGGAAATGGTAAGAACTGAGCACTCTATTGAAGCCAGAAATGGAAAGTAATTTAAATTTGACTGAGCTGCCTTGATAGCCTGGGCACCCACATACACTTGGTGATTAGAGCTGTCAGACGACTCCACTCTGGGTTGTCATAATAAAGAAAAATAAATTGCTGTCCTATTTAAGCCACAATATTTTGGGGTCTCTTTGTTACAGTAACTCATAGCTGTTAACCATTACTACAAAAGATCATTTATTAATATTTTTACATGTTATTAAATGGAAACTTTTTTCTATCATACTGAAGCTTTATTTTCTCAGCTTTGTACCAGAGACAATAGTTTCCATTTTTATTATATATTTAGGGTATACCCTAGAAATATGTCATGAGAAACATTTAAATATAATGATAAAAATATTTTTTCATAGACTTTTTAAAAAATATTTTATTTATTTATTCATGAGAGACACACACAAAGAGGCAGAGACATAAGCAGAAGGAGAAGCAGGCTCCCTGCAGGGAGCCCGACATGGGGCTTGATCCCATGACCCTGGATCATGATCTGAGTCAAAGGCAGACACTCAACCACTGTGCCACCCAGGAGTCCCTGAACTAAAGGATTTTATCAAGTTTCTCACATCATATGCAAACATTATTATGCATTGCCTGTTGAACTCAAATTATAATAAAACAAAAACATAAGGGTACCTGTCTTAACAGAAACTTTCCTTATAATCTTTAAAAATAGCCTCTGTTCTCAAAACTCTGCTCTATTTCTCCATCTTATTTCTGCATGGAAATAAGATGTTCAAGGACTGATCATCAGTTTCAGGCTCAGCTTTGTCTCATGTTCTAGCAAAATCCTGACCTTAGGTGGTAGAGTTGAAGGAACTCCAGACCAACAGTCAGGCATTGGTTAGTAGCATGATACTGCCTCTCAGCATCAGTTCAAATCATCGTGCTTTTTGTTCTGAAATGCAATATCCATCATTCTTTCTGTATCTGATTATCTGCAATATTTTAGGAACTTAGGTGGTAACTCAAATGTTATGAGATGGGACTGCCTTCCTTGTAATTGCCAGTGACGTGTGTTGGGATACAGTCTCTTGATTCAGATTGTCTGACTCAGTGCTTGACTTGCCTATTAGAAATCCACACTCTGGTGATTTTCCGCCAGTCTAGAGCATTGGATGTCTCTGTTTGAATCTGTACATACTGTCTTCTGCTTAATATGAGGCTATCATTATATCTACAATCTGATTTTGTCCCCCATTCCACCCCAGTGCCTAATGCTCTCAGATGAAAAAGTCCTTATTTCTTTTTTTTTCTTATTTCTTTTAATATTTCCTTGTTCACTGGAATTAATGTATCAGGAGTGATAATGTCCTGAGGTATGATAATCTTGGTGAGTATCTTTAATTTGTCTCTGCACTCTATTTCTTTCCTTCTTCTTTATAAGTTATTATTATTATTATTTAAGTTTCTGTCTCTCATCTGGTGAGACTAGCAATCAAGTGTCTCTCCTCTAACTTCTGATTTTATGTGTGTGGACATGGGAGCTGTGTTGACCATTGAAAGACCACCTTCTACTGGGAGCATCAGTCATCAGTTGATCCAAGGATGGAAAATTGGCTTAAGAAAGGCTTCTATATATATATATATAGATATATTTTTTTTTTTTGGAGATTGATATAGTTGCTAGAGAGAGTTTTCTCTCTTTCCTTCTGAGATCATGAGCAGTAAAGGTAATTAAATCTGGAGATGCTATTGGTGAGGACATGGTGAGAAAATGAGTACTGAGAATACCTTTTGACATTTCAATTTCAAGATTTTTTTTTTTTTTTTTGCTCTTGCCATCAATATTTATTCAACAATTTTGACCTGGTTTTCTTTTACTTGGAAGGAAAGTAATCGAGACCAAGGGTTACAAGCTTCTCCTCACCATCTGCTTTTGTAAATAAAGTTTTATTGAATCACAATACATCCATTTGTTTACATATTATCTGTGTTTTGTTCCCCACTACAATGACAGAGTTGAGCAGATATGACAAAGACTATATGGCCCCCAAAACCTAAAACATTTACAATATGGCCCTTTACTAAGAAAGTTTGCCAACTTTTGATGGCTTTTGAAACAGACTTTTTAAAAGGAACTTTTCCTTTTTAAACAATGTAAAGATTTTCAGAGAAGGTTTTTTCCCCTTCCCTTTTCCATAAGCATTCTGTCTTTTCTGAAATGGACAAAAACAAACAGATAAAAATCCCTGGATAAAAATGTGATTCTAAGGATGGTACCAAATGGTAGGCAGTCTTATACTGTTGGTTTATGCTCATATATACTTTGTGGACCTCTCAGCTGACTTACATCCACTTGCCTTAGGTATAATCAAATTAGGTGTGCCTTAATAATTCTGTACCTTATAACAGGCATATATTAGAGATGTGGTATATTTTTGAGGTGATACTGGCATCATCTTCACCTTATAATTTGTAGAATCTACCCATAAACTGTTCAAATGCATAATGACCTGACCCATCTCTACTTGTCCAGTATGGTAGTCACTAGCTGTATGTGGTTATTGACCCTTGAAATGAGGCTAGTCTGAAGTGAGACACATTAAAGGTATAAAGTACACAACCAATTTGAGAGTCACCATGAAAATTAAAGGATATAAAATAAAACAATGATGAGTTTTGGAATATTTATTAAATGTTGAAATGATATTTTGGATATATTGAATTAATAAAAATATATTATTGAAATTGTTTTTTAGTTTTTTTCCAAACTTAAAAAAATGGATACTAAAAAATTAAATTTATATTTGTGGCTCGCATTGTATTTTTACTAAACAATGCTGAACCAGAAATTATAGAAAAGTTTAGCATGACTGAAGGTTAAAATAAACTCTGATAAAATTTAAAAAGTATTCTAAGTATTTATTTTTGTAAGACAGGCAAAACCATCTTTATGTTTTTATGTCATTAGAGAATACCAGAGAATAGAAATAATATGGATATGTACATACTGTTGAATAAATATAGAACTTGTATTTTGTTGATAAAATGAGTCTATGAAAAAATCACTACATATATAGAGTTAATTATTAGATACTAATCGCTTCTTAGTCTCTGTATATAATTTTAAAAAAATCTATGCAGAGAGGATAGAGAAACATGCAGAGAGTTGGACAGATTCTTAAAAAAAAAAAAACCCTTCTGGGGGCACCTGGGTGGCTCTGTTGGTTAAGCATCATCTGACTTTGGCTCAGGTCAGGATCTCTGGGTCCAGGTTTGAGCCCCACTTGGGCTTCCCACTTACTTCTCTCCCACTGCCCTTCTCTCTGCTGGTGCTTTCTCTCTCTCTTAAATAAATCTTTAAAAATGAAATGAAACTTCTATTCTTTATTCAAGTAAGTCTAAGTATATACAAATGTCTCAACACTGTAGGTAAAATTGACATAAATGTTTTATTTTATTGATTTCCAGAGTCCTGTGAAATTTCTTCTGGTGAAAAATATAAATAGAATTTTCCTTCCTATTCACTCTGTATGTTGTCATGCCAGAATTGATACCTGTGAAAGGGGGTTGATGGTTGAAGGGGAAACTGTTGAAAGGTTCCAACCAAATGGCACTCTTTTAGATTTGATTGCTTAATTTATGCTCACTTCTATTTTTAACTTACATGTACCAATAATGCCTGAAATGAATAGTAATGTACTTACACTTTTCCTTCTAAATGAAAGCAAAAGTCTGGAAAGTATAATGAGTTCAGTACACATTTTATATATTCCATTCACATCTCAATGAATTTAGCATATGTGTTGTCAGTGTGTCATTTTTGAGACTGTTAGGATATGAAATTATGGCCTCAAATTCCACATACCTCAGCTTACCAAGTCAATAAGAGAGTGATACTTTAGGCTGTCTTTTGAACCTATGTGCTTGCAAGGTGTTTGTGTATTAGAAATGAGCAGAAATCAAACAGCCCTAAGAAGGTTTTCTAATCATTTCTGTGCACCATGACTTTTGGTGAACAGATAGCATATGGATCATGCAGTGTATTTTATTTAAGAATTTAAGAATAGACCCATCACACAGTGTCTACACTTCAAACACTAGGAGGTCCCTGGTAAACAATGCTTTGTTTTACTTTATTTCAAAAGGATAGTATTTGCATTATTTTCACTGTTTACATTTTAGTTTAAATAGTTTAAAATTTGAAATTCTTAGTGCTCACAGAGAATGTATTGAGAAAACTTAATAAATTATATTTATTTTAGATAATAAAATATATATTTAGACAGTAATAAAGAATTGTAACAAGAAGAGATTTTGCAAATGTGTAGTTAAACTGCAAACACATTAGTTCTAGAATTTTAGATATTTTCCTAGTGGGAAGTTAAGTAAAAGGGTAATACAGGGATCTCTCTGTATTATTTTTTACAACTGCATATGAACTTAAAATTATCTCAAAATAAAAAATTTAATTAAACTTAGCACTGATAAGAGAGTCCAAAAAAAATAAAATGCAAAATCAACAAAGAAAAATCCATAGCTTACCTATTTGCAAATAATCAATTAGAAATATCTCATTTATAATAGCATCAGCAGCAAGAAGTCGATTAAGTAATGTTTAATATTAAGAACTTAAGGAAAATATAAACTTTGAATAAATTATAGTAAGACATGAATAAATGGATAAATGATGATCATAAAGACTGGAAGACTCTGTATTACAAATCAATTCTCTCCAATTTAAGCCATGAATTTCATGTGATTCCAATAAAAAATTCCAAGGTGGTAAACTATTAGAACAAAATGACAAACTTTCTAAATACTAAAGATATACTGTGAGAGAAAGAGAAGAATAAAATAGATCACATAGTAAAAAATATGTATACAAAACACAATATATATGTGCACACACAATATGTGTACATATATATGAAAATGCATATCTATAAAATAACATGACAAAAGAGAAACCCAAATATTGGTCATATCAATAAATTTAAGTGGGCTTATGAAATCATATCTCCAGGATGTATTAAGTGAAAGAAACAAAGTAAGATAAAATACGCACAGCATGCTATCACTTATATGCAAAAACACATTTGTTTACATTAAAATAAAGCAACGGAAGGGTAAACCATAAAATTACAAGTATTAATATGGATAAAGATAGCATTAGGTGGACAGACTGGGTAGAAATTAGAATTCTTAGGCTGTACCATGTTTTGTGGATTCAGAGTCATTTCTCCAGAGAAAATATGTAAGTATTTTAGGTAATTATAAAACTGTTAAATAAAAAAATAGTAAAAACAAATGATCTTAAATTTTTGTCTAGTTGGTGACATAATTATACAAGTAGGAACTATTCTAAAAAATTGTAAGACAATGAATGATGTATCATACATCATTAGAGTTACACTGAGAACAAAATATATGGAAAGAAGTTCTAGTGTTCACAATTTATCATGGTAGTTATTGAGTATATGGTGTTGGATAAAGCAAATGTATAATTTTTGCTTTGAGAACTAGGATTTTTGGCATGAGAGAAAGTGTATCTAGATTTAAGGTCAGTACATCTAGGATTTTGAACTGGTTATCAGTATGAACTGAGATATATTTTTGTTTGAAAAAAACCATCTCTAGCTGTGTCTGCAGCAAGCTTGTAGAAACAATGACCAGCCCGGTAACAATAGATTTTTCTAGTGTCCAGATTATGATTTCTCAACACAATTTTCCACTAAAAGGAAACAGAACAACTGGGGAAAATGGCAGATTCCAAGCCTGGGTCACTGGTACATCAATGGTACATTCCAGGAAATGTACAAATTGATTATATAGCTTCTTGTTACGTTAGAAAGCAAAAATCATACAAAAGGTTAATCTGATCATGTATAAAGAACTAAGGAGATCATGTGAATAGGTTTCCACTCTTTGAAGAAGCCACAGTGATGTGATATATATATATATATATTAACATATTACTAGTTAATTAATATAGCACGCATGCATTCACGCAGTGACAATTTTGTGGCCATTTAGGAGATACCACCCAGTTTATTCTTCAGTGTTTCTGCATCTTTCACACTCAGATTGTCCTAATTTTAACAGAGGGTAGCCATATCCTTTTGGTAAAAAGAGAAACATTTAATAATTTTTTTTTTCAGTAATCTCTAACCTGAAATTATCCTTCACTCCCGATCAAACTGCTTCTCAAGCAGGGTCTGTTATCTTCCTTTCTACAGAATAGTTGAATCATTTTTCCGATGTGATTCTGCAGAATCTTGCAAGCACAGGTCCACAAAATGCTCACCTGGTCCTTCGTGCATGAACACACTAGGTCATATGATGGATCTCTCTGAGGCACCCAAACAAGCACCCTCCAGGTGGTGCTAGAGCATTTTGCATCCTGGGTGCAGGAGCAGCTCCTCTGGGGACTCCTGTAAAATGCCAGGTGGCCAGCTATTTCCCTAAACTCTACAGAGAGGGAATTAACTCAAACCTCTACCATTATTTAAGAAGCTGATTTCAGCCTTCAATAACCATAAGAAGATTGCTATAAGCCTGGCTAAATTCCCTAAAAATTTAGAATTAATGGAGTTCTGACTATTTTGGAAAAGGAATCTTGAAGAATATAAACTGAAATCTGATCAAGATTTTCCCAGCTTGCTAACTAAACCAGTAAACATGTCGAGTGCCTCTGAGAATTCGTGAGGAAATTGGGATAATAGCCATTCTTTGAAATCCCTGGTATCTAAAAATTGAAGAGCTACTGCAACAGGGTAACAACATTGTGATGTGTTTTACATGCTCAGATTAACCTAACGCAGACTTTTAACACAAGAACAATTCCCTGGTTATACACATAACAACCTCTTTGTTAATGGCGAGAGGCTGTATCTGAGGCCCTTAGTTGACTGTCAGCCCCTCGTGGTCTTTAGCACAGGCTCTACCTGGCAGTATGGGACCCAAGTTTACTCTCTATTTTGCTGCCTAATTTAGAATATGTCCCCAGGCAAGTGGTCCAGGCTCTCTTGCAATTAGCTGCTATAGCATGAACTTTTTGTTATGAGACTTTGACATGCTCCAAAGGAACTGAATCATAACATCTCTTCCATTCAACAAATGTATGATGTAGGATGATTCTTCTGCAAAGGCCCTTGGTTGGGCTTCTGTGGCAAACTCTCACCCTGAGGGTGGACTCTCATTTCTTACTTGATCCCTCCCTCTTCCTTATCACTGAGCGGGCCTAGGCCTCGCCTAAGTATGTGAAGCATTCGTCTCTGTAAATGCCTCCTCAAAATCTTCAGGAAAATAGACTCCTGAGGATACCTGAATCTGAATCAAAGACCCTGGGCACTTACCCATTTCTCCTCTGATTTCCTTGTAAATGTCTATGTTTGATAAAGTGATATAAGGTCCTTCTAGTTTGCAAAAAAATGTATTTTAAACTCTGTTTTTGCCTAATAATTATTTTATGATGTAAAATAACAGGATAATTATCTTACAAATATTATTTAATGGCTGTTTGAAGAAGAAAAAAGATTAGAATTACTTAAGCATAAGGTATGGATGCTTCCTGTTTGGGGGGATTTTAGGGTTTTTTTTTTTTTGCTCATTAATGTCATTTATGAGCAATATAGTCAGGGAAGAAAATCATCATATTTAAGGAATTGATATTAAAATATATCATTTAGAATAAAAGTAATTATGATTCTGGAAATTAGTTAAGATAGCTGATGATTTATAAAGAATTTTCAGCGGTCATGATCACCATTACTTAAAGACATTTCAATCATTGAACTAGGTAACCAATGAAGCACATTTAACCTTGTTAGGGTCAAAGTCCCTTTGACCAATCATTTCCTGAGGGGATAATAGAGTTTCTAAGGACACAGAGAAGTCTCTGTTATAAACAATATGAAATACCGACTTAGAGGTGTTGTGCAGATAAGAAGTTAAACTAGATGCGAATACTTGTTTCAGATAAATGGGTTTAATCAGTTGAATTCAATCTATGATGATAACACTTTTTTTCCAGTCTGGAATAAATTCTAGCCAGTGCACTACATAATATCAGACTTTGAAAAAATACCTGTTATCCTACCTTTGATTTGCTGGGGTGTTAAGCTACAGAGGCATGTATAGCAGTCCTTGATTTGTTTAAGTAACTGTAGTTTATCTACGTCATAACAAAATTTAAGTCCTATCCCCAGTGAAGGAAATAGGACTGACATATTTAGTGCCCTCCCTCTTGCAAAAAGAAGTTCGGAGATTTTAGGTTGTTAGTTTTTAAATAGTTCTTTTTCAATGACAAGGTGAGTTATATACAATAAAAACATTCTGCAATGAATAAAGTTAAGGGTAAATCTTTGGACATATTCATTTCCTTAGAATAATAATCTCCTTAGGTGAACTTTAGAAGCAGAATTATGCGTATTTGAATCAATGAATACAAATGGATGAAGCATATGCCTGAAAATTTTAGTTATTTTATGCTTCCTGTAGATTGTATGAGGTAACTATTTCCCTATATGAAGGGTGGGCATTTTTCGGACCTATTTATTTGTACCTAGAAAATATACAAAAAAATAAGAGTTTTAAAGGAAGGTAAAAGGTATTTCCTTGCTATTAATAATATATTGCATCTTGGGGAAAAGAGAAGTGTTGAAGAATATGCATTGCATTTAGAGGCTGTGCTACTAACTATAAAGAATTTATGTAGGGGATCCCTGAGTGGCTCAGCAGTTTAGCGCCTGCCTTTGGCCCAGGGTGTGATCCTGGGGTCCTGGGATCGAGTCCCACATTGGGCTCCCTGCGTGGAGCCTGCTTCTCCCTCTGCCTGTGTTTCTGCCTCTCTCTGTGTGTCTCTCATGAATAAATAAATAAAATCTTAAAAGAATTGATGTAAAACTAAAAGCGAGGAAAATAACACATTTGGTAGTTTTGTACTATATTGCATCCATGTGAAAAGGGATAGTAGTATGCCTTTGTTTTAAGTTGATACACGAGTACCTTTTGATGGATAAAATAAGCTCTGCTAAATGTAAGCATGAAATATTGAAGAAGGGGTATTGGGCTGTGTGCTGCAGAGCTATGAAAATGAAGTTTTATCAGTGGTTATTATCTCATTCTATATGAGGGAAATAAACCAAATATGAGACTATAAATACTGGATTGTGTTAATATGAAGAATAGCTAAATTAGTGTATTTAATTCTCAGATGTGCAGCTTTGTTATAAACTGCATTTAGCTTTAATTTGGTTTACTATCCTAGAATATACTTTAATTATTCAGAGCTCAATAATGATGAACCTGAAATTCTTTATTATCTTAATTTGACATAAATCCATACTAACTCCACTTTCCAGTTTTCATTGCATTGACATAAGTAATGGGGGTTGTGTGATGTGATGCAGTGAAGAGAACACAGGAGTCTGGAATCAGAGAAGTTATTAACTGTCAATCTTATCTGTGGATTTGGTCAATCTTATATATAAAACAGCTTATTAAGATGTAAGATTTGTCTATAAATGGGAACAAGTCAAGATGTAGGATTTTAAATTGTTGCAAAACTGTATAATTCAAGGTAGGGTAACTGATACATGTAGAAAAGAAATTCAGCGAGTTAATGCAATAAAAGCTTCTTTCTTTTTTTTTTTTTAAAGCTTATTTCTTGATATGTCACAGACATAAGTTATTGGGTTGGGGGAACGTCTGTTGGCTGTGCCATCCCTCAGTATGTGAGAATCCTCTGCTGGCTGGGAGACAGCGTGAAGAATCAATCAAGGGGTGGTCTTAATGAGTTAGGACTGGATGTTTCATAAATCACATTCATCCACATTCTACTAGCCAAACTCAGTCATATGGCCACATACACAAATAGACTAGCTGTATGCTCAAAAAAAGAAGAAACACAGGTTGGGTGGCTCAGTGGTTGAACGTCTGCCTTTGGCTTCTGGCATGATCCCAGGGTCCTGAGATGGAGCCCTGCACTGGGCTTCCCACCCCGTGGGGAGCTTGCTTCTCTCTCTCTCTGCCTATTGCTCTCCCTGCTTCATTCTCTCTCTCTCTCTCTCTCTCTCTCTCTCTCTCTCTCTCTCTCTGTCAGGTGAATGGATAAAATCTTTAAAAAAAGAAAAGAAAACAATTTTGGTGGCCATCTAGCTATTCTCTGCTCTCTAATCCCTAAGTGACCTAAGCCACTATAATTGACCTAAGTAATCTATGCCAATTGACTTAGCCAGTTTAGCTTTTCACAGATACTAGGGTTTTCTGCCTTTTTTTTTTTTTCAATAGATGTGAGTAGTCTATAATTGTAGTAACAAGGGATGACTACAGGTTTATATTTCTGTTATCTTAGTTTCTTCCATCTGGCTATTTTAAAGATTTTATTTACATACCTAGTTTTCAAGAGTTTGATTATGATGTGCCCTAGTATTGTTTCTTTGTTTTATTTGTTGGGGGGTGGTGGTTGTTGAGCTGCTTGGATATGTAGATTTATAGTTTTCATTGAATCTGGACATTTTGAATTATTCCTCCATCACATGATTTTTCTTTGCCTCTGTCTCCTATGCTTGTAGAACTATAATTATGTGATTAATAGAATGCATGGTATTAGTAATAGGTCATTGATACTGCTTTTTTCCAGTACTTTTTTCTCTCTTTCATTTTGGACATTTTCTATTGCTGTATCTCCTAATTCACTTATCTTACTTCTTCTGCAGTGTCTAAGCTGCTATTAATCCTTTCTAGTTACGTTTTCACTTTAGTAATAACTAAACTTTGCACCTCTCAGGGCACCTGGGTGGCTCAGTGGTTGAGCATCTGCCTTCAGCTCAGGTCATGACCCCGGGGTCCTAGGATGTAGTCCCGCATCAGGCTCCCTGCATGGAGCCTGCTTCTCCCTCTGCCTGTGTCTCTGCCTCTCTCTGTGTGTCTCTCATGAATAAATAAAATTTTAAAAAAAAACTTTGCACCTCTAGAACTCCATTTGGTTCTTCTAAAATATTTTCTACTTAACTCCTCATTATATCAATGTTTATCTTTAAACATTTGAAGATAGTCATAATACCTATTTTAACATCTTTGCTTTCAAATTTCATCTCTGTTTGTCCAACTGTTTCTGTTGGCTGCTTTTTCTCCTAGATGTAGGTCACGTTTTTCTGCTTCTTGGAATATCTGGATGCTGGACATTTTGGATCTCGCTTTGTTGAATGTCTAGGTTTTGTTGTCGTCTTTAAAGAAAATTGCTTTTTGTATTGATAGTTTATTTAGTTCCACTTTAGTTTTATCCATGTATGTCTGGTTTTTAAATTTTGTTTATATGAGTCTAGGGTTGTCTTGGTCCTTGAATAATTTAGTCCCACTACTAAAAAATTGGACTTTTGGACCTCAAACATCTCCATTCTTGAGTGAGTTTTGAAATAATTTATCTCGTAAATCTGCAGTTGCTCTTTTGTAGCCTTTGCAGATTTCTTGGGTTTTCTATTTCTTGGGTTTTCTATGTAGCTCTTTCCTCTCTGATACTGTGCCCTGCCCCAATCACTGACCTCTGATTTTTGGCTTCTTGAATAATTCCATATTTTGCTTGGGATGCTATTTCTTGCTGTAAAGCTCAGAATATCCCTGTGAAAAGAAAGTTAGTCAATTATAGAACTAGATTCATCTGCTTTGATTTTTTCAGAGATCACATTTCTATGTTGCCTTAAGTCCAATGTCTGAAAAAAAATTTAACCTATATTTGTCTAGTTGTTTATAGTGGGAAGGTAATTAAATTTCTATTATTCCATTACAGGCTTAAGTGGACTTCTCCGCTCAATCATTGTGCCAATTATCTGAAATAAATTTTAATATCTATGTTGACATTTTTTTGAAAGATAAGATTTCTTTGTCTCTAAGGGTAGTCAATATTTTTTTTTTCAGCTCATGGTCTTGTATACCTATAGATATGAGAGATTTGTCTGTTTAAGTCATTCTTTTTTATAAACTCTGTTTTTAACATATTCTCAATGTTCTCATTTTTTCCAATTTAGTCTCTAATCCTCTTCCTCTTACTCATTTTCTGGTTGTGAGATGAAGGCATGGATAATACACTAATTAAAAATACAATAAATATCAATTTGAGACACTCTTTTCATGGGTCCTCTGGTTACAAGCACCGATAAATGCACACAATTTCAGCTTCTAGAATAGGAGATTTGCTTAATTCACACACTAATCCCAATAGCAGTCATTGTGACCAATTGATGCTGATGCGATTCTAATCAATCATTAAACGGATTGATGAAACCAAATCAGATGTGCAGATGATTTTCTTCCTACTTAGTGCTTTTAGATGTTTCTTTAGTCCCTGGTTCATAATATACTCTCCTTTAGGATATTATACTAAATGAACCAGGTTATTGGTGTTTTTTAATTAGTTCATGTGCTACAATGTTTAGCTCTATTTCTTTTTTTTAATTGCTTTTTATGTATGTTTGTATATGCAGAGGGGAAGGTTGTTTCTCTCTACAGTAGGAAAGTAGATTATTATGTATGTTTTCCTTTAATGGAGTTCTTTAAGTTAATCCTTAAGAATTAAAGATTAAGAAATCTTTAATTCCTGTATGTTCTACTTGTATTTGGGTGGGCCAGTTGCAGATACAGATTTGTAGATTACATTTTTGTCTTTATATTCCATCTAATCTCTGAAGGGATTTGAAGGGACTAATATCAGGTATAAGATGATGCTAATTACAGCTTTTTGAAAACGATGAACTTGTCATTAGTTTCCTTTGCTTTTTTTTTTTTATTTGTTTCTCACGAAGAGTACGTAAACAAGCAGCATTAGTTCTACTAGTATTTACTGAATGCCATGGCTAGCTTCCCAGCTATGAATAACAATTTTGCTCTCATAGAACTTCATCTTCTATTGGCAGGAGATGGAAAAGTAAAAACATGCAAGCAAGCAAGTAAACACATGAAAAATAAGAAATTAAAGTAGCAATAAAAACCATAAAATAGGGGGCATCTGGGTGGCTCAGTGATTGAGCCTCTGCCTTTGGCTCAGGGCATGATCCCGGGGTCTTGGGATCGAGTCTCACATTGGGCTCCCTGCAGGGAGCCTGCTTCTCCCTCTGCCTCTCTGTGTGTCTCTCATGAATAAATAAAATCTTAAAAAAAAAACAAACAAAAAAACAACTCATAAGATAGAGTAGGGAGAGGTGTCAATGTAATTTCTTTAGAAGGCAAATACTATTTGATAAGGTGAAAATTAAGCTAAAATGTGAATGACAGATAGTATGTGAAGTTAAATGGAGTTAACAGCTTGTGCACAGGCCCCAAAGACAGTGTGTTCCAGGAGCAAGCATTCCTCTCCCCAAGCAAACAGAGGGAGAGAAAGTACAAAAATTTGTACGGCTGCGAGGAACACTATGGGACATGTGGTGAAAGCAGAGGCCAGTTCATATGAGGCTTTGAAATGTCTGTTCCAAAACATTCTTCTGGACAACTGTGCAATTTAGAAAATGCTTTATTTTTAGGATATGTTAGTGTGAAGCCTCGACTCTTCCATATGTGATGTATGGATACCATTTTCTTCTTTATGGCTGCATTTTCTTGGGTTGTTAATCCATTTCCAATTTAGAATGTCTGGCAACTCTGTGACCTGATGAACACATTGATATATCTTTTCCAGTCATTTCTTGGCTCATTTGCACCTACCAAAAGATGGTGAGTATTGGACAGCTGTGCACCTTACTGATCTTTATTATCCTAATCACCTTTCACACTGGGTTGAAAGGTTTGTGATGAGTGACTGCAGCTTTTCAGCCTATAATCAGAGTTTGGTTCTTGTACTTTAATGAGTCAATAACCAGCTAGTTTGTAGGCATATTGCACATGTCTATTAGCATTTTTAAGCTTCTAAAGGGTGGGGACAGTTTAGCACTAACAACCCTTAATATTGCTGCCACAATGGCAAGTGTGGAGATGCTTATTATATTGCAGCTGATGATGAAAAGCAGAGATGGTCAAAATCCCAAGAAGTGTAACACCAGCTGTAAATAACTCTATATTAAGAAAGTGTTTTAAAAAAAAAAAGAAAGAGTTTTTTTTCCCCCAGAGCAGCGATAAATGGAGAAAGTGGAATACTTTTGTGTCCATCTGTTTGTGGTACAGCTTAGAAAAATATTTTTAAATGATTTGAGAACGAGTTTTTGGGTCTTTTCTACACTGTTTTATGTATTACATAATTTGCCAGCTATTTAGAACACTTTGAATGTGATTGGTTTAAATAGCTCATTTATATTAGTTTTAGAATATTTACATGTCATTCCAAAGGGCAGCATCATGTTCCAGCAAGCTTACTCCATAACTCCTGTTGTTAATGCAAGGAAGCAAATTCCTTCACACAGACCCATATGAGCCATTTGCATCATCATGCTCTGAAGTCTGTGATCGTTTTTCTTCCTCTCAACTGACAAAACAGATAAATTTGTATTGATGATGTGAACAATTAAAGAGATAAGTGAAATTAGAATATTTGAAAGGGATGTCACCTTCTAGATCAATCCATTAGTGAGGCTTTCCTAAAATCCTGTCTTTCAACATCATGAAAGATTGGACAGCAATTCTAAAATTTCTCATTTTTAGCTGCCAGAAGGTAAATATTGCTTCAAGATATTGATATCTGTGTCAGGAGGGTTTCAGCAGTGTGACCATTGGACTGGGGTTGGAACTGTGAGTTCACCAAGTGGCTCCATGCTCTGGACATGTGCCAGGGGCAGGATGTCCACTGGATGCCCCCCCCCCACTCCCCATTTGCCTCTGGTTGTAACATGATATGGACAAGAAGAAAGAAATAGAACCATAAAAGAACCAGGAAGAAAAGTCTCCCTTCCCCGTAATATCCTTTTAGGGTTCTGTAAGGGAAAAAAAAAAAAAGCTAAACATTGTATTCACTACAAAGAAGAATTGCTTACAGGGTCTAGCACCATTGTCACAAATCAGATAATGAAGGATATATCGGGATCCAAGAGGCAATACATTGATAACTGCCCCAAAGATAAGTGGAAGATATATTGGCAAAGGAAAATGATAATCTTAATTTCTCTTTGCCTGAGAGAATTATATAGATGTCAATAAATGTCATTATATGTATTCCTCTGACAGTTTTCCCCACTAGTACAATTTAATTCTAATTTAATTGGAATTTGATTCTGAGGCAGTAATCCTATGGGGAAAGTTTGCGTTGACTTTGGCTCTAACTTTTCTTCCTTTGGCCCCCCACCTGCCAACGTGCATACACAGATAGATTCATAATTCTCTAAAACTTAATCTGCCTATTTTAAAGGAGGAATTAAAATATCTTCATAGTTATGTCAGGAGCACAAAATACTGTTTGTGAAAATTCAGCTCATCTTAGACATTAAGTAAGTATTTATCAAATTCAAATCCTTTGTAATTTCTA
The DNA here is from genome assembly GCF_905146905.1 of Nyctereutes procyonoides. NCBI lineage: Eukaryota > Metazoa > Chordata > Mammalia > Carnivora > Canidae > Nyctereutes > Nyctereutes procyonoides. The sequence continues at coordinate 12,518,148 of NW_026575148.1, read as the reverse complement.
ACTCCACGACTGTTGCAACAACAGTATATAAATGGAAAGGGTTGGGTGGTTTTTAGCTTCTATACTTGGAGGAAACCACAGAAAATTCTAAACGAGCGACCTTGTGAAAATATTAGGAAGATATATCTATGGCTCGCAATTAAATTGTTTTGGGTTTTGCAAACTGTTTGAAATAACAAACTCATGTTCCAAAAGCTTCAAACTTCTGTGGGAAGATGTCAATTATTAATTGCTATTCTATATACATAGATGTTTGAAAGTTATAATTGTAGAGTTGATCAGTTAGTCAATCAGTGTTGTCATTTTTAAGCGGTTTCTCCCTTCTTTTGAGTAATTACCTCTCCCATTCAGTATGTAGTCCTAAATAGTGCCTCCCCCCAACACAACACACATGGATTATCCCAGTGAGCAGAAAATATTTTTGGCTAAAATGGGAATGAAGTTGTTTCCCTCTCAGGTTCCAGCATCAGTCATATCCTCTGTTCTTTTACACTTTACAATTTTTGGTACTTCCTAATCATGTGTACTACTTTATGGTAATTAAATCATACTTTTTCTTCTACTTGAAATGCCTTTGAACCTTACTCATCCAGCAAGTCTTCACTGATAGTGCAAGCCAGAAGGGATCTCTTAGTCCTTTGACCTCTCCCTCATCCCACAGAGTGTGGTCTTCACGCTCCTTTCATGATGTTTTCTGTCATGCTGCAGGCCTCCGTGTATTTGCCTGTGTCCAGCTCAATGCTCTTGAGGGACAGGGTCAGTATCTCCTTTGTGCAATATACAATGTATTACGGTATGCAGTAGCTGGTACCCAATAATATTTCGTTATGATAATAATGGCCTTAGATAAGGTAAATGATATCAAATTGATTATAATAATGATATAATAGCTATATTTAAAAATATCATTCTAAATAATTAATATATATATTCAGAGGGCTCAAAATTCAAAAAACAGGAAGAGCCATACAATGATAACTCTCCTTTCTCCTCCTTCCACTCAATTCCTCTCCAGATAGGTAATAAACATTGTTAATATCTTAGATACTCTTTTTTTTTTAAATTTTCTTAGCTCTTCTTGCAGAGAAACTTTATATATAAGTTAAAACACGTCTATAATTATCCTATTTTTATTTTTATTTTTTTATTTTTAATTATTTTTTTAATAATATTTTTTAAAAGGTATTCAACACTTTGCTTTTTTACCTTAATGTATTTAGGATACCTTTCCACATAACGTACAACTGTAACTAATGTTTATTTAGTATTCACTATGGACTAGATTTTGTTTTTAGAGTTTCATATTTATTAACTTTTTAAATCATAACAATAACCCTAAGAGGTAAATACTATTATTGTCCCTCTTTTGTTAAAGAAAAAATTGAGGCATCAAGAATTTAAGTAAACTGTCCAAGATCACATGGTTAGTAAGTGACGTGACTCACAACTAGAATACTGACGATCTGGCTCTGTAGTTCATGTTCCTATCCATTATGCTACACTGACATCTGTAGAACTTCCTCATTTTCATTTGCAAAAGAAAACCAGATTTCAGATCCTTAACAACTGCCTTTTTTAATGCTCACTGTATGTTAGGCACAGGGCCAGTCACATTGCATGACTGCAAGAGGCACAATTCATGTGGAATTCTCTATGAATGAATCATTCCTGGAGTTGTGTGATGTGGGTACCCTGGAAGGCATCTTTCAATAACTCCTGGAGAAAGTAAGGTTTAGATTAGTAATTTGCCCAAGATTACATACAGTATTATTAAGCATAGAACTGGGAACTGAGCACTGATCTACTTGATACCAAAACTCATGCTCTTAAAATATCACAGTTAAACTGCTTTAATTGCTTTTAGATCTCAATCATCAGCAAAGAGAAAAATGTATCTTTGAGGTTGTAGGTAATATTGTAGGAAAAACAATGGTACCATCTTTGTGGAGTTTCCTTTAGGATAATCCTGAAGAGTCTCACTTCTTCCTCAAACTTGCTTTAACCTATTACATTCCTCTATTTCAATCATAAGGAGAGTTAAAAGGAGTTCATTTCAGAAAGATAAATGTTTAGCTTAAGATACGGATTTTAGCTGATTAAGTCAATTTGTTTTTCAGACCACCCTTCATACTCTAAAAGAACGTGCAAGAGATATGACAAACTTCACTTAGAATTTAAAAAATATTCTTATTTTTTCTTCTTCCTTTTCTCCTCTTCTCTTCTCTTCTCTTCTCTCTCTCTCTCTCTCTCTCTCTCTCTCTCTCTCTCTCTTTTTTTTTTTTCCCCTGATCTGATCCTACTTTGAGAACATTTGCCCTGTTTGGGGTTAACTTTTCTTTGGATTACATTTGAGTGACTCATAATACTGAAAATTGATGAAAATTTACAAAGTGCCTGAGTAGCCTTTTAAACTTCTCCTTCAATCTTTGAAAAGGATTACTCTTCCAGGAGAAAATGAGCAGATGGTGCCTAAAGCAGTTGGCCAAATTTCTATAACAATGCTATTACTTGACTCTGTGTCATCGGCTCGAGCATCTGTCAGAAGAAAGAGTTATGCTTCTATGCTTCTCTCCTTTGACAATTAATCACACCTCTCCTCCATTTCTCACTGTTAAGCATATTGTCTTTTTCAAAATGTGGTGCCAGAAGATTTCAGTGACTCTCTGACATAATTAAAAAATGATACTAAAACAATAGCATTATTGGGAGTCCTGTGAGACAAAGAGAGACTTCACTAGGAAAGAGGATGACATTTTCTCAGTTATTTCTGACAAGAAGACTAGAGTTAGTCACTTAATCTCAAGGGAATTATGATCTTTGATGACATCTTAGTGAAAACAACAAAACAAAAATAATATGCTATAGAAACTACACAACCTCATTCTTTTCCATCATTCTGACTTATTTCTTGTCAATCTATATTCATATATGTGTGTGTGGTGAAGAAAAGCTATCATTTCATCTTGCCATGTGGAACTATTTACCATATAAGATGTCTGTGTCAGAGACCAAATGTCGAAATGCAACAGTATTTGTAATATTACTGGTATCAATTAAGACAGTGATCCCATAACAATGCTTTTCAAAGTTTCAAAAGAAAGGACAGGAAACATGAACTAAATTGGAGCAGTCCATAGTCATAACACTAAGACCATTGGCCATAAATGTGTACATAGTATATTCAAATAGAATATTGAGTCTTGAGGGATAGAATGAATAACTCCATTTCTTAGGTAAAAGCCAGGTTATCGTTCATATCCTAAGCATCCAATAGTTACTGTGGCTTTCCAGATCTCAACGGCCCTAAGATCTTTAGCCAAAGCCATAAAATTTTTAATGTTTCTGTTGAGCGTTGGTCCAGTCCAACTGAGGCTAAGCCAACGGACTCTCCCTCCTACATCAGAATGAGAAACTCATGTGCTGGCCCAGGGGATGGAGCAAGGCAGAAGATGACTCAGTTTTTGCCAAATCTTGTTTTGTTGTCTTTGTTTTATTTTTTGTTCTTGTTGTTTTGTTTGTTTTGAGAGGCATTTGATTTTCTTGAGTTGATTTTAGAACAGGGAGGATATTTATGGGAAAAAGGAAACAAGAATAGGCACTGTCCATGGAAGACTAATCTCCAGGGCCTACCAGAAAGCAAATAGACCTGTCTCCTATTCCTTTGTTCCTCAGAGACTTTGTCATAGTGATATGGAACTATATCCTCTCCTCCACAAACAGTGGGGCTCTAGTTTTCTATATAAAAGGGCTGAGGGTCACAAACAGGTTGGAATTATTGGAAGTCAGAGTCTAGAGAACTTGATTTGAAGCTGTATTTGTTCACTGTGATTAACTTAGGTTATATATTATTGATTAATGTAGCAAAAATTCTTAAGCGCTTTCAAAGATTAAAACCATTAGTTTTAATATCAAATTATATTATTAGTTGTATTACAATAATAATCACTGTTTTATTCAAAATGGCTTTCAGGGATAAAGAATCTAGTAGTGCTCAAGTGCTAAAACTTCCCAAATTACCTTTTGGTTTTATCTACCTCTGTTCATGAGATCTTCCATGTTGTTTCTACGTCCAACCCCATAGAGATCACCTGCTTTTCTGTTTTTCCACTGTACTTTCTGTGTAGCTCTTATCATACGGAGTTGTAATTGTTTGTTCATATCTTCCGTTAGATCATTTGTTCTTCAAGAACAGAAATATTGCCCTCTTTATTTTTATATCCACGGCACTATGTTCAGCATCAATGCTGATGAGTCAGATGCAGAAAATGAATAAAAAACTTGATCCAATCTCCTGGATGACAGTGTCCACAGCTCTACTTACCCATTCTTTAGTGAAACCAATGACAAATTAAAAAGAAAGAAAGAAAGAAAGAAAGAAAGAAAGAAAGAAAGAAAGAAAGAAAGGCTAGCTGCTGAAAGCTTTCAGAAATGACCCTAAGGACAAACAACAAATGAAGAAACATCTATTCAAGGAAATCTATAAAAGTATAATAAGAAAGGTGAGCATGTGATAATTGAACCAAGAGTGCTTCCTCCTTTTCTCTCTACTAGCTCTGCAAGGTGGAAAAACCTCTCCAGATCATTGCAGCTAAGACCACAGGCCCCCTTCTTGGCCACCTCCTTCTGATGAAGGCTTTTTTCCCCATGGAAGAAAGGCCTTCAGTGCTTTGTCTCTTGCCCCACAGCTACCTGTTGCTGAGGCTAAGCCCCAGGAGATTCCTGAGGGAGAGGTGGGACTCTCTTCTTCCATCTAGTCCCCACTTGTATAATGGGGCTCTACTCTGAGTACGGAGTCCTGAGAATTACTGTGGTCACTGATTTACTTACCCTAGTTTGTGAGGTAGATGTACCACCCAGGAGAGACTAACCAAGAGAGCCTTAGGGGCTGCCCCCTACACTGAGTGTTGAGCTTCCAGAGCGGGTGGTCACGCAGAGAGACGCTTGCCATTTACCCCACCCCCAGCCCTAGAGTGGGGTAAATGGCACCTGCTTCACAGATTTTTGCCTCAAAAGAGAAGCAGACTGTAAAACAGACAGCCCCTTATCTCTTCCTGAAGGAATTGACTTCATTTGCAATGGAGCATGGAGAAATTCAAACAAAGGGTCTCTCAGGAACAGTGGAGGTTGTGGTGAAAGGCAACTGAGAAGAGATTTGTGGATTTCATGAAGAGGCAGCCAAGACTGTAAGGTAGACTGTAAGGTCACCACACCTAGCTCCATAGCCCTGGCTGCAACAGTTTTCCTGGAGGGAGAATGGGGCCATAAACCAATTCCTAATCTCTTCTCAAAGGACTGCACTTCATTTGCAGCAGCATAATAGAGAAGTTTAAGCCTAAGAGTGCTCTAATGAATGCTGGAGATTGGTAAAAGGCAATTGGGAGGAGATTCTTGAATATAATGAATACATGACCTAGACTATTGGCCACCAAGTTTGTAAGAGAGAACTAGAGAATAAGATAGCTGGAAGAAGCTTTCCTGGGGTTCTAACAAATATCAAACACTGACCACAGAATCCATTTATTCTAGGGAGGCACCATTTGGTTGGATTAGTTTGTATGTGTTGAAACAACAGAGCAGTCCGTTGGCAATGAATGGAGTTTAAAGGCTAAGTGTGGTCACTGAAGGAGAGGAAGAGCACCTTATAAATCCTGCTGTCATCCTAGAGTAGCTGTGGGCATATCTAAAGCTGTAACTTCCTAAAGAGCAAAAACAGAGCCGCAATATTATGTGTGGAGGGGTATGCGTGGGGAATAGACTATGCTGAAATAATCCGGCCATTCACTAAACTCATTTTTTAAAAATGGCAATAACATGCTCAGGAAGTAGAATAAGCAGTACCCGGAATTTCTACAATATTATCTAAAATTTTCAGTTTCCCTTAAATTATAAGATGTGCAAAGAAACTAGAAAAACAAACAAACCCCCAAATTGCAGAAACTGCCTATGAGAGTGACCAGATAACAGATTTAACATACACTTTTTGGCTCCAGAATTTCCATTTGGTTCTTTTTTGTTATTTTTATCTTCTTATTGACAGTCTTTATCTGATGGAACAGTGACATCATGCCTTCCTTTACTTCTTCAATCATGCTTTCCTTTAGTTTTTTGAACATTTGTGATGGCCGTTTTGAAGTCTTTTATGTGAAATCTGATTTCTTTGATGTGTTAGGCATTCTTCTCAAAATATAGAACCGAGAGGAAGAAAGTGACCAGGAGACCTCATAGGCATGCTGCTATTCTGTTACTTTTTAACTATGAACCTACTTTATAATCCAGTTTTGTTCCTCTATGGAGCTAAAGACTACAATTCTATTACAATTCCCAAGGCCAAATTCACTCAAAAATATTTTCATATTCTGTCACATTATTGAGACTTTTCTGCCAACCTCTCTTCTTGGCCACCTTATAGGCTACAAAATTCTGACCTTTCTCATCACATGAATTAAATATGAGACTTCACTGGGTATATTTTAAAAAGTCCTGAAAAAACATGATTTTTTTTTAAAGATATATTGGATGTCATCCCTCTAGGAAACCCAAGTCTAGTTACTCCAAATAAAATACAAGATGGAGATTTCTATAGAATATCTTTAAAGATGAGATTTATTTTACTTATAGATATTAGGTTATCATAGTAAAGTTAGAACTACATATATTTACTAAGTAACTTCCAAGTAGATGATGATATATTTTTATCTTAAGAGAAATATATAATTTACATATATATGTATATATCTCAGAATCTTCTTCTGTCTAATAAAATACTTATTTGATTTCTCATATTTAATATTATTATTTTTATATCTATAATTTTTAGGCATATGTAAAAGAGAGTAGTGAGTTATGAAAGAACAACATGTATTGTTACTTGGTTTGTATAGATCACTAGGATGTCTATTATGTTATTTCCCAGTTTGTATTTGGACTATTAATTATAAAAAAAATGAATTCCTATCAAATCAATGTCTTTGAGCCTCTTAAATAAATGCATTTTTAATAAAAAGTATCAATGCAGATTTAAAAAATATGGTTGTACAGAGAAACAAAAAGTTCAGATTTGCACATTAACAGAGACTTTTACAAAGCCTACCAGAAGGGATGCCTGGGTGGCTCAGGGGTTGAGCATCTGCCTTTGGCTCAGGTCCTGATTCGGGAGTCCCTGGATCAAGTCCCACATCAGGTCCCCTGCATGGAGCCTCCTTATCCTTAAGCCTGTGTCTCTGTGAATAAATAAATAAATAAAATAAATAAAATAAAATCTTTAAAATAAAACAAAACCTACCAGAATTGTTTAGTGTTCATAATCATAATTGCCTTCTCATGGGTATTTTTTGTATGTCAGGTTGAGTATTAAAACATTTAATAAGAAAATAAAAATTGGACAAAGGATATGAAGACTAAAAGTCAGCATTTTTAGGTACATGTTCAGTGATTTTTCACAAATGTCCATAATCATATAATCACTGCCAAAAACAAGATAAATAGTACTTTAATCTCTCCAAAAGATTTACTAATGCTCATTTACATTTAGTCCTTTTAACCCACTCCCAGTCCTGCCAACTACTGATCCCATTTCTGTTCCTGTAGTTTTTCTTTTTCAAGAATGTCATATGAATGCAAGCCTACTGTATGTAGCATTTTGTGCCTGGGAACTCTCACTCAGCTTCTTTCACTTTTGAGATTCATCTATGTGGTTGTATGTATGGGCACTTCATTCCTTCCTTCCAGACGCTATTCCATCATACAGGTATATCACAGCTAATTCAGCCATTCTCCAATTGCTGGGTTTTCTTCAGTTTTGGTAAATGTAAATAAAGCTGCTGTGAACATTTATACACTGACCTTGGTGCGGGCATATGTTTTCATTTATCTTGGATAAATGGAAAGATGTGAGCTGCTGGATAGTAACGTAAAGAACTCTCACAGCTTAACACTACCACAACCAACGAGGGACCCAATAAACATTGGGTAAAAATTTGAATGGACACTTCAGTGAAGAAATTATGAACCGGTAAAATAAGCACATTAAAAAGTGCTCAACATGTAAGTCATCAAGGAAAGGCAAATTGAAGCTACAGTGAGATACCACTGTACAGCCACTAGAGTGGCTAAAATAGTGTCTAGGGCCTGATAAGAATACAAAACAACTAACTGAACTTTAATATTTTATCGGAGGGGATGCAAAATGGTATAGTTACTTTGGAAAAACGTTTTGGCAGTTTCTTATGAAATTAAACATAAATTCTCCCAATTTTCCTACAACCAGTTTAAGTAAATGGCTCCACCTAGTGTATATGTAGAGAAAAACACTTATAAAATCCACATTTAATTTGGAAGAATTACAGCATGACAATTTTTGCCCAATTTTTTATTTAGACGTTCTTATTATTTTTTCATTCTTATTATTTTGAATCTGATTTCTGTGTGGTAGTTTGTGAAATCAAGGGAAGAAAATTCTGAAAAAAATTAATGTATAAAATAAAATTTTTTGGCATACTATTTTCTTCTTTAAAAAATACCACAAATATATTTTTTATTGTGTAAAATACACATAACATGAAATTTACCATTTTAACTCTTTGTAAGTGTACAGTTCAGCTGCATTAAGTACATTCACACTGTTGTAAAGCCATCACCGCTATGCGTCTCCAGAACTCTTCTTCATTCCACACTGAAACCCGTACAAATTAAACTCCCCACCTCGTCCTCTCCCCAACTCCTGGTTACCTCTATTCTAATTTCTACTTCTATACATTTGAAAAGTGATATTTTATTCTTTTTCCAGATTTATTGAGATATTGACATATAACATTGGGTAAGTTTAAGGTGTACAATGTATTGATTTGATGCACTTTTACATTGTGAAACGATGATCATATTAGCATTACCTAACATCTCCATCATGTCTATAGTTAGTATTTCTCTTTTGGGGCCACACACTATTAAAAGAAGAAAGGAGGGGGGAAGTGCTATATAATCTTGTATAAATTCCAGACACTGTATAATAAAAAACATTGTTTTCTCGAAGATAAAATGATAAGTTGGAATAGAATACTGAGAAAGCAAGGACATCCTAGGCTTCTAAATAAAGACTTTTGTTTTCATTTTGTATGTTAGTAGTAGTATGAATATGTAAAATGAATATATGGGGAGATGGTTATGTAGGGCTCTGATTTTACTAGTTTGTTTATTTATCCTTCAAATTTTAATTCAGCATTTAACATGTGCCAGACCAATATGAAGCCCAACAGATGCAAAGATGAATATGAGGCATAGTTCTATCTTCTAGGAGTTCAAATATATTCTGGGGATGACAGGAACTGTACATAAAAATAAAAATAACAAAAAGCATGAAAGAAGAAATTGTACAAACAGCAGTACATTTGTAGCTACATTGGTCCTCAAAAATTAACTACCTGATAAAAATTTATTTACATAAAATCTGTGTTTCATCTCAACTGTGTAATTACAGGAGAGCCCTGTGTAAATTTAGAAGAGGGATAAAGTTTCCATATGCACATTATAATAAAGATTCTTAAATTATCTTGAAAACTCAGTATTTTCAATTAACTTTGTAGAACAAGTTTGAATACAAACATTTGCTACAGCATGCAAGGTGCTACATACTTTTAGTACTTATAAGAAGTTGAATGGAATTTGAGAGTAAAAGAATATGCTTTTAAAAATTATTTTTAAAAAGGCTTTAAGTTATTAACTAGCAATGTTAAGAACGAGAGAGACGTTTATTTCAAGGTACTTCTTTAATTCATTTAACATAAAGCTCTCTGATTCAGTGAACAGAATATTAAATGGACACATACACTCAATTATGCGTATAAGGCAGAAACATTTGGGTAGTAGCAGATATCAGGGAGTTTGGTTCTTTAGGAGCATATCATTGTTTTCCTTCTAGGTGCTATGAAAATTACATTTTAGAAGACATCTTTGAAGAATAAAAGCATTTGTCATTCTATACACCAGAAGATTTTAAAAATATTCAATGGGTTTCATAAATTGAGTTAAAAACTTTGTAAGAGGGATACACACAAAATTCCCACATTTAAATACTGGATTTGAGAGAGAAGAACATTAATATAAGTCCTTGGAAAGCTGTTCTTGGGTCTGGACCTGTTCTTATCAGTGACCAGCTGTTCTGTTGTTTTTCTAAGGCTTGCTGCAACCAGGAACTGGTTTTATGCCTAATTTAGAATGGTCACGCCAAATGGTTGGAAAGCTTTAGGTTTCTCATATCGCCTAGCAGCGTGGGTCCCCAAAGAGCAGTGCGGGCCAAGATCATGATGTCATTCCCACTGTGGCCATGAGTAGTATTCAAAGGCTAAATTGTTTCTCGCCTTGTTTAAAATATCTTGTTTAATCTATTGAGTATATTGCCTATGCTTAATTTTGCAGAACTATATCAAATATCTAGAGCATATTAAGAAACTTAACTTTAATTAATTTTTGGAATTTTTTTTTCTACAGCATGTCAGTTTACATAAAAACTACTTAGTACAGTTTTGGTTCAACTCGTAATACAGCTAAATATAAAGATGCAATTTTCAGCTTTTAGAGAATAATTTCTATAACCTATTAACAGAAGAAACTTTCCATTAAGCATACATTAGGCATGGTTAGCACAAAGTATAGGAAATTTAGCCATAAGGCTTTACCCTATTTTTAAATAAATTTGAGTCCATTTAGTGGTAAAAATTCTGTATAAAAACAACAAATGGCTTCTAATAGGCTATAGACCCATGGTTCCTATGTGGCTACTTTGGTAATCTCTGTTCTTAGGAACTGTGGCTTGGTCCCATCTATATCCTATTTCAGCTCTTCTAATGGAAAAGAGTTTGTAGCCATGTGAATTTGTGTTTTACAAATTTCTTCACCCAGAGGAACTCGGTGTACATTTCATTACGACACCCTTACAACATTCTGATAACGTAAGAGGCAAAACTTGCTTTCTACAGCTTAAACATGAAGAAACTGATGTATGTTGCAGTTAAGTGGTTTAACGAAAGTCATTCAGAGGTTCAGGTCTGACTCTTACTTCCACCTCCTTTAACTCAAACCACATTCTTGACACAAAGCAGGATCATAGCAATCCCTGTTTTGCTTCCTTAGCTCCAGAGTTTCTGATTATTTAAATTCTTCAAATCAATGTGCAAATAAATGTGACGCCGTTGAAGAGATTGAGTTTTCTGCACATGTTTTATAGGGCAGTGTTTTGGAGGTAATCAGCATGTTCCTAAAGTTTTATGTTTAAATATATCTTGCTAAATATGACTTTTCCTTTTATTGACATCTGCTTGGTCATCAGAATCATCATCTGCTTTTTCTTGCTGGCGACAGAGGAAGGGCATCAGCCTCAATGGGTTGAGTAGGATCGTTTTTATCTAAAGAAAACGTCTTAATTGCACAGATTTGTGTAATAGGGGCAGAAACCGATAAAGAAGTTCTTAGACAATTGATAAACTCTTTGTGGTGGAAGCAAATAACCTAAACTCTGGTATCTGAGAGAGATTGGAATTTCTCTGAATTGATGGGAAGAAAATGGCTCAGCTGTTATGATCCAGTTAGGGTTCTCCAGAAGAGGGCACTATGTTTCAAAGGTAGAACGAAAGATAAAAGGAACCCAGAACCAGACAAAGTCATTTCTCTAACCTTTCATGACTGAAGCTTTTTTTTTTTTTTTTGAGGAAAGATAGGAAATTAACACTAAGCTATAAACTATACAGCTATAATTTACTTCAGATTTATTAGAGAAATATATGGTAAAATTTAAGATGTTAAGGTTTCTTGCTATAAATACCTTTTTCTTATTTTCAAAAGTCACCAATGAAAGTGCTAAAAACATTTAAATAGTCTAAACCAGGCAGGCTAGACAATAAGGCTGTGCAGCACTGTCTCAAGCACTAGCCTAGCGTGAGCTCATTGTGAACAGAATCATCTCCTGAGTGATTCCTATTAGGCCTGACATATACATAGTCATTTTATAGGGACTCCTGGTCTCCTTACTGAAAGTGCCCTGTAATAATTTCTCTCTCATTCTTAATGATTTGATTATAATGAAAAACTAAGTGATTGCTATTTTGAAACTATTTGGGTATTATAAATGTGACACTGTAATTAAATATGGTCTATAATATTGCAGGACTTAAAATAAGTTTTGATGTTTTTATTCCTCACTAATATTTGGAATGGCTCATGTTACTGGCCAGGCACTGTTTGATGAAATATGAAGTCTCTGTGCTGATACTGAACAAGGGTTTCTGGGGACCCACCCATTTTAGCCATTGTCCTAGGAGCATGGGTGAAGTGCTTGGATTATAAAGCAGTTCAAACAACAACTTGGTACATATAGTTTTAATTTGATCATTTTAAACCAAAATAGTTCAGCCAAACAAGCAATTAGTTCAACCTTAAAATGGAGAAATCTCTCTTTTAAAAACAAATTAACTGTTTGGCCAACTGGAGAGACAGGTTATTTTCAAGAAAGTAGCTAAACTGTGTCTTGTAGGTGGGCACAATCTCAGTTGTTAAAACTCTGATTCTCATTCATTCAACTGAATCAGATATATAGTCACAGACAGTTGTTTTTTCTTTTCCTTTGCGTTATGTCTATCACCTATTTTTTTTTCTTCAAGGGTTGTGCATTTTAGTTTTCCAGTGGCCTAGCAACTATCATCTGTACAAAGAATGTAGGTTCTAAGTGGTGAGTGCCATCCTAAAAAATACAGTGACAAGTGGAAGATAAGAAAATCCTATATCATAACTTCAGGAACATCTAGGTGAAAATCTCCAGGCTGAATTTGAATTTAAGGGTGTATTGAAAGTATGCATTTGTAGTGGTTTTATTTTTGCTTTCTCTTGGGATATTCTAGGCCGTCTTCTCTGTTTTTTTCCTAGTTGGTGATCCAGGATTGTTACTTCAGTTAGGCCAAACTGAATATGTCGAGTTTGAAGGCTTCATCTGTGTATCTGACTTCAATGTCCTACAAGTCTTCTTAGTCGCTGTTCCATAGACTTGGGCTTTGAAAAAACAAAACGGTAAAATGTAAACAGAAATAGCCTCATCCAAAGGTATCCCCTTGAGGCACAATTTGCACTGTAATGAAAATTACGAAATGCAAGGGACTTGGTAAAAATCTCCTCTTATTCTCTGCTCAGTCCTCGAGAGGAACATTAACCATCCAATAAATTTACTTTGCTTGCATCAGCATTCCTGTGGCAAGTTAAAGAAGAGCTACGTTACTATTGAAGTTTCATGGTTTTCCCAAATAATTTGTCACAAGGTACAACATTACTTGGTTTAGGGCATAATATGGAGACTCTAAAATAACGCATCCTGGCCATTCAGTAAACATTCTTAATGATCTTGTTTTGAAAAGAAGAGCTGGGTAGCCCCTGTTGGCCTGTTGTTTTCCTTGCCCAGGAGATACAGCCCGGCAGACTCAGTGCAGTTAATCAGGAGTTTTGCTTAGCCCTTTGTCCTTTCTTCTGGGAGATCATTCACACACCATCTCTCCACAGTGCTTGCCCATGTAGCAATGCATACCAACTATAATCAGGTAGGGAGGTTCAACTGTGTCAAATCTGGCTGTGAACATTTGTACCCACCAGAGAGCCCAAGAGGGGCAACCAGCCAGCAACTCTCTTTTCATCCTTCCTCAGACTGGGCTTTAGGGAGCTTAAATCCTCCCCTGCCAATGACCCAGACCCACTGGTTCCTGCCTCCTCTTCCCTGCTTGGTATACTATATTTCTGCCCAGCCTGGTTTAAGGGTTCCATGGAGATGAAGGGACCCAGATAAAGGACTGGAAGTGATGCTTGGAAGGAGACAAGCAGCAGAAGAAAGTTTTTCAATAGTCCTGCATTTGTTCCGCATCATGAAGATCTGGGTAGAAAAACATAGATAAAAATCTAACAATGGAGAAGTTGTGACAGAGGAATCAGAACAACAAAAACAAATAGTAAGATGGTAACTGGTTACTTTATTCAGAAGAAAATAAATTTCGTCCACACTAGGGATGAAATTAAGAGCAATAGCAAACTAGTTAAACATTAAGGATAATATATATATATATATATATATATATATATATATATATATATATTTAAAATTTGCAATAGTTTGGATGTAAAGCTTTTCCAACATACTTACCCCACAATGTTAGTAGCACATGAGTTTTAAAAATACTCAAATATAAAAAGGAGTGGGATTTACAAAGGAAGCTCACACATAATTAGGGACTGCGCTGGAGAACTGGAATCCATACTGTGTTTAAGGATTCAAAGCTACGTTAGTCATGAATCACGAAGTTGTAAGTGTTAAAAGCACACGTCAAACTAGTTAAAGAAAACAAGATTCATTGGCACATATTCCTGGGATTGAAGAGAGATGGTTCAGATATAAGAAATTAAAATAACCAGAATGCTTTTTGTCTCCATTCTTGTTTCTACTTGTGCATAGTTTTTATTGTAGAAATATAATTTTTTTTTCTTATGGCCGGGAAGAAGATTGCTGCTAGCTCAAACTTAACATCCAGCCAGATAGACTCTCAGTGGGGAAAGTCTTAAGATCTCTAGATGAGTGCCAAATTCTTAACACTCCTGCTCGAGTCTTATGAAACACCCTGGGCCCGCCTTGGTTATGTGGCCACTCTGAAGTAAGGAAGAGTGCTGTGGAACAGTCCAAACCAGAACACATGGGCAAAAACTTTGTGCTGTTACCACGGAAGGGAGAAGAAATACTAAGCAGGCAAACCAACAAAATTCCCTATCACAGTGATATTTTTATTTTTATTTTTTTCATAGTGATATTTTTAATTTTAATTTTTAATTTTTAATATTTAATTTAATTGAATATTTTTAATTGGGTGTGATGGAAAAGATAATTTATGAACATGGTTTGGTTTAGTTTTTTGTTTTGTTTTTGTAATTAAGTGAGGCCACTTTACTGGCAAAATACCATAGAAAATATATTTTATAATTACAGGTAAAATGGAAAGAGGGTGTAGCCTACTTGTTAATGATCTTCGTGTTCAATCTTCTTTATAAAATGTTGAGTAGTTGGCGTGCCTGGGTGGATCAGTCGGTTTTGTCTAACTCTTGATTTTGGCTCAGGTCATGAGCTCAGGGTTGTGCTAGGGCTCCCTGGGAGTGGAGCCTGCTTAATTAAGATTCTTTCTCTCTCCTCTCCTCTCCTCCCCGCTTCCCTACTCACCTGCATTCTCTCTCTCTCTCAAAACAAAAACAAAACAAAAGAAATTTTGAGTAGTTAAAAAATAAAAACTATTTGAATGTGACTACATTTGCAATTCTTAAAGACAAATGGCATTGAAGGAAAAGTATGGCAATTTCAATTAACTGACTCAAGTGACAGCAATATGTATATGTAAATAAAGTTGTCATAACAGAAGCTTATTGATGCTGATTTGTGGTTACAGCACACTCATGTTCAACATCCAAAATGATAGGCTGTCCCGATAACGGTCAGGGTACATAAAATGAAGGTAAGTCCTCGGAGCAGCTGCTCTCCTTTAAAATTTGCATCTACTTAATAATTATTATTAAAAATAGATTTTGAAACCTGTGCTTCTATCTGTATATAGAGAGACTTGACATATCTTTGAGGTATATATGTTATAACCCTTAATTATGTAATATTTAAGAAAAAGTTGATTAAGTCTTTACAGAGAAGATTTATTTATTTTATTTATTTTATTTTATTTATTTTATTTATTTATTTATTATTTATTTCAGAGAAGATTTTATACCTAGGTCATAGACAACAGGTTGTATTACCGGTTCACATATTTGTTATTCTCAGTAGCTGTTACCAATCTTCAGCTGTTGAAAAAGGTGATTTCTAGAAGTTAACAATTTTAATAAATTCAGGGCCAACTTTGCACCAAAGTTTGTTGATATTAAAAGACATACACATTAGTGAACTGGAGGGAAATATATACTAAGATTCACCAGAGATTTTTAAAAAATAATAGTTAAAAAATACAACTTAGTTTGAAAGTCTAGGAAGAAGAATATTCTTTCTCCTTGGGATAGCTAATTCTAATTTAAAAACTAATTTGTGAATTAGGAGAAAAAGTTTAGTATAGTTACTACCTGTCACCATACAAAATTATTACAGACCTTGTACGGTGTATAGAATTGTTGAATCACTGCGTTGTACATCTGAGACTAACATAACATTATATGTCAATGTATACTTCAATTAAAGAAAGAGAAAGTGACAGAAAGGAAAGCTTGCTTTCTTTTTATTCTCCTTAGTCCAAGAAAAAAAAATTAAGTGAAAACTGACAGCTGCATAGCTTCATGTTTTGTTTCTCTTTTGATGTAGAATTTCACATTTATAATAAATACTATTTCTATTAAAGTATATATATTTCCTAATGAAGAAACCCTTCAGAATATATAAATGGACTTTTGTAGTCACATGAACCTCTAATTATTTTATTTTGGTGATGCTGCTAGATCCATCTAACTTTAAATATTTCTCATGATTAATCTATTGAACCAGAAATTATTTTTTGCCCCAATCACTTCATGAGATCTTATCAAATTACTCTGGTTCTTTTGCAGCTACAAAAAAAGGAAAATAAAATTTTTAGGAAGGATATTCCATATACTTTTCAATAATACTGACAATGTAGCTTCCTAAAAACTATTTTAAGATAATATAAAATGTATATTTAGATTGTCTATTAACTCCCTGAAATAAGTCTGTTTAATAAATGATCAGGTTACATGAATATTGTATTCATTTAACAAATATTTATTGGGCACCAATTTTGTGGTAGGTGCTATTGATGTCCTGGGATCACAGTCATGAGCATCTGTTGTGTGGATCTTAGGTTTCCAGATGACAGGTAAATGAATAAATAAGATACTTTCAAATGATGATAAATGCTATATAGACAATAAAGTTGAGTAATGGGATAGTGTGTGCTCATGTTTGAACCTCAGATCCTTGGTTTAGGAAATGAGACTACTATAGATTAGTTAGTCAGGAAAGGCATTTCTGAAGCATTAATACCATCAGGAATCACTTAGTTTACTCTTTCATTAGTGTTTTGGAAAGTACAACGTCTATATCCAAAGGGGAGATCAGAAATGTAATTAAAGATTTACCATTGAAAAATCATCAGGCCTCGACTAGATGGTTATAAGGCTCTGATCTGTTTATAGTGAAAATGACCCTGCTGACAGCTAGTTTGTGATAGTGGAACTGAGAATTGAAACAGAAACCACAACTTCTCGAAGGATACTGCATCATGCCTTGCAAAACAGATAAGTTTGCTTCTGAGTGAAACTATGAGGTCTGTTATGGATATAATACCAGTTTGTTCAGACCCATTACATTTAAGGGTAAGACCACAGGCAATCTGATCCAATAGCAACTCCTCAGGAATTCTCTAAAGAAGAACCACTGACTGCTCTAGTAATTCCCTAGTTTATGACTTGACCAATCTTGCCTACACCATCCTATTTCTAATGCCAGTCTCCCAACCCTTGCAAAATTCTTTCCCAGCTTCCTACTTTTGATAGACCCATTTCCCTATGCAGTCTTGCAGGTCATTAGTGAAGCACCTACTTGTGCTGAATGCAGGTGTATTCTAGGTGATTTTTGACTGCTGGGAATTGACAAAAGGTAATTCCTATATTATTTTAAACTATTCCAGATCATTTACCACCTTCCTTCAGAAAGCAGAAATTCAATAGGTGGAAAGCAGTTAGAATATCTAAAAAGAACTTCCTTCTGTTAACCAGCTCCCGGAAGAAATTAGAAAGGATATATTTTTTCATTTCAGCTTTCTGAAACAATATACAAGTACACATGATAGCAGAAATGCCGAATTGTCATCATGTATTTGAAATGTTCCAAGGTTCTGAAGCAATGTCATTAAACTTGAATATACCATGAATATCTTCTGTCATAGGGCTATTGGTTACCAGGTTAACAACTCTTGGATTCAATGAATGTGCATTAGATAATTACAAAGATGTGGAATTTCAACTTTTAGAACATATCTCTTGGCTTTGAGAAACCCAGGTGTTTGGAACTAACGAGCTCTGCTGTAGCATGACCCTTGTATTTAGGGGACTCATCCCTAGTATCCGATTTATTCTGAGGAAAACCAGCTGACTCCTTTAGGTGGCATTGTAA
Source organism: Nyctereutes procyonoides (assembly GCF_905146905.1). Lineage (NCBI taxonomy): Eukaryota > Metazoa > Chordata > Mammalia > Carnivora > Canidae > Nyctereutes > Nyctereutes procyonoides. The sequence goes on along the minus strand of NW_026575148.1, from coordinate 12,499,961 downwards.
ATTGGAAGAGTGCTCGTTTGGTGAGCAGAGCAATGTCGCAAGCAATTCCATCTCGTGTAAGTAAAGCAGTGCACGTCTCTGTGAAGCCCCTCTGGGACCAAGGCCAAGTAACCAGCAGGTGTGTTGCACAGAGCAGCAAAGAGGGCAGGAGCTCTGCAGAGTGCATAGCTCCTCGCATCTACTTGGAGAGTAAAGCTGAGTCAACCAGAATGTTATTTTCCTTAGGGAAAGCCAACCCATACAAAGGTAAGTGGAATGTAACAGGCTTTAGGACGATGCTTCTCAACATTGGCTGCACAGTGCACACATCTGGAAGCTTCAAAAAGATTCCTGATGCCCACGGGCATCTGAGTGGCTCTTCCATTAAGCCTCCAACTCTTGATTTCGCTCTGGTAGTGACCTCGGGGTGGTGAGATTCAGTCTTGTGTCAGGCTCTGTGCTGAGCGTGGAGTCTGCTAAAGATTCTCTCTCTCTCCTCTGCCCCTCTCCCCCAACCCTCTGCTCACACACACACATACATGTTCTCTCTCTTTCAAAAAAAAAAAAATTCCCGATGCCCCAATCACACTCCACACCAATTAAATCGCAGTCTCCAAGGATGAGACCCAGGCATTTATTAAAGTTCCCTAGAGAATTACAGTATGTGGTCACAGCTGAGAACACTGCTTTAGGAATAAACTGACTTCAGTGCAGTAGGATGTCACTTAGAAAAACAATAGAATATTTCAGAATGGGTAAAACATACAAATAGAACCTTCCCTTTTCCACCCTACCCACCCACCCCCTGCCCCGCAACAAACAGGCAAGCAGCTTCTTACAGCTTTGTATTAAAAAGGGTATTTCTGGGTGGTGGTGCTAAAGGGTACAGGAACACATTTGAAACCATCCTATTAGTCAACATCACGCTCAATGCCTTACCAGTCAGTTCTACATTTACCCCTCTTCTCTACCAGACATACTTAATTTCGAGCTTGAAATTTTGTGAACTTTCTAACATATGAAACATCTGTATTGATTAAGCGTGTTGAGTAATCAGTATTTATCCATTTTTAATTTTTTCCTTTTTGAGTATAATTGACACACTATGTTACATTAGCTTCAAGTGTACAACTTAGTGACTTGGCCGTTCATACACCGTGCTGTGTTCACCACGAGGGTAGCTGCCCTCTGTCTTGTTAAATTGCTATTCTGATATCATTGACTGCATTCTTTATAGGCTGTGCCATTTACTTCTGTGACTTATTCAGTCCAGAACTGGAAGACTGCTTCCTCTTCCATTTCCCTTTCTCCTATTTTGCCAAACCTCCCACCGCCCTCCCCTCTGGCAACCATCAGTTTGTTCTCTGTATTTATACCTCTGATGCTGCTTTTTTGTTTATTCATTCTTTTTCTTTTTGATTCCACTTATAAGTGAAATATAGGGTATTTGTCTTTTTCAGTCCGACTTATTTTGCTTAGTATAATCCTCTCTAGGTCCATCTATGTGGTCTCAAATGGCATGATCCAGTCTTTTTTATGGCTGCATAATATTCCATTTTCCATTGCATGTGTGTACATGTATGTGTGTGTGTATCATATTTTCCTTATCCATTCACTTACAGGTTGACGCTTAGGTTGCCCACATCTTGGCTGTTGTAAAGAATTCTACAATAAACATAGGGGTGCATATACCTTCTCAAATTAGTGTTTTCTTTTTCTTTGGGTAAATACCCAGTAGTGAAATTACTGGATTATATGGTATTTCTAGTTCACTTTTTTTGAGGAAACTTGATACTATTTATACAGTGGCTGTACCAGTTTACATTCCTACCAACAGGTTTCTACTCCACTTTTTCTCCACTTGTTAATGAGTATTTATGAAAGAACAGAATTTCTGATTAATTTGACAGGATTTTCAGCTTGTATTATTAGAATGTTCTTCTAGTGGTTATCACTGGGTTATTTTTCGTTGGAAGTTGTGTTAAGTCTTTAACCAACTAGTAATTTAGTGATATTTATAAGTATCCACTTGGTTAGTGGTTTGGGTTTTTGTGTTAGATCTGCTTGAATTCTGGTTAGCTGTGTGTTCTTTGTAAATTAAGTACATCTCTTGCCTCCTTTTCTCTATATCTGCAAAAGTGGGATATGTATGCCTAATGCACTGAGTATAGAGTTAAATGACAAAGCATATGAAAAGTGCTTTGCAAAGTGCCTGACAAATAATAAGTACAAGTGATAGCCATTGTTATTCAATTTTAGTAATACAATGCACATTGCTAGAATCAGGAGTAACAAAAGGCTCTCATTTCTGTATATCAAAGAGAGGACTGAATATTTATTACATACTTTGAACAACGAGAATATATCAAACTTTGGGCCAAGAGGCTTATATAGATTTCTCATTTCATCTTGCGTGAAGTAGATCTTATCATCCCAGCTTTATAAATGGAACCCTCATGGCAGGGAGATTAACAGCACATCCTAATTTTATGCCAGTGAGCACTTTTATTGATAGTTTAGCAGCAACCACCTTAATAATGAATCCCCCACAAACTCTTGCCTTCATAAGAATTTAAACAATAGGAGATAGTACTGCATCATGTGGAATATTTCGTATGGTTCTCCTTGTGATTTTTTAATGTTGGAGCCTAAGATAAGGGAAGTCCAGCAAATGTGGGAATATTTCCATGAGCAACAGTAAGGCTCTCTCCTTATTCAGAAAGCAGAGAAGAAAGTGACGTGGAGATGTTCAGAATGGTGGCCCCCAAACCTACGAGAGACCTGAGGGAAGGACCACTGTGCTGGCCAGAATGACCCAATCACAGACACAATTTGATTTCTAACTTTGGTCAAACTTTTTCCTAAGAAAAGTAATCCGAATGGACCAATTGGATCTTAAATGAGCAAAGAGAAACAATCGTCCCTTTGTACTTTGGCTCCATTTCTCTCTGCTTTGTCGACTTCGGAGGAGATGCATCTTATTTTAATTAATAGGAGGAGATGCAGGCTTATTTTAATTAATAGGAGCTGGGAGCCTGAACACGTGCAAGGGAGGCACTTACATGAGTGTAGAGGTGTTGAGAATATTTTGTTTGATCTAATTAAGCTTTGAGGCCCTACTTGTCTGCTAATTCTCTGTAAAAACAAGATAAATCATTAATAAGGAAGCCCGGTGGAGATGGAGTTTTGCCTAAGAGGCTCATGAATGTAATATTCATCACTATCCCATCCACCCTGAGTAAGAATATCCAGATGGCGAAACCCATTCTCCTGTGACCAGAACTGTGAGTCCTTTCTGCCAAGTCTGTCTTTCTTTGTTTTATGTACAACACCTAAAATAATAAGGCTCATTTTTTTTTATTATTAGTACCTGGTATTAGTGTTCTTAATTTGGTTGAAACTTGATCTTCTATAATTCCTCAGTTAATCCATATCTTAATTTGACATCTTCTAAAAAAGCAGAGTCTGAGGAAAGTGTTTGTGTGTCCGTGGTTGTTTGGGAGGCAGAATGATAGCAGTGAGGGTGACACCAAACAGGGAGGCAGAGAAGGCTGAGACAAAGTTGAGTTATTGAGATGGCCATTGGCTGAGGTCCCAAGGGCTCCATCCTTCCCAGGAAGTGTAGACTATCCCAGCACTGTCTACCTGAGGGTGCACAGGACAAAGCCTTTGCCCTTTGCTCTCATACTGCACTGATGGAGGGTAATTGGGTGTTAACTACTCCCCAGTTGCACTTGGGTGTGTGCTGATCCTGCAGGACTCTAAGGGCACAGAATTGGAAGGCTCTGGGGGGGTTGCTTGAGGCAAGGTGTCCTCAACACGAGTGAGTCAAAGTAAATCCTTAATTGATCACCAGAGCCATGGCTGGAATTAGTGGTGAGGCCTGAAGAAAATGAGAGAAGGCATCTGGGTTAGGCAAACAACACTTTTTTTTTTTTTTTTTTTTTTTTGGGCAAACAACATTTTTATGACAGTTCAAACTGGATTTGAATCTGGACTCCTAACTTGTTCTGTGAGTCATTTTGGAACCGTTCTTTATCATTGTTATGTCTCAGTTTACTCATTGTAAAATGGAAATAGTTCTGTGTGTGTGTCAGAGCAACGGAGCTGCTTATTAGCACCGCTAAAATTGCCTGGAAGTTTCTAAGTCACGTAGAAGAGCTGGTTTGCAATTGCATCACGTATCTTTAAAAAAGCTGATCAAAATTATTTCTGTTGAACCATACAGCAGTCATTGCTTTGACTACGGGCGAGGATTGTATTTATTTCATAAGGACCTTGAGACACAGTGAGATTATATGATTTGACTAAAGTCTCTTACCTAGTAAGTGACAATGCTGGTTTTCTGCCTCTTTAAGTGTTTAGTTTCGTGTTGCTTTTTAAAAATATTTTTAGTAAATATTAAAACTGCTAAATTGGCCTATAACTTGCTGATTATAATTTACTTACAAATACAATTTATGGCTCAAGGCTTAACTGCAGTGAACTAATATCTGTTTACTTACTGAACTTGGTGAGTAGCTCCTTCCCTGTCCAGTGTTGAGAATTGGGCAGGGCCTTGCCAAGTGATTTTCCCATGCCAGAGTTCACTATGGAAGGACCGGTGTAATTACTTCCACTGACTTTTGGATCTTAATTGAATTAGCGATTCCTATAGTCTGCCTTAAATTAAGTTCTTAGGAAGCAATTTAGTTGTCAAATGATTCAGATTAAGTATGCAAATTTAGATGTTAAGTTTTGAACTACCTCAGTAACAAAAAAGTATACAAAACAGGTAATAATTAAAAGAGAAACAAAAAAGAGTCAGAAACAGAGGTATATAAACTTCATTAATCCAAAATTCACCATTCAACAGGAATGTTAGTGAATATATTAATTTTATGAAGACTGTTCTTTGTATTCATTTAATAAAAAAGTGCTTTGCAGTTCTATACCACAGCTTAACAAGTAGCATCATCTTCTTTTTAAACATTTTGTTTATTATATGCCCAGCCCTGCTCTAAGAATCTTATGTATACTAACTTGTTTAATCTTTATAATAGCCTTCTGAAAAAGGAATGATTATTATTTATTTGTTTTGAGAGAGAGAGAGAGAGAGAGAGAGAGAGAGAATTTCAAGCAGATTATCAGTTATATTTGCCAATAAACTTACTTTTTGTTAAACCACTGAGTTCAGAGCCTGACATGGGGCTTGATCTCACAACGCTGAGGTCATGACCTGAGCTGAAAGCAAGAGTCAGATGCTTAACTTACTGAGACACCCAGGTGCCCTGAGATAGGAACAATTATTATACCCATTTTATGAAAGAGGAAACCGAGGTACAAAGAGGTTAATTGACTTGGTGAGGGTCACATAGCTAGTAAGTGGCAAAACTTTGTGGTACGGCTTTAAAATCTGTACCCTTAATCACCTTGCCTTAGATGAATTCTGAAAGAAAAATATCAGAGTTCCTATTGAGTTTACTAAGCACAGGTGATTCCAATTAGGGATGGGGCTTTTCTTTGTTGGATTCTCCCAAGACTCCTTTAAGCAAGTATATATAGTAGAACTTTTTATTGATATGTTTAATAAGATACATGAAATGGGCTACTACAGATAAAATATTCTGAGATGCCTGTTTTATTTTATCTATTCAGTTGTCCTGATAAAAATTTTCATATTTTAGATCATCTATATTGTCTTTGGGTTGCTACGGTCAGAAGTTCGATTAAATTGGTTTTTTGCTAGGGTCAGAAGTTTGATTAAATTGGTTTTTTTTAAAAGATTTTTTTAAAGATTTATTTATTTATTCATGAGAGACACAGAGAGAGAAAGAGAGTGTGGCAGAAACATAGGCAGAGGGAGAAGCAGGCTCCATGCAGGGAGCCCGACGTGGGACTCGATCTTGGGTCTCCAGTATCAGGCCCTGGGCTTAAGGCGGTGCTAAACCTGCTGAGCCACCAGGGCTGCCCAGATTATATTGGTTTAACAAAAAGTAAGTTTATTGGCAAATATAACTGATAATCCTAATGATTGGTGCTGGTTTAGGATTTGATTCTATGCTGGACATTTTTTTTTTCTCCATCTCTTGTCTCTGCTCTTCTCTATTTTTCCCTTCAGGCAGGCTTTCTATACGTGGTGTCAATGTTGACCCTGGAGACAGCAGAGTTGTATAATTGGAAGGAGAGCTCCTATCATCCAGGGTTCATATTAATTGCCAGAAAAGAACTAAGTGGCTCTGCTTGGGTCGAGTGTCTGCTCCTGGAATAATCATTAATTCCAGAGGACTGTGGTGCTTGCTTGACCAACCTGGGTTGGTTGGGATTTACACATGGTTGGAATCACATCAAGTGGGTGACCATGAAATTCCCCCAAGAAACAGAGGATTCAGCTGCCAGAGGAGGAAAAGCAATGTGTGTCCCTCATAAGTCACAGTTGTTTGAGATTCCAAAATCTTCAGGTACTTTGAGGTATTTCATGACAATGGTAACTGCAATAGATATTGCTGGACCCTATTTTCTTATTTTTCCAGAAAGCAAGATAGTGAAGAGGAACATTAGTTAATCTGTTCATTATTTATCATCTTCATTAAAGGGGCAAAATAAAAACATGTTTTTTTGGTTATTTATGATGAGTCTTAATTTGTTTCAGGTGATCAATAAAAGTAAGCTGTTTAAAGTTAAAATAGTATAATATAACCTTATTGCAACATATACTGTATATAAAACATGCCTAAAGATAAGTGAGCTCACCCCTTCTTCTCCATGCTTATTTTTTTTCACTCTTTCTTTAGATTCACTTTTATTCTAGCCAGGAAAATGTATTGAATTTCCCCAAATGTGCTCTCATTTTATATATTGGCATGCATTTATCTGCTGTTCTCTTACTGCAGTGTCAGTCCTTATCTGCCAAACATACTCTTGATTCTAAGGAAATCTACTCCGTCTGCAGTCCTTAGAGACTTGCATTGACCTAACTCCTTATTCCCACCCCCCACTGCTCCAGCAATAGGTTTTTAGACTAGGGAATATGCATGTCTCAATTAATACAGCAACCTCTCTATGAGAGAGGTAGTATTGTTATTCTTAAATTACATTTGAGGAAACCAAGGCACTGAAACATTTCAGAGTTGGATCATGATGGAGTCAAGATTAGTGTCCAAATGCATATTTTTAATCACTCTATTTTCTCTCACTCAGGATGCTTATCGAGCGAATGGATTAATGGTTATTGAAAACTAGCCCTAATACTATGCCACAACTGACTAGAAAAAATGAGTTACAATTTAAAAAAATAAGAAAAACAAAACTGCTATTAGATTCACTTAAAAAGAAACAGAGAAGCCAATCCTTCCACATTGTGTGAACGCAATGTTGATTGATCAGAGCTTTTAGAATAATGTGAGGTATTTTTGTGGAGCAAGATTTGTTTCTTGGAGAAAAATTCAATCTATTAGAATCAAAGCATTTGATTTAACATACAAGTGCAGACACATGTGCACACACACAACCACTTTTCTAGGATGACCTGTAAATTCAGTATATACATTTAATATTTAATTTTTTCCTTGAGGCAAGAGTCAAGCTTATGTAACATACATGCATTTATTTTTTTCTTTCACAAAATGTCACTTCATATGTGTCCTTTGACATGTCAGGGCAAAGGCTTCTGATAGTGCTGCTGAATCAGTGACTGCTTTGATTGGAAATTCAGCCGTGTTTAGTGAGGTGTGATATATAGCTAACTACTGACAACTGGCCATGTGTCCTTTTGCCTATAGCCCTGACTTTCAAGGCAACCACTTTGAATGTACTGGATAATGATAAGATGGGGAGTGGAAATAAAGAAGAGTTGATGGAACCATGCAAAGCCAAACCAAACCTACAATGCCAAACAATTCTTAAGAGCAATCCTATGGTCTCTGCAGGAGCAGAATTTGTTTCTGAAAATTAATAGGTTTTAGACTCCAAATAGCAAAATAGTCTCACTATATTCCATATCCAGGAGAACCTTCTCGGATACCCATGTAACAAGTATCTTTATAGAATTTCAAATTTAATCTCCTCATTTAAAAGGTCATTATTCATTCCAATTTATTGGTCTCTCCCAAGATAATACTAAATGTTTCTATTTTTATCTGAACTCTGCCAATTACCTAATGAATCTTTGTCCCTTCAATTCCATTATTCACTACCAAGCACTTCATTGCCTGTCCTTTATTCTTTAGGCTAATCACTATTTTTGACTTTCCATATTATAGATTTGGGGATCAATTGCAAATAAATAGTCATGGAAAAATAATTTTACCTTTGTCTTGGGTACTTTTTTCACCATCTTCATAAAATGCTTAACATCAGGTCTTCAGAATCATGTTTCTAAATCCTTAACATGTTAAAACTCCTCAACATTTACACTCTCTTCAGTTTGTTCACTTTACATAAGATACAGAGTAATGAGAAAGACTCATGAATAATTGTCTCCTAACCCTCACGACTCTTTTCTCCAACGAATCCCTTATTATTTTGACTAGTTCACCCCACGGAAAAATAAACTGGTGCTGGCTGTCTGCAGTGTACTCACATATTCCTATTTCAGTGGCCTTTCACTCCTTTCTCTATAATGACACGGGTTTGTCTAGGAGACTACAGCTACAGATGATAATTAAAAGGATCCTATTGAGGGCTGAATTTTACACCCTCAAAATTTATATGTTCAAGTCCTGACCCTTGGCGCCTCAGAATGTAACCTTAGAGGGAATAGAGTCATTGTGGATGTAATTAGTTGAGATAAGTTCATACTGAAGTAGTGTGGCCGCTAATCTATGATTGGAGCCCTTATAAAAATGGGAGATTTAGACACAGATATGCACACGGAACAATGCCATGTGAAAGTGAAGGCAGAGATTGGGTTGAGGCTTCTGGTACAATTCAGAAAAGGCCATAGATTGTCAGCAAACCATCAGAAGCTAGGAGAGACTGGTAGCATCGATTCTTTCCCACAACCTTCAGAAGGGACCAAGTCTGCTGACAAACTTCTAGTGTTAGATTTCTAGTCTTCAGCACTGTGAGACAATAAATCTCTGTTGCTTAAGCCATCCAGTTTGTGGCACTTTGTTACAACAGCCCTAGAAAATTAACAGACTTGGAAGACCTGATCCTAATGCACACAGACATTGATGGGAATCTTAAAGTCCTCCAACTTGAGCTCATATCAACCATCCAAAATTACAATATTACCATTTGACAAATTCCCCAAACTCAGCAGAGCCTGTATCTAGAAACCAATGGTCAGAAAGAGCACTAATGTCAAGTGGTATTTTTAGTGCTAGGTTTTAGAGCTGCAGCAACTCTTCAGACCTGAACTGTTAATATTATTGATAGGCCTTTCCTACACTCCCAACCAAGTTTCCTTTGAGGGAAGAAATCATCACAGTTCTGCTCACCACCTACCTTTCCTGGCTTATATTTACAGGACTCCTCCTAAACCTTGCCTTAATCACACCATTACTCCTGTCTTCATGGTGAGAGATGTAGGCCTGGTTCTGGTGATCTGCCCATGTATAAGAATGTGCGTAGTAGAGGACTGGCAAGGTGGGAGAGTAGAATTGCCCTTTTTTCTGCTCACAAAAGAACAATGCTAAACAACAACAACGAACAATGCTTACCTACACATGGGTTCATGTGTAGCTTATGCGTTCAACTGAAATAACTTGAACAAGAAGTACTCTGCCCGGGGATAATAACTCCTTATGAATTCCAACTTTTCGTGTTATGTACTGCATGAGGGATTTTGCCTATGAATTTCTAGTTGACCCTAATAATGACCATTGTTTTCATCAATTACCAAACACCTACAGTATGTTTGGGCTGTAGTAGGTTTTAATGTCCTTAATTTTAATTTTTACCTTGTACCGAATTAGGCATTAATCTCCATATTTTACAAATAAGGAAATGGAAGTTCAGAGATGTTAAATATTTATATTGTCAGGGCAGGAATTTTTACTGACAAGATTAATGCTGTAACAAGCTAGGACAAAGGTATAAATATAAAAAGACAAAAAAGAAATTCAACGAATAGAAGTTTCTATTTACATTGTCTGTAGACAAAGAGACTTATTGCCCTTTTGGACACATCAATGACCAACAGTACCTCAAATCTTAAAGTAACACAATAATGAGCCTAATTCTTGCTTCATGTAAATCACTAAACTTTCTTTTTTTAAAGATTTTATATATTTGAGAAAGTGTGTGAGCAAGCAGATGCAGGTGCAGAGGAGGGGCAGAGGAAGACACAGACTCTCCCTGCAGAGCAGGGGGCCTGAGGCAGGACTGGATCCTGAGACTCTAGGATCATGACCTGAACCAAAGGTAGACACCTAACTGCTTAACTGAACCACCCAGGCACCCCTTAACTCACTAAACTTTTAACATTTCCCCACTTCCTGCTCAAAATGTTTCTGTCTCTTTCCCACCTACCGGTACTCTCTCCCTCCCTTTGTCCAGGCATGGCCATGGCCTGAAATGCCATGAGGACAGGCTGATTGTACCAGCAATACCTCCCTCTTTGTGGCTCATACCACCATGACTGTACATTTTTTCCCCATTATTTTGGACAAGTGGGTCTTTACTGCAACTCTGAGAACTGATTTCTAGCAAAATTTTGCAATACCCCTTTGAATTACTATTGACATGCAATAGACGGTGGTTAAACCTGCTGTCCTCAAGACTGTAGAAAATGGCGTTTCCTGGAGCTCAAGGTTAATATTATTTGTAGTAAGAAGATTTCCCCAGAGGTGCTGTTTCACTGTGGAATACCCTAGATTTATAGCATGGTTTCAGGCAAGGCTCTGGTTTCTTTCTCTCAACACCCTCTTAAAAATTCATGAATCAAAACACAGATTCAGAAATTAATGGAAGCATGAACCGAAAGAGCACAATTCCAAAAGCCAGCTTGTCTTTTACTATAAAATAGACAAAAAAATACTCTCAGTGGAAACTTAGTTTAGTTTAACAACTCAAATATTCTAAGGATTATTGACACTTTTTTTATTTTTATTTATTTATGATAGTCACAGAGAGAGAGAGAGAGAGAGAGAGAGAGAGAGAGAGAGAGAGAGGCAGGCTCCATGCACCGGGAGCCCGATGTGGGATTCGATCCCGGGTCTCCAGGATCACGCCCTGGGCCAAAGGCAGGCGCCAAACCGCTGTGCCACCCAGGGATCCCGATTATTGACACTTTTAATGAATTCTTTCTGAAGTAGCTAATAAAAACTTCTGTTGCAAGATTAAGAAAAAGTAATAAATTAGAGCTGATGAAGTGTAAGTAAAATGGTCACTCCTTATTTGAGGGAAATTCTCCAGTGCCAAATAAAGTGACTATCTAAAACAGTGTTGTCAGTGTTGAGATGATGAGTGACACTAATGAGTTAAATTATGTTTTTTGCAAGTCTGGTAATTTCTCATTCTTTACTTTCAACAGAATTGAAGGAGGACTTAATTGAGTTTTCAGCTGATCTATCATTAGAAATAATTAAGGATGATGGGAAGAGAGGATTGATTCTGCATCCCTATCTACCTCTATATGTGAACAAGTTCTTTAGCTTGTTATGTGTACCTGGTAAACATTTAAAAATTATTTTGATGTATTTATATATTTATTTTGTACATATATATATATATATGATATATATGTATATTTGTTGTTTGTTTTGTTTCGTTTTTGTATTGGGGATGGTAGGTATCAAGTTGCTTTAGGATCCAGTCTCAGAAGGTAGCAGGCTTCACTCTGGATGTAGTCCAAAGCCCACTCACATTCAAGGGGGAAGATACATAGATCCCACCTCTCGGTGAAGAGCTGCCAATGACACATTGTGATAGAGTTTGTTGGGTGGGATGTATTATTGCGACCATCTTTGAAAAATATAAAATTCTACATATTGTGAGAAGGGAAAATCCTACAATTTTAAATTTACAAGCAGTTTTTGTTGTTGTTGTTGTTGTTTCTATAAATGGGGAAGATTTGAGATCAGCTATTTCTTTTGTTTTAGGGGAGAAATCTAAACAGTTTAGTAGGGCTTTTCCTATGGTAAGCCAATATTCCATCCTGAAATGAAGGAATATAGTATAGTGAGGAGGGAAATTACTCTGCATTATAAATAAAGGTTTTTCCTACTAAGAAATGGAGCCACATCTCTGAAGCTTGTTCCCTTTCAAAATGAAAAACTCTCCATTTTAACTTCTTATGGAGTCCTTGGGGGAGTCCTGGTCCTGAATCCTGAGCAGGACAGTCATGCTGAAGGAGACTCATATGAGTAGGAGCTAAATATAACATGGCAGGATGCTGGGAACTAAGGGTAGAGAAGTTCACAGGCAGTTATGTTGGAATAGTTTGGCGGGGATTCTTGGAACGGTTATTTGTAATGTCTAGTTTTGAGAATTTTTTGTTGTTTTATTAATTCTGTCTTCTAATATGCTGAAGACTTCAGTAGAATTTTGGCTTATATTATCTTTTTGTTTTTCTTTGTGGAATTGGGAATGGGCTTTTGTGAGGATAACCAACTTGTCCTGGTTTGCCCAGAATTTTCTGGTTCTACTCCTGAGGTTCCCATATTTCAGGAAATCTTTCAGACCCAGGAGAACCTGGAAGATTGGTCACTGTAGCTGGAATCAACACTGGAGGTTAACTTGTTGGGAGAGAAGAGTGACAGCTTGGGGAAAGCTGGCTTCAGGTAAGTCAGTGGCAACCTTCGTAAGAGATGGGCCATACTCGAATCAGAAGTCAGTTCAGGTTTCAAGCAAATGTTCAGAAGAGGTATCCAAATCTTTGAAATAGGCAAAAGAGATTACTGGGCTTCACTTCAGTGTCATGGTAGGTACTAAAGTTCACAGAAATATTATCTAATTTTCTAGAGGTGAGTACTTTGGCTTGACTTGTTATTTTAAGAATGATAATGATAACTCATGTCTCTATAAAGGTTGTTATTAACTTGTAGAAGCTGATATGCATAATTATTTTCTGATAGCAGTACAAATGAATTTTGTTCAAGAGATGAAATGATTTCTGTCTGATAGAGATGAACCCCAGGGGTTGCAGTTTTAGTGCCCTGCAGAATATTAACAAGTTTTATATTTTAATTACTATTCTTCTACTCTCCTACCTTTAAGCCACCATAAACACTTTGATTTTTTGCAATTCGTTTTTTGAACCAGCGTCACCATCTTGCTGGTTCCCTTATTAATGAGATAACTAAATATTTGATACTGCTAACTTCATTTGGGTGAGCAATATTTTCAACATTTTCATTTTTATTTCATCATAAAAATCATACTTTGACAATAGAGATTTGTGGAATGTGCTAAGAAATACCCCAAAAAATTCTTGGAAGGAGAGAACCTCCAAGTAAAAAAGTCTGGGTTTCCCACATCCTCTCTCTCAATCCCAGGGCTGAAGAGACAATGAACATGAGATTATAGATAAGAGATCAGTTGTTCCTAGAGTGAGGAGACCTTCCTGTCTCCCCATCCTCCCTGCCAGCCCCCTCAGGACTTCATCTTTCTCCCCACCTACAAGTCTCCCCTCTTAGAGAATTCTATCAGTGATGCTATGGTGCTATCTAGGTAGGGCAGGTCTTCAGAGCACTCAAACCAAAGCAACTGTAAGTCAATACTTTCTCTTACTAATACAGACCTCTTCTTAAAGCTCAATTATATCACATAACATAGTGATCCTAAAAGAGTCTGCGTCACTTCCCTCCATCTTGCCAAAGACGCTTTCCTAGGAAGGAGTTGGAGATGGAATCAGAATCAGAATCAAACTATATGTACACATATATATGTATTTTGTATATATTGTCAGGGTCCTAAGAGGAAAACAAAACCAGAGACCACTGTACACGGTTTTACAAAAAGAAGTTAATACCAGGAATTGGTAATAGATAATGGAAAGACTGAAAAACCAAGTAGGGAACAGTGAGGCCCTCCAGAAATTAGCAAGAGCAAGAAACTGCTCCACCATTCCTGCTGGATGGACACAGAAAGAGAAGGCAGTGTTCCTGAAGCTCACTGGCTGGTGTTGAATGGCAGGAAATGGATCCATGTGGAAGATGGAGCTGTTGGTAGAGAAGCTGCCATGGCAAAAAGAGGGAGAGAAACATCCTGATTTCTTCCACCTTTTCGCCTTCCCACTGGCCAATCTAACAGGGAGCTGTTGATTACAAAGCCTGGGAACTGAAGCCTGCAGGGCCAGTCCCTTTGAGAGGAGAAAAGAACAGCAGAAGAGTGAAGGAGGATAAGAGATGCACCAAACATACATGCATTATTTAGTGGGACCCACAGTAAATCAATAAATGTTAAATTCCCACTTCTTCCAGTTTTCAATTTCATTGGTCATTTAGATTCTTTATCTGATTACTAGAAATGTAAAGAAAGGTAGGCTTTTCCCCCCACAGATTGATTTATTTGAGAGAGAGTGTGCATGCTTGCGCGCTGGCACATACAATTGAACACCTGCAAGCGGGTGCCCATATGTGGGGAGGGGCAGAGGGAGAGCATCTCTAGCAAATTGCTCTTTGGAGACCAACTAGGGCTGGTTCTCACAACCCAGGAGATCATGACCTGAGCCAAAACCAAGAGTAGGACGCTTAACTGCCTGAGCCACCCAAGCACTCCACAAAGTGCTTTTATAATACAAACAGCTGTCCTGCTCTGAGTTTCTTTTTTTTTTTTTATAAATTAATTTTTATTGGTGTTCAATTTACCAACATACAGAATAACACCCAGTGCTCATCCCGTCAAGTGTCCCCCTCCGTGCCCGTCACCCATTCACCCCCACCCCCCGCCCTCCTCCCCTTCCACCACCCCTAGTTCATTTCCCAGAGTTAGAAGTCTTTATGTTCTGTGTCCCTTTCTGATATCTCCCACACATTTCTTCTCCCTTCCCTTATATTCCCCTTCACTATTATTCATATTCCACAAATGAGTGAGAACATACACTGTTTGTCCTTCTCCGATTGACTTACTTCACTCAGCATAATACCCTCCAGTTCCATCCACGTTGAAGCAAATGGTGGGTATTTGTTGTTTCTAATGGCTGAGTAATATTCCATTGTATACATAAACCACATCTTCTTTATCCATTCATCTTTCGATGGGCACCGAGGCTCCTTCCACAGTTTGGCTATTGTGGACATGGCTGCTAGAAACATCGGGGTGCAGGTGCCCCGGCGTTTCATTGCATCTGAATCTTCGGGGTAAATCCCTAACAGTGCAATTGCTGGGTCGTAGGGCAGGTCTATTTTTAATTCTTTGAGGAACCTCCACACAGTTTTCCAGAGTGGCTGCACCAGTTCACATTCCCACCAACAGTGTAAGAGGGTTCCCTTTTCTCCGCATCCTCTCCAACATTTGTTGTTTCCTGCCTTATTAATTTTCCCCATTCTCACTGGTGTGAGGTGGTATCTCATTGTGGTTTTGATTTGTATTTCCCTGATGGCAAGTGATGCAGAGCATTTTCTCATGTGCATGTTGGCCATGTCTATGTCTTCCTCTGTGAGATTTCTCTTCATGTCTTTTGCCCATTTCATGATTGGATTATTTGTTTCTTTGGTGTTGAGTTTAATAAGTTCTTTATAGATTTTGGAAACTAGCCCTTTATCTGATATGTTATTTGCAAATATCTTCTCCCATTCTGTAGGTTGTCTTTGAGTTTTGTTGACTGTATCCTTTGCTGTGCAAAAGCTTCTTATCTTGATGAAGTCCCAATAGTTCATTTTTGCTTTTGTTTCTTTTGTTTTCGTGGATGTATCTTGCAAGAAGTTACTGTGGCCAAGTTCAAAAAGGGTGTTGCCTGTGTTCTCCTCTAGGATTTTGATGGAGTCTTGTCTCACATTTAAATCTTTCATCCATTTTGAGTTTATCTTTGTGTATGGTGCAAGAGAGGGGTCTAGTTTCATTCTTCTGCATGTGGATGACCAATTTTCCCAGCACCATTTATTGAAGAGACTGTCTTTCTTCCAGTGGATCGTCTTTCCTCCTTTGTCGAATATTAGTTGACCATAAAGTTCAGGGTCCATTTCTGGATTCTCTATTCTGTTCCATTGGTCTATGTGTCTGTTTTTGTGCCAGTACCACACTGTCTTGATGACCACAGCTTTGTAGTACAACCTGAAATCTGGCATTGTGATGCCCCCAGCTATGGTTTTCTTTTTTAAAATTCCCCTGGCTATTCGGGGTCTTTTCTGATTCCACACAAATCTTAAAATAATTTGTTCTAAGTCTCTGAAAAAAGTCCATGGTATTTTGATAGGGATTGCATTGAACGTGTAAATTGCCCTGGGTATCATTGACATTTTCACAATATTAATTCTGCCAATCCATGAGCATGGAATATTTTTCCATCTCTTTGTGTCTTCCTCAATTTCTTTCAGAAGTGTTCTATAGTTTTTAGGGTATAGATCCTTTACCTCTTTGGTTAGGTTTATTCCTAGGTATCTTATGCTTTTGGGTGCAATTGTAAATGGGATTGACTCCTTAATTTCTCTTTCTTCAGTCTCATTGTTAGTGTATAGGAATGCCATTGATTTCTGGGCATTGATTTTGTATCCTGCCACGCTACCAAATTGCTGTATGAGTTCTAGCAATCTTGGGGTGGAGGCTTTTGGGTTTTCTATGTAGAGTATCATGTCATCGGCGAAGAGGGAGAGTTTGACTTCTTCTTTGCCAATTTGAATGCCTTTAATGTCTTTTTGTTGTCTGATTGCTGAGGCTAGGACTTCCAATACTATGTTGAATCTGCTCTGAGTTTCTTGAAACTACCCCACTTTGAAGAAAATCAACTTGGTCAAGCTAAGTAAGCAGTCACTCCCTCAGCCCCTGTTTACTTCGATACCTTTTTAGTATCTCTCTCTTTTGCCTGACCCTCCAACACGTTCATTCTCCATTTATTTTATTTTTTATTTTTTTTCGTTCTCCATTTATGGTACATCCCTAAGTCCCACAAAGCCCCCCCCGCCCCAGACCTTTCACTGTTTATTTTACTTCTAATTCAATTGTCCTTTTCACGCATCCCTACGCAAAAATACTGGGGTCCATGGTGATACTAATTATACACCCTTTGTGCCTTTGAGTTCTGAAAACATTTAAGGTGAGGAGTAAAATATTGGCTGTACTGCTGGTGAAGCTAGATGGAAGAGCACAGCTGGCACTTGGAGCTGAAATAATACATTTCCTCCCACTGAATCAGACTTACCACGTTGTCATAGGTAAAGAGCACAGATAACTTGTGGGCCTGGGGCCCACATGCTCGATCCTGACCACTTTCACCAATTTGATAAATCAATCCCTCCTGGGGTCTATTCAAATGATGAGGTAGTTGGGGTGACCAGAAAGAGTCCCCAGTGTGCCTTTCTGGGTAACATAGGAGAAGGCCTCTTGCCTTGCAGAAATGAGAGAAGTAGATGTCCCTCTCTGTCAAATTACTACCTACATAAAATGTCAGTTAATCTGCTAAAACTGTCTATGGGCCAGTTTAACCACCCCCTCCTGGTTCCTGATTTGTGTGTAATCAATCCCAGCCTCAAAAGCTTGCAAATCAGGCATTCCTGATGCCTAGTTAAGAAAATTTTACCATCTGATTTAAAGTTTAATATTTTTCCTTAAAACTTCTGTGTTGGGGGGGAATCCCTGGGTGGCTCAGCGGTTTAGTGCCTGACATTAGCTCAGGGCATGATCCTGGAGTCCCAGGATCTAGTCCCACATCAGGCTCCCTGCATGGAGCCTGCTTCTCCCTCTGCCTGTGTCTCTGCCTCTCTGTCTCTGTCTCTCATGAATAAAAAAAGAAAAACACACACACACAAAAAAACCCTTCTGTGTTGGAACTTGTTTTATAAATACATTATGCACTGCTGTGAAAGTAAGCACAGCATAAACCAAAGCACAAACAAAAACTACCGCACACCGAATATAGTAACTCCAACTCTCACAGAGTCCTGGAAACATAAATAATTCTGTAGCTGATAACCGAGAATAGTTTCCTGAAGGAAAATGTAAGTACCAAATGTAACAGCCTGTGAACTCTATTTTAAAAGGTCTAAATCCATTTCTTTTAGATTTAATAGAAAAATGAAAGGATACCCCCACTAGATGGCGGCAAATTAAATCTTTTAAAACCACCGGTTTTAAGGGGCTGATCATTAAGTTGGCAGACGGGAACTGGGAACTAGGAAACTATGACTTGCAAAAATACACTAGCAAATAGTAAAAACTATCAAGCAAATTGTGATTATAGACTATCTACATTGGCCTCCTAAAGTCAAGCTCTTTCAATATCAATTCCTTTGGACGCATAGATAATGTCCTAAGATCACACCACAAACAAACTAATTCCCTCCAGTCTGATGAGTTCTGAAAATGCAATCATCGACTGTGACAGAGACTCACCTAATTTACAAATTCTGACCAGTCTTGTGACTAAGTCTAGCATCCAACCCTTTCCGTACCTTTCCTTCCCTGCCTCCTTCCTTCGCTATTCAGTCTTGCTAGAGGGGTTAGATGCACAAAGGTGTGAGGTTTGTAGAGGTGTTCCTGGTTGTGTTGATTATGAGCTTTAATACAACAATGATACATGCTATTTTCAAACTTGTTAAGGGATAATCTTTAAAATACCCCTCATATTAAAATAGATTTATGTTACGGGCCGCCTGGGTGGCTCAGTCAGTTAAACATCCAACTCTTGGATCTCAGCTCAGGTCTTGATCTCAGGGTTGCGAGTTCAAGCTCTGTGTTGGGCCTCCATGCCTAGCATGGAGCCTACTTAACAAGTAAAATAGATGTATTTTAGATAGCAGAAGTTGAGTCTTATCCACATAGCAGAAGCAAAGCATCAAATATCCTTCCAAAGACTTTCTACTTGACCAAACTTTAGACAGATTCCCCTGAGCCTTCTTTTCAACTAGTCTAAACCAGTCTTATCAAAGAATCCTGCTAAGACATCATCTTCCTACCCTTGATATCAGATCATCCTCCATATCTGATCAAGTTCTTTGTCTCCACCTTTGATATAGAAGTCCTTGGCTTGCTTTTAGCAAGAGTCCTTTTAGCAAGAATCCCGTCATGCTTGAAGTCTCTCTCCTCTTAATTATTTTCTATCTACTGACCCCTGCAGTCTGCTCTTTAGCCGTTAATTCCTACTTGCTTTGCTGTATTTGGAGTTGAGCACAATTTCTCACTGTTATTGCAAAGTCTTTTTTTTTTTTTAAATCAAGATCTTCTTATTCGAGAGATAGAGAGACAGAGACAGAGAAAGAGAGCATGAGTGGGAGGGGCAGAGAGAGAGGGATAATCCCAAGCAGAACCCTCTCCAGGCGTGGAGCCCATTACAGAGCTCGACATTACGACCTGAGCCAAAACCAGGAGTCGGATGCCCAACCAACTGTGACACCCAGGCATCCTGCCAAGTCTTCCTTTATGTTTTAACAAGTGTCAGAATAATTTCTCTTTAATAATTTCTGTTTATTTTTCATGTTTTATTTGCTTTTAAAACTTTAACGTGTAATCTAGCAATCATTCTGAATGGTTTTAAATCTGGGGTTACTTACAAAGTGCATTATCTCCGACACGAATTCATTTCCAAAGGTCTTCACCATCTATCTTCTCATTCAGCTGCTTCTTACTTCATTGATTGACCTCCTAAATAATCTTCTACTGTCTCCAACTTCAATCCACTCAGCCATTTTGCACACTGAATTCCTAGGCTTCATTAGCTAATGAGTAAAAATTACTTGATGTTTATTTCAACATCACACATTCTTAATCGTAGAACTCAGCTCTCCCGGATACTTCTGAGTGCCCCCTCTTTCTACAAAGATGTCCGTCAGGAAGTCGTTCCTAGATGACGGCTTCTTCTTCTTTCTTCTTCTTCTTCTTCTTTCTTTTTTCTTCTTTCTCCTCTACCTCCTTTCTTCTCAGCTCATTCCCTTTCTGAGTCATTTATTGTTGGAAAGCTGCCTCAGGAAGCCTAAAAACTCTTTGTTACAGCTTTTAAATTTATTTCTAAGTGTCTTCAGCCTCATGTCTAATGTACCTCATAGTAAATATTGATTTTGGATGTTATGTTTCTTACAAACCATCACTTATTCAAGTTTATTAAGGATGCTCTCAAGTGTTGTCCTCTCACTGTGGCCTTTGGTGAGGTCATATACTGATACATTTTGCCCTCAAGTGAGTCAACTTCTACCCCTTGCTTGAGGGTCTGACTTATAGAGGGCTATGCATAGTAGGTACTTTTTAATATACTGTTTATAATTGTAATAATCTGATAAATAATCATCATTGTTTAAGTATCTACTATATACCAGGAACCATGCCAGACACTTTTAGCATATTGCTTCTAACCCTCACAATTCTCTTTCAAATTAGTTAACTATTATTTTCATTTTACAAATGAAGAGTTAAGGGTAAGAATGTTTTAAAAAATTCTCCAACATGACATAGTAACTAAGCAGAAGATCTGGGTTTAATTCTCCTAGAAGAGAGAATTAAACCTAGGGTTTAAACCTAGAAGTCTAGGTTTAATTCTCCATTTATAATGCTTCCTTCATGCCCCCATGTTTATTTTCCTCTGAGTTTAAAAATCACTCAGCATTTCATTTATCCAGCAGTTAGACTTTTAATCTCAGAAACTGGAGGCTCACGGGAAGCCAAAAAATAAATAGATAAAGTAAAATATTTGTAATCGTTGAGAGAACTACTACTTTTGGTACCCATATACTTAATATTTTTAGCAATTGATTGCAGTCCCTTTCAGCCTACCGCCTGTAGATCTTATAGTTAGTGCAGAATATGTAATAAGTTTGTGTAATTATGGGAAGCAACATTAGAAACTGTCACTACATTCAATCAGAGAGGAATCTAGAATCATTCACCAGGGCAACTAAGCAAACCAGAGCCATTTACTAAAGGGAAGTTCTACATTCCTTAATATAGGATTCACTTCTGAAAGTCTTCTGTATTTATTAATAGGGAAGTCACCCCTGTATTCAACTACATTACAGTAATTTGTACCATCATGGTTTTTTTTTTTTTTTGCTTTATTGACTCACTTGCCAAAAAGAGTTCAATGAAATACCCTCAATAGGTTACTTTAGTGATTTGTTCTTTCTATATATATGTTTAGAGGTTTTAGCTGAAATAGATATTATATGGAGGATATTTCACAGTATCTCATAAACATTCATTGTTTAATTAAAACTCATCTCTTGAAATATCTTAAGCCCTTGAATTGGTTAATTTCTCAGGGACTGCTTTAGTTGGTAGATATATTTCACTGCCCATATTGAAATTTTATGTGACAGTCACTTGTTAACTTCCAGAAACCATGCAAAATTATTTTTTTTGTTTACAAATTTGTTTGCAAATTCAAAGACAGTTTTTCCTACACTTGGGATTTCCAAAATTGGGATGTGTCTTATAACTTTGTTTACATTTTCTATGAAAAGTTTTACATCTGACTTTCAGAAAAATACTCTACATGTGAAGATGTCCGTTTCAGTATTGTCAAAGCAAAAATTAGAAATAATCCATACCATCAATATAGGAGTAGCTAATTTGTAGTAAATCCATACAATGGGATTCTGTGCAAACATTGCACCATCATATAAATATAGCCACCATGTATTGTTTGGTGTGATGTTTACTAAGGTTAAATGTACAAGGCGAACAACGACCTGTTATTTCTTCTTAAATACTTAGGCTACAATCCTTGTAGCTGGATGGCAGTGCCCTCTATATACAATAAAAACCTTGTGATGAGACATTTCTCCACTCAAATAAATGCTGTTATTAAAAAAAGACAGAATGAAATCATTTAGCTAGCTTTAAAATAATTGCTATTGGGATCCCTGGGTGGCGCAGCGGTTTGGCGCCTGCCTTTGGCCCAGGGCGCGATCCTGGAGACCCGGGATCGAATCCCATATCGGGCTCCCGGTGCATGGAGCCTGCTTCTCACTCTGCCTGTGTCTCTGCCTCTCTCTCTCTCTCTCTCTCTCTGTGACTATCGTAAAATAAAAATAAAAAAAAAATAAAATAATTGCTATTAATTCTGTGATATAAACAAATTTTAGCCCCCACATAACTTATAAGCTTAACTTCTACGAACTGAAAAGGAGCCTCTATGATCACATTCTCCATTGTGGTAGCCCCTGGCCGTATACGGCTATTGAGCATTTGCCATGTGGCCAGTCCAAACTGAGATGTCTTGTAAGTATGAAATACAAACTAAATACTAAAGATTTAGCGGAAATAAAAGAATAGAAAATATTCCATCAATAACTGATGATTTCAAAAATACTAATTACATGCTGAAATGCTAATATCTAAGACATATTAGGTTAAAAATATATTACTCAATTCAATTTTGCCTGTCTCTTTTTATTTTTTATTTTTTTGTGGTCGGGACTAGAAATTATGTATGTGCTGACATTTTATTTCTATTGTATAGTACTCCTCTGTTGCTTTGGTCTCTTAAAGACTCAAAAACTTCAAAGGCCTCATTTCTGGCTGAAACTAAAAAGAAATTAGTAAGGCACCACTTAGTATTTCATTTTCACATTCCTTTGGACTTTAAAAATTTTGTGATCAAAACAACCACCATAAAAAAGTCAAATGGCCATGGGCAGACCTGCTTCTAGAACCTTGTCTTTCTTTTAGCATGCAATTATGTTAGTAAACATCACTACAGGTGTGGCTGCCCTGACCTTCCAGCGCATGCTCTCTGTTAAAGTGAAAAGGACATATCTTTTTAGGACTGTCATCTGATGCTTCCAGTAGTGATTTCCAGACTTACTTTCTTTTTTATTTTATTTTTTATTTATGATAGTCACAGAGAGAGAGAGAGAGAGAGAGAGAGAGAGAGAGAGGCAGAGACACAGGAGGAGGGAGAAGCAGGCTCCATGCACCGGGAGCCCGACGTGGGATTCGATCCCGGGTCTCCAGGATCGCGCCCTGGGCCAAAGGCAGGTGCCAAACCGCTGCGCCACCCAGGGATCCCCAGACTTACTTTCTTAAAGGACCAAATCATATTTTTCTCGATGGGTATTTTAAATGCTATTGAAAATATGGCTACACATTCACACAGTTGTTTATTGCACAGAGGATTCCTCAACTAACCCTGGCAACAAGTTAAAGGTCAATGGGTCTGATGCGGTTTATCAGTTCGGGGTGGTTCCCTAAATTTCTTGTGATTTGTATCATGAAAGGGTGATGAGTATTTTCAAATGCTTTTTCTGCGTCTATTAAAATGAGCAGATCGATTTTCCTTTTGTTAACCTGGTGAATTGCCTTAAATGATCTTCAAATGTTAAACCAACCTTGTATTCCTGGAATAAATTCCACTTGATCATGGAATATACTTCTTTTTATATGTTGTTGGATTAGATTTGCTAACATTTTGAGGATTTTTTTTTTTTTTTACAATTCCTGGCATCTTTTTGAAAGACATTTTGATGGGCAAAGAGCTCTTGGTTGGAGACTTTTATACTTTAAAGATATAGTTTTATTATATTCTGGATTGCATAGTTTCTCATAGTATAATTCATATTTATTTATTTATTTATTTATTTATTTATTTATTTATTTATAGATTTTATTTATTTATTCATGAGAAATACAGAGAGAGAGGCAGAGATACAGGCAGAGGGAGAAGCAGGCTCCTTGCAGGGAGCCCGATGTGGGACTGGATCCCGGGACCCCAGGATCATGGCCCGAGCCGAAGGCAGATGCTCAACCGCTGAGCCATCCAGGCACCCGTGATTTATTTTTTAAAATATTTTTAGTGTAATTTACTTTAAAAATTTGTTATTCCATAAATTATATTTCTTTTTTCTCTCATTTCCTTCAAACTTCTCTAATAGGGCTTGATTTTTAGCAACTTGACTGGGATATGTTTAAGTGTGTTTTTCTTTGTATTTATCTTGCTTGGCATTTTCTGAGACTGTTGCTTATGTGGTTCTACATTTTTCATTAGTTTTGTAAAATTTGTGACCCTTCTATCTTCAAATAATTCTTCTACCTCATTGTCTCTCTCCAGTACCTCAGTTATACATGTGTCAGACCACTCAGTGCTAATGTTCAGATGTTGTATATGAAAATATATTTCAGACCAATGTATTTATATCTGGGATTGATGATTCTTCTATCTGACTCTTAGGGTAGATGTGTCAGTGTCAATAGGAATAGAGATGGATTTGGATATTGTTTTTGCTCTATTTCTCTTTAGTGCACCACAGGCTTAAAATTCTTCTAATGGGGATTGAAACTTCCTTATGCTTTGTCTGAAACCTTGAGAGTCTTTTGTCAGTGTAACTACTCCACTCTCAGCTTTCAGCAGGTCTAGTATGCCTGTAACTACAGAGGGGGTCTCTCTCTGCTCTCTTGAACCACTTATATTGGTGTGGTGCCATTGACTTTGTATTCATGCAAAGCTCAAAATGGAAACAGAGGAGAGGTTCTCCTGGACAGCCCTACCCTTACTTAGGCCCTGAGGATCTGAGCCTCAATGGTTGGACTTTGCCTTGTTTTGGTGGCAAGTCTTGGAAAGATGCTGTTCCTGCCCCTCTCGCTTTGTCAGATGATTTGTATTTCTACCCTTCCCTCTGGTGGTAGCCGACCTTCAGGTGGGCCACAGAACAGAATGTTTTCCCACCTCTTAATGATACTTGGCTTTTGTTCTGTTCATCTTGCTTTGCAGTGATTAGGGGGCAGGAGAGTTTCCTGCCTCAATCCCAGGGAAGAACTACTTTGGCTTTGCTTGTTCAAAGGCCCAGGAGCATAACACTTTGGAGTAGGAAGGTAAGCAAGGATCCCTGCTTCTCTCTCAGCATCAGTTTATCATCACCCAATGTGTTCCTCGTTAAGGAGGGTTCTCTTGCTCTGTCAAATGGCAGAGATCTGATACGTGGGCATGGATTCCCCTTGTCTCTGAGGTTCCTAGGGTTTCTAAACTATTATGCTAGCCCTCACTTGTCCTTTAAGAATTAATATTTCAAATGTTTTCTTTTAATCTTATTTTATGGTTGCTATCTCTTCCTTCTGTGTTCAAAAAAAGATGAAAGAGTCTGGGTCCTATCCTTCTTCCTAGGAGTTTGGAAGCAATTCACCTGGCTGCTTTGCAAATGTAGCTCTCCAATGGGCTTAAAAAGTGATTATTTTTTATATTATCCAGGTTTTTTTTTTTTTTTTTTTTTTGGTTATAGTTGTTAGAGCCAGGTAACATTCTGTTTGGCTTTCTATATTCTGAGTAGAAGCAAAAGTCTTAGAATAATTTCTTTTGAATAGACCCATATTTTTCCCTTTGCTCTCATGTAGTACCCAGTTGGGTACCGTGGCACAAGAATCAGAGTCCTTCTACTTTCCTTCCTCCTAGGCATCCTGTTTCATTTATGCTTATTAATGTCATGAAGCCCTGTGAATGGGTATCCTAGTTGAGTATGATGAATATGGAAAAACTAGGGCATTTTTTCTATTTACGTAGTGACCATATATTTGACAAACTAGGTTTCTTAATAGAGGCAAATGACTTTTCCACTCCCTGATGGGCATATAGTAAGGCAAGTTAAAGGCTCAGGTTGAAGCTGGAGTCTGTGATATCCTTCTCCCCAGCTCTTCTCAGTGGTTTTTCTCCTAGTCTACCAGGCCTAGCACTTGCTGGCTGCACAAAATTTTGTTGTAGATCTGGATTGTTTGTAGAAACACAATGTCTCATCCACTGGAAGGAAGATAGTTTCATTTCTCCTGTAAAAACATCTAGCCTATATATAGGGCCTGAATAACTTATATTTCTGTCTGAGAAAAAAAAAAGCCAAAAGGAAGGTGAGTCTTTACCATAAAAATATACACATTTCATGTTCTCTTACTGTTCTCCTAAATTCTTTATTTTCAGTAAACTTTTTTGTACCTGAGAAAGTAAATCACACCCTAGGTCCCATCCCCCTCTTTAGAGAGGAAAAGAATAATCCTTTCTATTTTTGGTCAAGGATAGTTTCTCTGATAATAATTTCTTTTTGGGAAACACTTCACATAAGAGCATTCATTGGGATATTGGTTTTACCATCTTTTTGTTTGATTTTTCTCCAAATATGGCAGAAATGTCTTCTTTTCATGTCTCTGATTTCCCCCTGGTCCTTCAGCAATTTTCGGGTTGTTTACAGTGAGATCATCCAGGTCAAAAAAAAAAATTAGGATAAGATAAGTGTGGGGAAACTGGGGGACAGTTCCACTGTCGCCTCGCTGCATGGTTGTCTTTCGTTGCGTCCTAGCAAAAACTATTAAATCTAGCATCTTCTGACTTCCATTAGGGTTACTCCAGCTAGAATCCAGTAGTACTAGCTTCCCTCCCTCCCCACCCCCCACTCCTCTTCCCCACGTGGAAGCAGAGAAGGAAACAGCCTTGGAAGTTCTCTTTGGGCAACTGTCAACCTTGCAGGGACGTTTGCTTTCTGCTCAAGGAGAAAGGCTCCCTCTGGAGGCTTGGGCCTCTGGTGGCCACCGGTTGGCTGACGTCCGGGCCTGCTGGCTTTTCGGTGGAGCGGGGGGAGCGGGAGGGCCCTGGGAGCAGCAGGCCCCACCTCCCTCAGCTGCCGCCCCGTGTGACCCCAGCCCCCCACCATGCAGGACGCCCCAGCAGAAGAGGAGCCCGAGGTGGCGCCGGCCCAGCTTGCTGAGAATGCTCAGGGCAAGGAGGACGGGAAGGACGAGAAGCGAGTCTGGCGTATAAGGACAGTTCCCACTAGCCTGATCAAGTTCCATGCTTTCCAAAAAGGGAGAGGTCAGCCTGAGGCCAATCTGAAGAAGACTCGAGAACGGAATGAAAGTTTGGAGGGACGCTGCGGCTTGGGTTGCATGGTTATTCCCTGCTGCCAGCGTTTAAACAACATCTATTGTTTCATGATTTTCTACTGCCTCCTGGTCACCTCTCAAGGTGAGCCTGCGTGGGAGTGGCTGTCATTCTGGTGAGGGCAGCCCGCAGGGACCCTTGGGGTTGCTACCTGGTGGACGAGGAGGCCAGGAGAGGGATGAGGCCTGAGTGGAGGACTCCTTGGGGATGCCCCAGCTTGAAGCAGCTGTACTCTCACGTTCTCAAGGTTCTCAAGGTCTACCTGGAATCAAAACAGGTTAAAAATGGGCCATTACCTTGGGTTTGTGGACCTGTCATCGCTTAACTTCAGCAGGTGCCTGAGGGAGCCAGTCCACCCTAGGGAGTGTGAGGCCATAGATGGGCTTGGCCTCCAGAGAGCAGCCGGAGGGAGGGTGGTGTTGAGTCATTTAACATTGTTTGGTCACCAACCCTGGGAAGTTCAAGGTTAAATTATTCGGGGATTAAAATAAAATTGAATATGTTGTCTGTGACCACCCATTTGTTTCTGCTTCTGCTCACAAATTGGAGACATGCTGGCCAAGCTGCTCCCCGCCTGGATTTGGTATCCTTGTGTATGAGTTGAGGAGGTGAAGTGGAACCTCAAACAACCCATGTTAGAGACGGCAAACTGGAAGGTGTTTATCCTTGTCCACACAGTTAAACAAAGGATGTGAATTTGAATGCCTTTAGAGAGGGTATTCATTCTTTACTTGGCCACAGCCCTTACCATTCCCATTACACGTAAGATCCTTTACTATCCTGTTTACGCTGATGGTATTGAAGTTTGCCAGGCATGATCTGGTTTTGCTCTAAAATGTTATTTCTAAATAAGTACAAAAAAAATGCTGTATGTGATAAGAACCATATGAGAAGAATGCATAAATAATGATCAGTTTATCTTGATTTTATTGAGGAACTTTCTTGGGGAAGGGGCATCTTAATTATACCCTAATAAATAGGGTATAATTGTAATAGCTGGAATGTAGATAAGGAGTATTTACTGTAAAAGGAAATGAATGAATGAATGAATGAATGAATGAATGAATGTTTGGATAGAAAACCACTCAGTTACAGGAAAGCCTTGTTTCAGAATGGTGAGTGATGACTTTGGCTTGGATGATGGTTTCACCTAAGCACCAAAAAGAGTAATTATATCTGTTTTGTTCATCGTGTCTCTCCAGGACCTAATTACAGTGACTAAGACACTCAATTAAGTATGTATTGAGTGCATAAGTGAATACAAAAGAAGGAAAAGACAAATTTTCAGCACATTATGAAGGTCTATAAATAAATACCAGGCCGAAAATTTTGAGAGGATACTAAAAGGTGTTCACCTCACTAATGTACTGGGTGATGAGTAAGGTGCTTTACAGGTATTATCTCACTAAATATAATCCCTTCACTAGGTTGGTAATGAGGAGCCATTGAAGGTTTTTGAAGAAGTGGTTTGCAGTGAATGTTTTTAGCTCCACTACTTATTAACTGACTTCATATAGATCATTAGCTCAGTATGGGTATAACGTTGAGCCTTCTATTCATAAAAACAATATATCTCTTCATGTATACTTATCCGTTGATCTATTTATTATTTATTGTTACTTTTTAAACAGTTTTGAAGTAATTTCGAACATACAGAAAGGGTGCAAAGGTGATACAAAGAATACAGGTGGCCCCTCACCCGCATCCTCTAGTTGTTTGCATTTTACCACATTTGTTCCTTCACCATAATACGTACAGACTTTTTCAGACATGGTGCCCATTACTGCTAAAGATTCCAGGGTGAGTTCTCCCAAAGTGAGGACACTTTTCTCACTAACCACTTTTCAGTCAGGAATATCAGTGCAACACTACCATCAAATTAGGAATCGGTGGCCCCACTCAGATACTGCCAGCTGCCTCACTATTATCTCATTTTCCTTTCTGGTCCCAAGTTCTATCCAGGAACACACATTGGATTTAGCTGTAACATTTTAGACTTTAATCTGTAGCAGTTCCTCACTTTCCCACCTTTTTCTTATGTCCATGCAAATCTTAAGGTATATGGGTCTTTCATTCTGTATGTTGAATCTCAACCAATCTCAATCTGGGTATAGTTTGATGTGTCCTTATGACCAGACTCAGGGCATGCCTGCCTGATTGCATCCAGACTATAATGAAATTGGTGTCAGGCATAATGCCAGAAGATATAGCCATAAAGGTGGGATTTTAGGATTGGTTTTATTATGCCTTTAGTCTTGAGGTTCTCAGCCGTTTGGGCCGTGGGAGATGGGTAGTCATTTTTGGCATGTAGTAGCATTGTAATGAATCAAGCTACCACTTGTGTTTGATTGCGATGAGGTACAGGTGGAAACGTATCTTAGAAGCCCAATTGGCTCTACCCTTTACCTTCTGGTAGTGGTAATGACTGTAAGTGCTGGTGATGGATGGAATCTTTTGAAAGTTCTTATGAGGAGAAAATGACAAATTCAGTTCTGCTAACTCTCGGCTCAAGTCTGAGAATGCTGGAGCCCCCCTCACAGCCCTAAAAGAAGTTCTCATTTCTTTTAACCATAGGGCTTATATTTTTGGAACTCAAACACAAATTTAAGTGTAGGGGTTGATGAGTTATAATGGCAGTTGAATGCACAATCTAGTCAAGTTTGTCCTGCATCTTGTCTTCTGTTATGTATCCAAAAAGAGTTATTAATTTTTTTAGTCCATTAAGTTTGTTACGTATTAGGACAGGGTGGTGACTTCTGAGCTCCTTACATGTAGAATTGGAACAGTATATAAGTGTTTGTGTGAACACATATTTTCATTTAGAGAAGTGATTTTTATACCCAGGAGTGAATTGCTGGGTCCTATGGTGACTATGATTCACTTTTTAAGTGTATAGATTTTTCATGTATGTGTTTTATTAGTGTGAGGAAGTTGCCTTCCATTTCTACTGAGTATTTTTATTAAGAAAATGTGTTGGGTTTTGTTAATTGCTTTTTTGTTGTTTTTTTTTTTTTTTGGCATTCATGTGGTTTTTGTCCTTTATTGTATTGATATAATGAATTACATTGATTTGTTTTCGTATTTTGGTATGAAATTAAGAAGCCCCATGGCTTTTGTACTTTTAAATTTGGTGAAACATTCAAAATAATTGTAAACAGAGGCAACTTATTTGAAGAGTTTTGTCTTTCAACAAGGTACTTGTCAAAAATTCTCTGAGAGTATTTTGGCAGAAATATTTCAATACAAAAAAAAAACTTATTTAGTAGTGTTTCCCTAAGCTTACTAGATATTTATAAACCCCTAGAGAGTGATTTCTCAATTAAAATGTGACCTACAGTGAAGAGTCATTTGGGGCTTCACATTTATTAACTATATAATTGGAGATCCGTACTACCTCCTCATTCAGGCTGAATGATTAACTAGAAGGATGTGGGACTCAGAAAGATGTTATACTCATGGCTATGACTTATTACAACAAAAGGATACAGATTAAAATAAGTAAAGAGAAAAGGCCCATGGGACAAAATCCAGAATAAATCAGGCACACACTTCCATGTATCCTTTCTCAGTGGAATTGCATGGACATGCTTAATTTTCCCAGCAGCAACGTGTGTTAACAGATGCAAATAGTTACCAAACAAGGAAGATTATGTGAGTCTTGGTGTCCAGGGTTTTTTTTTTTTTTGGATCAGTCACGTAAGCATGTAGCATCTGTGTGATTGACCTCAGCTATTCAGACACCATTACCCCACTCTTGCATGCACAACAAAGAATACATTCACCAGAAATCATATTATTAGCATAAATTATGTGATCACACTGATACGTGGCCCAAGGCCTCAGTCATACAACAACACATGTTCACCTTGAATCACTTGTTTAATATAAACAGTTAGATCAGAGGGTTCTGTGTGGTCCAGGGCCTCAAGCAGAATATTCCAAGGGCTCAGAGTTATCTTCCAGGAGCCAACCAAAGGCCAGTCTTGAAGATAGGGATTCTTTGAACAACCAAGGCCTGCTGAAGTAATGCTTTCTGCAAAACTACACAAAGCCACTTGGATGACTTGCAGCTCATTTGATGAGAACAATTAGAAAAAAGCTCATATTAAAAGTGTACTTTTAGAATATATTTCAGAAAAAAGTATGAATAACATTTTATTAGCGATAAATATGGCTAAGAAATTAAGATATGTGAGTACATATCAAGAATCATATTTTTAAAAAGTTATATAATATAAAGGTGTTTGAAAAGTTTTTGAATAAACTTAGCTTCATTAATGTAATATAACTAATTTGCCTATAAATTACAAAAATTATATGATTTTTAAATATACTACTACATACCAGGCATTGAACCAGGAAAAAAAACAAACCATCAAACATAGAATCTAAAGTTGGTTATCTGGTGTGATTAGGCTTGAAAGCAATGAAAAAAAGCAGTATTTGTGCCCGTGAAAAATGCTATACTTGAGGTTTATGTCATGTAGTAATAAGAGTTATTTAAAATGTTGCCTAGAATGAAGTTCTTATTGAAGGCAATACTATGGGAGATGAATAGCTTCTTCAACTGACTTCTTTGGTAGGACTTTTGACTAGAAGGGTTCAGGGTTGATTGACTTCCAACTTCCCTGGGAAGTTTACAGAAAGATAGTAAGAAGGTTAGGGCATGGTCAGGGAAATGTGTGAGCTTCTCTGATGGTTCTATGAGATTCTCATCATTTTTAGCCACACACTGCATGTCTTGAACAGTTCCAACCCAGAATTACAACCTAAGCTTAATGCACAGATTCACCAGACCAGTTTTGTTAGAGTTGAGATATTGACTGGAGAAGAGTGGAACTGTAAGAATTGGGGTAAGGGCATTTGGCTGGAATTCAATGAATCTGAGGACCATAAGTCCCCAAATCCTAAACCTCTTCTCCCAGTAGGAGCAACTATTTCTCCTATGTCTAAAGAGAGCAATTCCTTTCTTGAAGACGCCAAACTGACCTCACCCAAGTTAAGGGAGTGCTGATTGCCCTTATGATGCACCCCACCAACCCTTATTGCTACCAGACTTATAACTATAATTAGATCCCAGCCTTCCCAGAATGACTAACATAAAGTCTATCCTGGGAGATACTCTACACCACAAATTTGCCTGCCACTTCAGTGATATTTCTAGGAACAATTGGCTTGGAGTATGAGGGCTATCTCTTCTAAAATGAAGGAAAAGTTTCTTGTTTTACTCACTGTTAAGAAGCATAATCTTCAGTGAAGTTGTGGGTTTCTGAAGGTAGAAGCGTGTTATGGTAGCACTATAGCTTCACTGAGGAGCAGCTCTGAAAAAATAGAGGTAAAGGAAATCTTCCTAGTGGGCAGACCATTGAGCGGTACGTCTGATGGTCCAGATTGCCTCAATACCATGTTGCAACTGCCCAATGGTTTGACCATTTGATGACTAGGAGAACTGGGTGAGTGGCATGTTCCTTTCAATAGGCAGAGTTATCCTATGTGGATATTCACTAAAAGAAAAACATCACAGTGGAAGCTTTCGATGAGATAAGTAGTGATCCTGTGAAATTAGCATCTTCCCCCAGTCATTGTATGTCTTGTTCAGCGAGCTCATATTTACAGTGACAATCCCATCAGGAACGGAGCTTAGGCAAGAACTGAAGGCCTGGATTTATCTTTACCATAGCTGGTGTGGCTATTGTACTTATTAAATACCTTATACACACACCATCATGGTCATCTTGTTTATTATCACATTGCTTTAAATGAAGGAGTTCATTTTATTAGAGAAAAAGTGTCATCCGGAAGTTCATATTTATCATGGTCTTACCACATATCTCAATAACCAGAAACTCTTGGCTTTATAGAAAATTATAATGTCCTGCTGAAGACTCAGGTAAGACCCAGTTAGGAGAGAACAATTTAAAAAACATTGTGAATGCTGTTCTGTAAGGTGAGGCATATGCTTTGAGATAGAAACCTGCATATGTCATGTGTGATCAAGAAGTAGAAGAGGGGTTGAACAGTGAAAGAAGGTTGTAAATAGCAATTGTGTTTCCATAACCATTTAGAGAAATAAAAACTGCAGCAACTACGAATTTTTCTAGCATTTGTTTCATGTGTACACACACACACATATACACGTTTGTGTGTGTGTATTTAATTTTTTCTTTTTCCCTTACTGTTTGATAAAAGAATATTGTGGGATATATTGTTACAAATCCACCTCTGGGTTACAAAATAACTCTGAGAAGAGGAATTTAATATCCCAACCCCAGAGATAGACATAGTTACTGACAGGACATTTATTATTTTTTTTGTTAAACATTTTTTAAAATTTAAATTCAAGTTGCCAACATATAACATAACACCTCAAGTGCCCTCCTCAGTGTGCATCACCCAGTTATCCCATCCTCCCATCCACCTCCTGTTCTGCAACCCTTTGTTCGTTTCCCAGAGCTAGGAATCTCTCATGGTTTGTCTCCCTCTTTAATTTTTCCTACTCAGTTTCCCTCCTTTCCCTTATAATCCCTTGCATGGTTTCTTATATTCCCCATATGAGTGAAACCATGTGATGATTGTCCTTCTCCAATTGACTTACTTCACTCAGCATAATACCCTCCAGTTCCATCCACGTCAAAGCAAATGGTGAGTATTCATCTCTTCTGATGGCTGAGTAATATTCCATTCAATACATAAACCACATCTTCTTTATCCATTCATCTGTCAATGGACACCAGGGCTCCTTCCACAGTTTGGCTATTGTGGACATTGCTGCTATAAATATTGGGGTGCAGGGGACCTGCCATTTCATTGCATCTGAATCTTTGGGGTAAATCCCCAGCAGTGCAATTGCTGGGCCATAGAGCAGTTCTATTTTTAACTCTTTGAGGAACCTCCACACAGTTTTCCAGAGTGGCTGCACCAGTTCACATTCGCATCAACAGTGCAGGAGGGTTCCCCTTTCTCACACCCTCTCCAACATTTGTTGTTTCCCATCTTGCTAATTTTCCCCATTCTCACTGGGGTGAGGTGGTATCTCATTGTGGTTTTGGTTTGTATTTCCCTAATGGCAAGTGATGTGGAGCATTTTCTCATGTGCTTGTTGGCCATGTGTAGGTCTTCTTTGGTGAAATGTCTGTTCATATCTTTTGCCCATTTCATGACTGGATTGTTTGTTTCTTGGGTGTTGAGTTTAATAAGTTCTTTATAGATCTTGGAGACTAGGCCTTTATCTGATATGTCGTTTGCAAATATCTTCTCCCACTCTGTAGGTTGTCTTGTAGTTTGGTTGACTGTTTCCCTCACTGTGCAGAAGCTTTTTATCCTAATTAAGTCCCAATGGTTCATTTTTGCTTTTGTTTCCCTTGCCTTCATAGATGTGTCTTGCTAGAAGTTGCTGTGGCCAAGTTCAAAAAGGGTGTTGCCTGTGTTCTTCTCTAGGATTTTTGATGGATTCTTGTCTCACATTTAGATCTTTCATCCATTTTGAGTTTATCTTTGTGTCTGGTGTAAGAGAGTGGTCTCGTTTCATTCTCTGCATGTGGATGTCCAATTTTCCCAGCACCATTTATTGAAGAGACCGTCCTTTTTTCCAGTGGATAGTCTTTCCTACTTTGTCGAATATTAGTTGATCATAGAGTTGAGGGCCCATTTCTGGGTTCTTTATTCTGTTCCATGGATCTATGTGTCTGTTTTTGTGCCAGTACCACACCGTCTTGATGATCACAGCTTTGTAGTACAACCTGAAATCCAGCATTGTGATGCCCCCAGATATGGTTATCTTTTTCAATATTCCCCTGAATATTCAGGATCTTTTCTGATTTCATGCAATCTTAAGATGATTTGTTCCAACTCTGTGAAGAAAGTCCATGGTATTTTGATAGGGATTGCATTGAGTGTGTAAATTGCCCTGGGTAGCATAGACATTTTCACAATATTTATTCTTCCAATGTTTTTCCATCTCTTTATGCTTTCCTCAATTTCTTTCAGAAGTGTTCTATAGTTTTTAGGGTATAGATCCTTTACCTCTTTGATTAGGTTTATTCCTAGGTATCTTATGTTTTTGGTGCAATTGTAAATGGGATTGACACATTAATTTCTCTTTCTTCAGTCTCAGTGTATAGAAATGACACTAATTTCTGGGCATTGATTATTCTGCCACACTGCTGCATTGCTGTATGAGTTCTAGCAATCTTGGGGTGGAGTCTTTTGGGTTTTCTATGTACAGTATCATGTCATGTGTGAAGAGGGAGAGTTTGACTTCTTCTTTGCCAATGTGAATGTCTTTTATTTCTTTTTGTTGCCTGATTGCTGAGGCTAAGACTTCTAGTACTATGTTGAATAGCAGTGGTGAGAGTGGACATCCCTGTCCTGTTCCTGATCTTAGGGGAAAGGCTCCCAGTGTTTCCACATTGAGAATGATATTTGCTGTGGGGTTTTTGTAGATGGCTTTTAAGATGCTGAGGAATGTTCCCTCTATCCCTATACTCTGAAGAGTTTTGATCAGTAATGGATGCTGTATTTTGTCAAATGCTTTTTCTGCATCTGTTGAGAGGATCACATGGTTCTTGTTTTTTTCTCTTGTTGATGTGGTCTATCACATTGATTGTTTTATGACTGTTGAACCAACCTTGCATCCCAGGGATCAATCCCACTTGTCATGGTGAATAATCTTCTTAATGTACTGTTGGATCCTGTTGGCTAGTACTGTGGTGAGAATTTTTGCACCCATATTCATCAGGGATATTGGTCTATAATTTTCCTTTTTGGTGGAGTCTTTGGTTTTGGGATCAAGGTAATGCTGGTCTCATAAAAGGAGTTTGGAAGTGTTCCCTCCCTTTGTATCCTTCGAAACTGGTTTAGTAGAATATGTATTATTCTTTCATTAAACATTTGGTAGAATTCTCCTGGGAAGATCTGGCCCTCGACTTTTGTGTCTTGGGAGGTTTTTGATGACTGCTTCAATTTTCTCACTGGTTATTGGCCTGTTCAGGTTTTCTATTTCTTCCTGTTCCATTGTGGTAATTTGTGGTTTTCCAGAAATGTGTCCATTTCTTCTAGATTGCCTAATTTGTTGGCATATGGTTGCTCATAATATGTTTTTAAAATCGTTTGAATTTCCTTGGTATTTGTTGTGATCTCTCCTCTTTCATTCATGATTTTATTTTTTTTATTTTTTTTTAAAGCTTTTTTTTTTATGATAGTCAGAGAGAGAGAGAGAGAGAGAGAGAGAGAGAGAGAGAGGCAGAGACACAGGCAGAGGGAGAAGCAGGCTCCATGCACCGGGAGCCCGATGTGGGACTCGATCCCGGGTCTCCAGGATCGCGCCCTGGGCCAAAGGCAGGCGCCAAACCGCTGCGCCACCCAGGGATCCCCATTCATGATTTTATTAATTTGAGTCTTTTCTCTTTTGTTTTTAATAAGACTGGCTAATGGCTTATCTATCTTATTAATTCTTTCAAAGAACCAGCTCCTGATTTTGTTGATCTGTTCTACAGTTCTTCTGGTCTCTATTTCATTGAGTTCTGCCCCAATCTTTATTATCTCTCTTCTTCTGCTTGGTTTAGGTTTTATTTTCTGTTCTTTCTCCAGTTCCTTTAGATGCAAAGTTAGCTTGTGTTGAATTTTTTCCAATTTTTTTGAGGGAGGCTTGTATTGTGATGTATTTCCCTCTTAGGACTGCTTTAGCTGTATCCCAAAGATTCTGAATGGTTGTATTTTCATTTTCATTAGTTTCCATAAGTTTTAAAAATTCTTTTCTAATTTTCTGGTTGACTCATTCATCTTTTAGTAGGATGCTCTTTAAGCTCTATGTGCTTGAGTTTCTTCCAGATTTCATCTTGTGATTGATTTCTAGTTTCAAAGAATTGTAGTCTGAAAATAGGCAGAGGACAATCCCAATCTTTTGGTCTCAGTTGAGACCTGATTTGTAACTCAGTATGTGGTCTCTTCTGGAGACCATGTGCACTTGAGAAGAATGTGTATTCAGTTGCATTAGGATGGAATATTCTGTGAAATATGTTTATGTCTGTGAAATATTTTTGGTCGTATATCATTCAAGGGCCTTCTTTGTTGATGTTCTGCTTAGAAGATATGTCTTTTGCTGAGAGTGCCGTGTTGAAGTCTTATACTATTAGTGTATTATTATCTATCTATGTCTTTACTTTGGCTATTATTGATTGATATACTTGACAGCTCTCACGTAAGAGGCATAAATATTCCTAATTGTTAGATAGACCCTTTAAGTATTATATAGAGTCCCTCTTCATCTCTTATTACAGTCTTTGGTAGACTAATTTATCTGATCTGAGGATTGCTACCCCAGCTTTCTTTTGAGGACCATTTGGATGGTAAATAGTTCTCTGCCCTTTCATTTTCAAGCTGGAGGTGTTCTTAGGTATAAAATGAGTCTCTTGTAGACACCATATAGATGGCTTTTGCTTTTTTATCCAGTCCGATACCCTGCGTCTTTTGATGGGATCACTTAGCCCATTCACATTCAGAGTAACTATTGAAAGATATTAATTTAGCTTACAGGACGTTTCTTGCTTTGGCCATTGTTCTTGGTCACATCTAAAATGAGAGTTGAAGAAAATTCTTCTTTTTGATGCAGCAAAGTTTTTATATCTTGTTTCCTGCTGGTCTTGATCTGTCAGACTGTTGTTGCTCCAAGTCTGACTTACAGTTTCTTTTTCAATACAATTCCCTTACCAATTTAGTTAGGTCTATTATATGTTTGAGAACTTATTTGTTTTTACCTTTTATACTTTTTATACAATTTATACCTGTGCAATTTACTTTTTATATTAAGAAAATCCATTCAGATTTATGTTTAACCTAGAAGATGGGTTAACATTACCTTGAGATGGTTATGATGACTGGACTCTGTGTCCTTGTTTTTTTTTTTTTGAAAGAGTAAGAATATTTTTATAAGAATGAGAATCATGCAATGTTAGAAGCATGACAATGTTGCTATTAGTTTGGTATGCTAGTTGAAATAGAGGAAGAAGGGTGAAAATGAGTCCTGAGTAGTCTAAAGGCTGAACGCTGCTATTTACTTGTTTTTTTTTTGGCCATAAACTTCATTATTCATGATCTGGACTTATTCCTCTTTACAAGGGACCAAGGGGCCTATAAACTACATTTCCCAGTCTTTCTCACTGCTTTCCACTTAGGCGTTGCCATTGAGAGGCTATAGCAGTAGATTTGAAAAAGGGCCAAAGGAAAGCCTCTTTTTTGTTTTTTTTTCCTGTCTCTGGTGATGTTTTTGGCAATAGCCCAATGCAGGTGAATAAGATCTCCTGGATTTGTGCTCAGGCATCACTGTAAACAGCTCCATCAGCAGCAGCAGTGGGTGCTTCAGCACCCAAGGCTTATGGCTCTGGCTCTGCAAATGCATAAGTTTTGATGAGTAACTCTTTTCCCTTTTCACTCCAACAAACGTACTACTTTTGTAGCCAATCTCTATATTAAATTCTTTATGTTTCAAATATTTAGTGTGATTATTTTTTTCCTAGTTGGTTAGAGAGGGATAGAAATACAGGTATATGATATCATTTACTTAATGTTTAGAACATGAAAATTCTCTATATTGTTCAAGGATATACACATTGTCCAAAAAAAAAAAAAGAAAGCATTTAAAAGGGTCAGAAATGATAAACTTTAAATACAGGATATGGGTTACAAAGAGAGAGGGGAATGTGTTTAGGGAACACATGATAGGCTTCAAATATTTTGATGTTTTATTTCCTGTTCTGGTTTGTAGATAAATATTCATTAGATTGCTATTTATTCATTTTTATAATTGAAATACAATATATTAAAATAAAGATGAGTCCTAAGTAAGATGACTAAAAAAGATCATCATTTTTCAATAAATAAATACAAAACTGGTATAAAAATTCAGTTAGCAAATCATATTATTGATTAAGGCCTATTAGTATTTTAGAAGTCAAATTATGTGCTTATAGATCTTAAACAGTCAGAATATTGTAAAATAAACTTAAATCAATGCAAATTGTTTTGGTTTGTAATGAGTATCATGGTGTTCTGTTTTGTCTCTTAAAATGCATATTATTGCTTTCTTTTTATTTTCTTTTTATATTTTAGGTATTGTGTTTGGTCTCATAGATCTAAGCATTGATACTTTTCAGAAGGCCTATCATCTGAGCAACGTTGAGAATTTATTGTTATCTTTGACTTATGATATTTCATCTTGCCTGATAGTAGTGTTTATATCATACTATGGAGGAAAAGGAAACATACCAAGATGGATTACGTTTTCCTCCTTTTTGGTAGGATTTGGATCACTTTTATTTGCTTTTCCATACTTTAGTGATGGAAATTATCAATCAAGTATAAACATTGAAGGTAAGATTATAAAAGGTACATCTTATTATTCACTTAAACCATTGGCTTAGGAACTTAAAATAGTTTATAATATTGGTCTGTACATCTATCCATCTGTACCTATGTATATTATCAAGTTTATTAAGATAATTAATTGTAGCTCCCTACTAACATATGTATGCCATTCTCTCATCTTCTCATGATCATATATACTTTCAAATAAGAGATAGGCATAGGAAGAAGAAAGAATATTTTGGGTTAATTGTTTTATAAAATTGTTTTTCTTTTGCCAGTTTTCATATGTATTATAAACCTCTTGAGAACTTTGGTAATTCCTTATATCTCCCACAGTATATTTTCCCTAATCCTTTATTTTGACCTCAACACACATACATAAAAGCACAAATAAATACGTAAACAAACACACAGAAAAAGAAAGATCAGACTCCTACCATTTCAAAATGGGAGCTGCACTTTGGCATAGGGCTTGGAATTTAAAAATATTAGTGGCTTCTTCACTTTGTTCATTAAAAAAATTATTCCACAATCTTTTTGCCATTGCTTGTAGATAAAAGCTCTTTTGAAGTTTCACAGAACTATTTCTGACTCTGTTGTGTTGGCTTCTTTCTTGGTATGTATAGGTCATAACAATGTTAAAATGTATTTAATCATTTTGGCAACTTTAAACTGGACTTTAGCAAGACATGGTGGAAAAAGTCAATGTGTGTATGTATGTGTACATACATGCTTATGATATTCAAAAGTATGCTTATGATGTGTGCTCACAATATAAGTAAATAGTTCATATTAAATGCAATTTATATATTTATGTGCTATATAATTCATATATTAAACAGTATGTTGATATATCATCAAAATATGAACCATATTATATTCACATACATTTATAATATTTTGTTCCCTTGGTGGAAAACATTTGTTTTCAGATGTTGGACAGCAGGGGATTTCAGGACTTTGATCGCTAGGAGAAGGGAAACACACAAATTAAATTTTATAGAAGTCCAGAGTAGCACACTAGGGACATATTTGATTATCAGGAGGCTGAATGACACCCTTGAGTTTCATAATTATGAATTCAAAGTGAGATTTTTGTGGTTGTTTATTTTCCTCCAGCCATATTCAGCTTTACAAGCGTAATAGCAAAGCTGGGAGAATTTAATTTGATGAAGGTTGTAATTTTACCAAGGGATTGCATGATAAGAGGGCAAAGGATTTAAAAGTGCTAAGATGTCAATGGGAGAAATTAAG
Organism: Nyctereutes procyonoides; assembly: GCF_905146905.1. Taxonomy (NCBI): domain Eukaryota; kingdom Metazoa; phylum Chordata; class Mammalia; order Carnivora; family Canidae; genus Nyctereutes; species Nyctereutes procyonoides. The sequence continues at coordinate 12,459,505 of NW_026575148.1, read as the reverse complement.
GACATGAGAGGACATTGGGATGGTGAAAAGGAGCAGGATCAAAACCCTAGTGGATTTTAAGGATTGTTGGAATTGGTTACTAGAAGTGAGCTAGAAAGATAGGGGTGTTTTGAGTGTGGAATGCTTGAAATTGCAATTAAGAAGGGTTTGTAGTTGTTGGTTTTGAAAGTTTAGAATTAAGTGGAACACATATATTTGGGAGGAGAAGAATTCAAGGGACTAAGAGATCAGGTAATTTAAAATATCACATTGATACTGATGTCACCACAAGTTTAATGTATCTGTATAAAATTGAATCCTCAGTATTTTGAATCACAATTCTAAAACCTCCTCCCACTTGACATAGTGTCAACTACCATTCGATATGGATACTGAACCAGACAAAAATTTCCATTAGCCTACTATTTTGCTGTGTGCATTCTAGCCAGTTTTCCATGAAAATATTTTAAGAGCATTTGTTAAATTCCAATCAAAATGAACACATCAGAATGATCTGAAAGCATTGCCTGGATATACCAATCTAATAACAAATGCAATTCTAAGAAACACTCATTTACTACTGTTTTACAAGCATGTGAATAGAAAAAGCATAAGAAATAGACTGCCACCTAAACGAATTTAAAATCTCGTGAATTACTATGTAATGACTAACAAATACATTTTTGTTGTATAATGCCTTCTCCTTATGAACCCATATTCAAGAAGTTAGTGAGTCTGAAAAGGTAAATTGTTTAAACAGAGTGACACAAAGTTAATGTGAAGATGGCTGAAAAAGTCGATATAGAACTAAACTGATAATGCAGAATTTGATAATCTGATAATACATATAATCTAGAATATTAGAAATACTTTTTTCCTGGGTGTCAAAAGTCAGGGGTGCCAGATGCCAAATTTAAGAGAAACGTGTATATATATATATATATATATATATATATATATATAATATGTGTATATATATGTATGCATAGGTATGCACACATCATTGTGTATATACGTTATTGTGCATACACTTATATTTGGTTTATAATATGTTCATATTTTCCAGTATCCCCACAAATTTCCTTTCATAACTTTTTTTTCTGAGAATGTGATGGTTGATTTTAGAACTGCTACATTGAGTATGAATGAAATGTTAACTTAAAAAATAAGGTGGAAATAGCTTTGTAAAAGGTAAAATATTTCATGAGAGATATTGCATATTTCTTGTATGTTTGACTTTTGACTCATTTAACAAAAAAATAATTATCTTTTCAAAAGATATTTGCCAAGAAATGAAGACTTCCAAGATTTGCAAGAAATCCTCATCATTCTCAACAAAATATATAGCTTCCTTCATCCTGGGGCAGACTGTGCAGGGAATAGCAGGAATGCCTCTTTATATCCTTGGAGTAGTCTTTATTGGCAATAGTGTTGCCACACACTCAGCTGGTATTTATATAGGTAAGCTTATTTTCCTCTCTAATATGATTGGCCTATTTTGATTTTTTATTGAGCTTTTATACCTTGGTGCACCTATCTAAACTGATACGCAAATGCTAATTGCTGGCCCTATAAGGGCCCTATAATCATTATAATAAGTGATAACTGGTATGTTTGACTTTAGAATCACATTGGACTACCTAATTTTGAGGAACTTCTTGAAGTTTTGGAATTGTAGACAAGTCATCTGAAAGTCATTAAAGAGATAAAGGGAAATAGGAAAAATAAATATTTTTTTATTAAAGATTTTTCATTTATTCATGAGAGACACACACAGAGAAGCAGAGGCATAGGCAGAGAGAGAAGCAGGGTCCAGGCAGGGAGACCAATGCAGGACTTGATCCCGGCACTCCAGGATCACGCCCTGGGCGGAGAGCAGGTGCTCAACCACTGAGCCACCTAGGCGTCCCAAATACATACTTTCTTAAGTAATAAAAACTATAGTCTTTCTCTCTCTATATATGTGTCTAGTATATAATACACATAACATTTATACATATGTTTTCATATCAAACTGTACACGCCACATTTCATTTCTCTAGGAAAAAGTCTCAAATTGTTGGAATTGCTTGAATAGTCATATGTTTAAAGTGGGAACATAGTTGGGAAGTTGCTGCCATCATGTTCATAAGGGGTAGAAGTATTGTTTCATGCCTCCTCAGTACTTGATTCAGTGTGGTATTGAAATCATCATCATCCTTGTACTAAGCCCTTTATGTACATTAACTCGCTTCATCTTTTTGAGGAGCTCAGATATTTTGAAGTTAATGAAAGTATAATCTTGTTCATCCTACCAAGTAGAGAAGTGATAGGCTGTTTAATTAACTGCAGTGTAGTACCCTCTGTTTCTCTGTTTCCAGTGTTTTCTGCCATGATATCCTACAGTAAGTTAGCCAGGGGCGTATCTCACAATGATCTGTATTTCTTTATGTTACAATAGCCTTGGTCTTGGTAGATCATTTATCTGTACAGAGTTATCTATCATGTTTTTATAATTAAATTTTTTAAAGTATTGTCAAGATGACAAGAGTAAATAGCATGTGGCCCCAAAATAATATTTTTTCCACTAGAAATAAGGAAAGTTATGTCAATAAATTAAAATAGATGATATTCATATTTATGCCTGCTTTTAGAAAAAAATTTGTAGTGATTTATTAGTGTTAGCTGAGGGTGGCAACAAATCTGTTTTACTTTTGGTTCTACTGCATGGTAATTAAAATGCACATCTACACACAGCAAAGAGAAATCTACTTTATTGCCTCCCCCTGCCACTATGGCAGCTAAGGTGAAGTAAACAAAGCTTCCACAAATTAAAGTGAAATTGGGTATATTGAATTTATATTTATATTAAATGAAAATATATTTATATTACATTAAGTATACAGATTAAATGAGATACAGTGATTTGTATAGTTGCCTTATCTAAGTTTCTTTAATATGTGCATTGGATGATACATATGATGGTTGATTTTATGTGTTAACTTCTTTAGATTTGTTTGGTCAAACATCAGTTTAGATGTTTCTGCTATACTTTTTTTTAGATCTGAGTAACACAATTAGTAGATTTTGTTTAAAGCAGATTACATTATGTGAGTGAGCCTTATCTAATCAGCTGAAGGCTTTCAGAGCAAAAATTGAGGTTTCCCAAAAGAGAAGCAATTCTTTCTCCAGACAGCTACATAGAAACTCTGCTGCAGTTTTCCCATCCTTCCGGGTGACCTCGTGGATTTTAAGCTTCATTATGGACTCAATATTGTAACTTTAACTCTTACCTAGATTTCAAGCCTGCCAGCCTGCCCTACAAATTTGGACTTGCCAATAAATTGCATGAGACAATTCCTTAAAAATCTCTCTCAATATCCTATTGGTTCTGTTTCTCAGGAGGACCCTGACTCATATGATAAAGTATGCTATGAGGCTTTAAGAAGTAATCTATTTCAGTGATATAATTTTTATCGTGACAAAACTAGCTTATGTAGTTGTTTTATAATCAGTATTCATTTTACAGGCTTAATTGAATCTTCAGTAGTGCTTGGATATTCTTTGAGTTATGTGATAGTAGCACTCCTTATTAAGGGCACTGAGAACAGTACTTTTGCATTTAGGTAAGCCATTTTATTTCCTTATCTGTTGTTGTTTACATTGTATAAAATATTTATTGGATAGATACTGTACCTATAAACATATATATTTAATTTTTAATAACCATACTTATAGGAAAAACATGTAAATGTGACTGATATGCACATGTGTGTACATGTAAATCTAGAATGTACACTTTGATCTTTACTGTTCGAAATATAATTTTAAAAACACTGTAATGACAACCTTATTACTAATTCTGCATATATGTTTTTGAAAAATTTTGTGGAGAAAACATATGACTTAAAATTTACATCTTAATCACCTTTAAGTGTATAGCACAGGAGTGTTAACCATGTGTACATTGTTGTGCAACAGATTGCTAGAAATTTTTCATCTTGCAAAACTAAGCTCTATATTCATCACACAATAAATTCCATTTATCTGCTTCTTTTCAACCTCTGAAAACCACCATTCTGCTTTCTATGACTCTATTTTATTTATATTTATTTATATGAGGTCTATTTTATGACCTCATATAAGCAGAATCATGCAGTTTGTCTTTTTATAACTGGCTTATTTCACTTAGCATAATGTCCTTAAGGTTAATCCACATTGTAGCATATGCTAGTATTTTCTTCCTTTTTAAGGCTAAATAATATGCCATTGCATGTATATACTTCTTTATTCATTTATCTATGTGCATTTAACTTTTGTCCACCCCTTGGACATAACATGTCCACCCCTTGTCTAGTGTGAATAATAATACAATTAACATGGGTGAGCAAATATTTTTTTTGAAATTCTATTTTCAGGGATGCCAGGGTGGCTCAGTTGGTTAAGTGTCTGCCTTTGACTCAGGTCATGATCCCTGTGTCCTGGGATCTAGTCCCACATCGGGCTCCCTGCTTGGTGTGGAGCCTGCTTCTCCCTCTCCTTCTTGCTTGTGCTCTCTCTTTTCAAATAAATAACAAATATCTGTCTATCTATCTATCAAAATAAATGTTGAATTGATATATTTTTAAATATGTTTATATAAATAAATAAATAAATAAATAAATATTTCCAATAAATAAATAATCTAAAAAAATTATATTTTCACTTCTTTGGGATATATACCCAGAAGTGGGATCATTAAATCATCTATTTTTGATACTTTTGAGGAAGTTCCATGCTAATTTCCATATATGGTTGCACCGTTTACAATCCTACTAGTAGTACACAAGGGTTCTAATTTCTCAACATCTTTGCCAACACTTGTTATTTTCTTTCTTCTTCTTCCTCTTCCCCACCTCTTCTATCTTCTTTCTTCTTCTCTTTCTCTTTCTTCTTCTTTTTTTAAATAGGCATCCTGACAGTTATAAAGTGATAGCTTCATTGTGGTTTTGGTTTTCATTTCACTGATGATCAGTGATGTTGAGCACCTTTTCATTTACTTTTGCCTATTCGTATGTCTTCTTTGGGTAAAAGTCTAAACATTTAGTTTATAACATCTACATATAGTGCTTCTTCTAGCAACAGCATTCAAAGACACAGATGCCATATTCATCCCTGTGGTTTCTCATACAGTATTGCCTCTGACTAGGGAGCATCTGATAAGACAATAAAGAGTGACAGTATGACAACTATAGATTCTCTGTCCCCTATTATCCAGAAATAGCTGACTTGATAGAATGATGTCATGACTTGGTTCTTTATTTAGGGTCATATCGTCTTCAGAGATAATTTTACTCATTCCTTTCTGATTTGAATGCCTTTATTCTTTTTCTTGCCTAATTGATCAGGCGAGTATATCTACTGCTGTCTCGACTAAAAGTAGGCATCTTTGCCTTGCTCCTGATCTTACTTTGTCATATATGGTCTTTATTATGTTGATGTATATTCCCTATAAACTTAATTTGTTGTGAGTTTTTATTCTTTTGGCAAATGATATTTCTACATGATCAAATGATTTTTATCTTTTATGCTTATGTGGTGTATCACATTGATTGATATGCAGATATTGAACCATCTTGTGTGCTTGGAATAAATCCCTCTTGATTGTGGTTTATGATCCTTTTAATGTATTGTTAAAATTGGTTTCCTAATATTTTGTTGAGGATTTTTGCTCATCAGGGATATTGGCTTGTACTTTTCTTATAATATCCTTGTCTGGTTTTAGTTGTGCACTTAAATGCAATGTCCAGTTTCCATTTATTTTTTAATATGACAAATGAATCAAGCTTATGTTTTTCCCCTCAAAGGGATATCTCATTGTACTGATGACACTTATGGATCAATCCATTTTTTAAAATTAATTTATGTTTTACTGAAATTATACATTGTCTATATCATAAATTTCTTATATACATAGATTTCCTTCTTATATCTTGTCTCTCTAATCTGTTGTCTGATCTCTCTATTCTCATTCCATTACTACAATTTTTAAATAAGTACACCTTTCCATATGATTGTAGCATTGATTGGAGAAATCCTTCCTCAAAATGATTTACCAAAGAGCAGAGGTTATTTGTACAACATTACTCTTTCAGATAAATATAATAATCTCAGGTTATAATTAAAACATTCTGATTTGAAATACTTGAATTTAATGTATCAAGTTGGGAATAATTGTCATCTTTCTATGCAAGAATATGGTATATGTTGCTCTGTGTTCTCTCTTCTTCTTTTATGCCCTTCAAAAAAAGTTTTATAATTTTCTTTATTGGAACTATTCCATTAAGCTTATTCCTAGTAATTTAAAGTTCTTTGTTAGTATTGTGCATGGAATCTTTATATTATTACACTTCCTAATTATTTCTAGTAGGAGGAGAATCTATTGGTAATAGGGCACCCTATTAAATTCTTTGCTTGCTCTTTGTTTTTTCTTTGTTCTTTGCTTACACTTTTAGTTTATTTTCCTCATTCTTCTTGGTTATCAATTATTTACACCTATGTAACAATCATATGTAGCATAATGCATATGGTTATAGTACTTAACTGGATTCAGAAACAAAGAGAGAAAAGAAAATTTCTAAATATTATAATCAGTGAGGAAACACATAACCCTAGTGACAATCTAGAGTTGAAACTCCTTGTGCATAGCGTGTCCAGATATATATACCTATTGGATAATGGAACTCAAGATTGCAACCTTGTAGCATTGAAAGTTAGAACTAGTATCCCTAAGTAATGTAGCAATGGCTGAGGAGTTGTCTCATAAATGAATAAAACTGGGAATATTCTCCACCTTCTATGAAAGGCAAGGTCTATATGCAAGCCCCTCATCAGGTCTCTGTTGACAACAGAATTGCCTGTGAGAAACCAGTACCTTCAAAACTGTGGTTCTTGAGTATGTGGATATTTTCCCACAACAGGTGGTTGGACAAGGTCTTACATGCCTGTGGAACTAAAGACAGTGGTAACTATATGGTAATGAACTCTCTCAAATCTTCTCCCTAAATGATACAAAGTAACTTCACAACTATGGAAACTTTTCCAAGATAATGACCTTAACATGACTAAAGACAAAGAATGTTGAAACTGCAAAATGAACAGTGAGTAAAAAGAGAAAATCAACAAATCCAGCACAGGATCCTTCACATTCCTATCCCACTCCATTCACTGCAAAAGTCTGCAAAGACAGACCAAGGAAAACTACAGCGAAGATGGAAGACAAAGCCTAACAAAGGGTCCTATGGGTCATTAGGTGGTCACTAGAAGGGTGATTAATTAACACTCCATCTGAGTTGAGCCAGAGAAGGAACTATAAGAAAGAGATATCCAAACATAGGTGATTTAAAGAGTCAGATGCCAGATAAAGTGTTGGTTGTGCATCTTAAAGGACCAGAGTCACCCTAAAAGGTGTGCACGATTTAAAGGAGCAAAAATGATTTTAAAAAATAGGTGAGGTTTAAACAGGTAGTCTTCCAAATACATGGCTTCTGCTGGAGAAAAAAAAATAAGAAGAACAAACGATTACTTTTGCTACCTGAGTAGACGTGGGAAAAGAAAGAAAAGGGAAAAATTTAGAATCCTGCAGGATAAAAGAAAACTATGTAATTGGAGGACTTACAATCAGCAAAACAAACAATAGGGACAAATTAACAGAAAATGCTTCTCTCTGTCTTTCTCTCTGATTATGGTTTTATTTGTAATGGAATACACAAAGTTGAAATTTTTAATTTTTCTCTGTTAAAGCGGTGAAGACACTGATGGTGATCAAAGATGGATGCAGAAATGGTGGATTTATTTTGGTTTGGTCTCACTTATTGCATGGTCTACATTAATACCATTGTCATGCTTTCCACACAGTATACGAGGTGACTATAAAAATATAATTCATTAAATTAAAAGATGATAGATTCCTTGTCCTCACCCCCATCTCCCATTGTCAGAATATGGCTGAACTACATTTATTTTTGTCATGGAGATATGGGGACATATGCTAATGTTATTTGAATAAATGAAGCTGCATGTGGCCAAATACTTTATATGCCAGGCTTTCATTAGTAGGTATCTTTGCTTCTTGTCATTTTTTAAGTGCTAGAGTTCATAAGTTTTCTTTAAAATGAAGCATGTTTAAATCTATTTACCTAGCATTATTTAATACATGTACTTTCTGAAAGAATTATTGTAAGATAAAATAATAACTATTAAAATTCTTTTGGAAACACTAAAAAATTAACATGCAACCTTAGAGAAATCAAACACTCTCCTAATGGCAGTACATTTTACTGGCACAGCATATTTTTAGCAGTGTTAAAGATTAGTCTTTTACATTTTAGGGCTTTGCTGTCAAATACTAGTCACTTGCAGCATGTGGATATTTCAATTTCAAATTAAATGAAAATTAGAAACACTTAGTCATAGGAGCTACATTTCTAGTATTTAATAGCCACATATAACTCATGGTTACAATATGAGACAGTACAGATATGGACAATTTTCATTATCATGGAATGTTCTTTTTGACAGCACTGTTTTGGGAGAATGTGCTTAATTAGACTGGCTTTAGTTTGTTTACAAATAGCTCACTTGTCATTTAAAGAAAAATTGGGTTTATTAAGATATGTGCATATGTTTGTATATATGTTTTAATTATTTAAACATATAAGATTTTTTTACTTGTTATCATGTAGGTACAGCAAAGATAAAAGCTGAGAAGCGTAAACAGCCTAATCCATTCAAATTAAAAATTAAAGATCAGGAATTTGGAACCAGTCTCAAAGATTTATTTTCTACTATTTGGGTAAAGTAATATTTTACATGAACAAGCCAAATAAGTTGACCTATATACTTTTCTAACAATGGATTTAAGAAAATAACCATAAAGTGTCCAACTTAAATCTGAGAGGGATTAAAAACAATCTGAGGGGGATTTTTGAAGTCTTAATTAACTTATTCATTTTATATATAATGGGAAATAGGACCCATCCTTACCTAAGTGGCATTTCCAGAAACAGGTTAATGTCAGAGGATGGTACTAGTGTCTTCCTTCTATTTCTTTTAGTTTTACTTTGTGTTTGTTCTTTCCCTGAAGAAATAAATAAGACATTTAATGAGAAGGCTTACAGGTGTTAACATCTTTTTATTATGCTTAAATGATTTAGCAGAGAACTCTAGAAGTTAACAAATATTCTCGCAAACATCATATTTTATGGAAACTCTCTCAATATCAAATGGAGAAGAATTCTTTGCTCCTCTAAGTGAGAAACATGGCCTACAATAAAGACATAGTGGGATTAAAAAATTCAACTATTTAATTTTTTTAAGATTGTATTTATTTATTAGATAGAGAAAGTGGGGGTGGGGTGGGAGCAGAGGGGGAGAAGTAGAAAGAGGAAGGGAGAAGGAAAGAATCTCAAACCTATTCCTTGCTTAGCATGGAACTAGACATAAGGTTCAATCCCATGACCCTAAGATCATGACCTAAGCTGAAAACAAGAGTCAAAAGCTCAACCAACTGAGCCTTCCAGGTGCCCTAAAAAAACCTCCAGCTCCTAAGTGATTCTATATTCAATTTGCTTTCTCTTATCCTTTTCCTGTACCTTGTGGGCAGAACTGTATTGAAGATATAATACTAACACCTGTGCCTTTATGGAGCTATGTTCTTGTGTGGATCTCAGGTCTTAAAAAGTGCAGAGATTAAAAAAAAAACCTGATTAACAATTGTGTAGAGAAAATTCCATGTAAAATGTAGTTTAGATATGGGGTAAAAGCAAGCATCACTGAACAGAGAGCATTTAAATGGAAAACCCTAAAGCAAAAGAAGGAATTATCCATTTGATGAATGGTCATGAAGAAAATTCTGGGCATAAGAGACACATGCGGAAACATCTTGAGGCAGTGAACTTTTGGGTATGTTCAGTTTAGAGAAGACTTGTGCGTTTTGAGCAAAGTTGCTTGGAGAGGAGAGTGAAGGAACACTTGGTTGGAAACACAAGCGAAGGCTAGCTCATGAAGGTCCTTGTGGGACGTGGTAAGAACTTTAGAGTTTGTTTTGAATTCAATAGGAAGTCAATCTAAATAATAAAATTATGTTTTAAGAACTTTAAAACATGACTTTGTGTAAAAAATGCATTAGAGTAGGGTAAGAATTGAAAAGGCAGTATGATTTGGGTGTTGTTACAGGAAGTTTTCTCTGGGTATTATAAATAGTTATTTTTTTATTCAGCTGCAGTATATGAGACCAAGTTGCAAGAACCAATTAAAGAATTACTTGGCATTTATAAAGTTCAGGGCTATGGACAATGATTTTTCCTAGAAGGAAAAAGTAAACCTTTCACATGGCAACATTATTTGAGCTTCTGGAGCCTTAAAAAAGAAAGAAAATAAATTAAAACCTAAGACGTGGGGAAGCAAATGTTCTAAAGTCTATACATAGATATATAATATTAAGAACCACTAGAAAGCTTATGTATCTACACTCTTGACTTTAACAATTAGCAGGCTGAGTTCAGAAAGAAAAGAGAGGGATAATGGGACATACATTAGGGAACCTTCTAGATTAGAAAAATTCCCACTGTTTGCCTTGTTTCATGGCTTAGCATCTGCCAAAGCTGAATTTCTCAGTAAAGTACATCTACTGAGCCATGTTGGTGAAATTATTTTATTTTACTTTATTTTATTTTTAATGTTGACAAAATTTAAGTTGAGCATGTCTTCTCTGATGATAAGGGAGTCAGCCTGTCTTTTCTACTATGTTGATGGTTACTTGTGAGTCAGTTTAGCAGTGCTATTAAAGAATTCATGCAAGGAAGAATGGAGTTGAGCTGTGAGTAATGGTTATAATCCCTCATCAAGGAAGGGCTAGAGATGCTATGACTTTCTGGGAATGAGTAGAAAGTGGAACTAAGGGTAAATTTATGCTTCTCTGTGGTAGATCTCACAGGCAGAAAAATTTTCTTTGTTAGGGTTTGTTACTTTTTGCCCAAGCCCAAAAGTGAGACTATGTGCTAGAGACTGGCCACCCAAGACTAGCTTCCTTTTTTTCTTTGGTAAAAAGTCTTATTATTTATTTATTTATTTATTTATTTATTTATTTATTTATTTATTTATTTATTTATGATAGTCACACAGAGAGAGAGAGGAGAGAGAGAGGCTGAGACACAGGCAGAGGGAGAAGCAGGCTCCATGCACCGGGAACCAGATGTGGGATTCGATCCCGGGTCTCCAGGATCACGCCCTGGGCCAAAGGCAGGCGCCAAACCGCTGCGCCACCCAGGGATCCCTCTTTGGTAAAAAAGTTTTAAAGAGAGCAAGCTCTAGCCTTCTCTTTGTGCTCTGTGGTTATCCAAGGGGTAAAAGGCTAATGATGCATCAGCTCCCTCTCTCTATCCATAGATTCTGATCTGTTAGCAGGCCTAACTGTGAGTAGGCCTACCCATCAGGGACATTATATAGCTCTCCCTACAGATGATACCTTATGCAAACTTCTAGATTTCTTTGATTCTGAGACATACTTTTTTTCTTCACATTTTAACATCTTTAAACTTGGGTTGGTATTAATTTGATGGAGTCTTGAAATAACTGTAAAGGAGGATGTAATTATGACATAGTAGATAATGCCTGAGTATGGGTAAACTTGGTCATGGCTGTTCATATTATGATTACTTTACATTACATACTTTAGTGGTGCTGTCCCTATTGAGTGAGATTGCTGGGTTAATTTTTCAAAAAAGATGAATGCAGTATTCAAGCATGGGATTATATTGTTTTTATATATGTATAATATAAATAAATACATATATGCAAATATTTGATGTTGAAGGAATGACCAGTAGTTCACATTTTCTTGTAAAGTAACATCCAGGCATTTTATGAAACTTAAGTAAAGGAGTCCCACAAGTAGAGATAGCTTTAAGATACCTACCACATGTTAAGGTGTACAGCTGAGTCAGGAAAAATTGGCAAGTCCTTCTTAATAGATATAATGTATTTCAAAAGCTGGTGAGACTAATACCTACATAGTATAGGACTTTCCTTAGAGCATTATCTCATTATGTCAGTTCCAGTGTTTTTTTTTTCTTAGTGGTACATAAAATAATGGTGTTTCTTATTGTTGATTGTATTTTATATTAAACGAAATAATGGTGTTTTAGCCTGTCTGAGCTCACTTTCTTCAAATAAGAAATTGGTACAGTAATGGTATCTTCCTCATGGGAATGTAGGGTGTATAGATTACTGCATATCCCATAGTAAAAACTCAATAAATACATAATTAATATGAATACCTACTTGAGAGATATTTCTACTTTTAGATTAGGGAGGGAAAGCATATAAAAAATTCATAAGCTTTTCCTTTTATCTTGATAAGACGAGTGGGTTATCAACTAGAAGATGAATTTAAAAGACTAGTGTGAAGAATTTGATTGAATAAAGAAAGATCTATTGTCTTCCTATACTACTAACTTTATAGTTCAGTACCTCCTGGTTCATGACACTTAATTGATATTGTTTGTTTGAGGTTCAATGTCTAGTTCACAAACTCCTGATGTAAGGACTGACATAAAATCATTCCAACAAGCAAATTATTCCAGTCAGTAAAATTATCACCATCATTATAAGACTTGCTGACTAATAGCTAGTTAAAAAACACATCTCCTGATCTTTTAAGCACAGATTTTTTTTAAAGAGTCTTCTTGTCATCAATTTTATTAAAAAGAGCCAGAGAAGTAGCTGTTTTTAGAATGTTATTCTCTCTACTGTTACCATATTTCTTTCTGGTCCTTATTTATATATTTTAGAAAATTCATCAATTAAGGAAAGAAAAGAGTTTTACTCAAATGTCAGTAAAGATAATTTTAATTCTAAAATAGGTAAGATGGAAATAAAGAAAAGATAAAAAGCCAGAACGGAAACAAAATATTTAACATATTTGTAAAGTTATACTATCATTTGCAAAAATTCTAACAAGATATTAGCAAATCCAATCCAATAGTACATTAAAAGAATTATTCATTGCAATTGAGTGAGATTTATTCCTGGACTGCAAGAGTGGTTCAATATCTGTAAAACAATCAACATGATATACTACATTAATCAAAAAAGTGATAAGAATCTATGATCCTCTCAATAGGTGCAGCAAAAGCATTTGACAAAATATAGCATCTATTCTTTATAAAAACCCTCAACAAAGTAGGTGTAGATAAAATATATCTCAACATTATAAAGGCCATATATGAAAGATTCACAACTAATATCATCTTCAATGGGGAAAAACTGAGAGCTTTTCCTGTATGGTTGGGAACAAGACAAGGATGTCTATTCTCACCCTTACTATTTAACATAGTACTGCAAGTTTTAGCCTCAGCAATCAGAAAACAAAAAGAAATGAAAGGCGTCCAAGTCAACAAGGAAGAAGTAAACTTTCACTATTTGTAGAGGATATGATACTTTATGCAGAAAACCCAAAAGACTCCACAAAAAATTGCTAGAACTGATACATGAATTCAGCAAATTTGCGGAATACAAAATTAGTATACAGAAATCTGCTGCGTTTCTATACACCAATAATGAAGCAGGAGAAAGAGAAATCAAGGAATCAGTCCCATTTACAATAGCATCAAAAACCATAAACTACCTGGAAATAAACCTAACCAAAGAGGTAAAAAATCTGTACTCTGTAAACTATAAAACATTGATGTAAGAAATCAAATTATTTATTTCCACAAATAAGTAGAAAAGCATTCTATGCTTATGGATTGGAAGAAAAAACACTAAAATGTCTATACTACCCAAAGCAATCTACATATTTAACATAATCCCCATCAAAATGCCAGCATTTAAAAAAATACTAGCATTTTTAACAGAACTAGAATATCCTAAAATATGTACAGAACAACAAAAGCCCCCAAATAACCAAAGCAAGTATTTTTCTTGAAAAAGTAAAAGCTAGAGATGTCACAGTTTTGGACTTCAAGCTATATTACAAAGCTGTAGTGATCAAGACAGTATGGTACTAGCACAAAAACAGACAACATAGGTCGGTGGAACAGAACAGAAAACCCCGAAATGGACCCACAACTATCTGGTCAACTAATCTTCAATAAAGCAGGAAAGAATATCCACTGGAGAAAAAAGACGGTCTCTTCAACAAATGGTGTTGGGAAAACTGGACAGCAGCATGCAGAAGAATGAAACTGGACCACTTTCTTACACCATACACAAAAATAAATTAAAAATGTATGAATGATTTAAAAATCTGAGACAGGAAACCGTCAAAATCCTAGAGGAGAACACAGGCAGCAACTCTTTGGCATTAATGTCCAGTAAGAAGTTATTAGTGACTTCTTACTGGACATATCACTAAAGGCAAGGAATACAAAAGCAGAAATGAACTATTGGGACTTCATCAAGATAAAAAGCTTCTGCACAGCAAAGGAAACAAAATTAGAAGGCAATCTATAGAATGGGAGAAGATATTTGCAAATGATATATCTAATAAAGGGTTAATATCCAAAATCTATAAAGAATGTATCAAACTCAACAACCAAAACTCAAATAATCCAGTTAAGAAATGGGCAGAAGACATGAATAGATATTTTTTTTCCCCAAAGAAGACATCCAGATGGCTAACAGACACATGAAAAGATGCTCAACATCTCTCATCATCAGGAAAATACTAATCAAAACCATGATGAGATACCACCTCACACCTGTCTGAGTGGCTGAAATTAACAACACAAGAAATACCAGTTATTGGTGAGGATGCAGAGAAAGAGGAACCCTCTTGCACACTATTGGTGGGAATGCAAACTAGTGCAGCCACTGTGGAAGACAGTATGGAGGCTCCTCAAAAAGTTGAAAATAGAGGAATCTGGGTGGCTCATTTGGTTAAGCATCCAACTCTTGATTTCGGCTCAGGTCATGAGTCAAGTCCCTCTTCAGTCTCCCTGCTCAGCGGGGAGTCACTTGTCTCCCTCTCCCTTTCCCTCTGCTCACCTCTCTCCCTCAAATAAATAAGTAAATAAATCTTCTTTAAAAAGTTAAAAATATAACTACACTAAAATTCAGCAATTGCACTCTTGGGTATTACCCAAAGGGGACACAAAAATATAGATTCAAAGTGGTGCATGCACCCCAGTGTTTTTAGCAGCATAATCACCAATAACCAAAATATGGAAAAGAAGTCAAATGTCCATCTACTGGTGAATGGATAAAGAAGATGATGTGTATGCACACACTGAAATATTCTCAGCCATCAAAAACAACGTCTTGCCATTTGCAATGATGTGGATGGAGCTACAGTGTATCATGCTTAGTGAAATAAGTCAGAGAAAGACAAAAACCATATGTGGAGTTTAAGAAACAAAATAGATGAACATATGGGAAGGGGGAAAAAAGACAAGGAAACAAATCATAAGAGACTGTTAGTGATAAGAACAGGATTGATGAAGGAAGGTGGGTGGGTGATCGGCTAGATGGAGAGTGGGGTTAAGGAGGGCACTTGTTATGATGAGCACTGGGTGTTGTATATAAGTGATGAATCACCAAATTCTATTCCTGAACCAATATTGCACTATATTTTAACTAACTAGACTTTAAATAAAAATTTGAAGAAAAAAATAAACAAGTAAAAAATAAGTTATAAAATCCATGAGGCAAAAAGTTATAAATGTCTATGGGTTTAAACTAAGAATAGAAAGTAGAACAATGAATAACTATAGCTATCAGAATATAATCGATTAGAAGTATATTTTAAAAGAGTAAAAATAGAAAGCTTGGGAGTTAGGGAAATAAATTAGGGAAAAGAAAAAAAACAATGAAATTAGCACTGGCTAGAAGCAGATAAGGAATAAAATTTTATAAGAGAAAACTGTTTTTAAATGTATGGATCAGAGAGATGAACACTTTTACCTTGTTTTTCTTCATCTCCTGCCTTAAGTCTCATACCTTATCAGTGGGGAAGACATTTATATACTAGAATTCCAGTGAACAAAGAAGTGTCAGTGACTATTTTGATATGAAAGAACTTTTTGAACTACAGAACTTGGTTCTGTAGAACCAAGTGAATATAAAACATTATTTGTTGCCTGTGTGGTTAGAAATGGATGACAGAGTACATAAAAGAAGGCTAGTGTCCACATTATTTAGATATTACACTCTGGGTGGTCAAAATATTGAATGTTCTTTGAAAGCAGGTAAATTGCTATCATAGAAACTAGAATCAATCAATGTACATTTGACACAAGTAACAGGATTCTTTAAAAAATATATTTATCATTTGTATTTATATCTGGATGACGTGTACTAGTTTCAGTCTCTGAATTGTCTCCTAGTTTTGGTGGAATAAATTGGTATTTGTAGAAGCAGAGTAAGTGAGGTTTCAGGATAGATGGCTCAAACATTTTTCAGCTTGAACAAGCAACATTTTCTCGGTGAGGTCTTTTATTCTTCTTGACAGATTTAATGAAGATAACCATTACTTATTTTCTGTGGCTAATTATACATGTTCTTCATGAGGAACCAAGACCAGAGAAAGGGAGAAGTTAAATGATCAAGTAAAACACTTGGGAAATTCAAAGGAGCTTATTGGTCTCCTCTTCAACTTATATTTTCCTCCTATTTGTCTATAGACACTAAGGCCTTTTACTGGCAAGGTCATTGTCTCCTGTTATGCTACCTTGCTTAGAGTAGGAAGTAGATGGATGCTTCTACCACATAAAAGAAAAAGTTCTGCAATTAATTGGGACACTACACATCCCATATTCAATGAACCTTGGTTCATGCAATAGGTCCCTTATTAACATTTGTTTCCTGCTGCTACTCGAGACCTGTCCTGAATCTTAGTCTACTTGTCTGTGTTCACTAGATAATTTACTTTATATTTTGCTGATATTTGCTGATCCTGTTCTTATTTCACACTCATACTAAGTAAGTACCTGCAGGAGTACTAGTCTGGTTTGAAACCATACCTCCCAGACCACCACGAGCCTCCTCTGGTGTGTCCAAAGATCTTGGTTTTAGACAAACCCTGTGATTGACTAGGGCTGAGAGCCACAGTGCTACACGCTGTTGCTTAAATTTATCTGCTACTGTGAAGACCTAATTTGAGTTCTCCTTTTGTACATTTACACCTATCATAATTCAACCTACCATAATTCAGCCTGATTTTATTACATGAAATCCCTTAAGAAAAAAATAGATTTTTTTTTAAAGAAGAGAGCCTGGACATTTTATTGGAAAGGTCTGTTGTATTCTGAGTGTTATGGTTACAGTTTCTTTTAAAAAATATTTATTTATTCACGAGAGACACACAGAGAGAGGCAGACACAGGCAGAGGGAGAAACAAGCTCCATATGGGGATCCCAAAGCTGAACTCATTCCTGGGACCTCAGGGTCACACCTTGAGCCTCAACCACTGAGCCACCCAGGTGTCCCTATAGTTTCTTTCTGAATAAAGTGCCTAGAAGTGGTTCCTTATGCATTAGTTGCCATGCTCTATGGGATGTAGTTCAACTGTCATACTTAAAACTAGGTCTGGGATCAGCACTTGAACCCAGATAGTAACTCTTAGATTTCCCAAAAACCTCTTAAATAGCTTGAGAAAATACCCAATAGGAACACTTGTTAAAAACTGACTTGATAATTTCTCTTTCTTGGGAGAGTATAAATAGGAGAAAGTCTGGGAAACTCAAACAATACAGCCTTAATAAACTGACATAGAACGAATGTGCAAAGGCTGTTGAGAAAGAGGAGCAAATGGAGAGACAATGTAGTCAGAGGCCATAATAGACGTAGATATAGACACAACAAGCTGATAGAAAGAAGCCGAATATCTGGACCTTTGAAACAGTTAAGAGAAAGCAGTGGAATGCTCACTAGGGAGCAGACACCAAAGCTGCCATTTGATTCTGAATCATGTTCTGTTTCTTTATGAGTGCTGAATTATTCAGCTACTTGGAAAATGTTTTTGGGTTTCTTACTTTACTGAGTAACATCAACTGGATTAACCTTTGAATCTATTCATTTTAATTCTAAAGAGTCCAAACACAAAAATTATCTAGTGCTGTGGTTCTCAGTGTGGCTCCCAGGCCATCATTATCATCATTATCATCATCATCATCATCATCATCATCATCATCACCTGGGAATTTGTTAAAAATTCAAATTCTCGAGCCCTACTCCAGACCTGCTAAATCAGAAACTCTGAAAGTAAGACCGGGCAGTCTGTGTTTTACACCCTTCAAATGATTCAAAGCACACTAGAGTTTGCAAACAACAAATCTGATGATCTAGCATGACCCTCTTATTTTATAAATTATGAAAATGATGTGTATGCCTTCCTAGGTACCTTCTATATGCCAGAAACCAAATTATTGCATATATTCCATTCTCATGATCACCTGGAGATACAGATATTATAATTTCTATATTACAGATGATGAACCAGTAATTTAAAGAGGACGAGTAAAGAAATAAAATGAGTAATTTTTCCAAAGACACATGTATCTTTGGATGTGCACACGGGCACATGCACACATACACATATAGGTGGCTTAATTGAGGTTAAGAATATAAAAATATCTCATGTGACTGACTCTAACATAATTACTTTGTCTACTATTATTAATACTGCCTAAAAAATAGGATATGTAGAGATGTGATTTACTAGTTGTTGTTCCAAAAATCAGTTGCAGAGAGGAGGGAAAAGCTAGGTTTTCTGTTCCTCATTCTGCCTGTTGTATCTAATACAGACTGCCATTTCATATAAAATCATGGTATAGACCAATGGGACAAAAGCTATAGACCTCAGCAACAGGTTTAATGCATATAAAATCTTGCTATATGATAGAGAAGGCTCTGCAGGGATAGCTGCTCAGTAAGTGTGAGGACAAATTTGATTCTCTCTATGGTGAAATGAAGTTGGGCCTCTCATACAAAGGTGATTTCTAGGTTAATGTAATGTGATTAGAAAAATGCCAGCACAGTTAATGCTAAACCAGGACAGAAATATCTTGTGACATAAAGGTAGGAAAGGTTAAACAAGTTTGCAAATGTGTAAAATATGAAGTAAAAATTAATGGGCTAGATTACAATGAAGATTTCTGTTCTGTGAAGGAATCTGCACACTATGTTAAAAGATGAGTAAGAGATCTCTTAGTCTAACAAGAGATTAGTATTTAGAATAAACAAGGAAGTCTTGAAAAATCTCTACAGGAATTTCAGGAAGCCTAATAAAAATACGAATAAGCAGTTCACACATAATAACTGACCTGAAATAGCTATGAATGACGTGAAGAAATGCTCAGTTGGATCTGAATTTAGAAAAGTGCCAAGCAAAGCATTGTGTGGTATGATTTTTACATCCATCAGCATGGCAAAATTTTAAAAGCCAGCTAATAATATCAAGGATTTGTGATTATGTGGGGGTTTACCAGATATCTATTGCTATGTGACAAACCATCCCCAAACCTAGTAGCTTAAAATAATAGAACACAATTTTGCTCATTAATCTGCAGTTTTGTCAGGGCTTGCTCTGCTCAGCTCTACTTGTCAACTAAAGTGAAGTCTGGAGAATAAAATAACCTGAAGGCTTGTTTACTCAAATACTAGCTTTTGAAACTGTCTGTTTGCTGGAATACCCATGCATGGCCTGGACTTCCATCTGGCCTGGACTTTCTTACAACATGCAGAAAGATTCTCAAAGCCAAAGTCCTGAGAGAGTGAGAATATACAGCAGGAGTCGTACTGTCGTTTTATGACCCAATGTCAGATGTCATGCAGCATCTCTTGCTTTGTTGCGACAGTCATAAAGGACTTTCCAAGGTCAATGCCTCCTGACAGGAGCATGGCAAAGTTCTGGAAGGGAATGTGGAATGGAAAATACTGCTTGTGATGAACTTTATAAAGTATAAGTTGCTCCATGAAGAATATGTAACTCTCCTACGTTATGGTCCGATTGTAAACTGATACATTTGGGGAAAAAAACCTAGTGAAATAGTGGAAGGAGGTATATAGTACATCCTAATGGCCCAGCAATCCTTGTATGGATATATAGTTCCAGAGACAGTTGACCCTAATCTGTAACGGTGCACGTACAGCGACGTTTAAGACGGCCTTGTTTGTAACAATGGGAGTTGAAGTGAGTCTGAGCATTTAACCCTGTGGGAGTTAGACAGCCCTGAGAAGATGAATTAGATCAATATAGAGAATTTGTTTAGATTTTTCAAAATGGTATTTAGGACTAGAAAAAAAATTAAATTAATTTAACAGTATATACAAACATAAAGCACCACTGAAATTTTCAAAGATATATAGGGATATAGGAAATAGAGAAAGCAGTTAAAAAGTTAATATTTTCATGTCAATTACTGTCATGTTAATTACTATGTATAGTGTAATAGTATAATAGGTAATAGTACAGCATCACTATACATCCTTGCTAAGGCTTCTGAATTAGTTAAAAAAAATTGACTAAAATGCAAAATGTAAATGACTTCACTCTATATGGAATTCCCAGGAGTAAAATGTTGTAGAATCTTAATAGTAATACTAGTGATTTTCCTTGAATGTTGCTTATCTTTGTTTTTTTATTTAGGTAAAAAGATTTATTAAGAAAAAAATAGATTAACTAAAGTAAAAGGACATTCTAGACACCTGGTTAATGATATCTTTTTTTTTCTTAAGTTTTCCAGAAAACTGCCAGACTCAAAAATAAAAATTATAGGTGGTATGGAGGTCAAATTACAAATAAAAATGGTTTTGTATTTTAAAGATTTTATTTATTTATTCATGAGAGACACAGAGGGAGAGAGAGGCAGAGACACAGGCAGAGGGAGAAGCAGGCTCCATGCAGGGAGCCCGACGTGGGACTTGATCCCAGGACTCCAGGATCACGCCCTGAGCCGAAGGCAGTGCTAAACTGCTGAGCCATCTGGGCTGCCCCTAAAAATGGTTCTAATACATGTCTTTAATAGTATTTTATATTGGTGAATTGCAAATTTTGGTTTTGATTTATATATCTATATCTATATCTATCTATATATATATGTGCATTTTCAGTTTAGATTGGGAGAGGTAAAAGTTTTGCTGATTGGTCATTACTATGTGAATGAAAAAAAAATCTCTTCTTTGCCTAACAAAATAATTTGTGTATAACTTATTTCTATTTCAGGTTCTGTTGAAGAGTCCACTATTTATATGCCTAGCTCTGACCAAAGCTTCAGAATCTTTAGTTTATATTGGAACTTCTGAATTTTTGCCTATATATATAGAAAATCAGTTTATATTAACACACTCTACAGCAACTAAAATTGCAGGTAGACCTTTCTGCTCATTGTACTTATTTTGAAGTTTTTCTGTAAAATTTTCTTGTATGCATCTATGAAATATTTCAAATAAGCATAAAGTAGGAGTGAGAGCATTTACTCAAGTTTTATTTTATTGTTATTTTAAAGTGATTTCATATATTAGTACTCATCACAATAAAATATACTCTTAATCCCCTTTATTTTACCGACTTCCCCACCTGCCTCCCCTCTGACAACCACCAGCTTATTATTTGTATTTAGAGTTGGGGTATTTGTCCCTTTTTTCTTTCTTTGTTTTGTTTCTCATATTCCACATATGAGTGAAATCATATGGTATTTATTTTCTCTGACTTATTTCACTCAGCATTGTACCCTCTAAGACCATCCATGCTGTTGTGAATGGCAAGATTAAGTTCTTTTTTATGGTTGAGTAATATTACATTGTCTATATATTCCACATTGTCTTTATCCATTCACCTATCAATGGACCCTTCAGCTACTTCTATGATTTGGCTTTGTAAATAATGCTGCAACAAACGTAGGGAGGCGTATTTCTCCTCCAAAATATTGTTGTTGTATTCTTTGGATAAATTCCTAGTAGTGGAATTACTTGACCATAAAGTAATTTTATTTTAAATTTTTTTCCACACTGTTTTCCACAGTGGTTGTACCAGTTTGTATTCCCACCAATGGGTGCACAAGTGTTCCTCTCTCTCCACATCTTTGCCAACCCTGTTTCTTCTGTTTTTGATGTTAGCCATTCTGACAGGTGTGGTGATACCTGATTGTGGTTTTGATTTGCATTTCCCTGATAATGAGTGATGTTGAATATCTTTTCATGTGTCTAAAATGTGTTTCTTGTAGGCAGCATATAAATGCTATTTATTTATTTGAGAGAGAGAGAGGTGGGGAGAGGGACTGAGGCAGAGAGAGAGAGGTGGGGAGAGGGACTGAGGCAGAGAGAGAAAGAGGGAGAAAAAGAGAGAGAGAGAGAGAGAGAGAGAGAGAGAGAGAGAGAGAATCTTTCAGGCTCCATGCCCTTCGTGGAAACTGACATGGGGCTTGATCATATGACCCTGAGATCATGACCTGAGTCCAAATAAAGAGTTGGATGCTTAACCAAATGAACCATCCAAGTGTCCGCCTTACCCTTGTTTTTTTTTTTTTTTAGAGAGAGACATACATTATTTTTAATTATTAATTAAACGTATAATTAATTATATGTTATTTTTAATTCATTCAGTCACCCTATGTCTTTTGATGGGAACATTTATACTATTGACATTTAAAGGAATTATCGACAGGTACTTATTTATTGCCATGAAGTTTATTGTTTTCTGTCTATTTTTGTAATTCTTCTCTGTTTCTTCTTCTCTTGTAATTAATGACTTTCTTTAGTGTAAAAAATGACTTTTTTTTTTAATCTTTGGATTGCTTTTACTTTATCTTTTATATGTCATTAGAGGTTTTTGGTTTGTGGTTACCATGAAGTTTATATATAATATCCTAAGTATGTGACAATCCATATTTGATTGATGGTTGCTTTAGTTTGAACGCATTGTAAAAACTTTCTATTTTCATTCTCTACCCTCCATGTTTTATATAGTGCTTTTGCATTTTTAAATTTTATGAAACCCTTAACTAATTTTTAGATGTAGTTGATTTTTACTACTTTTGTCCTTTAACCTTCATACAAGCTTTATTAGTGATCTACTAGCTTTACTATATATTTGCTTTTACCAGTGGAAATTTTCCTTTTATAATTTCTTCTAGCTATGGCTTTTTATTTTCCACTTAAAGAAGTCTTTTTAACCTTTCTTATAAGGCTGGTTTAATGGTGATGAATTCTTAACTTCTGTCTGGGAAATTCTTTTTCTCGCATCAATTCTGAATGATAATCTTTCTAGGTAGAGTATTCTTGGTTGTAGTTTTCTTCTTTCAGCACTTTGAATATTTAGGCTACTCCCTTAGGGACTATAAATTTTCTTACTGAAAAATCAGGAGATAACCTTACAGGGTTTCCCTTCTATGTAACTAGTTGCTTTATGTAACTATTTGTTTGGTATTTCTTTAAGCACTTATGAATTATGAATATGAATATCCCTATGGCCTGAATATACCATTTTCACTTGATGAGTAAGTAAGACTGGTCAAATAGTTGTGAATCTGATTTGGTGTATCCCAAAATGAGAGAATATCAGTCCACAGAGTCACAAAGCCTAGTTGCATCAGGGCTTCAGTTCTGACAAGAGGCTAGTAGTAAGCTAAGAGTTTTTCCAAATTAGCTGTTTTAGGGAGTCAGTGAACCCCAGGGAATGCTTCTGAACGGAGGCTGGCTCCCTCTTCCAGAGGCTCTAGTACACTAAATCATCAGTTATAGAGACTTGGAGCTCAAATGGGTCATTAGGTTTGTGTACCTCAAAGCAAGAAGTATGCCATAGCCTGTTGCTTGGCTTTAAACGTAGGTCCGGATTACACCCATTGTAGGTTAGCTGAGAGAAAAGACCACTGAAATAGAGTATCCATATGAGTCATCTACTCTCTGTAATACTCAAGAGTCCAAAGTTATGCCCTGCGACCTTGTGGTTGAGGGGAAGAAGGACAATAATTTGTCCCTAATTGCCAGAGCGGTTGAGCATTTTGAATCTGCGTTGTTCCCCCAAAACTTGATGAGCTGTCTTCTGGATTTTGTTGAGCTTTATCAGTCATCTTTGCTGATGAAGATACGGTTACACCAAAGTTGGAGCCTTTGAGGCTGAGACTTCTGACCTTCTATCCAACCAGATATTTATCTATCATTGAAAGCTTTTGGCATTGGTGGGTAATGTACTCACAATAAATCCTGACCTACCTCTTTGTAGTAGGAAATGTTAGGGGAGTTTAGGGAATACTGCAGATTTATTATTCGTGGCCTTATAGCGTGAGTGAGAATTGGTCTTTGTCTTTGGTTGCTAATGGGATCCAAAAGAAGGTTTTGACAATGTCCAAGACAACGTCTCAAAGTGCCATTCATGTGTGCCATAAATTTAGTTACTTCACAATATCTGGAACTTCAAGGGATATAGGAGCAACAACTAAATTGAATTGGTGGTTAATCTGTTAATCTTAATTCTCTGATAACCATTTTCGGTGGGCATAAGGTCTGTTGAATTGAGTTCTTGCTCAATTCTTACTCTCTTAAGAGCCCTGCTGCCTTTAAGTCCATAAGTAAGCCTGGGATTTTTCTTTCCCATCCTAGGATTCTATGTTACTTCTGTTAGGCAAGAAGAGACAGGGGCACAGTTTTGGGTATTTCAATTTATGTATTTCATCTTTACTTTGAAGTTTAGGAGCATGTATAGTACAAGTTTTAAGTGTAATTACCAATTATACCTTTTAGAATTGAACATACAATTGAAAGCTACATCATTAGTATATTGAAGCAACAGCAAAAGCACATTGAAATTGTCCAAATCCTCACATACAAGGTCACTTTGCCTCCTTTTCAGAGGCATTTTAAGAATCCAAAGTCTGTAGTGCCTCATCTATGATTTTACACAGGAAAATGTCTTTCTTAGGGTATCTTGCTGAGAGGCTGACAATGTTATAGCAAAACAACCCTGAGATGTTTTACTTTTGTCTTAGAATAGATCCAGGTTTGGCATAATAGACTGTAGGAGGAATCGAGCCCACAGACAGTCCATCTATGACCGGTTTGTTACAATGGGGCAGACCTGGGATTTTTATGGTTTCAGATCTCATATTTAAGCCCTTAATCCATTTTGAGTTTATTTTTGTATAGTATAAGGGAGTGGCCCAATTTCATATTTTTGCACATCCATGTCCAGTCTTCCCGACACCATTTGTTGAAGAGACTGTCATCTTTTTCCCATTGCATATTCTTTGCTACTTTGTTGAAGATTAATTATCCAAATAGTTTTGGGTTTATTTCTGGGTTTTCTATTCTCTTCTGGTCTATATATTGTTTTTTGTGCCAGTGCCATACTGTTTACAGCTTTCTTTTTTTTTAATTTTTATTTATTTATGATAGTCACAGAGAGAGAGAGAGAGAGGCAGAGACACAGGCAGAGGAAGAAGCAGGCTCCATGCACCGGGAGCCCGATGTGGGATTCGATCCCGGGTCTCCAGGATCGCGCCCTGGGCCAAAGGCAGGCGCCAAACCGCTGCGCCACCCAGGGATCCCTGTTTACAGCTTTCTAATGTAACTTGAAGTCTGGAATTGTGATACCTCCAATATTGCTTTTATTTTTTTAAGGTCACTTTGGCTATTTGGGATCTTTTATGGTTCCATACAAATTTTAGGATTGTTCATTCTAGCTCTGTGAAAATGCTGTTGGTATTTTGACAGGGATCGCTTTAGATATGTAGTTTGCTTTGGGTAATATGGACATTTTGACCATATTTGTTCTTCTTCCAATCCATGATCATGGGGTCTTTCCATTTCTTTGTGTCATCTTCAATTTCTTTCATCAATGTTTTATAGTTTTTAGACTACAGGTCTTTTACCTCTTTATTTAAACTTATTCCTAGGTATTTTATTATTTTTGGTGCAATTGGAATGGCAATTTATTTATTTATTTTATTTTATTAAGTTATTTTCTTAACTTCTCTTTATGCTGCTTTGTTATTTGTGTATAGAAATGCAACAGATTTCTGTAGATTGGTTTTATATATCACGACTACTGAATTTATCAGTTCCAATAATTTTTTGGTAGAGTCTTTAGGGTTTTCTATATATAGTATTATGTCATCTGCACATAGGAAAATTTTTACCTCTTCCTCACCAATTTGGATGCCTTTTATTTCTTTTTGTTGTCTGATTACTATGACTGGGACTTCCAATACTATATTGAATAAAAGTGGTGAAAGTGGGTATCCATGTCTTATTCCTGATCTTGGGGGAAAAACTCTCAGTTTTTCCCCATTGCAGGTGATGTTAGCCATGAGTTTTTCATTTAAGGCTGTTATTATGTTGAGATATGTTCACTCTAAATCTACATTGTTGAGGGCTTTTATCATGAATGGATGTTGTACTTTGTCAAATACTTTTTCTTCATTTATTGAAATGATCATACGGTTTTTTAATTTATTTTTTGATCATATGGTTTTTATCCTTTCTCATTGATGTGATTACCACCTTGATTGAATTGTGAGTATCAAATCATCTTTGCAAACTGGCAGTAAATCCCACTGGGTTGTGGTGGATAATTTTTTAATTTATTGTTGAATTCAGTTTGCCAATATTTTGTTTAGTATTTTTGCATCTATATTATCAGGGATGTTAGCCTTTTGTTCTTTTTTTTCATAGTTCTTTACCTGGTTTTAATATCAGGGTAATTCTGGCTGCATAGAATGAATTTGGAAGTTTTCTTTCCTCTTCTGTTTTTTTGGGAAAATTTTGAGAACAAGTATTCACTCTTTAAATGTTGGGTAGAATTCACCTGTGAAGTCATCCTGCCATGGACTTTTGTTTCTTGGGAGTATTTTGGTTACTGATTCAAATTCATTGCTGGTAATCAGTCTGTTCAAGTTTTCTTTTTCTTCTTGTTTCAGTTGTGTTAGAGTATGTTTCTAGGAATTGGTCCTTCCTGTCTAAGTTGTATGATTTATTGCCATATAATTTTTCATAAGATTCTCTTACAATCCTTTGTATTTCTGTGGTGTTGGTTGTTATTTTTCCTCTTTTATTTGTGATTTTGAGTCCTTTTTTGTTGTTGCATCTGACTAAAAGTTTGTCAATTTGGTTTATCTTTCCAAAAGACCAACTTCTGGTTTCATTGATCTGTTCTTTTGTTTGTTTTTTGTTTGTTTGTTTGTATGTTTGTTTTTTAGTTTCTGTATCATTTATTTCTGTTCTTATCTTTATTATTTCCTTCCTTCTGCTGGTTTGGGGTTTTGTTTGTTGTTCTTTTCTAGCTTCTTTAGGTGTAAGGTTAGGGAGTTAATTTGAGATTTTTCTTGCTACTTGATGTAGGCCTTTATTACTATGAACTTTTCTCTTAAATTTGCTTTTGCTGCCTCCCAAAGATTTTAGACTATTGTGTTTTCATTTTTGTTTTTCTCTATGTATTTTTTGATTTGTTTTTTGATGTCTTGCTTGACCCATTAATTGTTGAGTAGTGTGCTATTTAGCCTCCATGTATTATGGTCTTTCCACATTTTTTTCTTGTAGTTGATTTCCAGTTTCATAGCATTATGGTCAGAAAAGATACATGGTATGACTTAAATCTTTTTGAATTTGTTGAGATTGTTTCATGGCCTAATATGTGATTTCTTTTGGAGAATGTTCCATGTGTACTTGAAAAAAATTATAATTTGGTGTTTTAGGAGGGAATATTCTGAAAATATCTGTTAACTCTACCTGGCCCAGCAGGTTATTCAAAGCCATTGTTTCCTTGTTGGTTTTCTGTTTGTAGGATCTGTCCAGGGCTGTAAGTGGGGTGTTAAAGTGTCCTACTATTACCATATTACTATTGCTTATTTCCAGTATGTTTTTTTATTAACCTTTTAGGTATTTATTTGGCTGCTTTCATGTGGGATGCATAAATATTTACAATTGTTAGGTCTTGTTGGACTTTACTTTTTATTATTATAGAGTGTCCTTCTTTGTCTCTTGTTGCAGGTTAAAGTCTATTTTGTCCAAAAAAAGTATTGCTACCCCAGCTTTCTTTTCACACCCATTTGCATGATAAATATTTCTCTATCCCCTCACATTCAATCTGTGAGTATCTTTACATCTGATACTCATCTGATACCTGAGTCTTTTGTAAGCAGAATATAGACGAGTCTTTTGATTGGAGCATTTAGTCCATTTACATTTAAAGTAATTATTGATAGATATAAATTTATCACCATTTTATTACTTGTTTTGTGGTTTTTCTTGTATTTCTCATCTGATCAGTTCTCTTTTTTGCTCTCTTCTCTCACAGTTCATACTTGGGTTCTTTTCTCCTTATTTTTTTGCATATTAATGGGTTTTGATTGTGGTTACCATTAGGTTTGTATATAACGTCTTCTGCATATAGCAGTTTATATTAAGTTGATGGTCACATTAGTTTGAGCTTGTTCTTTACTCTTCATCCTCTCCTCCCCCCATGTTTTTGGTAAGGTATCATAATTTACATCTTTGTATTTTGTGTGTTCCTTGACTGATTTTTACAGATATGCTTATTTTCACTGCTTTTTACACTTCCTGTTTTTCTTACTTTTATTGTTTTTGTTTTTCTCTCACAAAATCTCCTTTACATTTCTTGTAGGGCTGGCTTAGTGGTTATAAATTCTTTTAGCTTTGGTTTGTCTGGAAACTCTTTATCTCTCCTTTTTTTTTTTTAAAGATTTTATTTATTTATTCATGAGAGAGGCAGAGAGAGAGAGAGGTAGGGATACAGGCAGAGGGAAAAACAGGCTCCATGCAGGGAACCTGATGTGGGACTTGGTCCCAGGACTCCAGGATCATGCCCTGGGCCGAAGGCAGGTGCTTAACTGCTGAGCCACCCAGCGATTCCCTTTATCTCTCCTTCTACTCTGAGTGTTAGCTTTGCTAGATGGAGTATTCTTGACTGTAGATTTTTTCCTTTCATGCCACTTTCTTCTGGCCTGCAAAGTTTATGCTGAAAAATCTGTTGATAGCCTTATGGTGCTTTCCTTGTGTGTAACTGTCTTCTTTTCTCCTACTACTTCCCCTTGCCTCTTCTTACTGCTTTTAAAATACTCTTTTTATCACTGCTTCTTGCATTTTTAATTACTGTGTGTCTTGATGTGGCCATTTTGAGTTGATTTTGTTGGGGAATTTCTGTGCCTCCTGGATCTGGATAACTGACTCCTTTCCCAGATTAGGGAATATTCAACTATTCTTTATTCTTCTAGAATCACTATAATGTGAATGTTACTATGCCTGTTGGAGTAACTGAGTACCCTAAGTCTATTCTTGTTTTGCATGATTTCTTTTACCTCACCTGCTCAGCTTGATTACTTTCCATTATTCTGTTCTTCAAGTCTCTAATTTGTTCTGCCACTTCTTCTAGCCTGCTATTTATTCCATCTAGTGTATTTTTAATTTAATTTGTTGTGTTCTTCATCTCTAATTGGTTCTTTCTTTGTGTTTTCTATCACTTTTGAAGGGTGTCATTGATATTCTCACTGTTTATTCAAATCCAGGGAGTATCTTTATGATCATTATTTTAAATTCTCTATCAGGCATATACTTGTATCTGTTTCACTTAGATATCTTGCTGTGGTTTTGTTTTTTCCTCTTCTTTCATTTGGGACATATTTCTCTGTCTCTTCATTTTGTCTAACTCTCTGTGTCTGTTTCTCTCTGTCTGCCCCCTAGTTTTGAAAGTAATGGCTTTATGAAGAAGAAGTCCTGTAGTGCTCTGCAGTGCAGAGTCCTTTTATGTTGACCAGAACCTGGCACTTCAGGAGTGCTTCCTGTGTGTGTTGCATGTACCCAGCTATTGTGTCCTGGCTAATTTTCCCTTCAGTTTAGTCAAGTGCAGAGGCTCTCTTTGCCTGTTGTATGCAGTGTGCAGTCCCCAGTCGAGGTGGGGAACAGTTTTAACTAGGTACACCTCAGGCTTCCACAGGGCCTACTCCTCTTGCTGGAGCTGAGGCCCTTAAAACATATGAGTTAGGAGGTATGGTGTTGTCAAGATTTGTACCAGTCTTCTGGGGAAAGGGACCTGCTGCCCTGGGACTGAGGTAAATATGACTGGAAAGGGTGGACTCGCTGAAGTCTGGGGGTTCAGGGCATGGTGTAAGCAAGTTAGGTAATGAATGTGGGTACAACTCTGGGGGAGCATAATCTTATAATAGATAGACAGTAACCATGCTCACCTTTTGATCCAGAGAAAACATTATTTTTGTTATACTTGACAGTAAATGTATCTTCTCTTAATTCTAGGAGGGACACGATAATCTGTTTTCCAAAACTATGAGCAAACTTGTCTTCTTCTCTTGAGGAGAACACTATCTCTATTATCCAAGCCTGTTTTTTCACTATACCCATATCCTTGAAAAGATAGAACAAAGATCGATCAGGGATTCTGCTTGCTAGATATAGATAAACATGAGATACATGGAGAATTGCTGCCTGATAAATATAATAATAATTATATTACATAGGAATAAAGATTTTCAGATTAGTCTGACAATTCAGTATGTTACCTGCAAGAGATACTCCTTAAATATGAGGAAATGAAAAGGTAGAAAGTCCAGGATAGAAAAAGTTCTAGTATGTGAATGCTAACCAGAAGGAAAGATGGTATAACTATAGTAATTTTAAATGACATATTCTCCAATGCAAGAGGCATTACTTGTTATGAAAAGATCATTTATAATGACAGGACAGTCAGCCAGTGAGGCAGATGAAACAGTTATACATGGGCATACCCTCAACAATGTAGATTTAAGATAAATAAAACAAATAGATCACTTAGATTTTGATGACATTGAGTCAATTAGGTATCCTTATGCAAAAGGTAAACCTTGACCTCTACCTCACTACAAACACAAGTATCAATTCTAGATGTATTATAGATCTAAATGTATATGGTAAGACTATAAAGCTTTTTAGAATAAAATATAGGAAATTATTTAATGGCCTTAGAGAAGACAAAGATTTTTTTATATAGGACAGAAATCACATAATAACCATAAAGGAAAAAAATGGTATTAAATTAAAATTTAAGAATTGTGTTCATCAAATGTCAGCATAAGGAGTAAAAATGAAAGCAGACAATCTTTTCAATAGAAATATTCTACAAAGAACTTAAGTCTATAATATGTAAAAATATCTATCATAGTGAGTCAAGTAATCCAATAAAGATGGACAAAAGTATTCTATAGAAGATGATATCCACTGGATATTATTCATATGAAAGTGGGTTCACTTTCATTGGTTTTTAAGGAAACACATATTAAAACCACAAGGCAATACCATTATTCATTCACCACAATGGCTAAAATGCAAAAGAGAAATACACGTTGGTATGGATGTGGAGTGGTGGCATTTTATCCACTATTGGTAAAAGTGTAAATGGCTTAATCATTTTATAAATCTGTTTGGTAATATCACAAAAATCTGAACATATACATATTCCCTCATTCAGGAATTCCACTCCTAGTTATATACCAAACATAAGTTTGTCTCTTAAGAACATACCTAGAAGAAATGCATATTTTTAAAAAAGGACATGTACATGAATTCTTAAAGTTGCATCACATTCACAATATCACAGTGAGTAAGTTGTGGTGTATATATATTCTAGAATGCTATTTAGCAATGAGAAGGTATCATCTATTGTCATATATAAAAACGTGTGTGAATTTTTCAAAGATCATACCAAACAAAAGAAGCCTTAATGTACTTATACTTTGCGATCCATATTTTATAAAATCCTCTAAGTGCATGAAAGAACCTCTAATCTTCTGGCAATGTTGGATTTTTTATATGGGTTGTGGTTTCATAGGAACATTCACTTTGAAAACTCATAAGTATGTACAATTGTGATTTGTGTACTTTTCTATATACCAGTGAAATCTTTACGTAAAAAGTTGATTGGAGGTTCTGTGCATTGGTTGATTTTTCAACTGTTTAGTTTCCTTTTGGGAGAGGCTTCAAAGAGCTGGCCATTTAGTTGTTGAAATCCCTGTGTCCGGATTTTCTTATTGCCCAGTGCAATTGGCCTGACAGCCAATATTTTCTTAGCTGAGTTACGTTCTCAGTTTTCTGCTCACAAATGTGCTTGGTTTCCCCAAATCCGATAGTTGTTTGGTTCAAGTTGAATAAACCAAAGGTCTTTTCCTGGGTCAGTTATATGGCGTAGAGATGGAGATAGGACTTGGAGCTAACATTTTATATAGACTGCCATCCATTCCCCTTGTTTTTACCTTTATCTCCCTCCTTTTTAGTGGTAGCTCATTGCCCTTAATTTCTGAGACTCTGGGGTAAAATGTGGTTTACTTCTTGATTTCCTTACCCACAAGCTTACTTCCTTTTTAGTGGTAGCTCATTGCCCTTAATTTCTGAGACTCTAGGGTAAAATGTGTTTTACTTCTTGATTTCCTTACCCACAAGCTTACTTCTCTGAAGTCTGCTCAGTTCCAATTCCTACAATTTTCTTGATAAATACTGCCTCCACTCTATTATTTGTACTTTTTTGCTTTCTAAAGAATTTGTTTGTAAATGTCTACCTTTTATCAAATACTCATATGTTTGCTTTGTGGCCAGATACTTTTCTATGTTTAAATATTGACTCACTTAATTCTAACAACCTTATCATGGTGGTATAATTATTTACAGATTGTCCTTAGTAGCACCTCATCCACTTAGGTATAATTTTCATTATTTTTCTGTTCTAAGTATTTTTAAATTATAACTATCATATTTTCATTTAAGCCATATTTATTGAGAAAAGCTTTTAGTTTTTAAATATATGGTTTTGTTTCTCTTTTTAGGTAATTGTTCACGTTGAGTATTAGTTTCCATAGCTTGCTTGCTTTCTTTCTTTCTTTCTTTCTTTCTTTCTTTCTTGATTTTATTTATTTATTCACGAGAGATTCAGAGACAGAGACACAGGCAGAGGGAGAAGCAAACTCCTTGCAGGGAGCCCAATGTTGGGCTGGATCTCCCAACCCATGATCCAGGATCATGCCCTGAGCTGAAGACAGATGCTCAACCATTGAGTCATGGTCTCCCCTCTTATTAACATCTTACATTAGTATAGTAGTTTTTTTTATTTTTTATTTTTTTACTTATGATAGAGAGAGAGCGAGAGAGAGAGGCAGAGACATAGGCAGAGGGAGAAGCAGGCTCCATGCACTGGGAGCCCGACGTGGGATTCGATCCCGGGTCTCCAGGATCGCGCCCTGGGCCAAAGGCAGGCGCCAAACCGCTGCGCCACCCAGGGATCCCTAGTATAGTAGTTTTGTTATAATTAATGAACCAATATAATACTAAGTAAAGTCAATATTTTTATTTCCTTAGCTTTTACAAAATGTCCTTTTTTTCTATTCCAGGATCTCACTCAGGATACATTATCTTTAGTTGTCATGTCACTTAGAATTCTATTGGGCTTGACAGCTTCTAAGTCTTCCATTGTTTTTTATGACATTGGCTGGTTTGAGGAGTGCTGGTCAGGTATTTTTTAGAATGTTCCTTTTTTGGGAATTGTCTGATTTTTTTCCCCCTGTGATTAGACAGTGGTTATGGGTTTTATTTATTTTTTTTAAATTTCCAGGCACCCTGGTTATGGATTTTTTTTAAAAGATTTTATTTATTTATTTATTTATGAGAGAGAGAGAGAGAGAGAGAGAGAGGCAGAGACACAGGCAGAGGGAGAAGCAGGCTCCCTGCAGGGAGCCCGATGTGGGACTGGATCCTGGGTCTCCAGGATCAGGCCCTGGGCTGAAGGCAGGTCTAAACTGCTGAGCCACTAGGGCTGCCCCTGGTTATGGATTTTAGAAAGAAGATCACAGAAGTAAAATGACATTTTCACCAAATCTTTTCAAGGGTGCATATTATCACCATGGCTTATTACTTAGGAATTTGACCTTGTTCAACTGAGTCATGTTTACCATATTTCTCCACTGTATTCATGGTCTTTTAACTACTTGTTTTGGTTATTCTC
This sequence comes from Nyctereutes procyonoides, assembly GCF_905146905.1. Classification (NCBI taxonomy): domain Eukaryota; kingdom Metazoa; phylum Chordata; class Mammalia; order Carnivora; family Canidae; genus Nyctereutes; species Nyctereutes procyonoides. The sequence continues at coordinate 12,425,580 of NW_026575148.1, read as the reverse complement.
TTTTGTTTCTCTCTCTCTCTCTCTCTCTTTTATTACGTAGGGGATGAATAATGATGTTCTTATCCAATTTATAAGCTTTTCAAATGTCTCTGGTCTGAGACTTCCATTTTTTATTTTAACAATTATATTTTTAAATGTCTAGACTTACTGTTTTTTGTTCATCTGCTCTTACTTAATTCCTTTGACTTTTTATTTATTTTTCATTTTTATGGAAGTTATACTGTCATTTATCTTTTTGAGCATCCTAAAATTAGTATTTATAAGTCTCCCACAGACTCTCAATGATATCAATTTAATCTGTTGTTAATGGGACTCTTTTTTTTCTTATATTTCTTTTGCTATATTACTATGTAAATCTACCACTTTATGTTTAGAGCAAAGGAGATTACATTGATATATGCATTCACTGTGCTACCTTCATATGATTGAATATTTTCCAATTATATTTCTTCTTCCTCCACATCCTCCTCTTACTCCTCCTGCTTGCCTCTATCTAACCCTTTATGCTTGATTGAAAAGAAAACTATTTCTCATAATGACTATTCTGAAATCCCACTTTGTTGTGAGATTTCTAATATTGCACACTCATTCACAGAACCAGTGGGTGGTTTAGTTTAATTCTTTGTAATGAAACTGTTTCTGAACTCTTATCATGGGCATGTCTCTTGCTATAAACTATAAATCCAGGCAGCTATCCAATGATAGTTCTGAATAAGACAGTTCTTGTCTTCTGTTTTGCATGGATTAAGTTCTGGGTTTATCTTAGATGCCATTACCACAAAGGAGCAAAATTTCACCATCATTCCATTAGGCCTCTAGCTTCAACCCTATTCCCAAATTAGTACCTCTTTTAAGGTTCAGGTTCATTGAGATATTTATCATGCCTTTAAATTTTCATTGTCTTTTTATTTAAATCTATGTTGTTTAGAGCAGAGGGATTGCATCAACATATGAATTTTCTGTGCTATCTTTAGCTGACTATTTTTTTTAACTGTTTTCTTCTCCTCCTCCTCCTTTCTTTTAGGATTTGTTTTACTTCCAGGAGGTGCACTTGGCCAACTTCTGGGAGGTATCATTGCTTCCATGTTACACATGTCTTGTAAAGCCCTTATGAGATTTGTAATGGTTACATCTGTTATATCACTTATATTCTTTGGGTTTGTAATTTTTGTACACTGTGATCCAGTACCACTTGCTGGGATCAATGAAGATTATGACGGGTAAATATTATTTTGTATATTTGATTTTTACATTCAAACCAACAATGTATTTCTCAGTTAATAATTATTTATCTAGTAACCCAATATGTTATACCATTCTTGGAATTATTCAACATGTAAAAGAAATATAAAGCATACTTTCACCTTTCACAATAACGGCAGAAATATCATTATGGTAGCTTGTGATACGGCTGCTTATGTATTCATAAAGTACTAATAAAAAAAGCACTGAAATGGTTCAGAACCTAGAAATAATATTCTGTATTAAAGTGGCTAACAACTAGGAGACAATACTATCTATACAAAGCCTTACCTTGTGTTCCTGAATTGGTATGTCTGCCTTTTTATAGACATCAAAGAATAGAAATGAAGTACATCTGAAAGTATGGTATAAGTAATGTCTCCTTTAAGGTAACCATGCAAAAATTCAAAGAACTTGGCAGAGATTGATATTTAATACAGGGGAACAGAATTCAAATAGAAAACCTTAGGACTGAGCAAGTAAAATAAGTAAGGATAATAAGATTTTCAGTTCTATCTTCAATGGAGTAGCTTGTGGCAGGTCTACAGGCCCACTGAGATCAACTATAAAAATACTGAGTCAAGTTTAAAGACCTGTCTAAAGGCATCAGAGGATTGTTTAGGCAAATAGGAATTCAAAGGCCAAAATTCTGGAATGAGGCAGACCCTTAAGAAGTATCTTTCTGCAGTTGGATACTTTTAAAGATATTTGCTAATTCTCAATACTAGCAAGAAGCTGAGAATTTGAGCAAAGGTCTGGACAAAAATCACCTACTTAGATGACAAGAAATCAGCATACATTTGTGACTGATGTGTCAACCTAGAGTCGAAAACAGGGTCGAGCAGGATATCAGAGAGAGAGAGAGAAATGAGACAACACTCTTGGGTTTTCACTCAATACATTTGCTGAGGCTGAATACATTTGTAAGAGGCTGAAATCAAGCAGAAATCTTAAAAAAAGTAGAGGAAAATTCTAGCACTATTGTGATACTCTGTAGATAAGAGTGAGTTTAGAATACAGTGAAGAGAGGAACCATGATGGACACTAGGTATTCTCAACTGATATCTCTTTAAGGCTAAGACGTAAGAGTGAGGGCATTCCAAAATACTGTAACCTAGCCAGGAGTTAATTTGGCTACTAATTAGATGAATTTGGTCATCCAGCACTTTACCCAGCAGCAGAAAGACCCAACACTCTAAAAAAAAGATAATACCAAAAATTATGAGACAAAACAAATAATAGAACAGACCATAGGGGATCCAGATATCATCATTATCAAATAAGAATGTTAAAACAATTTTGATATGAGCAATAACACATATGACTGTGAATTTCTCTTCAGAAACCATGTGTTCAGAAGAGAGTAAAACAATATCTTTACAATTCTGAAAGACAAAAATGAAACAAAACAAACTGATGACTCATAAGTTATTATCCAGTGAAAATATCCTTTAAGAATAAAAATGAAGTAAAGATATTCTCAGGTGAAGGATAACTAATAATTTATTATTAGCACTAAAAGAAATTATTAAGTATTTTTTAAGTCTGAAGCAAAATAATCCTAGAGGAAAACTTGAAGGATAGAGAAAGAGTAAAAGAAGTAATAAATATACTAGTAAGTAGACTAATTTTTCATCTTAAGTTTAAAACATAAGTAACTATTGAAAGCAAAGAAATATAACATTGGTATAGTTTTTCAAAGATATATATATACATATCTATATCTATATATCTATATATCTATGTCTATATACAGGACCTCTGTGTTTATAAGACTTATACAATTTAAATAGAGTGGTAAAATATCAGCTCAAAGTAGAAAAGTAAGTATGTATATATAGTTTAGGTACATATCTATCTATGTTTCCTGTGTTTATATGGTCTGCATACTAAGATTGTTTTTATATTATTAAGTATTGTGAAAAACAATAAAGAACAGTAGGACTTATAGTTACAATAAAGAACAGTAGGACTTATAGTTTCTACTCCAATATGTAAGAGCTTGTAAGTCATCACTCCTATCCTCACAATAAGAAAAGAGTTGAACAACAAAAAAAATTAACAGCAGATGCAGAGCAGACAAAGTGCTGTCCCCCTAAATGGAGAGATAGGTAAATAGAGAGAATTGTTTACTGAGAGCAGAAGCCATTGGAATTGAGTATTAAACAGCACTTGATTAATTACTGGAGGTGGAACATGGGATAACTTGAGAGTTGAAATCTCCTGGCGACCCAGTTGTAGGACTCCACACACTTTTATGTCTTTTACATCCAGGTGCTCTACTAGGTTTTCAGAGTGGAAACAGGGGAAAAAATTGTCCTGTGTTTTGGGCAGGAGAAGGAAAATAACCATTTGAAATATGCCCAAGAGAAGTCTGCTGTCTGTAACAAAAGCCTATCCTGTAGGAAACTAACTTTCCAGAATTTTCCTGTCAAACTTTAAAAAGGAAGACAATCAGACAAGTCAATTCTTTTCTAACTTTCCTGTCTCACATAGGGAGGGAGAAAAAAGGCTAAGAAAACTTCTGAATTTGACAGCTTAGAGATCAGGCCCACTGGGGTGGAAGAGACACAAAATCTAAGATTTAATCATATGATTTTAGAGTGCTTTCCCTCAACAATATTTTACCACCACATCAATAGATATTTAGTTTTATAACAGTGAAGCACAACTGAGAGAGCTGCAAGGCACACTCTATTTAGTAAAAAGATTCTAGGGAAACCCAAAGGTAACTGGGAAGACAGAATGAGGATACCATGGGGAACTGAGGCCTTTGTCACCTATAGCTACAATAATCTTTAAACACAGCCTAACTCCTAGACAGATAAACATAAAAACCTCATACATAAAAGCCTATTTACCTCTTTTTTTTAAAACCTGATATATACTGTCTGATTTTCAACCACACAGTACAGGGTATTCTAAGGGCAAGAAAATATGTGGACTGAAAAACACAGAAAGCATTAGAACCGGACTTAGATATAGCAGAGGTTTGGGAATGATCAGACTGGGAACATAAAAATAGCTATGATTAATACGCTAAGGGCTCCAATGGAAAAAAAGTAGACAAAATGAAAGCAAAAATAGGTAAATGTAAGTAAGAGAAAAAGAAATTCTAAGAAAAAACAAACAAACAAAAAAGTAAGTTTAAGGGAGCAAAAACTCTTTAAGAGAGATGAAGAATCCCTTTATGGGCCCATCAGTAGACTAGAGAGAACTGAGGAAAGCATCAGTGACTGTGAAGATAGATCAGCAGAAACTTCTCAAACTGAAAAATACAGAGAAAAAGATGGAAAAAACAAAACAAAACAAAACAAAACCAAAAACACAAAACAAATAAACAAACAAACAAAAAACCCGGCCTGGAATAGAATATGCAAGAACTGTGCCGTAATTGCAAAGGTATATCAAATATATGACATAAACACTAGAAGTAGAAGAAGAGAGAATAGAAGTGAGTAATAATGACAGAATTTTCCAAGATTTGCAAGACCAAATTACAGATCCAGGAAGCTCTGAGAACACCAAGAAAGAGAAATACCCCCAAAATTACAACTAGGCATAGCATATTCAACCTATAGAATCAGAAAATAATGACAAAATCCTGAAAGAAGCCAGAAGAAAGAACCTCACTGGTAGAGGATTGAAGATTATTTATTGCAGACTTATCTTACAAACCATACAAACAAGAAGAGTGTGGAATGAAATATTTAAAGGACTGAAAAAAATCATTAACCTAGAATGCTGTATGCAATCAAACTGTCTTTCAAAACTGAAGTAGAAATAAAGATACTCTTAGATAAACAAAAATATATGGGGATTGTAAACCTGCTTTGCAAGAAATGTTTAAGGAAGTTCTTCAGAAAAAAGAAAAATTACATGAGTTAGAAATTTGAGTTATATAAAGAAAAAAGAACACCAGAGAATGAATAAATGAAGGTATAATTTTTCATTTTTTATTTTCAGTTGGTGTAATAGAGAACTTGTGTTCAAAATAATAATGGTGATAAGATGTTAAATGTTTATAGTTGCTGTATAGTGAAATGGATAACAGAAACCTTATAAAAGATGAGAGAGAAATGGAAAATTCTCTCTTCTGAGGTACCTGCACTACCCATGATGTGGTATAGTGTTATTTGAAAGTAGACTTAACCTGCTTGTATTCTGGGAATTCTAGGGAAACTTAAAACATTAAAAAAGTATATTTTATTTATTTATTCCTGAGAGGCACAGAGAGAAGCAGAGACACAGGCAGAGAGAGAATAGGTTCCATGCAGGGAGCCCGAAGTGGGACTCGATCCTTGAACTGGGATCATGCCCTGAGCCAAAGGAAGATGCTCAACCACTGAGCCACCCAGGTGTCCCCTAAAACATTTTTAAGAAATATAATTGCTGTGACACCTGGGTAGCTCAGTCGACTAAGTGTTTGACTCTTGACTTTGGCTTAGGTCATGATCTCGGAGTCCTGGGATTGAGCCTCCTGTCAGGCTCTGTGTTTGGCAGACAGTCTGCTTGGAGGTTCTCTCTCTTCCTCTGCACAGCTCCCCTCCCCTGTGCATGCACATTCTCTCCCTCTCTATCTCAAGTGAATAAATCTGTAAAAAATAATAAAAAGTATAATTGCTATGCTAACAGATGAGAGAAAATGGAATGTCATAAAATAAACCCAGAGGAAGCAAACAAAAAGCAAAAAAAAAAAAAAACAAAAACAAAAAAAAAAGAGGAAAAGATGAAAGCAAGAAAGAACAACTCGTTGGCATGTAATTGTTTATAGTCATGTTTTATGATCTTTTGTATTTGTGTTGTGTCATTTGTGATGTCTCCTCCTCCATTCAGAATTCATTTGTTTGACTCTTATTTTTTCTTTTCTTGGCAAGTTTAGCTGAAAGTTTGTCTATTTCATTTATCTTTTTTTAAAAAAACCCAGCTCTTGGGACACCTGGGTGGCTCAGTGGTTTAGCATCTGCCTTTGGCTCAGGGTGTGATCCCGGGATCTGGGATCAAGTCCTGAATCTGACTCTCTGCAAGGAGCCTACTTCTCCCTCTGCCTATGTCTCTCTCTGTCTCTCTGTCTCTCAGGAATTAATAAATCTTAAAAAAAAAAACAGAACAAAACAAAAACAGCTCTTGGTTTTATTAATCTTTTCTATTGTTTTATTAGTCTTTATTTCATTTATTTCTCTTCTGATCTTTGTTATTTCCTTCCTTCTATTAACTTTGGGCTTAGTTTGTTGTTTTCCTAGTTCCTTGAAGTGTAAAGTTAGGTTATTTATTTGAGATCTTTCCTTTTTCATAATGTAGGCATCTATCACTGTGAACTTCTCTCAGAATTTCCTTTGCTGCATCCCATAGATTTTGGTATGTTCAATATCCACCTTATTTATCTCAAAGTATTTTTAAAATCTCTTTTATGATTTCTTCTTTGATTTATTGGTTGTTCAGTAGCATGTTTTTAAATCTCCACGTATTTGTGAATTTTCTAGTTTTCTTGTTGACATTGATTTCTAGTTCCATACTATTGTTGAAAAAGATGCTTGATATGATTCCAGTCTTCTTACATGTAATAAGACTTATTTTGTAGACTTCTATATGATCTATTCTGGAAAATGTTCCCTATGTACTTGAGAAGAATATGTATTCTCCTGTTATGGATGCAATGTTCTGTAAATGTTGGTAGGTCCTGCTCCCTCTGCACTGAGCCCTGTGGGAATAGCTGATTTAGAACCATTTCTTTGTTTGTTTCAGTACTATGGAACTCTGCAAGCCCTGTTGGTTATGAGTCAGACCATCAAGGGGCTCTTTCCCTGGGAGGATTTTGATGAGTTCCTGGATATGTATTAAATTAGAAGTCTGACCCTCAGGTAGTGATTTTTAAAGTATGCAAACAGCCTCTTTCGTGCAAAGATACAGATGGACATTTTTTGCCTTCTCTTCTGTGTTGAGCCTTGGGAGGATAGCCATGGTGAATCTGCAGAGCCCATTAAATGTTTCTTCTTTACTACAGTCCTGTGTTTTGGATACAAGCCTGTTGGTTTTTTGAGCTAAGTGTTTTTGGGCACCCACCACTCAGGTGTGAGTCTTAAAAGTTGGCACACTAGATGTGGTGTCCATAACTCTTTACTCCTTAGGGAGAAGTTGTTAGTTGGGAGGTCCTTCCTGATTATTAGGCACTGTGCCTAGGGTATGGTTTATGGTAAAATTGTGTTTCAGGTTTTCCTATCTATTTCAGTGTGGGTGATGGTATTTTCTCATTTGCCCAATGTGTAGGATTTACTCAGCTAGTTTTTGGATTTCTTTCAGAGGGAATTTCTCTGTGTGGCTGTAGATTTGGTGTGTCCTTGGGAGGAGATGAGTTCTGGAGGCACCTGTGTCACCATCTTGGACTGCAACCAAGATAGTCTTTTCAAGAAATGGTGCTAGAAAAATGAATATGCATATGAAAAAAACAAAACAAAAGAAAGAAAAGAAAAAAATCTACAGACAGAACAGACTTACAGCCTTCACTAAAATTAAATCAAAATGAACTAAAAATGGTTATAGATTTGAATATAAAACACAAAACTAAAAAACTTTGGAAAGATAACATAGGATAAAATCTAGGTAACCTTGGCTTTTGTGATAACATTTCAGGTGCAAAAAAAAAAAAGCACGAAAGAAAAAAATGACATGTTAAATGTTATTAAAGTTAAAACCTTTCTCTGTAAAAGATACTGTTAATAGAATTAAAAGTCAATACCCAAATTGGGAGAAAAATACATATTTTAGTTTATATGCTGCGAAAGTGAGCATGAGAAAAAATACATATTTGGTACAGTATATATCCAAAATATTTAAAGAACTCTTAAAAGTCATCAATTTACAGAGAAACAGCCCAATTAAAATGGCCAAAAGGTCTAAACAGACACCTTACTAAGGAAGCTGTATAGATACTGATAAGCATATGAAAATATGTTCAGTATTATAGGCCACCAAGGAGCAGCGACTTAAAACAACAATGAGATACCACAGAACATTTATTGAAATGTCTGAAATCCAAAAACCTGACAAAACCAAATGCTAGTGAGTATGTGGAGTAACAAAGACATTTGCAGCAATTAGTAATATAAAATGGTAAGTCACTTGGGCATTTTGGCAGTTTCTTATATAGCTAAACATAGTTTTGCCATGCAATTCAGCAATTGTGGTTTTAGGTATTTAATCAAATGAATAATTATGTTCAGACAAAAACCTGTCAGTGAATGTTGACAGCACCTTCATTCATAATGGCTAAAATTTGAACCAGTCAACACACCCTTCAGTAGGTGTATAGGTAAACTGTAGTATACCACACATAGACTATTATTAGTGATAAAAAGAAATCAACCATCAAGCCACAAAAAGATGTGGAGGAAGCTTAAGTGAATATATTGCTAAGCGAAAGAAGCCATTTTGCAGGCTATATATTGTATGATTCCATCTATATGCCATTCTGGATAAGGCAAAATTATTGGCAATATTGCATATTTGATTTGAATTTTTAGAAATATCTTCTGCTTAACCTTTTGAGCATATGGAATACTGATGTAATAACTGATATGATAAGATCAATAGTAAAAAATATATCACACTAAGGAATTTACTAATAATAGCTGAAACTGTGTGTAGAGGGAGAAGAGGTATATGGTAACTCTCTTTATGCTCAATTATTCTGTAAACCTAAAGTTGCTCAAATATATAGTTTATAAATCAGAATATAATAATCTAAAATGATTTTGAACTATAGGCAATTTTCCAAATGATTATTAATATAAAATAAGACCCTTTGGCTTCATTCTAAATTTATATTTGGAAATTGTTCTGGGCTTTCACTTCCAGCCAAGATGGAATAACATATTTCCTTTCCTACCAAAACAACCAAAAATTCAACAAAAATAGAAATGGTGGCTTTCAAGACATTGGAATCAGTCAGTGAAGGGCAGTGGTACATGAGAGAAGCATTCAAGGTGAGCCTACAGTTCCTCCAGCTTACTGCTTCCACAGTTTTAAGATCAAAGCACAGGAAATGGGAATGAAACATATTCTGGCTGGTTCTCTGAGTTGAGGGAATGGAGCTGAGAGTTCTGAGAGACCAATACAGCTAGAATTCACAAGATTGTGTACTAGAGGACAAATATACAGAAGACCTCCTTAAGTATTCAGCAAAGTAGTAACTAGGATATGTGTGAAGAAAGTTATTGAGTCTAAATCCATCAAGAGAATTAGAATTATAGTGTACACCATTCACACAGGATTGGGGATAATTTCCATTCTCGTCAAATTATAAAACCTCAAAAATCACAGTACATAAAGTATACAGAGGGATCTTGTCTCAACAGTGGTTAATGATTAATTCTGAACTCTGGCCCTTCCTATCAAATATGGCTATCAAACTAAAAAAGATTAGAGTGTTCCAAGTAAATTAGCTGCATTACAGAATAAAGCTTAAAAACACTCATGAAAATACAAAAATATTCAACATTCAGGCAGCCTGGGTGGCTCAGCGGTTTAGCACCGCCTTTGGCCCAGGGCTTGATCCTGGGATCGAGTCCCATGTTGGGATCCCTGCATGGAACCTGCTTCTCCTCTGCTTGTGTCTCTGTCTCTCTGTTTCTCATGAATAAATAAATAAAAATCTTTAAAAAAATATTCTACATCCAAGATTGAAACTTACAAAGTTCAATATCCAGTAAAATGTTGTAAGAAGCAGAAAAATAGAACTCATAATAAGAAGCTAAATCAATTGATCAGTCTTAATGCTTGTAAACCTCATGAATGAGCTTTAGAATGTGTGAAGCAAAAGCTGCAAGTAGATGCTAATATTGCCAGAGTTAACAGTTATTATATAAGTATTCCATATATTCAGAAAGTTAAGAAAAGCTATTTTTAAAAACCCAAATTGAGCATATAGAAATGAAAGCCATAAAGTTTGAGAAAAATACTACGTATGAGATTAATGACAGATTAGACATTTGCATAAGATTAAATAAACTTGAAATTGATAACAATAAACATCCAATGGAAAATACAGAGACAAGAAAATTAACAAAACAAAACATCAATAAGTTGGACAACTTCAGGTGGCTGACCACATATATATAGTTGGAATCTCCAGAGGAGGGGCCTTGGAGAAAGAAAAATATTTGAAGAAATGTAAAAATTTTAAAAACTTCATGTAAACTGTAAACCTACAGACCTAGGAAACCTAGCAAACCCTCAGAACAAGAAACATGAAGAAAATTACACCATACTACATAATAAATCTCTCAAGTGTAAAGAAAAAAATCTTAAAAGTAGTGTGTGTGGGGTGATACTTTATATACAAATGACCAAAGATAAGACTAAGAGTATAGTTTATATCAGAAACAATGCAGATAAGAAGACAGTAGGAAAATATTTTAGAAGTACTGAAAGAAAAAAATTAACAACATTTTGTACCAAATCAGAATGTCTATAAAAATGGAGAAATAAAAAAAATGGAGAAATAATTTTACACGTTAAAAATGTAAATAATATTTGAACAATAGACTTACACCTCATGAAATGTCTAAAAGTCTTTCTGGCTGAAATAAAATGATACCAGATAAGAACTACAAAAAGCAAAGAAGACCAAAGGAAATGGTAATTATCTAGGTATTTTTTTCTTATTTAAATCCCTTTAAAAATAATTGTTTAAAACAGATAAATATATAATATGGATTTACTTGAGGAGCCATTATATCACACATTGGTAGATTGTGTTAAGTTAAATATGTATAATATAAACTTTGAAGCACCACTAAAATAACAGTCACAGTTAATAAGCCAAACTGACACATGAATTAAAATAGAATTTTACAAAAACATTTGTTTAATCTCAAATTAGGCAAAAAAAAAAAAAAAAAAAAGAGAACAAAGAAGAGATAAAAAAAAAAAGAAAAACAGAAAGGATAGATTCAAACCTATTATAGTAATCACATAAAATGTAAATGTTGCAATATTTCAATTGAAAGGCAGAGATTGTCTAATTTGATTTTTTAAAGAAAGCAAGACCCAGCTATCAATGTTGTATGAAAGAAATGTACTTCAACTATAGACACAAGTAGATTATATGTAAAAGGATGGGGAAAGATGTATCACATTAACAGAAATCTAAAGAAAGCTGGAGTATGATATTATACCAAGTAGATTTGAGAGCAAATAATATTAGGAATAAAAAAGGTGATTATGTTATGCTAGAATGGTCAATTCATTAAGAATTCAAGCAAGTCTTAATGTTTGTGAACCTCATGAATGAGCTTTAAAGTATGTGAAGCAAAAGCTGCAAGTAGAAATATAGAAATTCCTGAATGTGATCAGATATTTTGATTTTCTTAATAATAGAAGTAGGCAAAAAAAAAACCTCAGTGATTATACAAAAGATTTGAATAACGCAGCCAACTTGACATGATTGACATTTGTAGAAATTTTACCTGTCAAAGAAGAATACATTTCTTTTTAAAAGCACTGGAAACCCAAAGTAAACCATATTCTGTAAAGCAAGTATCAATTAATTTAAATGACTAAATCATATAATGGAATTTTCTGACCATGATCAAATTAAATTAGAACTACATGAATAAAAAAAGATTTCTGGAAAAGTCCCAAATATTTGGAAACTGAATAACAAACTTTTAAATAACTTGTGTTCAAATAATCTTTTCAAAAGAAAAATTGTAAAGTATTTTGAAGTGAATGAAAATGAAAATACATGTAACAAAACTTATAGAGTGTTGCTAAGACAGTACTTAGGGGAAAATGTATATTGCCTAATATTAGAAAAGAAAAAAGTATCAATCCAATGACACTTGCTTCTACCTTAAAAAACTAGAAACATCAAAGTATAATGATCCCAAAGTAAGTAAAAGGATGGAAGCAACAGAAATTAGAATAGAAATTAATGAAATAGAGATGAAAAAAACATGGAAGAATTATAATCAGGTCAAATTTTGAGGAGATTGATAAAATTGTTCAACCTCTAGATAGAGAAAACAACTGATATCAAGAGTTAGAGATCTGATGTGATATTTTTATAGATTCCACCAATATTAAAGAGATAGTAAGGTAATATTATGAACAATTTTATGCCCATAAATCTGACAGCTTCCATGAAATAGGGAAATCCCTCAAAAGACACAAACTCATTTTAGAAAAAAAAATGTCTCTAATAAATAAATCAAATTTGTACTTAAACAGTTTCTGACAAAGAAAGTTCCAGGCCCAAATGGTTTTACTGAAGAACTAAACCAAATATTTAAACAATATCTGATTTTGCACAATTTCTAGAAAATTAAAAGGGAGTACATACTTTCCAACTTATTCTATGAAACTGGCATTATCTTTACATCAAACCTGGACAAAGACATTGTAAGAAAAGAGAACTATAAACCTATTTCTCTCATGAACATAAATACGAGAACTCTTAAAATTCTGGCAAATTGAAACCTCCCCCATATTAAAATAAATTATGATCAAGCAATACTTATGAAAGGAATGCAAGGTGGCCGCCTGGGTGGCTCAGTCACTTAAGTGTCTGCCTTTGGCTCAGGTCATGACCCCAGGGTCCTGGGATTGAGTTCTGCATTGGGCTCCTTGCTCTGCGGGGAGCCTGCTCCTCCCTCTCCCTCTGCCTGCCACTTCCCCTGTTTGTACTTTCTTTCTCGCTTTCTCTCTGTCAAATAAATAAAATTATAAAAAGAAAAAGAATGCAGGTTGCCTTAATATTTGAAAATCAGTTGGTATAATCCACCATATTAATAAACTAAAAAAGCCCATTATCATAATAGATGCCAAAAGGCCCATGATAAAGTACATCTATTCCTGATGAAGTAGGAAACTAGGAATGGAAGGGAACTATGAAAAATATAGTTAACTCTATACTTAGTGATTATTATGGAATGAATATGTTTCCCCTCCTACCAAAATCGTATGTTGAAGTCTTAGTCTCCACTGTGGTAGGATTAGGATTAAGGAGATCATTAGGTGTAGATAAGGTCATGAAGGTAGACCAACCTCCCCATAATGATGGAGATTAGTGTCCTTATAAGAGAGGGGAATAAACCAAAGACTTCCCTCAATTTGCCATGTGGGGATACACTGAGAAGGTGATGGTCTGCAATCTGGGAAGAGAGCTCACACAGACACGGTGGGAAATAAACGTTTGTTGTTTAATCCAAACTATGATGTTTTGCTACAGCAGCCTGAGCAAAGACAATGGTGAAACATTGAATGACCAGGAGTATAATAAGAATATCTACTTTCAGCACTTCTATATTAACACTATTGTGGATATTCTAACCGTTATAATACTGTAAGCAAAAGAAAGTCATCCCAATAAGAAAATTGGAAGTAAAATTGTATTTATTTGAAGGTGACACAATTGTCTATACGGAAAATCCAAAACCCACTATAACTGAAAAAATGAGCTTAGCAAGTTTGTAGGACACAAGGTCAATATGCAAGAATTCAGAGTATTTCTACAGACAACCTAGAAATAAGCAGAAATTAGTGTCAAAAAAACGCCCAGTTCTAACAGTATTAGGAAAAAAGAAATACTGTAGAAGAAAAGATCATTATACAAGAATTTATGGTGTTTTTGTATACTAGCTACCAATAACTGGAAATTGATAATACATAAAAACGCCATTAGTAGTAGTATCAAGAAGCAGAAATAATGATAAACATCAGATATGATAGTCCAATTCACAATTACTAAAAAATATTCCTGAGCTAAGTTAAAAGCCTAAATTTTTAGAGAGATATCCCATGTTCATGAGTTGGAAGACTTAATATATTAAGAAGTTAATCCTCCTCAAATTGATGTATGTATTCAATGTGATCGCAGTAAAAAATCCCAACAGGCTTTCTCTTTTAGATATTATATAAGTAACTTAAACTCATATGATATACAAAGGACCTAGAAAAATAAAAAAAAAAACAATTCTGATGAGTAGAAGTGGAGGGCCAACACAATTTGATTTCAAGAGTTTTAGCTAATATAATAAGGAAAATAGTATTTTTTTTGTAAATACGGACAAATATATCAGTGTAAAGAATAGAAAGTCCAGAAATAGGCCTATATATAAATGGATAATTGATTTTTGACAGGATGCAGATACAATTTAGTAGAGAATATATGTCATTTTAACAAACTATGATGGAACAATTAGATATCTATATGTTAACATATGAACTTTGGTCTATATCATGTAGCACATAAAAGAGTTAAAATGGATTGTAGATTGAATATAAAATATAAAATACCAAGAATATAGGAAAATGTTTTGTAAACTTGGGTTCAGCTGAGTTTTCTTAAATATGGTACCAAATACATGATCCATAAAGAAATATATTGATTAATTGGTCTACATCAAAGTAAAGTATTTCTGTTCTTTGAAAGTCTCTGTTAAAGGGAATGAAAAAAACAAGCCATAGATTGTGAGAAGATATTTGAAAGTCATAAATATAAAACAAAAGAAAATCATAAATCTGATGAAGGACTTGCTTCTAGAATATATAAAGAAATTTCAATGCTTAATAAAAGAAAATAATAAGAGCAGGCAAAAGGTTTGAACAGACATTTAAACAAATATATACAGATGAGAAACAAGCATACGGAAAGATGGCCAACATCTTTATTCATCAGGGAATGTAATATTAAAAACCATAATATGAACTACTATATCCTTGTAAGAAAGTCTAAATTTAAAAAGACTCATTATACTAAGTGTTGATGAGGAATGTTGAAAGTGACTGAAACCCTTATACACTGCTGGTGGAAATATAAAATAACACAACCAAATTAGAAAAGTGGCAGTTTCTCAAAAAGTTATATGAACACCTACTGTATGATTCCTCCACCTTAGTATTTACTGAGACATGGAGACATATCACCATACAAAGATCATATAAAGAATAACTATATGAAAGAAGCCAGACAGAAAGTGTATATACTGTATGATTCCATTTCATAAAATGCTTTAAAATTCATATTAATGAATAATGACAGAAACCAGCAGATGCTGGGAGCAGGGGCAGAGATATTACAAAGGGGCACAATGAAATTTTGGAGATGATGATTGTTCGTTAACATGATTGTGGTGATAGTGGTGATGATTCCACAAGTGTATACATATATCAAAAAATTTCAGATTGTATATGTTCATTGTACATATTGAGTTAGTCCTTAATAAACCTGTTAAAAAGAAATTATTTCAATAATCATATTTTTAGGGATTTCATTGATATCCTGATATATACATTATAAGTATAATACTGTGGCATAATTACATTAATTCTTTTTTTTTTTTTTTTTTTTTTACAGAACAGGACACTTGGGAAACCTGACAGCTCCTTGCAATTCTCATTGTAAATGCTCATCTTCATTTTATTCTGCTGTCTGTGGAAGAGATAATATTGCATATTTTTCTCCTTGCTTTGCAGGCTGTACACAATCCAAAACATTTAATTATCACAAGGTAATTATTATTTCACTATGATTCTCTCTCTCTAATAAGACGTTCAATTTGTAGATGGTGTTTACATTTTACTCCTAGCTCTCTATAAAAGCTTTTTTCCTCATAAAGAAAAAAAAAAAGAACAGGAAAAGAGTATTTTTTTTATGTGGCCATGATACAAAGGGCTTATGGGAATTGGCAGTGGAAAAAAATTCTTCTACATTAAAACATGCCTCAATAAGTAAGAAAATTATGAAAGGAAAAAACTCATTGGTAAATAAAAACATAATAAAAGTATTAGATTAGTCACTAATAAAACCAGGATGGAGATTAAAGCACAAAAGCAGTGAAATGCCACTTAGATCTATAACAATAAAAGGGTATAAAATATGGTATCATATACATAAAATGGGGGAGAACAAATGTCGTGCTTTTAGAACTGGTCAAACTTAACCATCAACTTAATATTGATGAGTATATATATAGGATGTTATATATGAACCTAATCAAACAAATAAAAAACCTAAAATAGATATGCAAAAAAAGAGACAGGAATTCAAGGATATCACTAAAGATAGCCAAAAAACCACAGAAGAAAGAGAGCAAGAGAAGAAAGGAATGGAGAACTGCAAAAACAACTATTTAAAAAAAAGCTAACAAAATGGCAGTAAGTAACAAAAGGCACACCTATCAATAATTGCTTTACCTGGGATCCCTGGGTGGCGCAGCAGTTTAGCGCCTGCCTTTGGCCCAGGGCACGATCCTGGAGACCCGGGATCGAATCCCACGTCGGGCTCCCGGTGTATGGAGCCTGCTTCTCCCTCTGCCTATGTCTCTGCCTCTCTCTCTCACTGTGTGCCTATCATAAATAAATAAAACAAAAAAATTAAAAAAAAAAACAATTGCTTTACCTGTAGGAAGACTAAATGCCAATTGAAAGACATAGGGTGACTGAATTAAAAAAGCAAGACCCATCAATATGTAGCCTACAAGAGACTCACCTCAGAGACACAAGCAGATTGAAAGTGAAGAGATAGGAAAACATTTGTCATGCTATTGGAGCAAAAAGAAAGCGAAAGCTAGGGTAGGAAGACTTTATATCAGAAAAAAATGTACTTTAAAATATACTTTAAGACTATAGCAAGGAACAAAGAAGGACACTACATAATGATAAAACAATCCAACAAGAACATAAAAAATTGTGAATATTTATGCATTCAACGTGTGAGAACCCAAATACATAAAGCAACTATTAACAGACATAAAAGCAGAAATCAATAGTAATACAATAATATTAGGGGGCTTTAACATCCACTTAAATCAATGGATAGACCTGACAAAAAATTAACAAAGGACACGGGCTAAAATGACACATTGGAACAGATAGACCTAACAGATATATTCAGAACATTCCATTATAAAACAGCAGAATATACATTCTTTTCAACCTGGAACATTCTCTAGAATAGAACATGTATTAGGCCACAAAACAATCTCGACAAATTCAAAAAGACCTAAGTCATACCATGCATCTTTTCTGACCACAACAGTGTAAAACTAGAAATCAATTACAAGAAAAAATCTGGAAAGAATACACATACATGATGATTAAATAATATGCTACTGAACAATGAATGAGTCAACCAAGAAATCAAAGAGGAAATAAAAAATTACATGGAGGCAAATGAAAATGAAAACACAATGGCCCAAAATCTTTGGTATGCAGTAAAAACTGTTGTAAGAGGGAAGATCATAGCAACACAGGCCTACTTCAAGGAGCAAGAAAAATCCCAAGTAAACAACCTAACCTTACACCTAAAGGAGCTAGAAAAAGAATAAAACCCAAAGTCAGTAGAAGAAAGGAAATAATAAAGATTAGAAATAAATAAAATAGAGACTAAAGAAACCATAGAACAGATCAATGAAACTGGTTTTTTTGAAAAGATCAAGAAAATTGATAAACCTTTATCCAGAGTCATCAAAAAAAAGAAATGAAATAAAATAAATAAAATCAGAAATGAAACAAAAGAAATAACAACTAACATCATAGAAATTGTAAGAAATTTTACACCACAAAGGGTTATAAGAGAATATTATAAAAATCATAGGCCAACAAATTGGATAACCTAGAAGAAATGGATAAATTCATAGAAACATATCACCTCTCAAAACCTTGCCAGGAAAAAATACAAAGTTAGAACAGACCAATTACTGGTAATACAATCGAATCAGTAATTATATGGAGAACAAACTGATGGTTACCAGAGGAGAGGTGGGCAGGGGGATGGGTTGGGTAGGTGATGGGGATAAGAAAGGCACTTGTAATCAGCACTAGGCATTGTATGTAAGTGTTGAATCACTAAATTCTACACCTGAAACAAATATTACACTGTATGTTAACTAACTGCAACTTAAATAAAAACTAGGAAAAAAAAAGAAACTTCCAAGAAACAAAAGACCAGGACCAGATGACTCCATCAGTGAATTCTACTAATTTACAGAAGGGTGAATGCCCATTCTTCGCAAACTTTTCTGAAAAACAAGAGGAAGGAAATCTTCCAGATTTGTTCTATGTGGACAATATTACCCTGATACCAAAACCAGATAAAAATACTACTGAGGGAGAGAAAGAGAGAGACAGAGAGTGAGTCAGTCCAATAGGCTATTATCTCTGATGAACACAGAGGCAAAAATCCTGAACAAAATATTGGTAAATCAAACACAACAAAACATTACAAAAGTCATTCACTACAATCAGCTGGGATTTATTGCTGGGTTGCAAAGGTGATTCAGTATTCACACTTCAATGTGATACATCACATCAATAAGAGAAAGGTTAAAAACCATATGATCATCTCAATAGATGGAGAAAAACATTTGACAGAGTACAATGTCCATTCATGATAAAAAAAAAACCCTCAACAAAGTAGATTTAAAGTGAACATAGCTCAACATAATAAAGGCCATATATGAAAAACCCACAGCTAGCATCATATTCAAAGGGGAAAAACTGAAAGTTTTCCCCCTAAGATCAAGAACAAGACAAAGATATCCACTTCCACCACTTGTATTCAGCATAGTACTGGAAGTTTCAGCCACAGCAATCAGACAAGAAAAAGAAATAAAAGTCACCCACATTGGTAAGGAGGAAGTAAAATTTTCACAATGTGCAGGTGACATGACACTACACGTAGAAAACAGCAATACAAATGACTTACAATTGAATGACTTACCCCTCTTTGTCTTTTGTCGTTTGTATCTATCAGGACTCAGTTTAAAATTTCCATATTTGCTCATATGTTGGCCATAACCTTCAGAATTCTTTATTTCCCTTTTACCAACCTCCAGACAAATTTTCTTGTTTTGTCATATACAGTTGACTACTCTTATTTGACTTCATGTTAATTTTCTTATGTCTTAATCTGCTTTTGGCTAAATAAAGCAGTATAACTTCAGCGTCTTCCTTTTTTTTTTAATTTTAAGGATTTTATTTATTTGATAGAGAGAGCCAGAGAGCCCAATCAGGGGGAAGGGAATAGTAGAGGGAGAGGGAGAAGCAGAATCTCTCCTGAGCAGTGAATCCGACAGAGGGCTCCAACACTGGGTTCCATCCCAGGATCCTGGGATCATGAGCTGAACAGAAGGCAGACACTTAACCGACTGAGCCACCCTAGCACTCCTAGATTCTTCCTTTTAAGTGGCACCAAAATATTTTTTTTCAATGAAAATATGTCAATTTGGAAACAATTCTGATTAAAGGCAGCTGGGTGGCTCAGTAGGTTAACAGTCCTACTCTTAATCAAGCTCAGGTCTCTATCTCAGGACTGTGAGTTCATGCCCTGTGTTGAGCTTCACCCTGAAGGTAGAGCCTAGTTAAAAGATTTTTTTTTTTTTGCTCTGAAATAATTCTGATTAAATGTTTATATTTAAAACATCAGAGTCAAAGGGATCCGAATTGGATGCTCTTCAATTATACTTAATGTGAAAGTTTGAGTGGTAGAAAATATTGTATCTCTGACGATTTCTAAGTTTCTACTCTTAGAAACTCTCTACTCTTAGTTTCTATAGAAAATTAGAAAAAAATTAGATTCTATAGAAAATTAGAGCTTTTCGAAAGCTGAAAATTGCTATCTGTTCTTCATATTGATAATATTCCTGGGGAGTTTTGCCTCATTGAGACCCACGTGCATTTTTCCTATCTGTGCTACCAGAGATCTTCCAATTTCCTTAATATAGATAACAAAAAAATCTTGGGCTTTTCTTCGTGATTTTGTCATTGAGACTAATCCTTTTCCAGCTGATAGAGACTTCATATAAAATCATAGGATCATGGTGCTTTTTCCAGAGGTTGCCCTATTACAACAGGAGACTCACTCTAATTATCTGTGGAGGGGGATATTAATCTCACATAACACATTAAGGATTGTAAGAAGCCAGGCTTCAAGGTCTCCTTCCATTGACACATCCTTAAAATATTTTAATTTCATGTACTCCTCACCTTTGTGTTATTTTTACCATATATTGTATTTCTTCATGTATTTTAAATGACATGTACTATTATTGTTTTTTAAAGGCAATACACACTTAGATTTCTTCATTTCCTTGCATTTCTATGTTTTCATATTACATTATTTTCTTTTTTCCTGAAGAACCATATTTCACCTTCATTTTTGGAAAAAACTATGTCAGTGGGCCTGGAATTCTATATTGGCAGTGACCTATCCACCCTCAACCCTGCCACCCTGGCATGTAAAAGACACCATTTGATTGTCTTACATCTCTCTTTTTTTTAATTTTTTTTTAATTTTTATTTATTTATGATAGTCACAGAGAGAGAGAGAGGCAGAGAGAGAAGCAGGCTCCATGCACCGGGAGCCCGACGTGGGATTCGATCCCGGGTCTCCAGGATCGCGCCCTGGGCCAAAGGCAGGCGCTAAACCGCTGCGCCACCCAGGGATCCCTGTCTTACATCTCTTACTGCTTGGTGGCTCTTAAGATTTTTCTCTTTGTTCTTGGTTTTCAGCAGTTTTACTTTGATAGGCCTAGATTGGATTTTCATTACATTTATTTTTCTTGGTTTTCACAGGACATCTTTAGTCTGTAGATTTTTGTGTATCTATTTGAAAATTCTCAGCTGTTGTTTCTAATTTACTCTCCTCTTTTTAAAGGGGGGTGGGTAACCACATATTAGTTTACTATTGCTACCTAACAAATTACCACAGGATTAGTGTCTTTAAATAATTTTATGTATTTCACAGTTCTAAGGTCATGAGCCCAGACACCATGACTGGGTCCTCTGTTGAGTGTCACATGCTGAAATCAGGGTGTTGGCTGAATTGTGCTCTTTTCTGGAGGCTCTGGGGAAGAATCTTCCAAGTTCATTGGGGTTATTTGGCCATTCAGTTGCTTTGGACTGTAAAAAAATGAGATCTGTGTTTCCTAGCAAGGAACCTACCTGTCAGCCGAGGACCAATTTTAGCTCTTAAAGGCCACTCCCATTCTTTACTGCAGGGCTCCCTCCGTCTTCAAGGCTGGTAGCAGATAATCACTAGTAGGCCACATGCTTTGAATCTCTAATTTCAGAAAAAAATGAAATACCTTTTAAGGCTCACCTAGTTAGGTGACATTTAGCTTCTCTTTCTTTTTTTTTTTTTAAGATTTTATTTATTCATGAGAGACACAGAGAGGCAGAGACATAGGCAGAAAGAGAAGTAGGTTCCCCACAAGGAGCCAGATGCGGGACTCGATCCTGGGACTCCAGGATCACACCCTGAGCCAAAGTCCATTGCTCAACCACTGAGCAACCCAAGTGTCCTCTTAGCTTCTCTTTCGTAAAGTCACCTGGATATAACATAATTTAGTAAGGGGAGAAAACTTCATCATTTCATAGTCCTCAGAATCATACAGGCTTATGGAAGAGAGAGTGGGAATCTTAGGTGGCATCTTAGACTTCTGCCTCACAACGACTACAAAGAGGCTTTTCCACTGTCTATTCTACGTGTTTTTAAGTTCTAACATTTATATTTTTGTAGGATCCAAACCCATGGTGAAATTCCACATCATTTAAAATATTTTGTCCCTTTTCCCTTCTATTTCTTGGAAATTATTAATCATCACTATTTTAAAGTTCTTGCTTTTAGGTGCAATATGTGGATCATCTAGGAGTCTTACTTGTGTTTTTTCTTAATCATAAGCCAATTATTTTATCTCCCAATAAAATTTTACAGTTGTTTATTTCTCTTCATTTCAGCTTCATGTATTTTTAGGCCGTTATGTGTATACACATTGATAATTGTCATATCTTATTGCTGAGTTCCTTTTATCTTTATAAAGTGTCTTTTTCCATCTGTGCTAATAGTTGTGTCTTAACATCTATACTTTTTTTTAATTTTTTTTAAAAGATTTTATTTATTTATTCATGATAGAGAGAGAGAGAGAGAGAGGCAGAGACACAGGCAGAGGGAGAAGCAGGCTCCATGCTGGGAGCCCGACGTGGGACTTGATCCTGGGACTCCAGGATTGTGCCCTGGGCCAAAGGCAGGCGCTAAACCACTGAGCTACCCAGGGATCCCCAACATCTATACTTTAAATAGTCACTTTAGCTTTCTCTTGCTGACTGTTTCCATGTGTTATCTTATTTCTATCATTTTATGTTCCAACTATTTGTGACTAACATTTGAAGTGTTTCTTGTAGCCAGCATGTAATATGGTTTTGCTTTTTCTTCAATTCTATTGGTCTCTCATTTTAAACAGACGTACTTATTTATTGAGAGAGACAAAAGAATTCAATTCAATTTCTTGTGAAAGAGAGCATGTGCAAGGGGGGAAGGGGCACGGGAAGAGGGGGAGAAAATCTCAAGCAGCCTCCCCACTGAGTGAGGAATCTGACAAGGTTTTCCATCTCATGACCCTGAGACCATAACCTGAGCCACCAATTTCAATTTCTTGTGAAATCAAGAGTTGGACGCTTAACCAACTGAGCCACCTAGGTGCCTATCTGCTAATCTCTTAATTGGAGTTTTTAGCTATATAAATTTATTGTACTTATTGATATAGTGGAGTTAGATCTACCTTCTTCCTTTTTTATTATTTGAATTGAATATATTTTACTATTTCATATTAAGGTAATTTTTGGCATTTTGATTATGTTACGGAGTATAACTCCATTGTCCTTCAACCCTTCCTGGGCCTTATATTTTTTAATTCTACCATTTGCTCACTAAACCTTTTTCATATTTTCATTTCCCCCTTGGTCAGCCTAGTTTCTATTGTCTGCAACCATT
This sequence comes from Nyctereutes procyonoides, assembly GCF_905146905.1. Lineage (NCBI taxonomy): Eukaryota > Metazoa > Chordata > Mammalia > Carnivora > Canidae > Nyctereutes > Nyctereutes procyonoides. The sequence goes on along the minus strand of NW_026575148.1, from coordinate 12,402,566 downwards.
TATTGTGCATTTATCTTTTGTCTGACCTCCAGGTCCACTTGGCACTGTTCTCTACAGTCCTCATTGTTCAAGGAGACTGAACAAGGGGATGAGAGCTTCCTTAGCTTCTGGATGGATTAAGATAATAAGAAATCCTAGTAGAAAATCAGAAAAATGGGGAGAAAAGTGAGGTTGTTGTGCTTATTTTCTTAGTTTCCTGTCTGAGCCATGGATTGACTTCATCTCTTAACTGAAGGTCTTAATTCCTCTCAGGGAGCCCTCCTCCATATGACTGTCCCCTTGGGTCCCCATTCTTACCCTAAGACCATTCAGCAAATCCTTTCAAATCTACTCTCAAAATAAATGCTGGATCTGACCAGCTTTGTAACATTTTCTGCTATCACTGTGGCCACAATCACCATTGTCTTGCAATTTATTTCAGTAGCTTTTTAACTGTTTCCTCAGCATTCACTCTTCCCTTCATAGTCCAATATAGCTATCAGAGTGATCTTTTAAAACATATCGTTTATACATTTATCTCTCCAAAGTTTTTACATTATTAAGAATAAAAACCAAAGTTCTTACATTGTTCTTGCAGTTACTTACCTGTTTCTGTATAATTTGCCTTTCCCCTTTTATTCTGATTTTATTTTTTCTTAGTTTCTTTCATGTTTACTCGGCTCCAGCCATTTGTCTCCTTGCTTTTCTTTGAGCTTATCAAGCAAGCTCTAATCCCATGGCTTTTCAATTTCTGTGTTTTTTTTTTCCTACCTGGAATATATTTCTTTTAGATAACCACATGGCTCACTTCCTTGCCTTCTTCTAATCTCTGCTCAAATATCACTGTATCCATGAGGCATTCCCAGATCATGCTAAAGTTACTTCTATAATCCCTCTATTTTTCATTAATTTTCTTCCCAAAGTATTTGTCACCATGTGTTTCATTATAAAGTGTTTTTTTTTTAAATTACCTGTTTCATCTGCATTATCGACATGATGGCAGGGGTTTCTGTTGTATTGCTTACTGTGTTTTCCTAGCACTTAGAATGCTGTTTGGCACACAGATACTAAAAAGACTATGGTGGAGTGAATTAAGTGCAATTTGGATGTTTGAATATTTCCATTTGTTATTTAATAGATCTAGTAATCACATAACAACTACCTCAAAGAAGTAGACATGATTTTTGGATCACGATTTTATGAATCATTCAAATTCAAGTCATCTCCATTTCTTCTTATCCTTTAACTAGTAACCTAGTACCATATTTCTGTCGAGTTTATTATTATTTTTTAAGTTAGAATAGTTTCAGTAGATTAATAAGTTGCTAACTGGTCTCTATATCTCTAAACTCTGTTTAGTTCTTCTTAGAAAATATTACTTATTCATCTTCTTTGATTTATCAACCCTACAAGGACAACCCAAAATTTTCATTTGGAGCTGCATTGTGACTATAATTGGCTTTAGATTCTTTGCCGTTGTAAGCCCTTTTCCTCACTTAAAAAAAAATTAGTATAGAACTTCTTTGTTATGAAAACAAGTTGATCCAGCTGGATTAATTATTATCATATTCATTTTTCCTTTAATTTTAGGAGACACTAAAACTAAAACATTTTAGGGGCCCTTAAAGTATTATGAGGCCTATGCATTGTGCCTACTCTGCCTAATAGATAACAGCCCTGTCATCATCTCATGATTCTAACACCTTCTACAGTTGGGTAACTGTCCATTTTTCCAATCCCAGCTAAAAATCCACTTTATTCATTATCTTAATTGTCCTCAATTTATTCCACTCTCTAACAATTATTTGTGCAATTGAATGTAAATATTTTTGGTGTAATTTTTTTAATTAATAGAATTTATCCTAAGTCACTCTAGTTACACATAAACATATTTTGTTACATAAAAAACTTAGGGTTTATCATTAATATTTTATTTCTAAATAATGAATGGCAGATTTAATGTAAGAATATTCACTAATAAAGTTAGCTAGTGTCCCTGCAGTTGCTGATTTTGTTTTATTTTACAATAATGAGTTTTTGCTTTATATTTCTACAAGATTGTTTTATCTTCATTTTCGTAGGCATACTACAATTGTTCTTGCATTCAAGAAGGATTAACAACCTCAGATGATCAAGGTGATTTTATTGATGCAAGACCTGGGACATGTGATACAAAGTGCTATAAATTACCTTTGTTTGTTGCTTTTATCTTCTCTACGATTTTATTTTCTATTTTTTCTCGGATACCAAGCACCCTGACCATCCTTCGGTATGTATATATTATTCAAAATCGTTGTTCATTTAATATATGAGAAAGTCAATTTAAGGAAGATTTTAGAATATTGCTATAAATGATTTACTCTTTCGTTTCAAGGTAGCAACTGTAAGATGGGAAATTGTTGTATTGTTAAAATTCATATATTTGTTTATTTCTATGATTTAACTAATTTTATTTGCTTAAAGTCTGTAATTATCACATTTAGTTTTAATTAAATTTAACTTACAATATGGTACCTTCATATACAGGAAAATTGTTACGTTGTCAAAATTCATCTATATGTTTAATTTGCTCTCATTTAATTTATTTACATAAAACATATAGATATCACATTTAGCTTAACTTTAAAACTAAATTTTTAATTTAATACACCTGGATAATTCATAAATATAGGAAAATTCTTAATTATAACACAAATGTGATTATCATGTTGATTCATTAGTTACAGATATTTATAGAATATTTGCTTGTATACTAACCAATTTGACTATGAAAAAACATGTGTCACTAATGAAGGAACATGAAAACTTAAAAACTATTAGAAAATCAGTACACAAGTTTACTCTAAATTAAGGCAACATTTGCTATTTATTTGTTCTTTCTGAATATGTGAAATATATTTAATATTTCTTTTTTCGTAGTAGCAAAATAGTTGGTTATTATTTTTTATTGTTTTTCAGGAGGCTGACATAAAACTTTAAGTTGTGAGAAGTAATTTGTCCCCTAGGAAAGCAGAGTGGAAAACATGAATATATATATATATATATATATATATATATATATATATATATATATGCAAAAACAATTCTGAGAACTTGGGAACATGTAGTTTATGCTTTCAATTAATTTGCAATTCATATGGGAGCAAAAGTTGCACATATCACTACAATGAAGCAGCTTTTTTTATTCATTCATCTGTGTCTGGACTAAAATTACAGGGACCAATAAGATATGTATCTTGTCTTCAAGTTGCTTGGAGTATAAAAGGGTGAGAAAAACACATAAGAAGTAGAGTGGATACTTAGAAGTGCCTTAGTTAAAACTTGGACATTGACCCAGGAAAAGGTGGAAGAAATGGTAATTTTTATCTAGATAGGATGATTTGGAAATGCTTATAGAAGGCATGGTTCTTGAACTGAGTTATGAAGATAAGTGATTTGTCATAATACAAGCAGGTTAGGGAAACATTCTTAACAGGAAAACTGAGCAGTAAAAGTAGAGGCCAAAATGTGTGAAATATCTTGGCAAGGAGTTTGTTATGACCAGAGTAGCATGATAGTAAAAGGGACAGGAAGATTTGGATTCCATTAGAGCCTGATCATGGCAAGATTTCTTTGCTATATTAACCTGAATGATTTTATAATGTGTGCACCTGGAGGCCGTTGAAAACAATAAACCTCAGAATTAAAAGTGGGGGGATCCCTGGGTGGCTCAGAGGTTTGGCGCCTGCCTTCGGTCCAGGGCGTGATCCTGGAGTCCCAGGATCAAGTCCCACATTGGGCTCCCTGCACGGAGCCTGCTTCTCCCTCTGCCTGTGTCTCTGCCTGTGTCTCTGCCTCTCTCTCTCTCTCTCTGTCTCTGTCTCTCATGAATAAATAAAATCTTAAAAAAAAAAGAATTAAAAGTGACCAGCTATGCATGTTAGATAGAGTACTTTGAAGATACTGTAAAAGATGAAGCTGGGGGGAAAACCAGAAAAAAAAGGTAGATATTTAGGATTCCACTTTGAACTTAATAGTGGTATTTAGGGATAGAGGTGATAGAATATATTTGAGAAACATTTAGTTTGGATATAAGGGCAAGATTATTACTTTGATGTTCCTCATACAGAATATAAAAAGAGTTAGGATTATGTGCAGGTTTCCAGTCTAGGGAACTAAATGCCTGACAGTTCATTAACTGAGATAAGAAATTCAAGAAGAGAATGCTTAGGTCAAAGATAATCAGTACAATGTTAAACATGCCGTATGTAAAGTTCATGTAAAACACCCAAATAAATATTTCCAGCAGTGAGGTGAGACAGATAGTAATATTCCAGAAGTTTAGTTCTGAGTTTTCTCACTTCTAGTAACTATACAGAACAATAGGAAAATAAATAAAATAAATAAGAAAAGGAAAACACATGTGCATGTGTGCATGTATGTTATAGTTTCCATGTAATTATGAAATAGATTTAAAAATCACAAAGTTGAAATTGCATGTAAATGTTCACAAAATTGAAGCAGAACTGGAAGCTAGCTATCACAAAGATATTACAAAGACTGAAATGAAATATGGAAAGGATTTCAGGATTGGCAGATCTCCTGTGTTGCCAGCATATATTTCCGCTCAGAAGGTGGGGGCCCCACCTTATAATGGAAGTTTTGGGAACAAACATAGGTGTATAAGTCAGGGTAGACTCCCTCCAGAAAAAATGAGAGAAAAGACTTGGAAAATGCCCAGGAGGTCAAGACATGGCAGATCTCAAAAAGTGCCAGCAAAATATACATCTTATAATTGAATACATAACCATGAAAAGCAAGAAAGTAAAGAGATCTCAGAAGCCCATAGCTTGCTGAAGTTCTTTTAAAGCACACCAGAAAAAGAAAAAAAAAGAAAAAAGAAAAAAAAAGAAAAAAAAAGCACACCCGAATTGGAGAGGCATAGGAGATAGAACCACACATGGGTTCTATCAACAGAGGAGTTAACTTCAGTTTTGAAGCATGGAAATCCTGGCTTATGTTCCATTCTCATAACTTACCTCTAATTTAAGAAAGTTCATGTCATTAAAATATGAGTAAATGGGAAAGGAAAAGGTTATGCCTACATACAAAATTACTATAGTAAAAGAAATGAAAGTTCTTGAGCATTACTTTATTACACACATTGAAGACTCAATAGAAAATTGTCACCATGAACCAGATAAAAATACAAATATAGCTATATGTAAGTTTAAGCTAAAAAAGGTTAAATAATTATGGCCACAACATGAGAAAAATAGCTAGATGAAAGAGGCTATGGAATGTAAACTAACAAAACTCAGGAAAGAAATTAAAAGGAAAAAATTCAGAAATGAAAACTAAATTATAAAGCAAACAGAGAAGAAAAGACAACATAAAAACCAAGTGTGGGGCATAAAAGTAAGAGAAACAGAGAGGGATGGAGAAATAGAGAATATAGAATAAAAATGAGAAAAAAGTATTAGAGAAAAGGGACAAAAAAAGAAGATAAGTGAAGATCCAACATAAACATAATTGAAGTCCCCAAAGAACAAAACCAAAACATTCCCACTACAAATATCTAAATTTTGAGTAAAACTTTACTGAAATAATATTTAATAAACACTGAAATAATAAGCAATAATAATAAATAATGAATAAATACTGAAGTATGATTGATTTGTATTTACATATTGCAATGGCACATCGAGCATCTAAAGAAATTGACCCAAAGCAATCAACAGTCAGATATGTAATAGTCAAATTGTTATATTTAAAGGTGAAGAAATTGTCTTTTTGTCATCTAAAAAAAGAGGAAAGCAAAAGCTTGGCACCAGATTTCTGAACAGCAACATTCCTCTGGAAAACTAGAGAGGCACTTAAAAGATTTCTGAGGAAGAAAATGTGAGCTAATGATTGTATCAACAAACTGCCCCACAATTATAAATAGTCTTGATGTAACAGAACCCAGGAGATGCTGTTATGAGATACTTCTTAAGAACTGACAGCAAAACAGGTTGTAACTAGCCAGAATAAGATAGGGAAATTTTTGATAAAAGGTCTGTTGGTGAGCATTGGATAAGCTAAATGAAACTGATTTAACTACTTATATTTAACTATTCTATTTTCTAAATATAATTAATTTTATGCTAGAACTAAGACAAATATGCTGAGCCTAAAGGTGACAAAGCAGAATGCAATGTGATACGCTTTGATGAAGTAGAAATTACACAACTAGCAAAAATGGGAGAAGACAACAGAGCAAAAGGACAAACTTGTTGGATGCCTAATAGATAATAAATGGGGAGTCAGGGAAATCATCTTTCTAGACAATTTACTGAAGTATAATATATATTCAGAAGAGTGTGCATCTCACTAGTGTACAGTATGATGGATTTTTATAAAGTGAAGACACCAACATAACCACAGTCTAGTTCAAAAAAAAAAAATCAGTCATTACAAGTATTCCCAAAGTCCTTCCACAAACTCCTTTCTTGTCACCAAGCCCTTCATCCCTTAAGATTACCACTATCCTGACTTCTCTGCTGAATAGAAGTGGTAATTTGTTCTGGAAATTTGTACTGTTTGTACTTTATGTATTAGGAGATTATGGCCTGTAGTCATTTGTGTCTGTGTTGTGTTGCTCAACAGTGTGCTTATAGGAGTCATTATTATTGCATTTAAAAGAAATTCATTTTCATTGCCCTATAGTAGCAGTGCTGTCCAATCATATTCTCTAAAATAATGAAATGTTTTATATATTTGCTGTCCAAAATGGTTGTCTCTAGCCACATGCGCATGTTGATATTTGAAATGCAGTTAAGTGTGAATGAGGCACTGAACTTTAATTTTTATTTAGTTTTAATTGGCTTAAATTTAAGTAGGCACATATGGCTAATGGCTACCATATTGTATAGCATAGTGTATAGTAGTCCATTTTATGAATATACTAAAATTTGTCCTTTTTTCTATAGTTAATGTTTCCAGGTTAGAATTGCTGTTTCTATGAACATTTTTCTCTTTTGGGAAAGACATGGATAAAGAAATAGCAGAATTGCTGGGTCATAATGTTTACATACATTAAGCTTTTTAATTTTGAAAGTATTTGCACAAATTCATCTTTCTAGCAGTCTGTTATTGTTTTTTAACTTGAGCAATTTTGATTGGTGTGCATGTTAATATTTCATCATGTTTTTAATTTCCTTATTCAGAGGACTGATGTTATTGGACATATTTTTCTTATTAGCTATATGAATATGCAATTTTGTCAAATATCTGTTTGATTCCTATGTCTATTCTTGCATTGGATTGTCTGTTTATTATTGATTTGCAGCAGGATTTCTTTCTATTTTGTTTACATACCCTAAGTCAGGAGTCACCTGTCATATAAATTCATAACAAATATCTTCTTCAACTCAGTGGCTTGCTTTTTCAGCTGTGATAATGTCATCTTTCAAGTGAAATAAATTTTTAGTTTTAATGTACTAAGAAATATTTCCCAAAGCAGAATCATGAGGACATTTACTACATAACTTTAATAAAAATTATAAAATCAGTAATTCAGCTGGAAATGCTTTTTTTAATATAATGTAGGGATCCAGTTTTTTTTATATGAATACTAAGAGACTCCCCACAATTTACTTAAAGGCTACACTTGCTCTAGAGCAGTGCACAATAGACTATATAAGTGGATCTATTTCTGTACTCTTTTCTGTTCCATTGGTTTATTTATGCATCATTGCAGGAGTATTACTCTGTCTTAATTGCTGTATAATTATTGTGAATATTTGTATCAGTCTTTGGTCATAAGTCCATCTTTGAGATTTTTCTTGGCCATTCTTCTATTTTGAGGTGATTGAAATCAAACTAATCAATGTTCATAGTAGCATGATGAGATTTTTTTTTTTTTAAGATTTATTCATTTGAGAGAGCAAGAAAGAGAGAGAGAGAGCTAGCAGGAGGAGGGGCAGAGGAAGAGAATCCTCCCTCAAGCAGACTCCCCGCTGAGCAGGAAGCCTGACCTGAGGGGGATCTCACCCCATGAGATCATGACCTGAGCCAAACCAACAATTGGATGCTTAGCCAACTGAGCCACCCAGATGCCCCTGAGATCTTGATCAGAATACGTTTGAATCTATTTGAGAGAATTGCTATACTTACTGTGCTGAATTTCTTGATCAATCAATGAGATATAATTCCTTCATTTATTTAAATCCTCATTTATTCAATAATTTTTCATAATTTGCACTTTCCAGATGGAGGTTTTATAGCTCCTTCATTAGATTCATTCCTAGGTAATTAATATTTTTGATACTTAGTATAACATGTATAATATAGTTTTTGCTGGTATGAAGAATGCAATTTATTTTTTTTGTGCCTTGGGTTTGTATTTGTGACAATACTTAGATGAATTACTAGTGGTTGGTTGGTAATTTAACTTGAGATGTTCTATGTACATAATCATGATCTGCAAATAATGATTTTTATTCTTTTCTAAGCCTTAATCTTTTTTTCCTTGCTTAAGTTTTCCTTTACAATGCTAAATAGTAGTGATAGTTACTCTCCTTGTTTTTTACGCTCATCACGATGATGGCTTTTGACGTTTCATTGTGAGATATGAAATTGATATCTGAAGGATACCATCTATCAGAATAAGCCAGTTTTCTTTCATTCCTCATTGACTAAGACTTTTGCTTTCACTTTTTTAATGAGTGCATTTTGAAATTTATCAAATACATTTGATGATGTATTGAGATCACAGTATCATATTTCTACTTTATAAATTGGACTTGGTTAGTTGCTTGATTCAGTAGGCTAATATTTTGTTTAGTATTTTTACATCTGTCTTCTTTGTATCTGGACTATTTTATGAAGGTGTGGTTATATTTTCTTAATTAAATCTTTGGAAGAAATTACTTGTGATGCCACCTGGCCTTGGAAATTTCTTTGTGAGGTTTTAAATTAAAAATGGAATACCTGTGTGTGTGTGTGTGTGTGTAGTGTTTGAGAGAGAGAGAGAGAGAGAGAGAGAGAGAGAAACAAAGAGAAAGAAGCTAATCTTTTTTATTTTAATTTATAGTTTCCATTATTTTACTTTTATGTTCATTTTTTAATAATAAATTTATTTTTTATTGGTGTTCAATTTACCAACATACGGAATAACATCCAATGCTCATCCCATCAAGTGCCCACCTCAGTGCCCACCACCCAGTCACCCCCACCCCCCGCCCTCGTCCCCTTCCACCACCCCTATTTCGTTTCCCAGAGTTAGGAGTCTTCCATGTTCTGTCATTATATTTTTATTTTATTCACATATATCTTCTGTATATTGATATATATTCATTTTCTATCCAAATATGTATATAGCTGTAATACAAAGGTATTAATATGTATTTTTTCTCATTTTCAATTCAAATATGTCTTTCAATGCATTTTTTAAAATTTTAGCCATATATTTAGAGGTGTATAGTTTAATTTCTAAACATTTGGAAATTTTTTATATCATATATAATATAAACATAATTAATATTCCACGTATTTTTAGATGGAGTCCACTGTATTCAGGGAACATGTTTTTATTTTTCCTTGAAAAATTATTTAGACTTACAAATTATTTAAAATCTTTATTATGGTGTATTTGTCCATTATTTCTGTCATTTTTGCTATATATATTTTGGGGCTATATTAGTTGAAAACAAATTTAGAATTGCTACAATTTGTTGCTTTATGACTCTTTATCCCTTGAAATCTTTTTTATCTTTAGTAACTTCTTTTCTTATACTTTTTCTCACTTTAATATTTTTATCAGCTATATTTCTATTAGCATAATATACACTTTTCCATTCTATTACTTTCAATCATTCATTGATTATATATATTTAAAGTATATATACTCCAGTTTTTAAACTAGAGTACAGAATATTAAATTAAAAATAACTAAAAATTATATGGTCTCATTCATTTGGGGAATATAAAAATTAGTGAAAGGGAATAAAGGGAAAGGAGGGAAAATGAGTGAAAATATCAGTGACGGTGACAAAACATGAGAGACACCTAACTCTGGGAAGTGAACAAGGGGTAGTGGAAGGGGAGGTGGACAGGGGATTGGGGTGATTGGGTGATGGGCACTGAGGGAGGCACTTGGCGGGATGAGCACTGGGTGTTAAGCTGTATGTTGGCAGATTGAATCCAATAAAAAAATAAAAAATAAAAATAACTGTCGATATGTTTAGATTTTTGTCTCATTTTAGTATTTGCTTTAAAATATTTTCTACTTGTTCTTTTAGTCCTTCTTCTGCATTGATTATTTTTAGTTTTGGAATTTCCTTTTATTATTTTGCTAATTATGTATTATTTTTTTCTTCTTGTAGTAGTCAAGACATTATAAGAAAATATATGGTTCACTAGAGTCATATTAAATTAGTACTTTTGCCACTTTTGCCACGTCAATGGCCTGAGAATACTTTAACTCCATTAACTCTCTCCCATACTTTTGTTAGTGTTGCCATAGATTTTGATGTTACACAAATTTTATAACCTAAGTGATGTAATTTTATGTATATTTAATATCATATCATCAGATTCTCTTTATATCTTCCTGAATTTTTGTCTCCTTGCTTTCTTCAGAGATCATTTCCTCTTAAAAAAAATTGTTGGGGATCCCTGGGTGGCGCAGCAGTTTGGCGCCTGCCTTTGGCCCAGGGGGCGATCCTGGAGACCCAGGATCGAATCCCACGTCAGGCTCCTGGTGCATGGAGCCTGCTTCTCCTCTGCCTGTGTCTCTGCCTCTCTCTCTCTCTCTGTGTGACTATCGTAAATAAATAAATAAATAAATAAATAAATAAATAAATAAATAACCATTAATTTAAAAAAAATTGTGATACTGTGGGTCTAATGGAAATGAATTTTGTTCTTTTTGTTTGTTTAAATATATCTTTAAAAAATTTAAAAAATATATCTTTAATTCACATTTTTTATAAAATTATACTTGGTTGTGTATGGAATTTCAAGTTTGGTGGCAATTTTAGTATTTTACAAAAAAATATTTAACTGTTTTCCTGACCTCTATTGAGAACATTCTATTATTCCTTTGAATAGTATGCCTTTTTCTCTAGATGCTTTTAAGATTTTTCTTGTCTTTGGTTGTCAGCAATTTTACTATGATATTTCTTAATATGATTTTGTTTGTGTTTATGTTGCAAGGAGATGTAATTTTTCTTGTAGCTTTTAAAGATAGGCTTATTGTCTTCTCCTGTTATCTTTTATGATGGTAAGTGTATTAGTTTGCTAGGCTGCCATGGGCACAATTCAGCCCATAGCAGTAAAAAACAAAAACAAAAAAAAACCCTAAATTTATTACACTTTATTTTCTTTCTCATAGCTCTGAGTTGGCTGAGCTCAATAGGATAGCTCTTAATTGGGGTTTCTCATGATCTTGTGGTCAGATGCCACATGACACTCATAGTCTTCTGATAGCATGACTGGGCTGGATTTCCCAGACCACTGACAATTTAGGCTAACTTTTTGCTGGGAGCCTAGTTGAGGCTGATAGAACATAAGTAGCCTCTTTATGTGAGTTGTACTTCTGCTAACAAAGTACAAGAGGTCTGAAAGGGAACGTCCCAAGTCCTAGTGTTCCAAGAGACCGAAGCATAAGCAGCCAGGCTTTATTTGACCTAGGTTAGAAGTCCAAGAATGTCACTTTTCTGTATTCTATTTGCTAAAAAAGTCATTATGTGTCAGGAAGAGGGTCATTAGGTTCCACTTTTTGATGTCAGGAGCAACTAGCATGCACAGAAAAGAAAAAAAAAAGTAATTGATGCTTGCCAATTTGGGTGATTACCTACCACAATACCCTTCATTGATTTAGGAAAAATTTTAAGTATTTCTTCAAATATTCCTTCTGCTCTATTCTTTCTTTACTCATCTTTGGGATATTAATTATACATATCATACCCTTTTTGCTGTGTCCATGTATCTATCACTGTCTTTTGCTTTCTATTTCTGTTTGTTTTTATGCTCTGTGCTTTAGACTAGAGTTTTCTTCACTTTTCTAATTTTTGATGTATTTTTATCTCCATCTGCTTTTCTAGAGCTATATTCTAGTTTACTAATCATTTCTTCATCTGTGTCTACTTAGTTATTAAATTAATCTATTGAGTTCTTAATTCTAAGTAGTGTATTTTTTCAGTTACAGAATTTCATTTCTTTTTAATAGATTCTAGTTCTCTGATAAAGTTCTCTATTTAATCATTTGCTTTCTTGGATATATTAATTCCCCATATTTAAAATCTCTGTCAGGCATCTAGTATCTGAATATTCTGTAGAATTATTATATTGTATTTTTTCCTTTGTCTCTGTCTTTTATAATTCCTGTAGTTATCTTTAATCTTATGTGAGATTTTGTATACCAACAATAGAGGCTATAGACATTAATAACTCCAAAATTTTTTACAATAGCTTTATTAAGATGTACAGAATTGAGACAGTTCACTGTAATCCAGACAGAAACTTAGTTAGAGGATAAGTTTAAGCCTCTAAAAGACCTTATCAGTTTCCAAATTGCCCTTTATCCTAGGGCATAGTCTTTCAAGGAGTCTTGATTGGAAGAAAGGTACGTTAAACATAGGATCCTTCATTCTTGGTGAGATTTGAACTCCAGTGTTTATCTTTCAGTTAAAATATAACTTCCAAGAAAAATATTACCAGTTCTCTTTATGTTGTATTGGAAAATAATAGCTAACAGATTTACATAAAAATTCAGTAAGCTCCGGGATATAAAAAATAACATACACCTAGAGCTACACACACTCATGGACACACACACACACGCACACACACATATCCAGTTAAAAATATTTTTTTTAACCTGAATTAACTGAAAAATAAAAACCAGATTAAGTTCAGTAGTCTGGTCAATAGAAATAAATCAATGTCATATTCCTGGTTTTAATATTATGTAATAGTCATGTAAGATTTCGTCATTGAAGGATGCTGGGCAAAGGAGCACATGGTATTTCGTACTAGTTTTACAACCACCTGTGAGTTTCAAAAATAAATAATTTCAAAATAAAAAGTAAAAAACAAAATGAAACACACGTATATGAATGTCACAAAAGCAGACTGACTTTCCCAAAAAAAACAGTTGGGAAAGATATATCCCATATTATAGATAGAAGACCTAACATCACCAATATATCAGTTCTCCTTAAGTTAATTGATAATTTTAACGTGATGATGAAAATACCAATTATTGAAATTTAAAATCTGACTCTAACGTTCTTAGGGAAAAATAACAAACAAGAGTAGTTTGGGAATCTTAAGCAAAGAAACACAATAATGGAGCCTTGGCCTTATAAGCTAAAATGTACCATACGTTTCAATTATATATATATATATATATATATATATATATATATATATACACACACAATATAACATGAGGGTATATATATCCATCTCCGTATCTATTTATCTACAACAAAACGCTGGTAAAAACCTAAGTGTGAAGGAGCAACAGACTGATTGAATAAATTATTGCATTTCTGTACAAAGAGATATAATGCAACTGAAAAAAATGAATAGGGAGGAGCTCTACATTCATGTAGGAAAGGATCTTAAGAGCATATGGTTACATGAAAAAAAATCAGATACAGAACAGTGAACATAGTATACTACGTCCTATGAAGAAAGAAAGTAATAGATATGCATTTACAGTTACTTGTATTTGTGTAAAGGAACACCAGGTATAACCAAGAAAGTAATTAAAATGGTAATCTAAAGGTAGCCTAAAGGAATGGGGTAGAAATAGAGGTAGATGAAGGCAGAAGTAGAAGCAAGCAAGTTTCTCCAGCATATTCTCATAATTTATTTTGTTTTGCTTTCCAAAGCATGTTTTTATACTACAAATTCAACAAATAAAGTTTAATTTAAAAACTACGATAAGACTCAAGGCCAGAGACACAAATTGTGAAATCTTTGGCAAATAAATGATAAAGTCAAGGAAGAGGTGTGGGATGAAGTAGTTTGTAGCAGGGCAATGGTCCCACACGAGGCAACTAGAAAAGCTGTGTTAAATGATAAAAACCATATATTTAAAGGCAGAAAATGACAAGAGGACTATAGGGATTAAAATTCCAGAGAGAGCAGATGTTTTTAGAGGTGATTTGGAGATCTCAAGGTGTCCCTGAGATTCTTGCCAATTCTTGATGAAGGCTAGGTGCTGACAGTCTGGACTAGGTCAAAGTAGAGGATCACTACTGAGGGCAAGTAAACTGGCAGAGGTTTTGGTGATCACATAGGACTAAGTGAGACTGCGAGACTCACTAACAAAATTATTGTTTCTCTGGAGAAATTTGTTGAAATTTGATGCTGTGTGGGCCGAAGTCTGAACAAAAAGTATCATGACTTGTCTTTCTCTCTCCATCAAGGTGCTCATTAAGAAAGACTAGTTCTTTAGTTTCTTTCCTTCCAGCCATCATTTAGAAAAATGTTTATGTCTTCTCAATTGTGATAGTCATCATAGATTCAAGCAAGAAGTTAGATGAGCACTAGTGGAATAAAAGCTGAAAGTGTCAGTTTCCTCCTATACTGGTGGGTGTTGGAGAATGGCAAGAAAAACAGCAAAAAAAAGTGTTTCTACTAATAAGTATTCAATTATAATATTAAAACACAGTGCAAAGAAAATGCAGGCAAAAACAATGAGAAAATTATAGGACAACCTAACTCAGTCCAAGGATTCAGAGAGGGCGTTCTTGAAGAACTGACATTTAACCTGAGTCCTAAAGGATGGGGGCTGAGTATTTCACACAGTGGGAACAACATATGCAAAGATTCTGAGCAGGGGAAGCAGCTTCATAAGATTGTTGTGTTACAGAATTTCATGAACAAGGAGGATGATAAAGGCAAAAATGAGGTGTGAGATGGCGTGCAAAGAGACTGATTCAATCAGGCTGACCCTTGTAAAGTTTTCTGCAATTCTAGATTTTATCATAAGAACAAGGGGACAGTGAAATAACCGTAATTTCACAGTAAAAAAAAATCACTTTGGCTGGTTTGTGGAGAGTGGATTGAAAGTATAAGGATAGATTTTGGGAGGTAAAATATGTAGTCATTTCATTTTTTTAAGGAGAAAGACACAACCTTGCAATAGGCCAGTGAAATTAGAGATAAACAATTAAAAAAAAAACAGAGAAAGAGATATGAAAAAGCTATACGTAAAAAAAAAATCACAGTCCTTGGTTATTAATTCTAGTCAAAGAGGAAAAGGATGGTACCAACGATGCCTCTTTTCACATTTTGGGCCTGAGCATTGCATGATGATGCATGACATTTCTACTTCTTGTGACAGGGAACACTAGGGAAAGAGCAGCTTTTGTGCAAAATAGGAACTTAAGTGTAGAAATGATGTCTTTTAAGAAATATATGGAGTGAAAAACATAAATTTAGAAGTCATAAGACAGTAGAAGCTGCCTTTTTACATTTTGGAAGACTACTAACAAATTTTTTTGTTTATTCCATGAAATTCTTAAATCAGTCTATCATAGACTTATTAGGCAATATACAAAAAATATTCACTTTGTTGTTAAAATACATTCATTTTTCATTAAATATTTTAATAAATATCTTTTTTATTTTGTGCTGTTCATTTAACATTATGGAAAATTCTGGGAATCATTACTTTTTTCATCTTGTTTTATATATCAGAAAGATGGTTATAATCAAACTGAAGATACATAAATACATCTTAAGGATCATACTTTTGAGTTATGGTCAGCTCTATTTATGCTTCAGAAAGCAATGATAATCCATGTAAGAAAACTACATGTACTAAATGAAGCAGAACATTCAAATTATAGTTAGGTATATCATTACTATTTCCACATTATGCCAAGATCTATGCTAAAGTGTGGTTCTAAGATGTGATACTTCCTTTTTCTTACCTTAAGAATCTGCTCATTATAGATGTATAAATTGTTTTTTTATTTAAAGGCATCATTATCTTTTGAAGATTGGTTAATTTATTTTCATTTTCCTAGTAGTAAAAATTTGAGGAAAGAGTATATATTTTTATCAGGTTGATATGGGTAGAATTATCTCACTTTTTGCAAAATAGTCACAAAATATTGTACATATGCTACATTTTAGTAAATTGAGTCAGTTTGGATGAAAATATTGGCCATACTAGTTTATTGTTCAAATTCTAGAATAAGGAAACAAAGGCTAAGCCTAGAGTTTATTTATTTATTTTTTTAATAAATTAATTTTTATTGGTGTTCAATTTACCAACATACAGAATAACACCCAGTGCTCATCCCGTCAAGTGTCCCCTCAGTGCCCGTCACCCACCCACCCCCACACCCCGCCCTCCTCCCCCTCCACCACCCCTAATTCGTTTACCAGAGTTAGGAGTCTTTATGTTCTGTGTCCCTTTCTGATATTTCCCACACATTTCTTCTCCCTTCCCTTATATTCCCTTTCACTATTATTCATATTCCCCAAATGAGTGAGAACATACACTGTTTGTCCTTCTCCGATTGACTTACTTCAATCAGCATAATACCCTCCAGTTGCATCCACGTTGAAGCAAATGGTGGGTATTTGTTGTTTCTAATGGCTGAGTAATATTCCATTGTATACATAAACCACATCTTCTTTATCCATTCATCTTTCGATGGGCACCGAGGCTCCTTCCACAGTTTGGCTATTGTGGACATGGCTGCTAGAAACATCGGGGTGCAGGTGCCCCGGCGTTTCATTGCATCTGAATCTTCGGGGTAAATCCCTAACAGTGCAATTGCTGGGTCGTAGGGCAGGTCTATTTTTAATTCTTTGAGGAACCTCCACACAGTTTTCCAGAGTGGCTGCACCAGTTCACATTCCCACCAACAGTGTAAGAGGGTTCCCTTTTCTCCGCATCCTCTCCAACATTTGTTGTTTCCTGCCTTATTAATTTTCCCCATTCTCACTGGTGTGAGGTGGTATCTCATTGTGGTTTTGATTTGTATTTCCCTGATGGCAAGTGATGCAGAGCATTTTCTCATGTGCATGTTGGCCATGTCTATGTCTTCCTCTGTGAGATTTCTCTTCATGTCTTTTGCCCATTTCATGATTGGATTGTTTGTTTCTTTGGTGTTGAGTTTAATAAGTTCTTTAGAGATTTTGGAAACTAGCCCTTTATCTGATAGGTCATTTGCTAATATCTTCTCCCATTCTGTAGGTTGTCTTTGAGTTTTGTGGACTGTATCCTTTGCTGTGCAAAAGCTTCTTATCTTCATGAAGTCCTAATAGTTCATTTTTGCTTTTGTTTCTTCTAGAGTTTCTTTAAAATAAAATAAAATGTAGCTCTTATTTTTTTACTTTCTAAAATGTTCAAAGCTTAATTATTTTTTATTGTATTTTTCAATTTATTTTACAAACTACTAATATGTGGCATTATGCTTTTTTTAATGAATTTATTTTTTATTGGTGTTCAATTTACCAACATACAGAATAACACCCAGAGCTCATCCCGTCAAGTGCCCATCTCAGTGCCCGTCACCCAGTTACCCCCACCCCCCACCCACCTCACCTTCCACCACCCCTAGTTTGTTTCCCAGAGTTAGGAGTCTTTCATGTTCTGTCTCCCTTTCTGATATTTCCCACCTATTTTTTCTCCTTTCCCCTTTATTCCCTTTCACTATTTTTTATATTCCCCAAATGAATGAGACCATATAATGTTTGTCTTTCTCTGATTGACTTATATCACTCAGCATAATACCCTCCATTATTCATTTTTTTTTGAACAAATACTTGCTTTGCTTTGACCAATAGGAAGTACAGAAAGGTTCATTTTTTTTTTATATTTGGGAAAGTTATTTTTTGTTTATTTTTGGTTTTGAATAGTGAGAGGAACAGTCAGAGGTCCAGTAAGAAAGAGAAGTCCTCTCCCCAGTTAGGACAATTTGAGCAAGGTTGAAGAAAATGGCTATTTAAAATGTGGGTGGAGTATAAGGAATCATGTGGTAGTGTACCTGCGTCTGTTTTTGACCAAAAGAAAGAGAAAAGAGAGGTAGGAAGGAGAGAGACCTGTAGAGGGAACTGCTTTGCCTAGGGGCCCAAGCAACCTGATATAACCGCAGGGAGAGTCTAGGCATGAACACCTTGACTTCACTTTTCTTCCTAACTCTGGAGCACCCAATTCATAAACCCTAACTAGAAGGCAGAAAGCAAGAGAGCCTATTAATGTACTACATTTAGGTCAGCCTCCCATGACAGAGATATATAGAGAAATGCAGGGAGTGGATCTCCCAAGGGCAAAAGGGAAAAATCTAAAACAGTGGGTATGCACGTCAAAATGGAAAAAGGTAGGTGTGAGAGTTAGTGCTAAGTCTTTTTTCAGCAAAGGAAAAAGAGGTTGGGCCAGAGGGTTTGGCCCCTAAATGCTTCCTCCTTGAGAAGAGCTAGAAGTTTTGGGATCAGTTGCCAAGGGGCAGGATATGAAGAAATTGAAAGAGTTGTAATTCTTTTATTCATCCAGATTGAACTTTGTCAACTGGCTAAAGATTCTTAGTTTAATTGATGCATAGGAAAAAAATAACCTTGAACCTAACATAAATTTCTCTATAGCTAATAATAATGATGTTTTGGTAATATCATTACTATTTGCTTGCAGGATTGTACCAGACAATCAGCGTTCTTTGGCCTTGGGTCTGACCTATGTGATTTTGAGAATATTTGGTATGAAACTTTTGGCAATCTTTTATTACAATGAATTGTTCATTTTTTGATATGTGTGTCTACGTGTATATTTGGAATTTCAGATAAATAATAATGGTTAACTGACACAAAACAAGCAAATGGGGGAGCTACTTTGCAGAATTTAGGAGACAATATTTATGTATAAAGACAATACCTAATGCAAAGCCTATCCTAACTATCATATAAAATATACACCAATATTAAATTTGATTAGATGGGACAATCTATTTGATTAGAGATATATTCATCAAGCTTACACAACTAGTTTCGTAAGCTGAAACAAAACACATAAGCACAGCATTGCTTGCACATTTGGGAAGTCACTAACTTAAACTAGTGCTTTTAAACATTTTCATTTTCAAAGACTCTAAATCTGTTTTTAAGAGTTTATACTCAAAGAACAAATTGGTCTTGCTGAGAATAATGCACTGTGTATTTCAGGCTTTCTTAAAATAGCAAAAATTAGCTTTCAAACCTACATTATATTAACACCCCTGATTCAAAAGTTGATTAAAATATTGATGGAGCAAGAAACTAGATTGAACTGGATTGGAGATTGAAAGACATATGATAGAGTCAAGAATGTAGAAAAAATTAAGCGTGGCTTTGATGGGAATCAGAGAAATAATAATTCTATATCTAGATCAATATGTAGGTTAAAATTAGCTTCCTTAATAAGGAAAAATTAGAGCATATTTTTATGTGAATAATGACCCAATAGAAAGGAGAGATTTAAAAAAATTGTTTATTTATTTGAGAGAGAGAGAGGGGGCATGAGCCGGGGGAGGGACAGAGGGAGAAGGAGAAGCAGGCTGTCTGCTGAGAGGGGCTTCATGGGGGTTTGATGCTAGGGTCCCGGGATCATGACCTGAGGGAATGGAAGATGCTTAACTGAGCCAGTCTGGCATCCCCAAGAACAGATTTATAATGCAAGAAGGAACATAAGAAACAGCAAGTATTATTAACAGTATCTGCATCAGAAAGGAAGCCAGTGAGACTAATACATTTTTGATGGAAAAGGGTGGTATATGATATTTTAGATAGAGACTGGGTCTATATCCAACTGGATTTTGCCAACAGAGAATTTGAAGCAGAAGATAGAGATTATCTGATTTACATTTAAAAGATAACTCTGCTTCTGAGGGAGAAATGCTTATAGAAGATAAATGTGGGGAGGGAAAAAAGGCTTCTGCTGAAGTCTAAGTGGGAATTATATTAAATCGGATTCTGGAACTTGTAAAAGACACAGAGAAATCAATATATCTAAGATATATTTGGAGTTAGTGTCACAAAGATTTATCATGGATTGGAAAAATATGATGGAAAACAGAAAAACATGAATAGTAAGTATAAATTTGTCACCTTGAGCAGTTATAAACAGAGTGCCAGCACTCAATGAAATTGGGGAAATCAGTAATGGATAGTGATCTTTGGCAGGAATCAAAAGTCATAAAGCATGAGGGTCCTGACAGAAGGAAGGTGGTTAAGACATGTTAGTTCTAGGGCCTCTTTTCTAATGCCTTTGGGATTTTTTTTCCCCCTGAGATTTTATTTCTAAGTAAGCCCCATACCCAAAGTGGGGCTCAAACTCACAACCCTAAGATCAAGAGTCACATGCTCCAATGACTGAGCCAACTAGGCACCCGAGTGGCTTTTAAAAAAAATCAGTTGTGGGATCCCTGGGTGGCACAGCGGTTTGGCACCTGCCTTCAGCCCAGGTCATGATCCTGGAGACCCGGGATCAAATCCCACGTCGGGCTCCCGGTGCATGGAGCCTGCTTCTCCCTCTGCCTGTGTCTCTGCCTCTCTCTCTCTCTCTCTCTGTGACTATCATAAATAAACAAAAATTTAAAAAAAAGACTAAAAAAATCAGTTGTAATTCACTTTTAGCTGAAATTGTTGCTGAGTAGATGTTGTCTCTGGGAGTATATAAAGATTTCCCTCAGGCAGTGCACAACTGTTCCTCTGGATTTGAGGTCCTCTGAATCTAAGGGTGCTTACAAACATACCAAAGCATTTTCATTTTCAGGTATTTCTCTCAATATCTTGATAACATGTACACTGCAATACAAAACTATTCATTGATTGAAAATGACACAATTTGAAATCTTTGGAGGCACACTGAATTCACAAAAATAATACTTAATATCTGTTTTAAATACTTCCTCCTAAATTTTTATTTGAAAAATCAACAAAAGTTTTGAGATATCAAATAACGTGTACACCATTCTAAAAATATGAAAGTAACTAATTTTTTATACCTACAGAGATAAGGATTTTTAAAAATACAGTCATTGCTTCGTTATTAATAATCCTATAAATAAATTCATAGCTAATTTTAAATGATACATTTAAATGTGATGATGACTAAATTTATGTTTAATTTTAGAATAAAAGCATTCTTATCCTTACTTGTAGTGTTATCATGGAGAATTTACAATTAATGCATTTTTCACAGGGACTATACCTGGACCAATACTTTTTAGAACGGCAGGAGACACTTCTTGTATCTTTCGGGTGACTGAATACTGTGGAAACAAAGGAAATTGTTGGATCTATAATAAGTTAAAAATGGCCTACCTTATGGTAGGAATATGTAAGTGACACCTATTGAAGGAATATAGAAAAGTATAATTGTTTTAAAAATGTTTAGTTGTTTACGGTAATGTGCAAGAATAATAAATTGTGGACAAATGGATACCTTGATGATTAAAGAAGCCTTATATAGAAAATATTTTAGAAATGTAAGTATTATAGTATTCACTTGAGTATTTGAGTCATTGCATTAAGTACACAATTGTTTCATGTTAGTCTTGAATAAAGGGTGGTAATTAGCAAAGTTTCAATTTAGAAATCAATTTTGTCCATATACAAACACAAACAAGTTGCTTGACCTTATGCCCGTTTCCATTTCATGGTAAAGGATTAGATAATTAAAAATATTTTTTTCATACCCCTAAAGAGCATCAAGATATTCTTACCCTACTTTCATTAAGTTTCACTTATTTTATTTTATTTTTTTTTGCTTAATGATATAACAATCTACATAGCAAGCATTCATTATTTGTTGAATAAATAAGAGATACAGGGAATTAGGATACTATGGTGGTCTGAGTTATGGTCAGTGTTGAGAAAGTCTAAATATTCTTGTATTACTTTGGAAAGTTCACTAGATTTTTCTGGATCTCAATTTATTCATCTGTAAGGTGAGGATGTTGGACTACACAATTTCTGAAATTTTAATCAGTACTAACATTTAATGATTTTATTGTATAGATGTTGGTGTGATAAATATTTAAGTGTTTATATGTTTTGTGACTTTAATGAGTGTGTTCGTTCAAAGAAACACATAATAATAGATGCTAATATTTAATAGTAACAAACACCTCTGTGACATATCGTACAGTGGTGCCTTGTAATTCAAAAGTCAATTATCCAGCAAGCTTAGTCTATACTGACACTTGAATAAAGCAAAATTAAAAAAAACTATTAAAAAGTAAAAAGATGACATTTAAGTAGTCAAAATTAATTTATCAGAGATAGTTCAACAAAACTAGGCATTGTTCATGACGAAGTCCTCTTAAGACACTGCTGAGTCTTTTAAATTTTATTTTATTTATTTTATTTATTTTTTTATTTATTTATGATAGTCACACAGAGAGAGAGAGGCAGAGACATAGGCAGAGGGAGAAGCAGGCTCCATGCACCGGGAGCCCGATGTGGGATTCGATCCTGGGTCTCCAGGATCGCGCCCTGGGCCAAAGGCAGGCGCTAAACCGCTGTGCCACCCAGGGATCCCTAAATTTTATTTTAGATACAACTGCAGCATGCTTATCTATTTTCAAACACAGCACATAATTGAGAAAGCTGGGGAACTGCTGGGGATCCTGCTAAGGAGCTCCTAAAAGGAGAGAGCAATAATAAAAAAAAAAATAAGGAATTATGTCAGAAAGGGTAGATGAAACTGCAATAGGAATATGCTTTTGTGGCAGTTAGTGTAAACTAGTCCATTTTAAAGTTCTGATCATCAAAAGAAATAATTGAAAGATAGCCACAGTGTAGAAGGTAAAATGTGAAAAAGAATCAATGTTCAAAATATATAAAGAACTCCCATAAATCAGTAATAGGCAAAGGATTGACAATGGAAAAATAGACCAAAGACTTGAAGGAACTCTTCACAAAAGTGGATAATGGAACAGTCAATAAACAATGGCTTGGATAAATTGTGATAAAATCAGCAATGGAATAGTATACAACAATGAAAATGAAAGCTACACAGTTGCATAAATAATGAGCGAATCATACAAACATAATGTTGAAAGAAAGCAAGAAGAAACAAATGATTATGCAGCGTGTGATTCCACTTACATAGTTTTGACCTGTTTTAAATATACTTCAAAAGCAAACAGAACTAACCCTTTTGGGTTAGTGACCGAGAAAACACGAAGGAAGGCTTTCTGGGTGTTGACAGTGTTTCGTTCCTGATTCAGATGCTGGTCACAATATGTTTAGTTGGTGAAAAATTTATCGAACAGTACCCTTTAAAAAATTGAGATGTAATTAAGATATATTTAGCATAGATCTCAGTGTTTGGTTTCATGGCCTTCCATAATTCAGTGCACCTGTGGAATCAGCGCCTCGTCCAAGCAGAAATTTCCCCTGTGTCTCTTTTCAGTCAATTTCCAGATAAATCTCTTTCAGATTTCTATTATGTTGGTTCTGCATGTTCTAGCA
Source organism: Nyctereutes procyonoides (assembly GCF_905146905.1). Taxonomy (NCBI): domain Eukaryota; kingdom Metazoa; phylum Chordata; class Mammalia; order Carnivora; family Canidae; genus Nyctereutes; species Nyctereutes procyonoides. Next base: position 12,379,139 of record NW_026575148.1, on the reverse strand, counting down.
ATTTATGCAAATGGAATGCAGTATATACTGTTGTTGTTGCTTTTTTTCTGTGTTGCTTACTATGCTTTGGGGGAGATTCAGCTGTATTATTCCATAGCAGTAGTTTGTGCTCTTAATAATTTCTGAATACTACTTCATTTCGTGAATATATTACAATTTATCCATCTCAGTGTTGGGCTATTCTAAATGTGTGAAAATTGTGTTCTTATAAATGGCAGACTAATTAATGTTTCTTACTTAATCTTTTTTAACCATTATAATTGATATTGTCAGATAACTGATGTTCCCCTAAAATAATTTTTATTTTAATTTTCAGGGTTATTTGCATCCTAAGCTCAAGTACTTTTATATAATGCTTATAATACATTAATTTTCTGAAACTTGAAAATGAATAAAAACCCTACGTAGTCAACTACTTTTTCTAACATATTTGTTTGTATTTGGAAAATGGTATATATTTCAAAAAGACTGCATGAAATGAATTATATAGGTTCCAGTCCCTATTGATATTTAAGTTTTGAAAGCAGAAATATACTTTTAAGCTTTAGAATTAATTCATTCTATGAAATAATAACACACCTTGCATTTTCTTGGGATATATCTTCAAGAAATCTAAAAGTTTTTGTAAACATTAAAAATACCTCCTTTAAGTAATATAAATTTATGACACTAATTACATTTTACAATTGGAAAATTGATATTTTATAGCAAGGAAATATACTTACCTTTTCTTTGGTAAATGTCATTCTCTCTAGAAACAGTTTTGCTCTAAATAGATTGACACATCTGATGCTTGTATTTTTTTTTAAATTCAGGTTCTATTTGCAAATTAATCACTATCTTCTTCACCGCTATTGCATTTTGCCTATATAAATGTTTATCAGAGGAAAACAATGACACGCTGCATATACCTGTGAAGAATCTAAAAGTAAAAAGAAAGGGAAAAAACTAATTTATAACTGGATCGAAATGAAGAATTATACACTGTCAGTCCATCAATGGAATGCTATATTAATAAAATTTGAAATAATTACAATATAGTTACATGTTTAATAAATGAATGTGATTCATATGACCCTGTAAGTTTTATTATAATTTGAGTACAAGTATAGTAATATGGTCTCTGTGTTTGGATTTTTATAAGATATTGTAAAATACACATTTAATACTTTCTTTTTTTTTTAAGATTTTATTTATTCATGAAAGACACAGAGAGAAAGAGAGAGGCAGAGACATAGGCAGAGGGAGAATGATGTGGGACTTGATTCCAGGACCCTGGGATCACAACCTGAGCCAAAGGCAGGCGCTCAACCACTGAGCCACCCAGTTGTCCCCACATTTAATAGAAACACAATACTATGAAAAAAAAAGATGAAGCAGAAGTGGGAAAATACACATAAGTTAATTCTGACTACAAAAATATGTATTAATTATTAGCCTTTGTTTATATAGGACTACTTAGGTTTCATATAGTTTATTCATACTACTTTTCATTTGGGCTGTGGATGTTTATTTATAAACTCAGTAATTTTTCAAGATAACATTAGATTTATCAATTTGATTCATATAAGGAGAAATTAATGTCCTATTTATTTCTCCAAAAGAAGACAACTTTAAACCTTTTAAAAATTACCATTTTATTTATCTTTTATTTCACCATGGAGAGGTTTCTTTGGAAGCTTTCTCTGGTCAGCTGGCCAATGTGCAATGCATATTTTTATGCTCCTTTAATTTTATCAGGCGCAAGATTCAGTATGATCATATATTTTTACTTTGATTTGAGTTTTATCGATAAAGACTATCTGATACCTGAACTGAGTTCCATTTTTGGGCTTTTATGTTTCATTGTATGATAATTATAATTATTTCATGTGAAAAGATACTCAAATTTAAATGTAGAAACTGTGTCAACCATTTGTGGAATTTTTCTTAAGTTTAAATGTGTTTCTCTAGAGAGTTTTTGTTACAATTATTTCATACATCATTGTACATCCATCCAAATTATATAGCAATTTTCTAAATACTGGAATAAAAATCAGATTGTTATAAAACAAAAACTTATCTACATTGTTTCTGTTGTTCTCTTGGGAGAAGAAACAACTGACAAAATTTCTCCTTTATTATGTACATTAGTCACTGACCCTGCATGTAAGGGTAGATAGACATTGGTCTATTCTTTTTTTTTTTAATTTCTCCAAATTTTTAAATTAAATTCCAGTTAGTTAACATACAGTGTAATATTAGTTTCAGGTTATTTTGCTTACCATAATACTTTCAAGCCTCATCCATGTCACTACAAAGGGCCTATTCATGGTATTGGCTGTCAGAGATAAAGGTGAAGCAGTGAGTATTCGTATTTTACTATATATATTTCTTTCTTAACTTCAACGTGCACTTATGAAAACCTATAAACTAGTATCTATGTGAAATTCTACTTGACTGCTTGACTCTTCTCTGTTGGGACCAGTATGATTGCAGGGTATCTGTTGATCAGAGTGTGAAAACGGGAGTTTCTCCTTGAAAGATTCTCAAGGATCTACTGCTGTGCCCTACATTCAGAAAAAACAAACAAAAAACCCCACACATGATGTTTACCTAAGTAGTAGAAATGTATCTATGGTGATCTGCATTTTCAGAATACCTTCTTAGGAAGCATTTCTCATGTTCTTAAAGTGTATAGGATTTCAAATATCAGTGAATAACAGTTTTTTCTAGGAAAATTAAAGTTTAATAATTTTGTGTTATTCATAAGTTTAATATTCTCTGTGTAAAGATTTTTTAAAATTTTTAAATTTTAATTGTTTTGTCTAAAGATACTGACTGAAAATTTATGCAACCAGGAAAATAAGGTAAAACAATAATACTCAGATCCATTTTGCAGGTGCTTGTTGCACATGTGTGTGTATATGTATATATTATCTATATATCTGTCTTTTTTCAAAAAACAAAGGTAAAACAAAAATTATAATAATTTGGGGAGTAGTGTTAAGACTTTAAATTTGATTATAGCTTCTTGATACTACAGAACATTTGTTTCTGTCACAAGCTAGTTTATAATGGATTGGTAAATAGAAAAATGATACAAGTTATGACCCAGAAGTTTCACTGGTTAACACTAAGTTAGCAGCTTTTTTTTTTTTTTTTAAGATTTTATTTATTTATTCATGAGAGACACAGAAAGAGAGAGAGGCAGAGACACAGGCAGAGGGAGAAGCAGGCTACATGCAGGGAGCCTGACGTGGGACCCGATCCCAGGTCTCCAGGATCACGCCCTGGGCCGAAGGCAGGAGCCAAACTGCTGAGCCACCCAGGGATCCCCAGTTAGCAGCTTTTGAAACCATCAGGGAAATCTTTCTTACTATTAAAGAAAAGATCTTATCATTAAATAAAATCTTAAGAAAAAACAGCTAAAAATCATACAGGAGCAACTTCCTTTGAAATCAGTTTTGAATAGTTTAATGTTACCAAGAATCATTATGCTTTTTACAATGTTAACATATCCAGTGAGGCTGCAAGTTCAGGTGAAGATGCTGCAAAGATATTTCTAATTTTTTTTTTTTAATGAGACTGATCTGTATTGGGAATTCGTGTCCTCAAAGAGCTATATCTCAACAGAAGAAGGTGAGCTCTGTGTTTAAACATAGGAAAGGTATCGCAGTACTGAGTGAAAACCTAGTGTGGATTTAATTGTGCTAAAATGTATTAAAATTGTGGTTGTTTTTGTTAGAACTCTGATTACAAAGTTGTAGTGGTTTACCTCTACATTGTTTTCTCCAGAAGACTAGTTATTTATGGTGTTTGATTTTGCCTAAAGGGATGTTTTAAAGGAATATACACATGATATCATAGCAGAAATGCTAATATTTTTAGAATTGAGAGCTGCAAATTGCATGTTCTCCAAAATCTTAGGATAATTACCATGAAAATCCTAGTTTCTCAATCTTTTAAAAAATTAATTCTTATTAATATTGAAGATTTCCTGCTTTAACATCTAGCAATCTTCCATATGTAGTCTAGAAAAGTATCAAGTTTTTTTTTTTAATTTTTATTTATTTATGATAGTCACACACACACAGAGAGAGAGAGAGAGAGAGAGAGAGAGGCAGAGACACAGGCAGAGGGAGAAGCAGGCTCCATGCACCGGGAGCCCGACGTGGGATTCGATCCCGGGTCTCCAGGATCGCGCCCTGGGCCAAAGGCAGGCGCCAAACCGCTGCGCCACCCAGGGATCCCCAAGTATCAAGTTTTGAGTTATTAATGGCATATTTCCCTTCTCAGCACAAGAATTTACTCTTATTTTCCCCAAGCTCTGTTAAGACATAATTGATATACAGCATTGCATAAGTTTACGGTATACAGCATGACTGGATTTATATATACTGTGAAATGATTACCAAAATAAGTTTAGTTAACATCCATCATCTCGTATAAATACAAAAAAAAAAAAAGAAAGGAAAGCAATGTTTTTTTTTTTTTTTTAAATTTTTTTTTGTTTTATTTATTTATGATAGGCACACAGTGAGAGAGAGAGAGGCAGAGACACGGGCAGAGGGAGAAGCAGGCTCCATACACCGGAAGCCTGACATGGGATTCGATCCCGGGTCTCCAGGATCGCGCCCTGGGCCAAAGGCAGGCGCCAAACCGCTGCGCCACCCAGGGATCCCGAAAGCAATGTTTTTTGCCTCATGATGAGAACTCTTAGTATCTCCTAACTTTCAAATATCCTATGAACAGTATTAACTGTAGTCATCGTGTTGTACATTATTTCCCCAGTACTTCCTTATCTTACAGCTGGAAGTTTGTATATTTGACCATTTTTGTCAGATTTCCATACCCCTCCCCCATTTATGGCAAGCACAAACCTAATCTCTCCTCCTATGAGTATTGTGGGATTTTTTTGTTTGTTTTGTTTTTCAAAAATTTTGTTTATGAGAGAGAGAGAGAGAGCGCGCACATGAGTTGGGCAGAGGCAGAGGAAGAGGAAGAAGCAGATGCCCCTTGGAGCAGGGAGCCTGACATGAGGCTTGATCCTAGGGTCCCAGGATCCCATCTGAGCCTAAGGCTGAGGCTCAACCAACTGAGCTATCCCGGCGCCCAGGATGGTGGCTTTTGTTGTTGTTGTTTGTTTTATATTTCACATATAAATGAGATTATAAAGAATTTGTTTTTCTCAGAGGCGCCTGAGTGGCTCAGCTGGTCGAGTGTCCAACTCTTGGTTTCAGTCCAGGTCATGGTCTTGTGGTTGTAGGACTGAGCCCCACGTTAGGCTCTGTGCTCAGTGTGGAGTCCGCCTGAGATTCTTTCTCCCTCACTCTCCCTCTTCTGCCTTTCCCTTTCCCACCTTCTCTCTCTAAAAATTAATAAAATCTTAAAAAAAGAATTTGTCTTTCTCTATCTTATTTCACTTAGCCTAATGCTCTCCAGGTCTACCCATGTTATCACAAATGAAAGGATTGCTATCATTTTTTGTGGCTGAATAATATTCTATTGTGCATACACAGCCTCTGTATCATTGATGGACACTTGTTTCCATGCTTTGACTGTTAGAAATAATAATGCTATGAACACAGGAGAGCAGATACCTCTTTGAGAGTGTATTTACTTATTTTGGATATGTTTCCAGGAGTGGAATTGTGGATCATCTGGTAGTTCTATTTTAAGTTTTGAGTGACCTTCATACTGTTTTCCATAGTAGGTGTACCAATTTATAATTGTACTAATGTGAACAAGGGTTTCTTTCCCCCACAAACTCATCAGCATTTGTTACCTTATCTTTTGACGATAGCCATTCCAAGAAGCATGAAGTGATACCTCAGTGTGGTTTCAATTTGCACTTCCCTGATAGTTAATGATGTTACACATGTTTTCATGTATCAGTTTGCTATCTGTACATCTTCTTTGGAAAAATGTCTATTCAGATAATCCGCCCATTTTTAAATTGGAATGTTTGTTTGGCTATTGAGTTCTATGAGTTCTTTTTATATTTTGAATATTAATCCCTTATCAGTTAGTTATATAATTTGCAAATATCTTTCCAAATGGTAAATTGTCTTTTCATTCTGTTGATCATTTCTTTTGCTGTGCAAAAGGTTTCTAATTTGATGTAGTCCCACTTTTTAATTTTGTTGCTTATGCTCTAGGTTACATATCCAATAAAATCATTCCAAGACCTATCTCAAGGAACTTTTTTCCTATGTTTTCTTCTAGGAGTTTTATAGTTTCTGATTTTACATTCAAGTCTTTAACCCATTCTAAGTTAATTTTTACAAGTGGTGTTAAGTAGGGATCTAGTTTCATTTTTTTATATGTGAATATCCAATTTTCTCAGCATCAATAATTGATGAAATCAGGAGAAATACTCATTTCTCCATTGCGTATTCTTGAACTCTTTGTCAAATATTAATTGATCATTTATGCATAGGTGCTTGATTTCTGGGTGCTTGATTATGTTCCATTAGTCTATGTGTTTGTATTTATAGCAGCACCATACTGTATGGATGGTTCTCCTGACCTCAGTGTACATCTTTATGACCATTATTTTGAACTTTTTAATGATTTTGTAATAGAAACCATACTACTATGAAAATGAATGAAATTGATGTGTTGCTATCAAAATGAATAAGCCTTACAAAATTTTGTCAAAACTGCCAAATTGCAGACTATATATGTATGTTTATAATATTCAATATTACTCATGGGCACATACATCTGTAATAGACTTATAAAAAATTTAGAGGAATGATAAAACATCAGATTTAGCAGCAAAGTTAACATGCTGCATTGCTTATCCAGTGGGAGCCAAATAAACTTTTTCCTCAAATTTGAAAAATAATATAAAAAAAAGCTTAACCTGACTGCCTTGCTTTAGTCCGGTTGGACAGATTTTAGTTCTAGGCCCACACCTGAAACAGTAACAGTTGCAAAGGTAATAATAACCAGACTGACTTAAATTTGAGCTCCTAAATTATTTTCCAAGGTGAATATAATTGCTATAATTATATGATTTAATCACACCCTAGCCCTGGAATTGAAAGTGAAATCAGCTTCCCCAGGTCCACAGGAAATTTGGGAGAGGCATATATCATGAACAAAGTGGAATTTTTTTAGGAAGAAGAAATCTGTAGGAGTTTAAGTGTTACAGTGACCAAGACTATAGTAGTAATGGATTATGGATACAAGGTGAATGGTGAGGGATGAGAGGTGAGGGAGTGAGAGAAGGGGAAGAAAGAAAGAATTGGGGTGGATGGGGAAATGGAGAGAGAGAGAGAGGGAGGAAGATTAAACTTGGCACCCTTGTAGTTAGCTTGTACGCTTTTATTTAGGGTGTGAAGCATAGGAGGAATGGAGGATTTAGAAAAGGAGATGAGTTCAATTTTGAATATATTGATTTTGAGGTACCAATGAGACAGCCAAGTGCCATTTGGCAGTTGAAGATAAAGATGTAAAGCTAAGGAGAGTGATCTCAATTGGAGTCATATTTAGGGATCATCAATACAACAATTTGATCCATGGGAAAAAAAGATAAATTTGCTCAAAAAAAAAGAAAACAGTCTACTACAAACTGAGGAATTCTGAAGAATATAACATGTAATAAATAAATGTCTAGAGGAAGAGACTAAGAAGGAAAAGCATGAAGAAAACCAGAGCTGAAATCAGTACAATAAAGGCAAGGATAGAGGGCATATGAAGATGATGGGAGCTGTCAAAATTGCCACATGTTGCTGAGAATTCAAGGGAAGTAATGATAATGTTTACTGGATTTAGCAACAAAGAGTTTGTTGGAAAGTACAATGAGAGAAATTTCAGAGAATTATAGGAGCAGAAGTCAGATGGCAATAGGGTAAGAAATGTATTGGAAATGAGCAATTGGACACATCAAATGTAAATAAGATCTGTAAGTTTAGCTGTGGAAAAAAAAAAGTAGGGATCCCTGGGTGGCGCAGCGGTTTGGCGCCTGCCTTTGGCTCAGGGCGCGATCCTGGAGACCCGGGATCGAATCCCATATCGGGCTCCCGGTGCATGGAGCCTGCTTCTCCCTCTGCCTGTGTCTCTGCCTCTCTCCCTCTCTCTGTGTGACTATCATAAATAAAAAAAAAAAAAAAAAAAAAAAAAAGAAAAAAAAAAGTATAGCTGTGAACAGAAGATACAAGCCTGTAGTTGGCTGCGGTGCTGAGGTTTGTTGAGGGTGGCCGATGAAGTAATTGTTGCTATAAGCGTTGTGACGGATGGCTGGAGCATGTTCAAAAGCTGATAGGAAGAGATTGGGGTCTAAGAACAAGAATTTAGTTAGTAGAGCAAGATCACTAAGGAGGGCGTGGGATGGGTTCCAAAGCACAGGGCAAAGGATTAGCTTTAGTAAAGAGAAAGGACTTCTTCCTTTGCAACAGAGGGCACAAAGGAAGGGACGGGTGCAACTGTGGGTAATTTTGTAGATTTGATGGCTGGAACTTGAGCTCGTGCAATCTTCTGAATGTGTCTCCTCTCCTTACAATCATTTCCTCATGATCTAACCTTGCAACCTATGTTCTGTTACATAAACAGCATGATACCTCTCTAACTAGTTTCTTGTTGTTTTTCTTCTTCCAACACACTCTCTTCCCTGTTGTGAAAGGAGTCTTTTTAAAATGTCAGTCTGATCATGTTATGCAATGAGTTGTAATTGTTTACCTGCCTGGCTCTTTTCTAGATAAGGAGACTATGAAGGGAAGTATTGTGTCGTTCATTGCTCTGTTCTCAGACTTTTTTTTAATGTAATGAATGTTCAAAAGATATTAGTTGGGTGAATAAATGGCTGGTGACTTTATCTCTAATGCCATTGGCACAAAAGTGTTTGTTTTTTATTGAGATTATCAGAAAGATAGATTGCTGAATACAAGTATAAAATCTTCTGTGGGTGGGACACCTGGGTGGCTCAGGGGTTGGGCGTCTGCCTTCAGCTCAGGGTGTGATTCTGGAGTTTTGAGATCAAGTCCCACATCGGGCTCCCTGTGTGGAGCCTGCTTATTTTCTGCCTATGTCTCTACCTCTCTTGGTGTGTCTCATGAATAAATAAATAAAATCTTAAAAAAAAATCTGCAGGACTTTGAGAATTCACAGTTAAGATCTGAAGGACTTCATTTCAAAGCCACTTCCCCACTTGCTCAAGTCTCCCTCACTTTCTATTTAAAAGCCTATTTCAGCAAAGTTTATTGAGTTTTAGGTTGAATTGTGCCTCTACAAAAGCTATATTTGAGTCCCAACCTCTAGTACCTGTAAATGTGACCTTCCTGGGAAAGAGGACCTTTTTAAAAATTTTTTGTTTTATTTAAATACTTAATATTTAAAACAGTACAAAAATACTGTTTTATTTAAATACTCTCTACACTCTCTACACCCAATGTGGGACTCTAACTTATGATCTTGAGATCAAGAGTTACATGCTCTTCATTTTTTTTTAAAGATTTTATTTATTTATTCATGAGAGACACAGAGAGAGAGGCAGAAACACAAGCAGAGGGAGAAGCAGATTCCATGCAGGGAGCTCCATGTGGGACTCAATCCGTGGACTCCAGGACCACGCCCTGAGTCGAAGGCAGATGCAGAGCCACTCAGGCATCCCAAGAGTCACATGCTCTTCTGACTGAGCCCACCAGGCATCCTGGGAAATAGAGTCTTTGAAGATGGAATCAAGTTAAAATGAAATTGTCCTGGATTAGTGTGGGCCCCAATCCAATGACTGGCATCCTTCTAAGAAAAGGGAGATTTGGGCACAGAACACACCGGGGAGAACACTCTATGAATAAAGGAGAGTTTGGAGTGATACATCCAAAAGCCAAGGAACACCAAGCGTAGGTAGGAGGAAGATAGGAAGACTTCTTCCCTACCGCCTCCAGAGGGACATGGCCTTCCTGATACCTTGATTTTGAACTTCCAGGCTTTAGAATTGTGAGAGAAATTATGTTGTTTTAGCTACCCAGTTTGTGGTACATTGTTATGACAGCCCTAGGAATCTAATATACCTTATATATGTATATAATTTTTCTTGATTAGATTTATTTCAGGAATCTTATGAAACTTCCAACTTAGGTAAGTCTTTGCACTTCTTGAATGAAAGTTTCTCACTCCTCATCCATCCAGGGAGATATTCTTTCCTATTACAACATAAAGTTCAAACAACACTGCAGTAACTTTATTATCTTTAGAACAAAAATGCACTAATCCCAAGGCTCTGGGCTTTTTTTAATTTTTAAAATTTTCCTCTATGACTTTCTTTTTTTTATTTCAATGTTGTTGTTCGACTAGGAAGAAAGATTCTAAATGACATTAATCTGTTTAAATTGCTATGTTTAAAACTCAGGAAACTATGACTAAGTACCTAGTGGGAAAGATCTGCCACCAGTCATGGACCTCACAAAGAAATTTTACAATGTAGTCTCCATGTTATATTATCTCATTAGAGTCATAAGATAATAAAACTGTGAAACCTCTGACCTTCAAACTACTTCACTATGGAAGCTTACAAACAAACAAACAAACAAACAAAAAATCAAAAAAGCCTTCCATGAGAGTTTGTTTTCAAACTACGAAGGTACATCTGTCTTACTTTTATTGAACCTAAAGACAACAAAAGGGCACGTTAGTATTTCTTTAAAGATATTTTATCAATTTAAAATATGTAAAAATGTAATCCTTTTTTCAGTAGTAAACATTTGGGATTGTATTAGAACAAACACCTAACTTTTTAACTAGGTTTTAATGGGTATATTTCAATTTATGTAAAATTATTTCAAAAGAATATAAATTGAACTTTTATGTCATGAGCTGGCAAATGAAATCACTGTTAAATTTAGTCATGTGTTACGAACCAAGGCAATTAAGGATAATAAAGACCAACAAGAGATATGGTTTCTGGTTTGTCACTTACTATAAAGTATTACAAGTAATTCATCGTACAATATATGGTGCTTAATTATCTAAAGTGATTATTGTCATATACTATTTTTAATATGTAATTTTGCTTTTTTTTGAAAAAGATTTTATTTATTTATTCATGAGAGACAGAGAGAGAGAGAGAGAGAGGCAGAGACACAGGCAGAGGGAGAAGCAGGCTCCATGCATGGAGCCCGATGTGGGACCAGATCCCGGGACTCCAAGACCACACCCTGGACTGAAGTTGGTGCTAAACCACTGAGCCACCTGGGCTGCCCATATTTTATCATTTTAAAGTAGGTAAAAATGTAATCTGTTCTCTGCATCTCTGAGTTGTATTATTTTATTTTTTTATTTTTATTTCATTTATTTATGATAGTCACAGAGAGAGAGAGACAGAGACATAGGCAGAGGAAGAAGCAGGCTCCATGCACCGGGAGCCCGATGTGGGATTCGATCCCGGGTCTCCAGGATCGCGCCCTGGGCCAAAGGCAGGCGCCAAACCGCTGCGCCACCCAGGGATCCCTGAGTTGTATTATTTTAGATTCGACATGTAAGTGAGATCATACAGTATTGGTCTTTGACTTTTTTCACTTAGCATATTCCCTGACAGAATTTCCTTCATTTTTGTGAGTAAATTAAAATTCCATTATATATAAAAATATGTATGAGTTAATATATATGCATATAAATATATAAAATAATAATACAAATATATCACATTTTCTTTATTTTTTCTTCCATTGGTGAATAGTTGTTTCCATATCTTGGCTATGGTAAGTAATGATGCAATAAACATAGAAATGCAGATATCTTTTGAATATACAGCCTCTGACTTGCAATAGTTTGACTTTTTCTGCTTTGTTATGGTGCAAAATATACATTCAATAAAAACTACACTTCAAAGATTTTAGATACTAACCCTTTATCAGATATTTCATTTGCAAATATCTTCTCCCATTCTGAAGGCTGACTTTCAGTTGTGTTGATTGTTTCCTTCACTGTGGAGAATCACTAGATTCCACTCCTAAATCTAATATCACACTATATGTTCACTCACTGGAATTCAAATAAAAACTTGAAACTACAAAAAAATAAAATAAAATAAATACCATACTTTGAATTTTTATCTTTCCTGGCTAGTGATATGTAGTATCACTCTCTTATGCTGCTGGGCTGGGGCAGTGAGCTGTAGCTCCCAGTAAGCCATGCCATCATAAAGTTGAACAACCCATACAGTGACAACCATTGTTTTTTACTTTCAGTACAGTATTCAATAAATTATATGAGATATTCAGCACACTATTATAAAATAAGCTTTGCATTAGAGAATTTTGCCCAAATGTAGTTCTAATGTAACAAATATAGGTTTCTAAGCATGTTTAAGGTAGGCTAGATAAACTATGATGTAAACTAGGTGTCATAAACAGAGTTTTGACTTAGGATATTTCTAACTTATAATGAGTTTATTCGGAGGTAACCTCATCATAAATTGCGGAAGACCTGTAGTGGTTTCATTTCCTTTGGATATATATATATACCCAGAAGTGGGATTGCTAGTTCATAAAGTAGTTTTATTTTTAATTTTTTGAGGAAGCTCCATACTGTTTTCCATCGTAGTTGTGTCAATTTACATACATTCCTATCTACGACGCACAAGGGTTCTCCACATCCTCATATTTCTTGTCTCTTTAATAATAACTATTCTAACAGGTTTGAGATGACTCATTGTGGTTTTGATTTGCATTTCCTGATGGTTAGTAACGTTGAGCACCTTTTCATGTACCTGTTCATCATTTAAATATCCTCTTTGGAAAAATGACTATTTAGGTCATCTTGCTCATTTTAAAATCAGATTGCTTTTTTTGCTATTAAGTTGTATGAATTTCTTAGATATCTTGTATATTAATCTCTTATCAGATGTATGGATTGCAAATTTTTTTGTTCATTTGTAGGCGGCCTTTTCATTTTGTTGATTACTTTCACTGTGCAGAGCTTTTTAGTTTGATGTAGTTGCACTCTTGTTGCTTAAGGTTTTGGTGTCATATCCATAAAATCATTGCTAATATCACTGTCAAAGAGCTTTCTCCCTATGTTTTCTTGTGGGAGTTTTATGGTTTCTCATTTTATATTTAAGACAATTAATGGCTAATTTTATCCTAGGGATTTGAATCAAGAAAGTTAGATAAGAGTTTGAACTGGAAAAGAATAGGTAAGAGAAACAGCACCACAGTTTAACCAGTTTAAGGTTTCTTAAAACCTTTTGTAATGTCTTAAGGGGTATGGATTTCCTTGGGAGTATCAATCTCAAACAAGAATTTGGGAACAGTGAATTTAGAAACCTGATTTAGGACAACTACTTACTATATATAGGCTCTTCTGTGAACTAACTGAAAACATCTGGTCTAGCTTGAAGTAAAGCCTGGAGCCCATTTTCTATAAGTGGAATTTCACTACAGAGAACATAGGATGTATATGATCACGAAATGAAAGAGTCAGGGAATCGTGACTATGACAACAACAATGCCAATTAGGGATGTATTTTTCCTACAAAGTGGAAAGGCTCACCACTGCTTTTCAACATTATACTGCAAGTTCTAGCTAATACAATAAGACAAGAAAAGGAAGTAAAAAGTATACAGATTGGGAAGGAAGAAATAAAGGTGTCTTTATTCACAGATGATGTACTCATTTATGTAGAAAATCCAAAAGAATTGGCAAGCTCTCAGAATAAGAGCTTATAATAAGAAATTATAGCAAGGTTACAGAATATAGTTAATATGCAAAAGTTTATCAGTTTTCTATATACCAACAATGAACAAGTGGTATTTGAAATTAAAAACACCATACTATGTATGTTACCAAGAAAAAGAAAAGAAACTCTGGTATAAAGCTAACAAGATATGTGTAATGTCCATATGAGGAAAACTGCAAAACTCTAATGAAAGAACGAACTGAGAGATATCCCATGTACATGGATAAGGAGACTCAACATTATCAATATGGCAGTTCCTCCCAAGTTAATCCTTAGATTAATATAATTCCAACAAACTATTTTATGGATCTTACAGACAGAATCTAAAGTTTACATGGAGAGCAAAAAGACTCAGACTTGCCAATGAATTATTGAAGGAGAAGAACAAAGTTGCAGGACTGATGCTATCTGATTTCAAGACAATATAAAACTAAAGTAATCAAGATAGTGTGGTATCGGTGAAAGAATAGACCAAAGATTAGTGGAACATAATAGCCCAGAAGTAGAACTACATAAATTTATTTTTGACAAAGGAGTGAATGTAGTATAATGGAGCAAAGATAATCTCTTCAAATAATGGTGCTAGAACAACTGAACATCCTCATGCAAAGAAATGAATCTAGACACAGACTAAATAACCTTTATGAAAATTAATTTTAAATGAATCACAGACCTAAATGTAAAATGCAAACCTACAAAACTCATAAAGGATACCTAGATTATCTTGGGTATATTGTTGACTTTTTAGATTAAATATCAAAGGTACAATTAGTGAAGGCAATAATTGATAAACTGGATTTAATTAAAATTAAAACTTTCTGCTCTGTAAAAGACAAGAAAAGATGAACCACAGACTGGAAGAAGATATTTGCAAAAGGACTGATAAAGTACTGATATCCAAAATATAAAAGAACCCTTAAAACTCAACAATAAGGAAACAACCTGGTTTAATGAGCCAAAACTTTGACAGATATCTCACCAAAAAAAGATATACAATGGTAAATAAGCCTATGAAAAAATGTTCCTCATCATTTGTCATCAGGAAAATGCAAATTAAAATGAGAAACCACTATATACCTATTAGAAGGTCAAAATTCATAGTACTGACAAACCAAATTCTGAGAGAATGAAAGCAACAGGAATTCTCATTAAATACTGGTGGGGGCAGCCCCGGTGGCTCAGCAGTTTAGCGCCATCTTCAACCTAGGGCCATGATCCTGGAGTCCTGGGATTAGTCCCACATTGAGCTCCCTGCAGGGAGCCTGCTTCTCCCTCTGCCTGTGTCTCTGCCTCTCTCTCTCTTTGTGTCTCTCATGAATACATTAATAAAATATTTAAAAAAAGTTACTGGTAGGAATTCCAAATTGCACAGCCAGGTTGGAAGATAGTTCGGCAGTTTCTTAGAAGAGTAATCATACTCTTAGAAGATTCAGCAATCTACTCATTGGTTTTTACTCAAAGGAGTCGAAAATTTATATCTGCACAAAAACCTGTACACGTAAATTTACAGCAGATTATCTAGAGTTAATAATCTTGGAAGCAAACAAGCCTGTGGATAAATAAACTGGTACATCCAGACAACGGAATATTATTCAGTGCCAAAAAAATGAGCTATCATGCCATGAAAAGATATATGGAGGAAATTAAATATATACTATTAAATATATTTATATTTATATATTTTATATTTATAGGTATATTTAAATAAACATTAGTAAGTGAAAGAAGCCAATTGAAAAGGTTCCAACTATATGACATCCCAGGAAAGGTAAAACTGTGGAAATATTACAAGTGTGAATAGTTGCCAGAGGCTAATGGGGAGGGAAGTGTGCATAGGCAGAGCATAGATAATTCTTAGGGCAATGACACTGTATGATATTATAATGGTGGATACATATCATTAGAAATTTGTCCAAATCCATGAAATATACATCAAGAGTAAACCTAAAGTAATTTATGGTCTTTGAGTGATAATAATTTTTCAGTGTAGTTTCATCACTTGTAACAAATGTGCTAATCTGTTGAGGGATGTTGATAATGGAGGAGGCTATGCATGTGAATGTAGGACAGGGCCTAGGGTTTACATGGAAAATCTTGTGCTTCCTCTCATTTTTTTTGTGATAAACCTAAAACACAGCTCTAAAAAATAAAATCTATTATAAAGAATTTACTCCTGACATATAAGACTATTTTTCCCATATAATTACTCATTTCCCCCTCCTTTTCTTCCTGACATAACTTATTTCATGCTGGGTGTAGCTAGTTTTGCCTTCATGTGTATGACTTTGCCACTCTAAGTAAATGTCATACTCCTTAAGGGAAGGGGTTCTCTTTTATTCCTTTAAATTTTCTTTCTTCCAAGTACATAGATGCCTTGCTCTCTCTCTGTTTGTAAATAAAATATAAGAAAATGTTTATTCTTCAGAATAACGTTCAATATTATTTTCCCTTTCACTTGTATTCTGTATTCTATAATTTTTCTTCAGCAATGCTGACATCATTACTGTTTTTTGATTAATGTGATTTTTAGCACTTCTTGCTTCTAAAAGCATTGGAGATGGCCAGTAGCATTTTCTCTTTTAAGGAGAAAAAACTTATAGGACTCCTTAGGAAAACAGGATTTACTTGTTCTGGAAACTGATACTGAAATGAGTATTACTGAGTTATTTCTTCCTTGTCTCTAAGACTAAAAAGAAAACATCTTATATTACTTCATTCTCATGAACTAATAAAAGGAAGTATGTTCTTAAAGTTTTCAAATGTGAATTTTATATAAAAGTCATTGCATAATATAATAAGCATTATTTTAAATAGCAGGTATGTTAAAGCTGCACAAGTGTTTTTCATATCCTATTGTGTAGGCAAAATGATGGCTCCTCCAAAACATCTATCTCCTGATCTCTGGAGGCTGAAGATGGAATTACGGTTCTAATTAGATAATCCCTCTAATTAAAATAGAGGGATTATCCTGGATTTTCTAGGATAAATGTAATCACAAGGATCCTGAAATGTGAAAGAGAGAAGCAGGAGAATCACTGTCAGAATGATGTGATGTGAGAAACACCGAACTGCCTATTTCTTGCTTTGAAGATAGGAGGGAGGGGGGCTATGAGACAAAGATTGCCAACACCTTAATTATAATCCAGCAAGGCCCCCTTTGCATTTCTGACCTTCATATTGCAAAATAATCGATTTTTATTGTCTTAAGGTCACCAGTTGTGGTAATTTGTTAAAGCAGCTATAGGAAACTAATCACACCTATCCATATCAGCCTTCAAAAACACTTAAAGGAATGACACTATCATAGATATAATGTTCGTCAAATATTGTATTTCCTCCCCTTGCTGACATTTTCCGGTCACCTCGAAGTTAGATGTTATTCTGGCCAATGAAATGTGAGCAAAAGTGCAATGGGTCTCTTTCAGATCAGATTATTTTCTTCTGCTTGTATGGTTCAGATGGTACAACTAAAGTGGTAAGTTCTTGATCACCCTGGGGCCACAGAGTGTATACGTACTCTCAAATCCTTATTGAACATATAGTGAAGCTACACAAAAACTTTTTATTATGTTAAGCCACCACAATTTGAGTGGCAATTTGTTACTGCAGTAGGACATAGTTTATCCTTTAAAAAAATACAGATACCAAGTTATAGCTTAGTAAAGATCAGGGACTAAGTTTCTCTGATTTCTACAATTCTGGCTTAAAGATAGAGTTTACAGTATTTAAAAGATGGTCTTTTAAATCCTATCTACATGGTCTATTACATACTATCTACACTTTAGCACACAAGAGTTCCAATTCCAAATTGTGCTCTCTGGCTACAGACTAAAAGGAAGACCGGGTATCTTCCTGAAAAAACTTAAAAAAAAAAAAAGCCATACCTTCTTTATGAATGGTGGTTGTGGTCAGTAGCAGAATAAGATGCAGTTATTCACATTAAAGATGGTGTTTTATTTTTGCTTAGAGGTAATCCCATCTTTTCATGAAAGTGCCTGAACCAGGGTCTATTGTAATGCCTGGTGATGAGCCAGCATTTTTCTTAAAGAGCTTTAAGCCTCTCATATGCCTGAACAACTATTTCTTTAGAAGTTGAGAGTTCTCTAAAAACCAAGAGTTATGACTTTATCTTAGCCTGGAAGTTTTTAAAGGCAAGTTGTTGCCGTTTGATCCAGTTAATTATAGAAGAACTTCAGTGTGAATTTGTTACGTAAATTAACTGAAGGTGGACTGTAGGTTGTATATTTCTTCACAGAGCCCGGGAGCTTATCAACCCAAAGACCACTAGGTGCCAAACTAAAATTTTTACACATCCAATGTTTTTAGCATAGCCCAAGTAAACATATTTTTATTCATTTTGAGCTGGTTTGCTTTGCATATCATGGAAAACTATGTCTTGCCATAGTTACACTCTGTAGGTATAAAACATTGCAAGCTACTGCTGCCCTGTGGAGCTCTGTGATCCAGACTTCCTGCTCAGCTGTTGAGTGACATCACCTATCTATCATATGGTTGTCATTAGGATTCAGTTTTTTGAGGGAGGTTGGATCAAGGGCCTCAGTGACTCACTAACTTTTGACTAGACGCAACTCTCAGTTTCTTGTCATGTGGACCTGTCTGTGTGGGCTCACATCATAGACCTTGCTTCATTAGAGCAGCAAGCTAAAAGAGCCACAGAGTAAGTACAAGCAAAATAGTTTTCTATAGCCTAGTCTCAGAATGGACATCACATCAGGTTTTTTTTTTTTTTTTGTAGTCTTGAAGTCTTGATTTTTACACTTATCTTGCCATTAATTCATAGGAAATGGATTCCATCAGCTCAGGCTCCGTTCCATTGGTTCTCACCAAGTATGCAGCTCTGGGTGGAGCAGGTTGGCACTTCAGTTGAACCCAAATACTTTTTTTGCTTCCTTCCTTTTCTGGTCACTTTCCTTCACACACTTCAAGAAGCAATCTTGGCTCTTTGAGTGCTTAATACACTTGATATATACATTAATTCCCTTGACAAGAATCTCGCCTTTAACTTGTTTACAACAATGCCAACAGCATGCTGGGTAACACTGTACATGGTAACGTTTGCCATGGTAACATTGTGGAGTGTTCCTTTTTGAACAGTGCCTACTCCCTTGATGTCTACAATATCACCTTTCTTGTGGATTCATATATATGAAGCCAAAGGAACAACTGTTTCCTAAAAGGGCTAGAGAACATACAATGGGTACCTCTCCTCTTTTCCTTTGTGTTAATCATCTTGGTGACTTACTGGAAGATGGTGTTTCTGGCTGAAAGGCAACATCATTTTTAAAAATTTAAACATTTTAAATTTATTTGAGAGAGAGAGAGTGAACAGAAGGTGAAGGGCAGAGAGAGGGAGAGGGAAAGAATCTCAAGCAGACTCCCTGCTGAGTTTGGAAACCACATGAGGTTGATCTCAGGACCCTGAGATCATGACTCTGAGATCATGACCCAGAGTCAGATGCTTAACTGACTGAACCACCCAGGCACCCTATATCTCAATACTTTTTTAAAAAGCTAAACTATAACTTTATTCTGATGTCACAAGTTTTCCCACCCATATTCTTCTATTTTAGGACCTAATTTGATATGTCACATTGTGTTTTGTCATGCTTCCTTAGTCTCCTTGATCTGTGATCATTCTATCCTTGTGTTTCATGAACTTGACATTTTTTTAGAATGGTGGTTTTTGGTAGAATGTCCCTCAATTTGGTGTTAATTGATATCGTTTCATGATTATGCTGAAGTTTTACATTATGGGAAAGATTTCACACAGAGTTGATCTTCCCTTTGCTTTGGATCATATCATGGATACATGATATCATTATACATCGCCAGTATTGTTAACCTTGATGATTTGGTCAAGTTTGTATAAACCAGGTTTCAGTCCAGCAAAGTTCCTTTTTTTATCATTTCACCCCTGCCATTTTTGGAATATTTTGTATGTTGGAGACAAGTTGTTACTTGTAGCCAGTACACACAAGGGAAGGGGATGACATAATGGCCTAAGTACCAGAAGACAGGGTTCATTGAGAGCAATTTCAGAAACTGCACATCATACTATGAAAGGAAATGCAGGCATACAGTGGTAGGTAAGGTAAAGATGTAGTGGGTAAGGTAAGGATGCAATAATGTACATAAATGACGCATCGGGTTTCTGTCAAGATGAAAGGTAGCTATTATGATAATTATTACAATAATTGTTTTGTGGCTCTCAAGTTGACTCATTCAGCAAATGTTCGTGGAACTCTTACTAGGCTAGAACTGGAAATAAAAAACTCTGGTTTTGGAGGATAATAATAAACAGGTTAAAGGATATATTTGTGAATTATAACAAATTATATAAGGAAAGCAATCAGGACAAGGCGACACAGAATGTGTATCTGTGTGCATATCTGATGACTACTTCAGTCAAACAGAAAAAGCCTTCCTGAGATGACATTTATGCTGAGCCTGAATGCTCAGAAAACATCAGCTTTACAAGATCCTGTAAAGTAACATCCCAGGAAGAGAGAAAAGCAAGTTCGAGAGCCACAAGGTGGAGAAGAGTTTGCTATGTGAAGGAAATAGGAGAACCTCATGACTAAAGCATATTTAGCAAGGGATAAAGTGCTGTGGACTAATGTTGGAGGTAGGCAGGGGCTAAAATATATAGGACCTTATAGGCCATGCGAAGAACATCATTTTACTCTAAGTATGATGGAAAGCATTGGAGAGTTTTATGAAAGGAAATAACAAGATCTTATTTTTACAAATTTTGGTCTAACTGCAAAATTATAGAAACCTTGCAAGAATAGTGCAAGGAAGTTCCATACACCCTTCACATGAGGTGAAAATTATATGACAATGCCAGCTTTGTATTTTTCTGATCAAATCTATTTTATTCAAAACATCTAACATGGTATACTGGACTTTTCTAGGATTCAAAAAAAAAAAGAGACAGTATTTCTATCCTATTATATAAGAACCAGAAATAATAATAATAATTAGATCCCATTCTCTTTAAATTTTTAGATAATAACTGAAAAAATGTTGGGCGAGAACTATTAAAATTGTCTGCAGTGTATGTGTTTAGGACAGCCACAGATTGGTACCTATTGGCCAATGGGAAACTATTTTCCTGATCGTCTTCTATTGTCTGTGTCACTCCAAGTGTCCCACAAGCAATTTTATTTGCTGGTTGAGTTTTAGCTTAGGATGTTTGCCTTTACTCTTGACTTTTTAATTCTTTTTTGACAAGGAAATACAGGTATAATTTTCAGAACCATGGACATTAAAAAGAATGCGTAAATGATTCCAAAGCTTTGATACCAACTATGATGCTTGAATGTCATGACACATGCATTATAGTAACCAAATAATGTTTATGCTTACAGTATCTTCATGTTTTTAGCATACCACACTTATTGTTTTATTATCCTTTGGTAAGTCTTGCGCGGCATTTGTTCAATATACCTTTTGTGTTCAGGTACATTATTTGGGAGAGTATTTGTTGGTGTACAATTGTGTATGCCTTACTGTTTTATGATTCATCCCACTCCCTGAATGACCTCAAAAGCAGGTAGTCTCCTCATCTGGCTACATTCTTGTTTTCTCACTTTCCACCCACATCCCAGAACTGAATCTTTCCTTCTTTGCAAACATGTACTTTAAATGCCTTAGATGCTTGTAGAGAACAAGAGTTTAGCTAAACAGGTATCAGAAGCCTGAGAAATCTTTAGTCTATTCAGTCAAGGAGTTCTAAGAAAGGAAAGTAGATCTAACCAACAAACATCTTAGTCAGTGAACTCATGAATGTTCCAGTTAAAATAGAACACGGTCCATTTATTTGCTTGGCCAAAGCAAACCTTCTTTATCTCAGATAATAGTCTTTGCTCTGACGTCCACTTGGAGTGCTATTAATGCAGTAATTCCAGCTTTCTTTTGATTAGCGTAAACATATCATTTTCAATTTTTTACTTTCAGCCTATTAGCATTTACATTTGAAGTGTATTTCTTGTAGACAGTATGTAATTGGCTCTTGCTTTTTATGTGACATCTGATCATCTTTTCCTTTGAAGTAGAACATTTATCCTATTTCCATTTAATGTAATTATTAATATAGTTTAGCCTAAATCATCACCTTGTTCCATGTTTTCTTTTTGTCTTATCCATTTTTGTTCCCTTTGTTCCACTTTTCAGCCTTCTTTTGGATTAATGGAATATTTTTTGTCACTCCACTTTATCTCCCTTATCGGCTCTTTTATTGTTGCTATTTTAGAAGTTGCTCTAGGACTTACAAGTCATTTTAATATTCTACCTTTGACATATTACTGCACATATAAATGTATAAATATGTCATTTCAGATATAAAATATTTATAATAATATCCTTCCATATATGTATGTATGTATGTATGTATGTATTTCCATTTCTCTTTACCTGGCCTTTGAACCCCTGTCATACATTTTAGCTTTACGTAACTTAAGAATACCACAATGCTTTAAAATTTTTGTTTAAGCAATTTATCTTTTAAAGAGACAGAAATAATTTTAAAAATCACATATATTATCGATCTTGAACTACATTTCATTTCTGGTGCTCTTTATTCCTTTGTATGATTTATAAATCATTATTTACACAGGATATCATTTTCCATCTGCCTGAAGGACTTCTTTTAACATGTGTGTATGTGTGTGGGGGGTCTGGGTATTACATTATTGAAGTTTTCTTTTTTCGCTTTTAATGTCTGAAAACTTCATTATTTTACCTTCTTTTCTGAATATTGGCCACTGTCTCGCTAACCCCTTCATATGAATCTCTCCGTTGTCTAGGATGGTTTCTACATACGAAGATGCTATCTGTACTGTGCTGAATATTTGAGGGAACACTCTGAATAGCAACTCAGCAACTGTCTCCTCTCTAGTATTGTTTTACACATTTTAGCCATCTTGGTGACTCTGAACCTTCAATTTTGTCTCCTCAACTCAGAATCTGCTGGGTTTTCTGCACATTTCACATCCAGCCCCACCCTTCCCACGCTGTCACTTGAAAACTTGCTCAAGGCAGTAAATTGCTCACTTAGTTCACTTCCTGTCTCTTAAAGACTACTTTTTCTATTACTTGAAATCTAAGTGTCTTGAAACTTTTTTCCTTCATCTACTTTTTTCTTCTTTTAAGTATTTCAAATAGAGGTTAAATCTGGTCTCTGCTATTATTCTATCTTGTCTGGAAATGGAAGTCCCTCCCCTGGCTATACTTTTAATGCCCATTTAAATTTTTTTTCTTGCAAATATGCCTTTGTTTCACCACTGCCTCAGAAGTTTTACTTCCTGCAGTTCTTTAGTATTCCTTTCTCTTTCTAGTCTAGCAAAATTTCCACTCCTCTGATAAGTTGAGGTATGGAGATCTTTGTGTCTTCTCTTCAATCAAAGAAGACACTTTGATTCTGTGAATTTTCTCTGATGCCCACTTAAGAAATTTTCTATTTTCTTATCTCTTGTGTAGGGTATAATATCTTTGTCCTTGTCCTTTAGGAACATGCTCTGAGAGCTTTCACAAGCTATAAAGTAGAAATGTAAAGGTTTTTAAAGGTTTTGCTTTGTTTTATTCATGTCTACAACTTGAGCTCTGTTCATTAAAGCTCTTATTTGTATTTACATTATTTTATCAATTAACAGTAGCCTGCTAACTCTCTCAACCTCATACTAGACCTCTACCAACTACCCACAAATTGTAAAAAGACTACTATGAAAGAATATCCTCACTCACCACTATCTCTCCACCTGTTACTGGCCTTTTTCCTGCTTCTGATTGCATGGAGCTTTTAGGTGCATTTAACATTAATCTGCGTAGAAACAGGCTGCTGGAACAAATAACATCTTGATGTCCCTTGTTGCTCCATAAATCTAAATTCTAATAACCACCATCATCTACTTTGTTAAGAAACAGTAGTGGTAAAATTATAGGAATGATGGGATTAGAGTGGCAGCATGGCTGTTTTTCTATTTGGTAAAGCTGGTATTTTGTCATGATAATGACATTGTGATTATGCAAATTATATAAAATCATAATATTGGAGACTGTTTTCCTGGCATCACAATCAGATCTTGGGTAGCAAAGAAATATAATTTATAATATTACCCTAATTGTTCATTTGCTATAGGATAATTTCTTCAGTTTAAAGCATTTCTTGATTTATATATAAACCCAACTATGCCATTGTCACTATACCGAGTGTGATATTTGTATCATAAATATCCTCCTATAAAATTCCCAGTGTTTTGAGTAAATTATAATAATAATCACTTATCAGTAAAAAGCTTAACAATACTGTACAGTAAAGTTTACACTAGTATGCATTTTTCACTGCCTACTGGGTTATCTTTCTTATGGGATTATAGTATAAAATGTTTACACGTTTTCCTTTTTAAAATTATAATCATACATGTTTATGGATATTCATCTTACCATAGATTTATGATTACTATTACTAAAGAAAATATAATTGTAATATTTTTGAAACATAAATGTATCTTTCTGTGTGACTGCAATCAAAAAAGTCTTAAAAATAATCTAGTTCAGCACTAAATTTTTTCTTAGAAATGATTTATTTTAATTATGCATTTTATAGGGCATTTAAAATAAAAAAGACAAATGAATAATACTAAGAAGATCTCTTAGATTGTGCCATTTCTTTTATTTAATAAATATAAGATCCAGTGGTATTAATAAGTCCTTAATAGTGGGATTTTTAATCACCTCAATAAAATCTGCACTTGACCATCTTTGTATTCAGGCTCTCTCAAGGTCCTATGATTTTAATATTCTGTGAACATCATAGTGTTTTACTACTAAAGGATTTACATCCAGTTTACAATTGGAAGGGAACTAATAGACTATTAAAAGCACACAGAAAGAAAAATGGTAAAGTGCTCAAGATAGGCATATTAGTATTTTTCCATCCTATAGGTATATCTACCTGGAAGGCCAACATATAATGATAAGATTTCTTTTAGGCATGGAATCAGGCAAGGGGAGTTAGTGAATAATCTTGATAGCTTCTGTTATGAAGCCACTTTATCTTGTTGTTATCCAATTCCTGAAGGGAAAGACCTATGGCACATTCCAGAGAATGGTCCCTAGGCAAGGACATCTGCTCTTGTGTACATTGTTGAAGCTTTACCATAAAATTAGGATACTATTCTTTATTCCATTCTCTACCCTTTAAGAATTCAGCAAATGAAATCCAGTAAAAGAATAGAAATTGATTAATTACCTTCTGAAATTTAACATGGTGTATTTTGACTTTACCCTATATTGACCAAAGAATTAAAAAACAACTATCCACAGAATTATAAGGAAAAAAAATCAATACAAATTTATTCTGCTTCGTTTTGTCTTTGTTGCAAACATGAACCCCCCTCCTTCCATCATTGCAGCACAAAAGATGTAAGGGAACAGGAAAGTGGTGTTGATAACACTTTCAGTAAGAGCAAGAAGTATTTAAGATGAAGCAACAGCACTTTCACTAATCTTTAAGTAAAGTTCTACTCTCTAGCACTGCAAGAGTGCAGATTTCTCCTTACTCAGGATGAATTTAAGTGCACGATGATTATGCTACTTTGATTTTGGTAGTGTATTTGAATTTGTTAATTCAAAGCTGCAAAAGAGTTCTTAAGCCATGGCTGTGTTTAATCATATTTCGTCAAAGCAAAATTTGCTGGTTGTTTAAATTATTTCATAGATAAAATGGTGATAATACATATATTTACACATTTAGGCATCACTCTAAGTCCATTTCTGTGGAAACTTTTTACAATAGAAGGCTATGGAGATTCCATATCAAGCCTAATTTGCATATCTGTAAAATCTGAATATCTGCAGTTCAGAGCAGACTTAGTCTTCCAATCCTTATCAACATCAGATCACATGACTGTTGATCTCTTAGAACTGTTAGAAAAAATTCTACCGGACAGTGATAGGCTGTAGCAATTCAAAGAGAGAAAATGCAAGGTTGAGGGAGGATATCTGACTGAGAGAACTTTGAGTTCAGGTCCTGCACAAGTGTCAGGCCATTTACTAGCTGTATAACTTTAGGAGAGTTACCAATCCTCTCTGGAAGTATAGATTCTTTAATATGTAACATGTTGATAATAGGTATTGCTCTAGTAAGGATTAATAATGGAATATAGAGGGGATCTCTGGGTGGCTCAGTGGTTTAGCACCTGCCTTTGGCTCAGGGCGCGATCCTGGAGTCCCGGAATCAAGTCCCACATCGGGCTCCAGGCATGGAGCCTGCTTCTCCCTCTGCCTGGGTCTCTTCCTCTCTCTGTCTCTCTATCATAAATAAATAAATAAATAAATAAATAAATAAATAAATAAATAAATAAAATCTTTAAAAACATAATGGAATATAGAGAAGAAATTTAAAAAATAATAGTTCCTACTTCTACTCCATCTCTATGTTCTTGGCCAGTCTAGACTGTCAGAGATCTAGGGACAGGATGTATATCTGTTCAAAGTAAGATACATGTAATTTTTATCTTGATCCCTAAGTTCAGTAAATAAAACAGATATAATTGAAATACAATTTTCACAAAATAGTAGATATCATGTATCATGCACTGTGTATTTTCTTCTGAATTCTAGTTTATCTCATAACTAAGTGATGGTGCTTGAAAGCCTTCTTCTAGACTATTTTAAACAAGGTTAGGGACTAAAGTAAAAAGAAATAAGCACATCCTGGTTTAGGATGAGGGGTAACCTTTCCATCACTGTATTCTCTTCTCTGGGAATGGATACCATCATCATGTACTACCCAATCGTGGCTATTCAGGAAGTACTAGCACTGAATCTAGAAGTAGCTTCTTGGACAGGCAATCAGCCAGGTGTTAAATGAAGACAGCACAACCTGGAAACTCTCTCCAGAACTTCACTGATTAATATTTAGTGAAGCAATCTTTTAATGAAGGGACCCTTATAAATGAATAATAGTATTATGTATTGAAAACAATATAATTCAGCATGTAAATTATCTAGGAGCATCTGAGACCTCTCAACTTTGCTAAACGTAGTCCAGACACATTGTTTTGAAGTTCCTTTTATAATCAACAATTAGATTTGAGGAAGTAGCTTCCTTAATACTCTGCAGTCTTATGAAACATAACAGCTTTGTGTGTGTAGCCCTGATTACCCAGCAAAAAGGAAATTTATGTGACTTATATTATGTCCCTTATTGCAATCAACATTTCATTTAGGGTAAGATCAACATCTTGAGATATTGATGCAGTTTTAAAATGTCTTCGTTTAAAATATATTACTTTAGTATTTAATATATTTAAATATATTGGTATATCTTTAGAAAGCAAAGAGCGTGGGTCCTTTGAGAGCCTGATCATGTCATGATCATGTCAGTCCTTGGTTTCAAACCTTCCTGTTCCACTGGCCATGGAAGCCAAAGTCCTCATGATGGCCTCCGAGGTTTACCCCCAGTCACTTCTTCACCAACAGCATGCCTCCCCCTGCCTCAACTGCTATTGTTCTCCAACCATTTCATTCACCCCAGCCACTCTATTCTGCACATGGGACTCCCCCCTTTATCCCCTTGAGGTTTTTGCTCAAACTCAATGAGGCTTTTCCTGACCATCATCTAAAAAAATTATTTATTTATTTTTATTAGAGAGAGCCCAAGAGCACAAGAGGGAGAGGGAGGAGCGGACTTCCCGCCGGGCAGGGAGGGAGCCTGACTTGAGGCTTGATTCCAGGACCCTGACATCATGACCTGAGTCCAAAGGCCCACCCCAGGACTGAGCCACCCAGGCGCCCCTCCCTGATCTACCATTTTTTGATGAATGAACGAGTGAAAGAACGAATGAATTGTAACTACTGCCTAACGGTGTTAGGTTGTTCCCAGTGTGTGTTTTTAAATATATTCCACAGGTAGCCATGATCACATGAACATCATCAGCTTTGCTGACCTTAAGCTATGCAGTCTACATCAGTAAGCATACCCTACACGTGGAGGCTTTTGGAGACTCAGAATTTCGGGATCATCGGAAAGCATATCCTACATATATGTAGGCTTTTGGAGATGAAGAATCTCTGGATCTTCAGTTTTGGGGTAATCACATCAGACCGGCTGACGCCGCGAGGTCCCGGACGCCGGGAATGCGAGGCGGCGGGTGGGGATTTCTGTTTCCAGGGAGGATGAGGGGGAGTTCCCAGTCCCCAGCACTGCATCTGGGGCGCGGGATTCCGGGCAGCGCAGCGCCTGTCCGGCTCGGGGGCCTGCCAAGAGGACCCGCGGGACAGTTTCTGCAAGGATCTCCCGGGGCGACGGCGGCACGGGAGGGGGCTCTGGAGGACGGACGGAGGGCGGGGCGGGAGCGGGGGCGAGGCCGAGGGTGGGGGTGGGGGTGGGGGCCGAGCTCCCGGCAGAGGGTCCCTGCGGCGGAGGCGGGGCGGCGGGGAGGGGCCTAGCTCGGGGCGGGGCCTAGCTGAGCGTGGGCGGGGCCTAGCTTGGGACGGGGGCGGGGCCTAGCTTGGGGCGGGGGCGGGGCATAACTCGGGGCAGGGGCGGGGCCTAGGTCGGGGCGGGGGCGGGGCCGAGCTCGGGGCAGGGGCGGGGCCTAGGTCGGGCGGGGCGGGGCGGGGCCCTTACGGGGGCGCTGCCACCTGCGCGGGGGCGGAGCCAGCGGCCCGGTGTCTCGGGCGCCCCGACGCGCGGGGCCGCGGAGAGCGCGGCGCGACCATGCAGGGCGGCGGAGGCATCGAGAACCCGGCTTTCGTCGCCTCCAGCCCGGAGCCCCCGCGCCGCCCGCTGGCGTCGCCCTCCCACGTGGAGGTGTCGGACCTGTCGCCCACCGCCCGGCCGCCGACCGCGCCGCCCCCGGGGCCCCCGTCGCCGGCCGCCGGCCCCCGTGCCTCCCGAGAGGCGCCCGGGCCCGAGCCGCTGGCCGAGTTTGAGGAGGGCCCGTGCGGGTGCGGGGACTTGCAGCCGCGGAGCCTCCAGCGCTGCAACACGCCTCCGGGCTTCCTGCTCTACTACTGCCTCCTGGCCCTCACGCAAGGTAGTGCGGGCGCCGCCGGGGCGGCCGGGGCGCGGCGGGGGCGAGGGGGCGCGCGGGGCGCAGGTCCGCGCGGGGCAGGTGCGCGGGGCAGGTGCGCGGGGGGCAGGTCCGCGGGGGGCAGGTGCGGGGCACGCGGCTGGTGCGCGGGGGCAGGTGCGCGGGGGCGGGGGGGGGCAGGTGCGCGGGGGCGGGGGGGGGCAGGTGCGCGGCAGCCCCGACTGGGGACCTGCGGCCACCGGCCACCGAAGTGCAGCGGGCGGGGCGCCAGCCGGGGCAGCTCTTCCTCAGTAGCGACTTTTCACACTGGCCGTACGACTTTTTTTTTTTTTTTTCCCCTTTTTGCGTTTCTGTTCTACCTCAGTTTCCCCGATTCGATTCCTTCCAGGAAGGTCGAAATTACCGGAGCCTCGGCTTGGGAATGGTCGGTTTACACTTGGGGTAACCGTTCCGTGCGACGGCCGCCTATCGATTTAGCTAAAACTCCTCGCTAAAGGGATTCGTTTATTTACTTATTTTGGGTGTGTGTGTAAATCTATTGTTTCTGGAAAGGAAGGGTCAATTTGCAGGGGGGGTAGGGTAGTTGGGGAAGGGGCTCGGGGGCAGCGTTCGTGCTTCGCGAGTGTGTTTAGGTTGAGGCGTGAGCGGAGGTGCAGGTGCAGGTGCAGGTGCAGCCGCAGCCCCGGGATGTTCAAGCAGAGGCTGCAGACCTCGCGGAAAGGCGAGGCTTCTGAAACGCGGAGGAGCTGGCCAGGATCTGTTTTGTTCCGGGAGCTCCTTTAGGGTCCCTTGGGAGTGACGGATAAAGTCCACGTTTATACCCTTGGGAGTTTGCGGTCTACACCTGGTTTGGAGGAGTGAGTGGTAGAGGAGGAGCGGCTCCCGGGAAAGAAAGCCTCGAGAAGGTGCAGGTGTTGCTGAGTTGCCTGATGCACGGGGTCAAAGAAAGAAACGGGCAGTTGCCCTAAGGTGACAGACCCGAGGAGAGGGGGTACCAGATGGAGCACCCTGAAGGAAATAAATGCTGCAACTCAGAATCTGATGGCCTGTAGATTTTCTTGGGTCAGTGGAACCCTAGTTTCAAAGTATTTGGTTAAAGAGGCTACCCAGAGCTGATGGGAAGAAAAGTCATCCGGGAAATAGTTTTGGGGAGAGGGAGGAGTTGGAGATGCTCTTATTTTATTTTATTTATTTTATTTTACTTTATATTTTATTTTATTTCATTATTTTATTTAATTTTATTTATTTTATTTTATTTTATTATTTTTTGGAGACGCTCTTTTTAAAAGATTAACAGAAGAGTAAATCTTAATACATTCTCTCTCTTCTTATTCCTGCTCCCCTTACTCAGGGCCCCTCGCTATTGCACATATAGGTGTTAAGGAAGTTAACGTTGGTTGCAAGTCAACTGCAGCTCTTCTGCCAACGATTGCTTTGAGCCAAGAAGTTATTTCCCTTTCCATCTCTCTGGTCCCCACGCAAGTTCGCCTTCTCTCAGTGCCTTGGTCTTAGTTGTCCAAAATCTGTGGTGAGACATTTCGGTGCCAAAGGAATGCAAAGTTCAAAGAAGTTGGACACAAGTAAACTTTGTCTTACCTTAAAACATATTCTGAAATTTCTGTGTTCCAGAATACATGATTTGTTCCAGAGCACTTCCATGTAATATAAAATAAGATTATTAGCAAAGGTTATTGGCACTCCTAGAAAACTGTGCCCCTTAGCCACTAGCTGCATCTACCCAGAGGCTCCCAATTTAAGAAGCATAATCCTAGATGAAGGTGACCCAATAAGTTCTTGTTTCAGTTTAAAGTTGAATTATTACCATTTAAGTTTGGATCATTACCACGTTTCTCAGACATGATCCTTGGGAGGTCCATTTCCATGGTATATTAAGAAGCATTTGATTGGGGAAAAACAAAAACCCCAAACGTGTCAGGGTAGTTTACTTAACTCAGAATTTCTCAAAGATAAACAGGATTTCTCTTAGCACCTTACCTTCTAATGTGCGTCTTATTTTCATATATGTACAATAGAGACATGTAGTATGCAATATTTCATGAAATTCCTTTTTAAAAGGGAGAGTTCTTAGAACTTTTGTAACATAGAATTCAGAGTGGTATGCTTAGGCTTAAAATGCTATCCTCCCCCCCACCCCCAAGAGTTTATAAGTTTACTTAGACAAGTTTTATCATAACTGAGTTTTTCATGACGGACCTTTAATCAGTATAGCAAGTGTGTTGGAGAGTTGATTTTTTTGGGGGGGGGTGGGGAGGAGGTGATTTTTGGATGGGAAAATTTTCATAATCTTAGGTAAATTTATCTCATAAGCATGCCATTCCCAGGTACATTAGACACTTTTAAATTTCAAGAATCGCAAATTAGCTTTTGACTTATTAAACTGGCATACAAGTAAAATCATGAAAAAAAAAGTAAAATCATGTTAGGACTTTTAGAATTTATTATATCAATTTTCTTGACATATATTTCCAGTTACAATCTTGATAAAGCAAAGTTTAAAGAGGATGTAGAAATCATGGCTTGTGTGTACTCTGTTAAGGAATGAATGAAAATGCATGATATCTTCTTAAGTAAATGGGTAACTAGTTAAAAACTGTATTTTGATCCAATGCTTTTTATTTTCAATTTATAATGATGTTTAAACTCCTGTAAATTTAGTGGAGGAGATATTTTTTGTTAAGCCACTCACAATTAGATTTCCAGCTTTTCCTTGTGTACCTTGTATTTTCCATCAGAGTTGTAATTAGCAATGAAGTGTATATTTTTAATTTTTTTTTGCGTATGATTTAGACTGCCAGTGGTTGAAATGACTCTTAGATAGCGTGTGTTTATTTTTGCTCTCAGATCTTTTAAACTATAATTTTCATGTCTATAAAAGTGTTAGAGGAAAAGAGGTGTGAGAGCTCAATTTCACCTTTCATAAGACTAAGTGAAGCATCTCTAGTTATATATAAACATGTTTAATAACTGAACAACCTGGGACACAATTGGGCATTACTTTATTTATTTATTTATTTTATTTTTTTATTTTTTATTTTTATTTTTTTGGCATTACTTTAATGACCTCTTGAGTCCCTTGAACTTTTTATACTCTTCTGGGTGAGGTCTATGAGAGTATGCTACTCTTGGAGTCTCTCTAGTGAACTGGCTTCATGATTTTTTATTTGTCATATAGAGAAAAAATGAACTTAGCTACAATTTAGTATGTGGTAAGCATCGATTTTATGGACACTTGAAAATTCACAAGTATACCATTTAAAAGCAAACTGATTTTTAAGGAAGTATGTTTGCATTGCTAGCCTTGAAACTTTGAGACTTTAAGAATTGGTACATTAACAAAAAAAAAAATCAAAATAAATTCATAGCCAAACTTCAGTCGCAACCAAACGTTAGTATGCTGTGTTAAAAATTGTAACCTATATGGTAAAGTTTTTTTTTTTTAACCCATATGGTAAAGTTAATAAAAATCACCCACTTATGTTTTCTTTTCTCTCTTTTTAGGTGTTGTAGTAAATGGCCTCGTAAATATTAGCATTTCCACTATTGAGAAGCGCTATGAAATGAAGAGTTCTCTGACAGGCCTGATATCATCAAGCTATGATATCTCGTTCTGTTTGTTATCTTTATTTGTGTCATTCTTTGGTGAAAGAGGACACAAACCAAGATGGCTTGCATTTGCATCCTTTATGATAGGACTGGGAGCCCTCGTATTTTCAATGCCAAAATTTTTTAGTGGAAGATACCAGTTGGGGTCCTTTTTTGAAGGTAAGTTCCTGTTGTGTTTTTGTTTTAATTTAAGAAGTATTGTAAAATAAGGCTTTTAACTCTGTATTCCAACTGCTTTGTACAGGTAAGTAGGGTACGGACTTCGTCTCTTCCACTGCTTACTGCTTTGTTTTGATGTGAATTGTGTAAAATAGGAGATTACAGAGAATGCATTATTCAGAATTTATTCGCATTATTAAACCTTTGATACTCATTCCCCAAATTACGCACAGTCCTCCTCAAAAAGCAATGATCGATTTTGTTTGTGCTTGTAACCTCATTGGGGTTCTAAGACCTATAGACTTCCCCTTTGTGGTTTTATTTGCTGAGCTTACAGGTCTGCCCCTGGACATGCTGATTCCTGATTCCTGAGTTAAAGAGAGGTGAAATTTATAGGAGAACTAAGCTTTCCCTAGAAACTGAAAGCTAGCTGTACTTTTGACTGTAGTTTAGAGACTCAGAACTTCATGAGTTATCTAATGTGTTGCTCTGGTTAGTTGAGAAGTACATTATTCAAAGACTCAAAAGGAAATTTGACTGTATTTCTACTCCTCCTCCCTGCCAAAGTATCATTTTTAATGGGAAAACAATTACATAGAGCCAGAGAGATATGCTAATGAAGTCCTTAACATTTTTATTGTCTTTCCTGGGACTATTAATAGCAAATACTGAGAAAAAGAGAGCGATAAAATGAACTTTTCAGGAGTTAGGTAAGTGAAGAAAAGGCTTAGGGTAAGAAGAAAGGAGAATTGAGGCCTGCCGCAATATAGGCATTCTTTTTAAAAGGTTAAGGTTGTTACATTTGTGAGTTTTAATATTGAAAATTAATATTTTTTGTGCCCAAGATCGCAAATCCGAGAAACCACCAAGGAGCCGATACCGATGCAAACACACAAGGGTTTATTTACAAGCTCGAGCTTGGGTCCAAGTATACCCAACACAGTGGAGCAGGGACTTGGACCCCGAAGTGGGTTACAGCTGGGTTTTTTATAGGCTGGTCTAGGGGATTTCCAGAAGGGATGGAAGAATTCTAAGATGGGACTTTCTACCCTGGGCGTGGGCTCTGTTGTCTTTCTGATATGGGATTACCTGCCGAGGACATTGAGGACATTCTGCACTTTTTTCCCCTTAAAGTTCAGCTCTTATTTACAGGGGCCTAAGATGACTGTACTTGTGCTAATGCTAAACTTTAGGTGGGATGGCCTTAATTTTTCTCGGCCTCCACATATTAATGTGTTAACATTCCTTTTTATTTAAATATTTTATTTATTTACTCATGAGAGAGACAGAAAGAGTGGCAGAGGGAAAAACAGGCTCCCTGGGAGGAGCCTGATGTGGGACTTGATCCCAGGACCCTGGGATCATGGGATCACAACCTGAGCCAAAGGCAGATGCCCAGGTTCCCCTAAAGTGTTAACATTCCTAAGACCAACTTCCAAATTATAGAATGACAACAAATGGGGAAATATTTTTAACAACCTAACAATAATATTTTTAACAATTATGCAACGTGGTTTTGGGAGTATGCTTATTAGGTAAGCTGACTTTATTTTGGAAATAGAAATAGAATATGCAAGCAAATAGGACCAATAGAGGTTTTTTTTTTAATATTTATTTATTTATTTATTTTCCAATAGAGGGTGTTTTCAAAGTGTGGTAGACTTTGGAGTACATGAGATAAGGAAAGTATGTTATCAGTGGAAAGATCACTTCTATAGATTCTAGTACATTATCTAAGATCGGACAAGATTTTGTAAGGCCAATGTCACATAATTTCACTGGAGGTAGTTTTAGGAACAAGGCACACTAGGTTTTAGTAAGACACCTCTGAAATTCAACAGTAAAGTAAAATCTAAACTTGAGTCTGTCACATAAGAAACATGATACCAATTCCATGATAGTGAAAATACCGTGTTTTTAGCATTTACGTGGTAATCTTTGTACTAAATCAAAGTCCTCACTCTTGCGGTTGATCATATGCCCTACTTGTTCTTTAACTATATGAACTTTGATAAAATCTCTGACTCTCTAACCAAGAACATAACACCTGTTCGAGTACTAAAGCCTGATCTTCCTTCAGCAGTCTTCCTAGCTTCATGTCTTTGCTGTACACACTTTGAATTGCAGCTAATCTGAACAATTTCTATTTCCCAATGGGAAATGACCACAAATTAAGGTGTGTGGGTGGGGGCTAGAGATAAAGCCAAGAAGATTGCTAAAACCAGGTCACAAACTTTTAGTACATTATGGTGTACTCTGCAAGTTTTCATTAAGTTCCATTTGATATGTCTTAGTGATATTTTTTATTATTTTACTTGAAGTAGATTAGATAGAGGGATTGGCTAATATGTGAAGTTTTTAGTCTACATTAGATTCATAATTTAAATAATAGCTTATCATCGGCAAATGGAAATCAAAACTCATACAATGAATATTTATTGATACAGACTGTACATGGTGTAATAAAACAAATTAATAAAACAGTTCCATGCCATTAGGATTTTATGCAGTAGTGGGAAGAAATACAAAGTTGATAAGCAAATAAACAAGATATTTGAAGATTAAGGGAACTAATTATATGGAGTAATAGGGTATAAAAGGGAAGATACGTAGACAAAGGAAGGCCGTTGTGATAATAACTGGATAACGAGGACCCACTTTTTAAAGATGCTTTCCAGGCTGGAGAAAAACATAATATAGGGCCTTGGAGGAGGAAAGAGCTTGGTAGGTTTTAGGAATCATCACTTTGGACAGCAATGACCAAAGCAAGGGGAGGACATGGCATGAGATGAATTTAGAGAGATAGGTAGACACCAGCATGAGGGATTAACATTTTCCTTTAAGTGCAGTGGGAATTCATGAGAAAGTTTTCCTTTTATTTTTTTAAAAAGATTTTTTATTTGAGAGAGGGCAGGAAGCACATGATCGGCGGTGGGGGTGTGTGTGTGTGGAGGGTGGGCCGAGGGAGAGGGAGAAGCAGACTCCCCACTGAACAGGGAGCTCAACTACTGACTACTACTATGCAGGGCTCTTCCCAGGACCCCAAGATGATGACCTGAGCAGAAGGCAGATACTTAATGAACTGAGCCGCCCAGGAGCCCAGAGAAAGAGAAAGTTTTCCATAGGAAAGTGCATGATCTTATGTTTCAGAATGATCATTTTAGCTTCTTTTGTTCTGAAGAATGAGAGTAAATGGGAGAAAATCAGCTAGGAGGTTTTTTTTTTTACTAGAGTCCAGGTGAGAGATAAAGGTAGTCAGACTGGGTTGGTATCAGTAGGGATCTAAAGGAGTGACTGATTCTCAATATATTTTCAAGGACAAAGAGGACTTTTTGGTAGATTGATTACAGAAGAGGAGTGATTAATGACTCCTTGGTATTTGGCTTGACCAACTGGGGCCATTCACTAGAATGTAGAAGAATGGCATTAGGGGTGGAAGTTGAGAAATCAGGTTTGGAATTAGTGTGAACTGTGTATTATATATATGTTGTAATATATGTTTTTGAACATAACATGTTTATGTAAGTGTACGAGTTACTCTTTAGTTTTCATTCCTAGAAGCGCTCAAATTGGGTTTGAAGGGCTTCCTCATTCTAATTTTTGGTAGATAATGCCACATTGACTTTTAGGAAGCGATGGTATTCTCTCAGAGTCAATGTGTAAAAATGCCTCGTTGCTATTTTGAATTTTTGCATTTTTTTCCCTTGAAGGTTTTCATTAATATGTAGGTATTTACAATATAGCAGATACAAAACTCAGGACTGAAACCACATTACATATCTTTTTTTTTTAATTTTTGTTTATTTATTTATTTATTTATGATAGTCAGAGAGAGAGAGAGAGAGAGAGAGAGAGAAGAGAGAGAGAGGCAGAGACACAGGCAGAGGGAGAAGCAGGCTCCATGCACCGGGAGCCCGATGTGGGATTCGATCCCAGGTCTCCAGGATCATGCCCTGGGCCAAAGGCAGGCGCCAAACCGCTGCGCCACACAGAGATCCCCCACATTACATATCTAAAGGAAAGGAACCCAGGTATTTGGAAACAGAAGGAATGCTAAATATCATAAATACCTGCTTTTACAATGTAGAACCTTAGGACAAGCTGTGAAGTGAGTGATTCATACTGATTTCATAGAGAGTTCAATAATAGCTAAAACTAACTGTAGTTTTTATGCTTTGTTTAATGTTTTTAAATTTTTATTTCTCATAGGTTTATTAACTACATTGAACAGTTTCAATATTTTTATGAATTTATTCATTTTGAAGTGTTTACATATTGCATGATTATTTTTATGAATTTAAACCATTTCCCCCCAATTTTAAATAGCCATTATAATAATCTGTACTTTTCTTAAAAACATAATAACGTGGGATGCCTGCTTGGCTCAGTCGGTTAAGCGTCAGCTCAGGTCATGATCCCAGAATCCTGAGATCTAGCCCCACATCCAACTCCTTGCTCAGTAGAGAGTGTACTTCTTCCTCTGCCCCTCTCCTTCTCTACTCCCTCCCCCTCAACTCTCTTTCTCAAATACATAAATAAAATCTTTAAAAATAATAATAACTTGTCTGTTCAAAAAAGTTAATCCACCTTTGCATATTTTAGACTCTATAACTAAAATTCTTAGTGATTTGTTCAAGTCTAAAAAGAGTGTGTAAGAAGACTGGAGATCAATGGGAAAAGGAAACAAAGGAGTTGAAAACTTTCTGTAAATAAATTAGAAACCAGGGCATGTACAATCTTGTTAGGTAATATAAAATAAATAACCCAAAGAGCCTCACACTAAGAAATCATTTTATTAGTTGAAATCGTACATGTAATTTAATTTGAAAAGGACATTGAGAGAGTTAGTGTTTTCCTTTATGTGCTTTTTTGTTGTTGTTTGAACTTGAGAAGTCAGGGCTCAGTTTGGATGAAATCATCTCTGTAAGAGGAGATCAAAGTAATATAATATAGTTGGTAAGTAGAGGAAAACAAAATGTGAAATATGATAAGCATGTATAATTTCCACATGTGTGAGAAAAACACAAAAGGAGGTCAAGAGTCAGCAAAAGGTAGAAAAGTCTGTTTGAAATAGCTTGAATTTTCTATTCTGTAAAAAATAAATTTAAGTAGGTTCAGGAAAGTATTGTTTTAAGGGAAACTTTTATGATGACCTAAGGGTTGGGGTGATTAACTTTGGAGATAATAACATTTATCAAAGGAGGTTTTGGTTGTTATTGGTTACAAAAAAGAGGAAGAATTAAAATTGAGAGAAATGCTTCTCAGGACTAATTTTTATATATGGTAGCCTGAAAATAGAATAGTCTCATAAAATATTTTCAAGTAAATCATATTTGACATTCACTTTTGATATATCAATTTGTTATTAACATGTTTTAATATAACTTTCAGGTGTTGTAAACATGTAAAAGTAGATCTTTACCACATAACATTTTGTTTTCATCCAACCACTTTTTAATTCCTTGTGAATGAGTGTTAATTTAATGGTGTTATGGACAATAATCTTTTTGTCTCTTTGAGACTTTGTGAAGGTGGGGGTCATTAGTAAATACTTAGAAATTACGGAGAAGTAATTACTAAGTCCAGTGAAACTCTTTTTCCCTATTGACCAATAATTGGATAACTTTTTCTAAGTTGTATTATTTTCACGTTTCTCTTTTTCATTCCTTCCCCTCAGGAAAAGATAGCTCTCGACACTTTCCATTTGCTTCAACATTAAATTTCTAATGTTTTAGATTGGTATTTCAGGAAGAATTCTGTACCAAAGGATGTTTGCTAAGCAAGGTGACTATTAAAATGTTGAGCTAGGAAAATAATTAGCTTGGGATTCAATATGTGATTTAATTTTAGTTACTATTTTGTATTTTATCTTCTTTCATAAGGATTTTTTTTAATATGGAATACGTGCCTAGATTGGAGAAGACATAGGGCCAAGAATCTTCTAATTTTACAATCTCTAACTTAATACAGTGTACTTTAATTTCACTGAGCCTCTGAGTGTTCTTCTTTCTTAATATTCCTTCTTCCTTATAAAAAAATCAGTTTTATTTTTCTTATATTTCTATTTTATTATAACAAATGAATAAAAAGCAAAAAGATATCTTAGAGATACAATGGTGTAATAAATGATTCAAAAGAGTTATAAATTCTATACATACAATAAAAGAGCTAGAATTAAGTTTTAGGGGTAGTCAGTGCTCCAGATGAAACTAGCACAGTTTTTAATATTCAAGGCACTTTCGTCTTCCCCAAATTTCCTGGATTATATGAGTTACCCTGGATGCTTGCTACCATCATTTAATGCCCCTTGGGGATCCTGATTCAGCAAGTCTGGAGGACTCAGGATTTTATTTTATTTTTTTAAAGCTACCCAGGTTATCTTATCAGTTCATTTGAGGAAACATATGTCCAAATTGGTGCTTAATTATTTTTGTAAAGTCTCAGCTGTGGACATAGAGGTTACTTTTCATTTCAGGATTATTGCTTTATAAATTCCTTTAAAATAGAAGTCTCACAACTGTCATAGAATACTAGATACTTTAATGTAGCCAGTTTTGTTGGACTTCAAATGACCACGCTTCTAAAATAGAGGAAACTAAGAAAATTAAGTAGGAAGGCATGTGTCAGTGACATGTTAGCACAAACTCATTTCTGCTCAGAGCTATAATTTGTAGATAGAGATTTATAAGTGCATGCCCTTGAGCAAAAGAATATAATGTCTCAGCATTTCCCAAGTATGATCTGCAGAGCACAGTTTCTGAAGCTATTAAAAATATATTAAAAATATGTTCCATGGTTCAATGAGTTTGGGAAAATGGAAGTTAAGTGTCTCTGATGCATCTCTGTAAAAGTTGATGCAGTTTGTGAATCTTTAGCTAGAGGATGTGATATGTACCAAAAGACCCCACTGTTAACGCTTGCCTCCTTTACTCTGCTTCTACTGCTCACTTTATGTTTTCTGCCCCAGAGAAGTGTTTTGGAGAACAGGCTTTGGGAATTCTGTTCCATGCTATCTTATGTCGTTTTGAAAGGCTGTGTTGAATTTAGAAACTTCATTACGGCCAGCATTAGCACAGCCTGTGATGGATGGTAGGTGTTCAACAAAGGTTTGTTGAGTTGTCAAATATAATAATGAATGAATGGATCCTTCCAGCGAAAGCATAGTAGGAGTCTAATGACTTCCCTTCCACAGAAGGCAGTAAGAGTAGTTAATGTCAGATAGAGGCAGTTTGGATGCTCTGTTCACATTTTAATATAAATTGGGCCTAAAGAGTAATGGGGAGTTTTTCTTTCTTTCTTTCTTTCTTTCTTTCTTTCTTTCTTTCTTTCTTTCTTTCTTTCTCTTTCTTTCTTTCTTTCTTTCTTTCTTTCTTTCTTTCTTTCATTGGCCACTGAATTGGGGGGGATTGTGTTATCAGAGGTATCAGAGGCAAACATTGACAGTCTTTATGGGTGAGATTTGGGATCTGAAAAATTTGCAGTGTGGAAAAAGGAAGCTAAAACGAGAAGCATATTCAGAAATAGTAACACAATGCTTTGATACTCTACTTTTGTTTTTTGTCTTAATTGCTTGCTAAACTGTTGATTTCGCTGTGTAGCTACCATGCTTCTAAGGTGATGCTAAAATGGCAGAGTGATTTGATAGACTATTTAGTAGTGATTACCTTTATTTGCTTTCATGTATAAAATAAAAGGAAATGCTCTGATAAGGCATTCAAGTCGACCATAGTCATAGTTGTGTCTTACTGGTATACTGTATGGGAGGTAATTATTAAGCAATGCTTTTTGTCGCTTCCTCAGAAAGGTTGGTAAGAATGTGGTTTGTGGCAAGAAAGAAATGAGGAAATTCTATTTTCTAAGTCACTGTTCTTAAAAATGCATCAATTAGCCATTGTGTGTTTTAATGTATTTTTCCCTTTATTTTAATACTGTGAGCACATCACATTGAGTAAAAGTATGCAGCAGTTGAGCAGGGATATTAGGGTCAGACAAAGCTGAATTTAAATTTTTGCTTGAATGCGGTGTGATAGAGCTGTGTGGCCCTGGACAAGCTTCACTATAAATTATGATGATGATAATAACCCCTACCTCATAGGAGACTGTACACATACAGTGATAAAGCAGTGCCTGGTGCATGGTAAGTGCTCATTAAATGGTAGCAATGAATAATAATAATCTCATGATTATTAAGTAATGGCTATTTAAGTAATGGAGATTTTTGTGTGAACATAGTTCTCATTTCTCTAGGTTGGATGCCCAGGAGTAAAACAACTGGGTCATGTAATGGTTCAAAAAAAAATTTTTTTTTTGAGAACTGTTTAAGATAGCAAAAAACTATCTTTCTTGGTTTGTTTAGTTATTAGCAGTGATAGTTACAAAATCATATGAACAACTAAAAATTTTTCAAAATGATACTTTTTTTTTTTCTTTTTTTTTGGTCAGTGTCACTTGATATTGGTAAATCTCTAAAGTCTGGCTCAACACTTCCAAAATAATATATTTAGGGAGTGTTTTAGCTATATTCTTAGGTGGTAAGAAAATAAATTTGGTATAGCTCAGCTTAAATGAATCTACTCAAAATACTATACTAAAAGATTATTTTTTAAATAGTCAAAGTGCTGCTTTATCCTTAATTTTTTATCTAATTTTAAACATGGTACATCCTTTGCAAGCCCTTCAGAAGATTAAAACCAAACAAAACCAAAAAGAAATGGGATAAAAGGGGAAAAATGGCATAAATGCAACTAGAAAGGAAGGAAGTAAATTTTCATAACACAAGTTAGGATTACCCACTGCTGATATTGTTTAGCCTTCTTAATGTATATATATGTTTATACACATATTCATAAATAGTCACATATTATACACACACTTAAATTACACAGTCATTAACACATACTCATGCACACTCACATCCACATACTCTTACCAACATTTATACATCTTACATCACATTTATACATTATGTATTTAAATGTACATTTTAAGGAAACATCATTTTGAATTTTTAGATATCTACTTTTTGTTTAAGAATATATATTGGAGGGATCCCTGGGTGGCGCAGCGGTTTGGCGCCTGCCTTTGGCCCAGGGCGCGATCCTGGAGATCCGGGATCGAATCCCACGTCGGGCTCCCGGTGCATGGAGCCTGCTTCTCTCTCTGCCTGTGTCTCTGCCTCTCTCCTCTCTCTCTCTCTCTCTCTCTCTCTGTGACTATCATAAATAAATAAAAAAAAATTAAAAAAAAGAATATATATTGGACATGGTTATATGTTAAAAAACAGTTGCAAAATATTTATGCTTTTATATTCATTTTATAAATAGTCTATTTAATCAGCCCTCTTTTGTTGTGTTTTTTATTAACACATTTTTTTTTTCTGGTTAGAGAAGACATATGGATCATTGCGGACAATTTGGATAATCTAAGAAATAGAGAAAAAAGCAATTCATTATTTTTTCTCAAGGAAAGCAATGTTGAGAATGTTAATGTTTTTAGTGTGCCTATTTCTTATAGAGTTAATATAATATTTTGTATAATTTGTAACCTTTGAGCATTCTTATTCTTGCATAACATTCCATTTTAAACTTTAATCATTCTCATAAAGTTGAGTATTTATATTTAAAATTTTTTATTGTAAATTACCTCATGCTAACATTGTTACATTTAAAGATTTTACTATATTTTGGTAATTGGGCAGTATATAACATTTTGTAATTGGCTTTTTCACTCAGAATAATTCTCTAAAAACTCATCGGAGTTGTATTTATCAATTGTTCATTCCTTTTTATTGCTAATTACTAAGTAGTTCATTTTATGGATGTATTATGCATGGTTTGTTTAACAATTCACCTATGAAAGGACATCTTAGCTGATCCGTTGTTTGGCTGTTACAAATAAAGTTATGAACATTTGTACAGATTTTTGTGTGAACATAGTTCTCATTTCTCTAGGTTGGATGCTCAGGAGTAAAACAACTAGGTCATGTAATAGTTCAGTTTTTGTTTTTGTTTTGAGAACGGTTATAGTATTTTCCAGAGGGACTATACCATTTTATAGCCCACCAGCAAAGTATGAGTGATCCCATCCTTGCCATCCTTTGGTGCTGTCATTATTTTTTATTTTAGCCATTCTGATATATAGCAATGAAATCTCACTGTGGCTTCAACTTGCATTTTCCTGATATCTGATGATGTTGAGCATCTTTGCTCATGCTCATTTGCCATCTGTTTAACCTTGATGTAATGTCTGTTCATGTTTTTTGCCCATTTCCTAACCGGATTGTTTAATTTTTACTGTTGAATTTCGAAAACTGCTTATGTATTCTAAGTCCTAGATCTTTGTCAGATATATGATTTGCAAATATTTTCATCTAATATGTAGCTTATCTTTTCTTACTTTTAACAGGGTTTTTTCACAAGACCAAAAGTTTTAATTTTGAAGTTCAGTTTATCAGTTTTTCCTTTGATGGATTTCATTTTTGTTGTCAAGTCTGAGAATTCTATACCTAGTACTAGATCCTAATGGGTTTCTATTTTAAAAAAATGTTAATAAGTTTTTCATCTGTGATATATTTTGAATTTTGACTCTCTTTATATTCCTGTTAGCACTAGCACTATTTTTTTCCTTTAATAATCCAAACACATAAGAAATGTATTTGTCACAATAATCAGACTGATTGGAAAGGGGAAAATAC
The DNA here is from genome assembly GCF_905146905.1 of Nyctereutes procyonoides. Taxonomy (NCBI): domain Eukaryota; kingdom Metazoa; phylum Chordata; class Mammalia; order Carnivora; family Canidae; genus Nyctereutes; species Nyctereutes procyonoides. The sequence goes on along the minus strand of NW_026575148.1, from coordinate 12,335,938 downwards.
ACAGCAGTCACTAGTTCAGAGAAATCCTGAGATCCCACTAGGAAGATGTTATGCTTGTTCCTTGAGTAAACCAGCTTCTTGGGAGGGTCTCAGTGTTCTCTGTTGGTCCTTTTTATCATATTTGGCTATATTTGAAGAGGGCAAATGGAGAATATACTCCTTGGATGGTTAGAATCTGTAGTAGCCTATTTCTTACCTATAGAAATTTGGGAGCTAATGGTCATTTTCATACTCATTCAGTCATAATCTCCCGAGAAGAGGCTAGTGGTTCATTTGGTAGTATAACTGTTTTAAAAACCAACTTGTTATCTAATTGTTTCAGGTATATGTGCCAATTACCACACTCCTAGTTTTGTTGTATGTCTTATCTTTCTTAACCTCATGACTCTCTCTGGACTTAATTAAGCATATTGGACTAATGGGAGAGCCATACCCTTAGGTACTTCTCTCTAAGCTACATTTTCCAATTAAAAGTATTTGCTTGGTACCATCTTAATTCATTTAATGGGTATTAACAATGAGTATGACCAGAGCCTTGTTTTTCTCCATGCCACAGTCTGTTTTAATTGACCTTTGTTGCTCAGAGAAGACTTCTGAATTTTATCTTTTATATGATTTGGATGAGAAGCAGTTGTCTCTTCCACCTCTAAAGTTCTAATCATCCTATCCCCTTCATTCCATCCAGAATACTTTGCACAGACCCACTGGCCACCCACAATGTCATTACTGTCTGTTATTTGAGTTAATTGGAAGAGGTCAGAAAGGCAATGTCCCATAAAGCTCTTTAGCATGTTAAAATGTATTATTTAAAAAAAGAGTTTCAGCGTTGAGATAATGCACCATCGTTCAGCATATTATCTGGCATTGGGTAGAAAGTTGGTAGATACTTGTTGAATAGAGAGGGACACTCTCTAAGGCACAGAAGAGCCCATCACATGAAAGAGGGCAGATGGGAAGAAGGAACTGTTTCAGAAAGTTAATAAAAAAACAAACTTACAGGATTTCTTCATTGAAATAATTCTGAGGATCTTGAGTAATACAGAATTGCTCATGGAGTCTCTGGGAATAATGTGAAAAACATTTATTTCTTGAACAATTATCTGTAGCCATGCCTTTTTTTTTTTGTAGATTATATTTCCTATTATCTCCGTTTTGTTATCAAGCTGGTCATGTTTCCAATTTCAGTGTTGTAAAAGCAGTTAATTGTTATAATAAAAAGTATTTTACCTGCTTGAGTTTTTAAGAGACTCTGTGGTATTAAGAAGAGGACATAATAACTAAGTATATTACATTTGCTAAATATGAAATTTTCCAGGATACAGTTTTTGTGACAGAGTTCTGGTTACTGCAAACTGAAACATTCTCTAGACCTCATGTAGCATTTAAATTTCATTTACTACTGTTTTTAGTCTATGATTTCTGTCCATTGTTTTTCATATTAATCTGTTATATTCTGGCATTTCAAATTCATTTTTGGCACTTATTCTTAATTTCTTTAAAAAATTTTATTACTATAATATTTAGAGCATATATATTTTATATTTGTCAGGTTTTAATTTTAATTTTTATATTATGTACTACTATTACTACATGAGACTGATTTTTTTTGGAGGAATGCAGGGTTATAATTTGTTCATCATTTTCAGTAGCTACTTTTTCCTTTTTCAGGTTTTTTTTTTTTATGAATTGAATTAACACCCAGGATATTTTGCTATGAAATTTAATTCATCATATATTCTTTTAAAAAAAGATTTTATGTGTTTATTTATATATTTATTTGAAAGCAATACACCGAGAGTGAGGTGGGGAGGGGGCAAAGGGAGAGGAAGAGGGAAAGAATCGCCAGCAGACTCTGCGTGGAGTATGGAGCCTGGTACAGGGCTTGATCTCATAATCCCAAGATCATGACCTGAGCCCAAACCAAGAATTGGACGCTTAACGGACTGAGCCACACATGTGCCGAATCTTACATTCTTATGGTAACCCTTATTTTTTGCAAATTCAAAAGACTTGTAGGATATAATTTGTACTGGGTAGAAACTATGTGGCTGTGCTACCCTTCAGAGGCAAGGTTGGCTCCATTACCCAGGTAAGTTTCAGAGACCGAGTTGACATGTTATAAGTGGGGAAATTCTAAGTCCCATGGACAGAAACCAAAGCCCCCCACAAGTAGGTTTGGAAAGCACAAGTAATTAGGTAGGCAAGCATCTCAGATTTGCATGCTCCTTGTTCTGATTGCCTTGTATATGAATGTAAAGATGTTTTTGCAACTTGTTAATGCTCACTTGAGGGTATCCTTTGTGGAAGAAGTTCTCAGGAAGAAAAGATGGTCTGGATAGTGAATGTCACTCAGTGTCTTGTGGAATTGTACAAGATGTCAAAAGTGGCCATAATGACGTAAGCATGGATTCAAAAACATGCCTTTCCCTCCTCAAGACTACGCTAGCTATTCCCTCTACAGATTGACTGATTTATTTTTTAACCATAGGGGCCAGTTCTGAGAGTTTCTGATATGCCAGTATTCTCCAGGGCAACAAATATTCCCAAAGGCAGTTAAAATGTATCTTTCCTGGTTGCAAATTATCCTCCTGACTCAACTGTATATTCCAGATGTGAATTTCTTTTCATTGCCCCCAAAGCCTCTACCAACACTCAACACTGTTTGCCTTACAAAATGCTCTATTCATCATTATTATATCCTATACAACATCACTTCTGACCAAGAAACTTACATGCAGCAAAAGAAGTATAGTAAGAAAGTCCTTTTTTATGAAATTCATCTGTGTGTCTTACTGTGTGTCCTAAACCCAGAAACTACTGACTTGTTGGAATGATGTCCATTGTATTATAATTTGCAGCATAAAATTCTCTTCCCTATAGAACATGGTATATATGTTAAATAAGACAGAAACCACTCTGCATCCTTTATAGCTATAACGCATAGGGTAAGGAGCTAGGAAGTGTCAAGGGATTAGTGCCTCTTCCTTCTGCATTGAAATTTTTAGAAATTTATAGAATTTTGGCTTTCTGCCTTGATCTTGTTGAGTCCTAGTCCCCACAGGATGAAAGTTTCCATCAGATAACTCAGTCATTATTCCCTTAAAGCTGAGACGACTCTAATTATATTTTTAAAGAACTATTTAAATACTCAACAGGAAGAGAAGATGGTCACTGAACTGGCTGAAATTAGATTACTAAAGGGATATTGCGTTCTTTCTTTCTATACAGTATCCAAAAAAAAAAAAATGTGTTTTGGACTGAGGGAATTCATTTGGGTGCTTCTTAACACTCTCACACCCAATAGTACTTGTTAAAAGGATAACTATGGCAACCAGAGAGAGATAAAGCAGCTGAAGACTTGCAGATGCTGTGTAAAGTCCCAGATCTGTTGAGGTACAGACAGGTACTAAAGGGTACACAACCTGGATGATGGGAAACAAGCGATGTTTGTCAACTCAGGCTTTCTGACCAGCTACGGAAGGAAGAACTGTAGAGCTTGTTAATTGTCCCATTGTTCTTGTCTTCCTCTGCCCATTATATGAAGACCACTGGTGATGACCAACATTTCAGCATTGGGTTCAGGTGGGAGAGTAACTGGATTGACATTACCCCAGGGTGATGTTTTGGTGATAGGTTCTTGTGGATTTCTTGTGTTGGAGATGTTTTCTATCTGGACAAAGATTAAAAATGAATGCTAAGCTACCAGAAAAACAAACAAACAAAAAAAGGACAATGCTGGATATGATCTGTTTGTCCTTTCAGGTCTGTCAATCATTTTAGCATCTTGTTTTATCAACCTGTCTAATAGAATAAACCCCATGGACTATATTGCCTTGGCACTTTTGCCACCTGGCTTCTAGTTGGGTTTAGCCAATGAGAGTTTGCCTATTAGAAAGAAAGAGGTTGTAAAGCTTATTTCCCTGCTCTGTTCCCCACTAGAGTTGGTGCAGAAGTCGCTATGCCTTTACCTACACTACAGTTTTTGCACTGTTTTGGTAATTGCCTAGGGATACTGGCACCTACTGTTTGTTCCTTTAACTCTCCTTTAGAAAAAGAAAAGTTAAATTTCTGTCAGTTATCCCTTTTGTCTGTCTTCTACTGCAATCTTATCTGATACATAAAAAATAGTCCATATATATTTTCTAGCATTTGTCTTTAAAAAATATTTTGACTTAAATTTTTTCCTTATAAATGACTGCTATTTTTTAAAGGTTTTATTATTTATTTGAGAGAGACAGAGAGAGAGAGAGAGAGAGAGAGAGAGAGAGAACAGGGGAAGGGGCACAGGGAGAGAATCTCAAGCGGACCTTCATGGCCAAGCACTCAGTCTCACCACTTTGAGACCAAAACACAAGCTGAAACCAAGAGTTTGACCCCAACCGAGTCACCCAGGTGCCCCCAAATGACTGCTGTTTTGAAATGAAGTAGTGCTAGTACTTTATAACAACTGGGGAAGCTTTATATTTTCTTCTCTATATTGAAACCGTTTAACACACAGGGTTGATTATTTTTGATTGAGCTTTGATGTCAATTCTCCAGAAAAGACATTTAGAGGTAGACTTTTGATTTCCATTTCAATTTATTTCAGTCATAGATTCATACAAATATTATATATAAGTTTAAATCAATATTTTTATTTTAAGACATTTTCTAATTTCTTGGTATGAGATTATACATAGAATATTCTAATGTTTTAAAAAAGGTTTTATGCACTTGTGGTCATTCCTATGACTTTCGCGGTACGTTGGATTCTACTTTTCTTATCTTGTGAGTTATGGCCACTTAGGTTAGGGGTTTGTATCTTAGATACAATCTTAGATGCAATCTACTTATCTTAGATAAGATAAGTAGATTGGCTGTTAGAAATGATATTAAAAGTTTTTGTCTTTTTATTTCATCTTAATAGAATCCCTTATAGAAATTTTTTGAATTTTCGTTCCAAAGTATCTAAGTAATCAATTCGCTTTATGGCACCATTAACCATGTGATGAATCTGTTAAAAGATTAGGCTTTTTAGTCTTAGAGATTTTGGAAGCAGTTAATCTAATCCTGATTTTGCTCATTTGTAATATGTGAAAAGTAACGGTACTTCCTTCATAGGTCGTTTCTAGGGATTAGATTATACATGATAGGGAAGGATCTTGCATAAGATGATCACTCAGTAAATATTACTGTTATTGCTATTAACATAAATGAGGATCAAATATAAGTAAGGCATGATTAGTGAGAACCTGGTGAGTCATTGAGGCAGTTAGAACTTCAGAGTACATAGTCACAGACTGGAGAAGGATAGTAGTAAGTGAAGAAAGCTTTTCCCTTGGGTGTCTCAGGGGAAGTGGAATTTGAACTGGACTTGAACAATGGGTATGATTAGGAAAATCATGATGTGGTCATATTCCTTTTAGGCAAGGAATATAATGTTGAATGATTCTTATATTATAAGCTTGATGACTAGAAAACAGATGGTATAAACAGATATTGGGAAATCAAAGAAGGTGGTGTTTTGAGAATGATGATGAGTTTTATTTTAGACATTTGAGGTAGAAGTTTGACATCAGAAATGCAGTTCTGGAGCGTGAGAGACACTGGAAGCTTAAAATTGATAATGGGAGTCATCTTCCCAGTTTCTTCTTTTTTTAAAAAAAGATTTTATTTATTTATTCATGAGAGACATAGAGAGAGAGGCAGAGACATAGGTAGAGGGAAAAGCAGGCCCCATGTGGGGAGCCCGATGTGGGATTCGATGCCAGGACCCTGGGATCACACCCTGAGCTAAAGGCAGACGCTCAACCACTGAGCCACCCAGGCATCTCATCTTCTCAGTTTCTACATTTGTGATAGTGGATGTTCATTCCAAAGGTGAGAAGAAATGAGAGAGGGTGAAAGGCAAAATCCTAAATCTTGACAATAGGAATCATTAAGAGATCACTGATAAAACTGACTCTGTAAGTTTTAAGTCTATCCATGCCAGGGTTAAATTAAAGACATTTTAATTACTTAAGGTTTTTTTTTGTTTCCCTTGGCCCCTTTACCATACTTGAAACCAGTATTCTTCCAAAGTGTGTTTTATAAGTCTGTTCTACTAGATATTACACATTGATGGAGAAAAAAAAGGTAACTTAAATATATGATATGTTGTGAAACTCTATCATATTATGTATAAATGTATGCTTATTACTTTCTGAGAGGAGGAAATAATAAATGAGTATAGGTATTTATTGCCTTCGCTAATTTGACATAGAAGCCCAGAGTTCACGGAGATGCTCAAAAGCCTAGGGTTCCATAAAATATACTTGGAGAAATCTTGCTTTATAGCTCCCTGGGTGATAGTTCAGCTCCTTGAATTGTGGCTCAGAGATCATGGAGCGTGCACTGGGGGATTAGAAGACTAGGAATCGGATTACTGGGTTACGTTAGAAAAACCTACCGGTGCACAGCAGTGACTTTGAACTTCAGTTTCCTCATTTAAAAATGATTAAAGAAAGTTGTTGTAAAGATTAGGTTAGGAAATGATTGTGAAAGCCTTGAGTGTTGAGAAGCACCAGAAAGTATAACAGTGTTTGTTTATATAGTTTTTTTTTCTCTCCTGAACAATCCAGTCTGAATAAATAAGGATATATTTAGTAAAAGGTTAGCATATTGTCAGAAGATGTTATTCATATTTGTAACTCCAGTTGTTTCCCTTTTGTGTATTCATAAGTTGCTCACTAACATTTTTGGAATTTCATATCCATCCCATAGTACACAGGTAACTCTGGCCACCTGTGTATTCTGAAGTCATTTCCAAGTCCTTGTAACACTTTGTATATTACAGTGTTGGCATTCTCTACAAAGAATATTGCCAAAAGTCCATAGGTCTGTGCAATTTGGAGTGTCTCTTCAAAGTCCAGTCCAAGTTATATGTTGGTGACGACTGTTGATGCCATGTTTTCTTGGCACCCAGTTATGGAGATTGAAGTATATAGATTTCCATACATATTTTTAGATGTTAGGGGCATTTTCTAAATTATTATTATTTTTAGAAGATTTTATTTATTTATTCATGAGAGACACAGGCAGAGGGAGAAGCAGGCTCCCTGCGGGGAGCCCGATGGGAGACTCGATCCCGAGGCTCCAGGATCACGCCCTGAGCTGAAGGCAGACATTCAGCCGCTGAGCCACCCAGGTATCCCCATTTTTAAAAATTAGATCTTTGAGTATTTTATTCCATGATGTTAGAGTCTTTTCATTAGAAACTTAAATTATCTCCTTCGACCACCTTATGTGATTAAAATTTCCTGTGTTTATCACTTACTTCTCTCACTTTCCTCGTTTCTGTACTATATGCCTGGTTGCTCTTTTCGCTTCCAGCATCTTTACGTAGATGCTGTTACAGCTCTTTTAGAGAATCATTGTCTTGACTCCGGTTCCCCATAGGAGGTGAGTGAGCAGGCTAGCATCCTTGGCAAGTTGATCTTTTCATCTCCCACAAAGATAGAGTCCTGAATCGTCTGGGATTCCTTGGGCAACATCTTGCCACCCCCTCAGCCCTCAATTTTTATGAACAGCGGCAGCCCAAGAAGTCCCTCCATCACCTGGCTCACATCCTGTTCCTACATCACTTGTGGCAGGCAAGGTAAATGTGCACCTGAGAGTGTGGCTCCTCACGTTCAGGAAGAGTATTTGTCTTGCTGCTTTCCCTGATCTTCTGTTACCAGCTGCCCTTAGCCCTGGGCAAGAAGGCCCCTGCCCTGAGCCACGTGCAGAGAGGGAACCCCCCGCCCCCGCCACAGACACCGAAACTCAAACATAACTTGATTTTTTTCTTTAAAGAAACTTAAAAAAAAAAAGGGGTTGTGGAAAGATTGGTAACAAGATTAGTGAAGAGAAGTTGTAGGAGGGGGATGTGGGGATGAACTATACTCTCTAGGCCAAAAGATGCTGCTTAGACTCGGGCCTGGCCAAGTTTAAAGAAAAGCAGCTTCCCTTTCTCCTTCAGGGCAGTCACTAGGGGATGAGGTGGGGGGCATGGGGGGAAGAAAATTAGTCATTCCCTGGGAAGGGAGGTAGAGAAGCTGTTTTTGTTTCATGTTAGCTACCTCAGAGTACCTGGCGCAGGTACTTACGCAGACTGGGTTCCTCAGAAAATCATGCTGCTTCTCAGGAGATGTGGGTACCTTCTAGAAATTCAAAAAGAAAAAAAAAAAGTGTGACTGGGGGAGTGAAATCTCGTTGCAGACTGCAGCCTTCTGACCTGCCTTTGGCAGAGGATGGGCCCAGAGGAAACCATGGTCTCTTAACTTGTAGGTTTTGAAGGTAAAAGCCTGGGAAGGAGTAAGCTCTGGGCCTCTGAAGGGGGAAGGTGGGTTGGGCTGAGCTTTATCTTTAACTTATAAATAGCTAGGTATAGAGATTTTTCATTTTCCCTTTTGCCTTTAGTCTCTGCACATGGTAGTGGGTAGGTCTGGACCCTGGTTGTCCTTTACGTGAAGTTCTGAGCATTAGTTTTATTGGAAACACTCCGTTTACGAACAGCGTAGGCGCTCCCTCTTGTGGTGTATTGTCAAATCACATGCTTTTAAATCTGTGGGAAGTATTTTGTCCAGAATTTTTAGATTTCTCATTAGATGTTGAAATTCTAGGTTCACTTACTTTCCTCAACTAATGATACTGCAGAATGCATGTAATAGGTAAGCCTAATGACAGGTGCAAATTAATAAATTATAATTTAACATTACTTACGATGAATGGTCTCCTTCAGGTCTCCGTGGCATCTCAGAAGGAAGTATTTCTTGATAGGCTAAAATGAACCCTCTAGTAGTTTTTGTCTTCAGGAAAGGTTAATTCCATGAGATTTGTAATATGTTTAAATATTTGTCGTCTGTCTAAATACTTGAATGATAGTTTGAGTATAAGATTTATGAGTCACCTTATTGATTGATTCCTTTATTTAAATCATTCCTTTGCTTTATAAGATTAATGTTGCTCTAGAGAAGTCTGATGCCGCCTAAGTGTTTTTTTACTTCCTCTAATAAGTGACTGTCTTTTTTCTAGACCATACAAATAAGTCTTCTTCGTCTTTAAAATCCAATAACCTTATAAGAGAATAGTCTTGAAAGTTCTGCATCAAATTTTTTCCTGAGATGCTCTTTGCCTTTTTAAATTATTGATCAGCCTTCATTTCTTTCTTTTTTAAAAGATTTTATTTATTTATGCATGAGAGACAGAAAGAGAGAGAGAGAGAGAGAGAGAGAGAGAGAGAGAGAGGCAGAGACACAGGCAGAGGGAGAAGCAGGCCCCATGCAGGGAGCCCGACGTGGGACTCGATCCCGGGTCCCCAGGATCACCGCCTGGGCTGAAGGCAGATGCTCAACCCCTGAGTCACCCAGGGATCCCCTGTTTTCAGTCTTTGATTTTAAGAAGCGATTGTTGTCATCACTTTTAAACTATGGCAATATGGTAATTTTTAAATCAACAACATAGTGTCATTTTTCTGGAGACCGCTCTGCCATGTGTTTTGCTTTTCCTTTTTGGTTATTATTCACCTTCGAATGAGGCAGCTTTTTGTAAGATGTCTTGGTTAACTTTTTGTAAGATGCTTTATTAGTTTTCTATTGCTGCATAACATATTATGCGAACTTAACTTGAAACAGTGCAGATATCTTATCTTACTGTGTCCGTGGGTCAGGAGGCAGGCATAGCTCAGTCGAGCTCTCTGCTCGGAGTCTGCAACTTGGGGTGTCACTGGCTGCATTCCCATTTGTGGCTCTCTCTAGAGAAGAATCCTTTTGCCAGGCTCATTAAACTGTTGGAAGCGATGGTTTTCTGGGATTGTTTAACTGGGATCACTGTTTCCTTGATGATCATCGTTGAGTTTTGCTGTCAGCTTCTAGAAGCTCCTCACATTCCTTGGCACGTGGTCTTCTCCATGTTTAAAACCAGCAACAGCTCACAGAATCCCTCCTTGGCTTCAGACTTTAATGACTGATGCTCCTGAGAGAGCAAGAAAACCTCCACGCCTTAAGGGGCTCATAGGATTGGATTGAACACAACCAGATAATCTACCTTCTCATTAAGTTACCTGATTACTGATCTGATTAAGTTACCTGATTACCTGATTACCTGATTACTTTCCTTGTGGAAACTCTTCGCCACAGTAACAGAATCAAAAGTGAATTAGGATGGGGGATCTCGGACACCACCTTGGAATTCTCATATAATATTAATGCAGCATAGGGACTGGCACCCTGTTCTGGACAAGTTGGGATTCTCTCTGCGCAGATGGATGTTCATCATGATGTAGTTTTTAATTTCTTCCCACACCCAGAGCTTGCTGTTCAAATGTAGGTAGACTCTTTCCCTGGCACTTCACCTCTGTGACAAGCTGTATTTTTTGTTCAGCCTCACTGCACTTGCTTCGCTGTGATACTAGGTAGACCGTAAGCTTCCCATCGGATGTTCACATTTATATCTAAGTGTCTTCAATTTATTTTTCCTATTGTAAATTGTTTTCTTTCCTTCCATCTCATCATCTAACTTGTATATGTGATGCCTACTGATCTTTTATTTATTAATTTTATATTTATAAATATATTACTTGTTTTCTTACCGTTTTAATAGTGTTTCCATTGATTTTTTTCATTGTCCCAGAGAGACAGTTACGATTTCTGCATATAGAGATGGTTTTACCTCTTGATTCTGATTTGTGGGCCTTAAGTTTCTTTCCCCCTCTCTAAAACAATGCTGAAAAGTTGCAAAGATGGTGAGCATCCTTATCTTACTTCTGACTTTAGCAGTGTGTTTGTGTGCATATTTGTACATATGTACACTTTATACATACATGCCCATATATTTATGGCCATATGCCCATATATTTGATCATGTTAGAGAAATATCTATTACTATCTTATGTTGATTATATGATTTGTTGTTGACATTTGTCATATGTCTACTTAAAATCTGTGAAAGTGATTGTTTGACTTTTCTAGTTAGATCAAATATGTTAAATTTTCTGAATAGATTTCCTACCATGCATCTTTAAAAAGTTGTCCTATATTTCATAAATATGTTGCTGGATTTTGTCACTATATTATTTTTTTGCGTTGATATTCAGATATGAGATTGGTCTATGAGCTTGTTTCGTGGTGGTATCCATTTGTACTCAATTTATAGAAATATTATAATTTCTAATCATTTTTCTATATTCTGGAATATTTTAAGTAGCATTAGCTACATTATTATTATAGCTATTGTCATTATTATAATTATTTAATATTTCAAGTTTTGGTAAAATTCATCTCTGAAATTATCTGGTTTTGAGAATGAATCATTTTTGATTTTCAAATTTATTTGCTAGAAATCTGCCCTAAATTAGTCTCTTGTGAATTTTAAAAATAGTCATCACTTTATAGTTCATTTCCTTTTTTTTTCATTTATTATTTATGCTGATGGGATTTCTACTTTTTCAATATGTTAGTGGTTTATTTTACTGATTATTTCAAGGTATTTACGTTTTATTCACTTTATTATTTTTTATTTCATTAATCAGATTTCTATTCATTAATTCTTTATTGTTATAATTAAAGAGGCCTCTTCATTGTTTACTCTCTTCAGTGTTTTTTTCTAGATATTTTTTTACATGTTATTTCCTACACAGATATTCTATCCTAAGTTCATCTTACTCCAGTTGTGTGAGTGTTGGGGTAACTAATGCGTGATTTATTTTTATATATTTTTAATTTTTATTTCCTTTCTGTTTGAATGAGATACTTTCCTATAAGTACTGCTTTAATTATAGCTTATGACTTTTGATGCGTATTCTTTCGAGTGTCATCATTTCTGAAAGTTTTCATAATTCCAAAATTTTTGATCCAAAATGATTTAATAGTTTCAGTGTTTTGAATTCCATTTTTTTCTAGGTTGTGTTGTGTTCATTTTCATTTTCTGTTGTGTTATTAAGTTCCAGTTTTATTTAATTTTGGTCATAGAATGTTATTAATATTTAGTCTTTGGACTATGTTGTAGATATTTTAGAAGCATAATATATGGTCAAGTTTTTTTAAAAAAATTTCCTTGGTACTTAAAAATGGAAGGCATAGTTTAATTGGAGATTAAAATTTGACATATTTTCCTAAACACAAATCTCTTTAATAATACTGTGTAGGTCTTATTTATCCTTGTTTACTTTTAATAATTTGCTCTTTTGGAGTGAGAAAGATGAAAATTGAAGTCTCTTGTTCTAAGTTTTTCTGTTTATTTTTTTAAGATTTATTTATTCATTCTGAGAGAGGGAGAGAGAGAGAGAGAAATAGAGGAGGGAGAAGGAGGGACACAGGGAGAAGGAGGGGCACAGGGAGAGGGAGAATCTTGAGCAGACTCCCTGGTGAACCTGGACCTACTCGAAGCTTGATCCCAGGACCCCAAGATCATGCATGATCTTGAGCTGAAATCAAGAGTTGGATGCTCAACCGACTGAACCACCCAGGTGCCCCTTTCTGTCTGTTCTTATGTCTTGAGTAGTATCACTTAATTAAAATTGTTGCTATACATTTTTATTTTTAATTTATTTTTAATTTTTATGAAAGTTTAAGGCTTCAGTTGTAGTTTGTTTTATTCTGTAGTTAAGTTTTTTTTTTTTTTTACTAAACCTGATATTTAGAACAATTTTATATTTACAGAAAAACTGTGAAGGTATTATAGAGAGTTTCCATATATACTACAACCATATCCCCCTATTATTAAGATCTTACTTTGTATGCTACATTTTTTATGATTAATGAACTAATATTGGTGTATCATCTATTTTTTCTTATACTTAGTAGTTGAAATGCATGCTTCACTTAGATGCCTTAACTTTTTTCTGATGCCCTTTTTCTGTTCCAGTATCTGATCCAGGATGTCCCATTACATTTAGTTGTCATGCTGCCTTGGCTCCTGTTGGCTATGACAATTTCTCGACTTCTCTCTTTCTCTCTCTTTATGACTGGAAGTTTTGAGGGGTACTGGGGAAATATTTTGTAGAATATGCCTCAACTGAATTTAACTAATGCTTTTCCTATGATTAGGCTGGGGTTATGGGTGTTTGGGAGGGAAGATGACACAGGAAAAATGCCGTTTTCATCACATCATATCAAGGGTACACACTATCAACATCACGTACCACTTGCGATGATGACCTTGATCACCTTGAGGTAGTGTTTGTCGGGTTAACCCAATGTGTACTCACTCTTTTTATTCCAACTTTCCATCCTGTACTCTTTGGGAGAAGGTCATGATGCACCCCACACTTCAGAAGAGGTTGTGATGCCCCACCTCTGAAGGTGCACTATCTATATAAATTTCTTGGAATTCTGCAATAGAAACTTGTCTCTTCTCCCACATTTACTTACTTACTCAATAATTTTTTTTCAGTGCAAATGGATAAGCATGCATTTTATAGTTGAGATTATAATCCAGTGCTACTTAATTTTGGTGCTCAAATTATTCCAGCTTTTGTTACCTGGAGTTCTTTCATTTGGCTCCTATATCCCTTTGACAAACTTCCATTATTGTGGGGTTTTTTTTTGTTTGTTTGTTTGTTTTGAGCACTTTAATACTTTCTGACGTTATGAAATGCTCCTGGCTTATTCTGTATATTTCCTGCTCCAGTTCTAGAATCAACCATTTCTCCAAGGGTCCTTGGTTTCTTTCATTAGAAAATGGGGGAAAAAAAACCTTATCATCTAGAATACAGTGATTATGTTCAGTTTCTATTGCCTTCAGTCTTGCAGTCTCCACTCATTTCAATAGTACATAGGTCAGCGTCTTTCCCTCTGCCTTCTTTAGTGAGGTGGTTTCATACGTTTGTATTGTAGTCAGATCTTTTTGTCATGCTCTCCATTTCATTCTGGACAGTTTTGATTTTCTTGAATTATTAAAAAAATTGTATATATTCAACCTTTGTGCTGCAAAGTTCATTGGATTTTGACAAATGCTTCATGTCATATATCAGCAATTAAACTATCATCTAGAATAATTTCACCACCCTAAAAATATCCTCTGTGCTTCTTCTATTCAGCTTCATCCCCTCCGTCTGAACCCCTTGTCTCTTTACTATGCGTATGGTTTTGCGTTTCCAGATTCGCATATACTTGAAATCATAAAGTATGCATCCTTTTCAGGCAGGATTTTTTTTAATGTTTCAAGTTTTTATTTAAATTCTGTTTAATGTATGATGTAATTTTAGTTTCAGTACTAGAAATCAGTGATTCATCACTTATCATAAAACACCCAGTGCTCATCACAAGAGCCCTCCTTAATACCCATCACCCATTTACCCCATCCCTCCACCCACCACCCCTCCAGCAGCCCTCAGTTTGTTCTCTATAGTTACAAGTTTCTTATGGTTTGCCTATTTTTTCTCCACGTTCATCTGTTTTGTTTCTTAAATTTCACAGATGAGTGAAATCACACAATATTTCTTTCTCTGATTTAGCATAGCATAAGCTAAGCATTTCTCTTTTGCTTAGCATAATACATGTAGCTTCACCCACATCACTGCAAATGATAAAATTTCATTCTTTTTGATGGCTGAGTAATATCTCATTGTATATGTATACAACATCTTCTTTCTCCATTTGTCAATCAATGGACATTTGGGTTCTTTCCATAATTTGGCTGTAGTTGAAACTGCTGCTATAAATATCAGAGGGCATGTGTGCCTTCAAATCAGTTTCTCCACATCCTTTGGGTAAATACCTAGGAGAGCAATTGTGAGATTTTAGGGTAGTTCTGTTCTTAACTTTTTGAGAAACCTCCATACGGTTTCCCAGAGTGACTGCACCAGTTTGCATTCCCACCAACAGTGTAAGAGGGTTCCCTTTTCTGCATACTCGCCAACATCTGTTTTTTTCTGGTGACCAAGTATGAGGTCATTGTAGTTTTGATTTGTATTTCTCTGATGATGACTGATGTTGAGCATCTTTTCATGTGTCTGTCAGGCATCTAGATGTCTTCTTTGGAAAAATGTCTATTCATGTCTTCTGCCCATTTCTTAGCTGGATTATTTGTTTTTTGGGGTGTTGATTTTGATAAGTTCTTTGTAAATTTTGGATACTAACCCTTTATCAGATATGTCATTTGCAAATATCTTCTCCCATTTTGTAGACTTTTAGTTTCGTTGATTGTTTCCTTTGCTGTGCTGACGCTTTTATCTTGATGAAGCCCCAATAGTTCATTGATACTTTTGTGTCCCTTGCCTCTGGAGATGTGTTTAGTAAGAAGTTGCTGTGGCCAAGGTCAAAGAGGTTGCCACCCTATGTTCTCTAGAATTTTGATGGTTTCCTGTCTCACATTTAGATCTTTGACCCATTTGAATATATTTTTGTGTATGATGTAAGAAGATGGTCCAGTTTCATTCTTCTGCATGTTGTCCTCCAGTTTTCCCAACAGTATTTGTTGAAGAGACTTTTTTTTTCCCACTTAATATTCTTTCCTGCTTTATCGAAGATGAGTTGACGCTATAGTTGTGGGTCCATTTCAGGTTTTCTGTTCTGTTCCATTGATCTACATGTCTGTTTCTGTGCCAGTGTCATACTGTCTTGATGACTACAGCTTTGTAATAGAGTTTGAAATCCAGAATTGTGATACTACCAGCTTTGCTTTTCTTTTTCAAGATTGCTTTGGCTATTCAGGGTCTTTTGTGGTTCCATATAAATGTTAGGGTTGTTCCAGCTCTGTGAAAAATGCTGCTGGCATTTTGATACGGATTGCATTAAATTTGTAGATTGCCTTGAGTAGTATAGATGTTTTAATAATGTTTGTTCTTCCAATTCATTGGCATGGAATGTTTTTCCATTTCTTTGTGTCCTCTTACATTTCTTTCACAACTGTTCTAAAGTTTTTAGAGTATAGATCTTTTACCTCTTTGGTTAGGTTTATTCCTAGATATCTTATGGTTTTTGGTATAGTTGTAAATGGGATCAATTCCTTGATTACTTTTTCTTCTGCTTCATTATAGGTGTCTAGAAATGCAGTAGATTTCTGTATGTTGATTTTCTATCCTGTGACTTTGCTAAATTTGTTTATCAGTTCTAGCAATTTTTTGGTGGAAACTCTGGGTTTTCTACATAGAATATCATGTCATCTGCAAAGAGTGAACATTTTATTCCTTCCTTGTCAATTTGAATTGATTTTTACTCCTTCCTTGTCAATTGATTTCTTTTTGTTGTCTGATTGCTAAGGCAAGGACTTCTAATACTATGTTAACTAACAGTGGTGAGAGTGGGCATCCCTGTCTTGTTCCTGACCTTAGAGGAAAAGCTTTCAGTTTTTCCCCATTGAGGGTGATATTTGCTATGGGTCTTTTATATATGGCCTTTATTATGTTGAGGTATGTTCCTTCTATCCCTAATTTGTGGAGCGTTTTTTATCAATGGATGCTGTACTTTGTCGAATGCTTTTTCTGCATCCATTGAGAGGATCATATGGTTCTTATCCTTTCATTTTATTAATGTGGTATGTCATGTTGATCGATTTGTGAATATTGATCCACCCTTGCAGCCCAAGAATAAATCCCACTTGATCATGGTTGAATAGTTATTTTTATGTTAAAAGTTGGATTCAGTTTTCTGGGATCTTATTCAGAATTTTTGCATCCATGTTCATCAGGGATACTGGCCTGTAATTCCCTTTTTAAAAAGTGGGGTCTTTGTCTGGTTTTGGAATCAAGGTAATGCTGGCCTCATAGAATGAGTTTGGAAGTTTTCCTTCCATTTCTGTTTTTTTTTTTTTTTTTTTTTTTTTTTTTTTTTTTTTTAGCAGTTTCAGAAGGATAGGTATTAACTCTTCTTCTTTAAGTGTTTGGTAGAACTCCCCTGGGAAGACATCTGGCCCTGGACTTTTGTTTGTTGGAAAAATTTTTGATTAGTAATTCAGTTTTGTTGCTGGTTATAGATCTATTCAAAAGTTTTATTTATTCCTGTTTTGATTTTGGTAGTTTATGTTTCTGGAATTGGTCCATTTATTCCAGATTGCTCCATTAGTTGGCATTTATTTTTCATGATATTCTCTTATTATTGTTTGTATTTCTGTAGTGTTGGTTTTGATCTCTCCTCTCTCATTTGTGATTGTATTTACTTGGGTTCTTTCTCTTTTCTTTTTGATAAGTCTGGCTAGCGGTTTATCAATTTTATTAATTCCTTCAAAGAGCCAGCTCCTAGTTGCATTGATCTACTATTCTTTTTTGTTTGCTTGTTTCTGTATTATTTATTTCTGCTATAATCTTTATTATTTCCCTTCTTCTGGCTTTGGATTCATTTGCTGTTCCCTTTGTAGCTCCTTTACATGTAAGGTTAGGTTGTGTATTTGAGATTTTTCTGGCTTCCTGAGGTAGGCCTGTATTGCTGTACACTTCCTTCTTAGGACTGCTTTTGCTGCATCCCAAAGGTTTTGAACCATCATATTTTCATTTTTGTTTGTTTCCATGTATTTTTAAAATTTCTTCTTTAATTTCCTGGTTGACCCATTCATTCTTTATTAGGATGTTCTTTAACCTCTGTGTATTTGTGGCCTTCCAAATTTTTTCCTAGTGATTGAACTCAAGTTTCATATCATTGTGGTTGGAAAATGTACACGGTTTGATATCAGTCTTTTTGTACTGATCAAAGCCTGATTGGTGACCTAATATGTGATCTATTCTTGAGAATGTTCCACGTGTGCTTGAAAAGAATGTATTTTGCTGTTGTAGGATCAAATGTTCTAAATATATCTGGTAAGTTCATCAGGTCCAGTGTGTATTCAAAGCTATTATTTCCTCATTGATTTTCTGCTGAGACAATCTCTCCATTGCTGTAAGTGGGGTGTTAAAATCTCCTACTGTTATTGTGTTATTATCAACGAATTTCTTTATGTTTGTTATTGTTTTATATATTTTGGTGCTCCCAAGTTGGGGGCATAAATATTTACACTTGTTAGATCTTTTTGGATAGACCCCTTA
This sequence comes from Nyctereutes procyonoides, assembly GCF_905146905.1. NCBI lineage: Eukaryota > Metazoa > Chordata > Mammalia > Carnivora > Canidae > Nyctereutes > Nyctereutes procyonoides. Next base: position 12,317,985 of record NW_026575148.1, on the reverse strand, counting down.
AGTATGATATAATGCCCTTTTTCATGTATTGTTACAGTCTTTGGTTTAAAATCTAGTTCGTCAGACATAAGTATGGCTATTCCAGCTTTCTTTTGATGTCCATTAGCCTGATAAATGTCTCTCCATCCCCTTACTTTCAATCTGCAGGTATCTTTAGGTCTAAAATGAGTCTCTTATGACAACATAAAGCTGGGTCTTATTTTTTTTTATTGATTTTGGTATCCAGTGTTTTTGATTGGCACATTTAGTCCATTTACGTTGAGGGTAATTATTGATACCTTTCAATTTAGTGCCATTGTGATACCTGCCAGGTCATTGTTTCTGGAGATTTTCTTGGTTCCTTTCTAGTCATTGTTGCTTTTGGTCTTTCTTTCCCACTCAAAGAGTCCCCTTTAATATTTCTTGCTGGGTGGTTTAGTGATCATGAACTTTAGTTTTTGTTTGTCTGGAAACTCTTTATCTCTCCTTGTATTTTGAATGAGCACCTTACTGAGTAAAGTAATCTTGGCTGCATATTTTCCCCATTCAGAATGTTGAATTTATCATACCACTCTATTCTGCTATGTTTCCTGCTCCTGAGAGTGATCGAGTCATGAAGAAGAGGTCCTGTAACCTCCAGGGCCTGGCGCTTCAGGCAGTGTTTCTGGTGTGTGCTGTGTGCACTCTGCTGTTGTATTTCGGCTGTTTTTTCTCTCAGGTCAATCCTCTGCAGAGTTTCTCCTTGCCTAGAGGGGGGAGTATTTGGACTTTGTCTAGAGTGTGGCAAGTTTTAGCTACGTGTGCTGTGGCCCACTTGCTGAAAGAGACCAGATCTTATTTCCACTAGAGCTGAGGCCTTGTGGCACTCTTTGATCTGTAGGCTTGGTGCCTATGGGAGGTTCTTGGTGGTCTTCTTGGGGAGAGGTGCTAGGTTCATGTGGCTCTGGTTCTCAGGCACACTTGCTCTAGTAAAGAAGCACCTGCAGAGCACAGGGGGGTAGGGCTTGGTGTAAGGGGCTGAGACCTTCACTGTTGGATCTGTTCTGCTCACTGAGGTCAGTCTGAGCTGACAGGGGTGGGGTTTAGGTAGGGGAATGGAGCCAGCCCCCTCCCTGGTCTCCAGAGGGGGGGTTTGTGCCCGGTGCGTTCAGGAAGTCCTCACAAAAGAGTGAACAATCTCCCCTCATGTGTCCCAGGCATCCCTCAGATCCCTGCCTTCATCCTGCCTGTGTCCAGACTGTCTGCCCTCCCAGCAGCACAGTGCACTTGAATTTTATCTCAGGCATGCCAGCTGCATTTCAAAAGTCCAAACTTTAGGGACCTGACTCAGCACAGACCATGCTGGGCTTCTGAACGTGGGTCTTACCATCCTGTGGCTGGTGTCAGTTTGTCCCAGAAGGGCGATCGCACCAATTCACAGGAGCTTGGAGTTCAGAGTTAGGCACAGCAAAAGGCTAGTATTCAGGTTAGCTGCTTTCAGCAGGCATGTCTCTGCCCCTTGCTAAGGAAATGGCCAGCACAATGGTGCCCACCAGCTCCTTTGTCCCCTGAGAGGGGGACTGTGTCCACTGTGTCCCAGGGGATCCCCATTTCACTGTCTGCTCCCAGGCCCCTGCCCTCTCCCACAGGAGCACCACTATGCCTGCCCCAGTCTACACTGACCATAGCAAGGATTTCTAAAATTCCAGTTTTTGAGTTCCACTGGTTGTAAAAACTCACAATGATTAGCCCCTCTCATTTTCTCAGTTATTGTGTTTGGGGAAGTGTGATACCCTGAATGCTGTGTGCACTTGCACTGTCTCTCCCCCCACCCTTCATTCTCCATGATCAGGGTTCCCTCCCCTGTGCAACACCTGTGATCCTTTTCATCCCCAGCTCAGGTCTCATCTCTGAACCTGCTACCTTCCACCTTGTGGCCTCTTCTCTCCCTTTAGTTGTACAGTTTATTCTCTCAGTCCTCAGATTGATTTCTTGGGTGTTCAGAATTGATATTTATTTAGCTGTGTCCCAGGGAGGAGGCAAGCATAGGGTCCTCCTCCTACTATGTGGTCTTAACCCCACCTCCCCAGGCTGGATTCTTTCACTTAGTAATATATATTTAAGGTTCACCCGAGCCTTTCTGTGGCTTGATATGTCATTTCTTTTGATCAATTCTAAGAAAAGCAATAGAAAGAAATTATTCAGAAATAATACACAGAGTAATACATTGGATACAGTAGTTTTCATAAGTAGATCTTAGGCCTTGTTTACTTGGGAAAAATGATATGGTGTTAACTGTTATAAGTAATTACAAGAGATTTGAGCCAGAGAAGGACTATAAAGGTCAATGACATATGACTGAATACCCAAAAATAAACTCATGCTCAAGAAATTTAATAAAAGATGCTCTTTGGTTAATTCAACAGAAGGCTGCATCCCAGTGTTTTCCCACTAAACTATATTACATGTGAATTAAACATACAGTTGAAAAACAAAAACATGAGTTTGAGTTGTGTGGGTCAACTTATATATACAGATTTTTTCCCCGATAAATATAGTACAGTACTGTAAATATATTTTCTTTGTGACTTTAACATTTTATTTTCTCTAGCTTACTTTATTGTAAAAATATATTATATAATACACGTAACATACAAAAAAAACAGCTGTTAACCAGCTGTTTATCAGTAAGGATTCTTGTCAAAAGCAGGTTATAAGTAGTTCAGTTTTAGGGGAGACAAAAGTTATACATGTATTTTCGACTGTGCAGGGATTGGCACCCCAACTATTTCATTGTTCTAGGAGCATTTGTAAAGTAAGAAAAATGTTTTTATAAAATCATGTTAATTTATATGTAATCTTGGAGAAGGGAAGACTTTTATAAGTCAGATATCAAAATCAGAACCTATGAAGTAAATCTGAAAAATTAACAAAGTATATGTAAGTGGCAATAAACACATAAGAAATGCTTAATTGTATTCATGACCCTAAAAACTTGAATTAAAAAAAATGCTCATATGAATGTACACACGAGTGTGCCTATATTTTGAACCAGAGAGATTAGAAGTAATTTAATTTAATTATGCAAAGTTCTGTGTTCCTGGTGTGATTGCATAGTTGTTTAACTTATTAATAAGGCAGTCTGGCTGGAACAAAATATAAATATTTATACACTCTGACCCATTGGTTCCACTTTTTAGAAATTGTACCATAGATAAGCTTGCATAAATATGCTAAGGAAATTTTAAAAGTTCTTATCACAACATGTTTGTAATGACCTAAATATATGTACATATGATAATGATAAACCTTATGATATTAATGATCAAATATAAGTTGTGTATTAATAAGTGAATCATAAGACATTTTTGCTGTGAAATGTATGGCGGTGCCAAGAAAGAAATTGAAATACAGTGAAATTCCAACATCAAAGATGTTCAGGACATAAGTGAAAACTGGAAGTTGTTGGGTTTAAGAATAGTATGTTTAGTATTGATATGGGAGAGCTTGGTTCTTGTCTCACGGAGGCGAAGAATGAATCTCGTAGACAACAGAGAGTGAGCAAAGCGATAGAAGTTTATTAAGCAGAGATACAGAGAAAGCTCTCAGAAGTGAGAGGGGTCCTGACAGGGTGGCCCCTGAAGGCTTTTATGGTCTTTTGTAGGAAACTGACCAAGGAACTTGGTAAATTTCTGTTAATATCTGGATGGATATCTAGAACAAACTTGGTGGACTGGTAACTCTCCAAATAACAAACAAGATGTCCTTCTAAGTATCATGAGCCCAAATAAGGTGCTCCCTTCTCTCTGGGTAACATCTCCATAATATTTCTCTACATCTGGGATTTCTGTGATTACTTAGGAGCCACTAAAGGGGGATACTTCCCAACACTTTGGAGCTAGGGAGCCAGGTTTATTTTTTCTGTTTTTACTGTCTTATCTCTGTTTTCCTGGGATGGGTAGGAGCCTGACTGTGGGACCTTTCCCTTATCTTTCCCTGCTTAGCCCCATCTACCCCTAACTCCTTCCTACGTTATTCCTCCCCCTGGAACAGTAACCCTCACTGCCCTTAGGGAATGGGATGATGACCGCTCTGGCCGCTTCAGGCTGAAAAGGGGTGGCATAGACGGGAGTTATTCTCAGGGGTTGGTCAAGAGGTCCACAGAATAGCTCTTGAGAGATGTTAGAAGGCATGAAGTTACATAGGCGCCAATAAACACAGAGGAAAAGATAAAATCCAACAATTCAGCACTTGCAAAAGGATAACATAAAACAAGTTATGATTACCTTACTTAAGATCTTCAATTACCAATTTTGTTGAAGAGATCAACAAAAAAGTGGATACTTTTTATCCTTTTAATGTATCACAAATGTCCCCAATTAATTGGAACACCTTGCAAGAGTTATCTGTAATTTTAAAACAACATGTGAGGAAACTCCTCACACCCCAAATGGTGTATCGATAGACAGTCAATAGTAGTGTGGTCCTTGAGAAGTCCTTCACTGACTTCATTTAATTTTTGGTTGAGTGTATCCAGTGCCTGGCAAGTATTATTTAGAGCCCTGCTTAGCAAGCAAAATAAGTTTTGCTTATTTTATATTGCAGTCCTCCTATTTAAAGTCCTGCAAGTCCCATAGTGAGCTTTGAGGTTCTTTTTACCAGGAGGGCCATTGTATGCTTGGCTATATCCCTTGTTTGCAGTTGTATCTCAGTAGAGGTGGCTTCTAGTATAAATATGACTAAAGGAGAAAACCATCAAAAAGCCCTCTTGATTTGAGGTCTAGCCTGAACAGTATTATAATTACAAGGAATCACTTGCAAGTAGGAGAACACTTGTCAAGAAATAAAGGCATCCCCAAGTACATCATCCAATCCAATCATAAAGTGAGATCATCCATTATCTTCACAAGTCCATAGTTAACCCCATGCAGTGCAGTATGTTCTGGCTTTAAAGGAACGATTTTGTCATCCCAGCCATATAGAATTGGTCAAAGCGCTAGCTCTATATACAATTGCTGAGGGATTCCATTCCATTCCAATTTTTTTAAAGATTTTATTTATTTATTCATGAGCGACAGAGAGAGAGAGAGAGAGGCAGAGACACAGGCAGAGGGAGAAGCAGGCTCCATGCAGGAAGCCCCGCGTGGGACTTGATCCTGGGTCTCCAGGATCACACCCCGGGCTGCAGGTGGCACTAAATTGCTGCGCCACCGGGGCTGCCCCAGGGATTCCATTTTTGTTTAACTAATCATAAACCCATGGGATCCTAGTATTCCCATAGAATAAAAGCCATAAACATTATCTACACCTGAGCTATTGTGCAGAAATAGAAAAGCTATTTCTCTGAAGTTTACCTCAAGTAGTCTAGCTTTGGCAAACATCATTCACTTAAAATGATGAGAATTATAATTGAACATCCAGAGATGTGTTATTGAGACAATTTCTCTCTCTAATAACCCTCATTTTTAATCAGAAGTAGCCATGTCAGGACTGACCTGTCTGCAAAACAAGAGCAGTTTTAACAGACTTGCCTAATTATTTACATAAGCTCAGCAGAATAATGATTGATCGTACCGATCTTTTAGAATCTGCTTTGCTGGAATTTTTTATAAGGAATCTTTAGGTTGAATTTTTAGTAGCCCTTCAAGGCCAGAAGCCAAGCCAAGTACTTGCCATCAGACCTACCTACAATACCTGTAGATTTGGGCAGATTCCTCTTCACGAGGTCCCCAAAGTATCCTGAGGTTCCTACACCTGCCAGGGAGTGACAATCTTTACTCACCTGGTGAGGCTGCTGGTAACTCCGTAAGCAAGGTACCCGGCCAACATTTCCAAGTAGTTTTATGGCTCCAGGTTTCATGAAGTCAACCTCAGTTCCCTAGAGCTGTTTAGTCATATCTGAGTCTATGTTTGTCTCTCAAATATGACATTCCAGTCAAAGCCTTCGTAAAATAACCAATACTTCCAAAGGTGTCCTGTTACAAAAACAGATTCTTATTGAACTTAAAATGACTATGATTGCCATGGAAGAAAGAATACTTACGGAGACCTTTTGGATTTCAGAGGGTTCACCTAGAGAGAAAAGTTAACACTTGAATGTTTACAAATAAATACTTTCTCATATTTATGTAAGTCAGATATCTTAAGGGAAAGTTTTAAACTGGGAGAGCAAACATTAGAGAACCAGTAGTGTTTCAAACAAGAGTCACAAAACTATAATCATCCTTTTGGTTTATTTAGTCCCATGTTACTATTCTTGTTTAATTTGAGTGCAATTTTAGTTAGTTCTGGAAATCCTTAGCCATTTCAGCTTTGATCTTAAAGGTATTAAAATGTATATTCATCCTAAAGATCCTTTATATGAACCTCCTTGAAGATGAAATTCATTTTCCAAGAGCATGAGAACAATGATAAATGACAAAAACTTAGAAATGGACATAGTTAATAATCATGATGCACTTGACAAGGAAACTCAAGTTAATTGTAACATATAACACTTCAATGATCTAAATATCAAGGGATGACCTTATATTAAAACATATTAAAACTGTAGGAATTGCATCTCTGGAATAGTTAGAGCATTTGCCCAAATGTAACCTAAGGATTATGATTGGCTTAACAGTTACTTTCAGAGTAACTTAACATACCAAATAAAAGGCCTAATGAGTAAAAGATTCCATTTCCAACTTAAATCTTGGGACATTTGTTAAAACCTTAGAAAGTTTTAAAGCACATGCCTAAATAGGATTAGGGATGTTAAAGAGCTGATAGAGGCAAAACATAGAAACTGGTGTTTCTGGGTTGGCAAAGAGAAAACAACTGCTTGCATTTTCTTATCAAGAGCTGAACAATTTAAGAAAACTTGTCTTTTTAACAGAGAAAAAGCACTTTATCTTATACCTGTGTCCTTTTAAAACCATTCATTTCAATATTATCCACACTTAAAATTTCAATCTTATCCACACTTAAAATTCCTTTCCAAAGATTACCCCTCATAAACCTACAACTTTCTTGTGCATGCAGATTTTGTCCCAAGTTATTTCTTCTCAAATAACCAAGTCTTATTTAGGACAAAATTACCTTCCTTTACCTTTCTCAAAAACGCGTTCCCATCTCTTATGTGTTTCTTACATTTCTCCAACCTTTCTACAGAGATTTTCCTTTATTTTCCATCAGTCTTAATTACATTTAGCAGAAACCTTAGTTTCCAGTGAAAACTAAGTAGTAACCACTTGAACTGTTATACCAAAACTAAGACAAACTAATGAACTTATCAAGCACAAAGCACATTTACCAACAGATTCAAATATCCTTAGTTTCTCTGCAATAAGTCAAAAGCACAAACCTGTGTTTAGTAACTAATGTGTTAGCACTATATCCTATTTTGAAAAGACCTAAATGTCCAATGAATCCAACTCATTTACCATAAAAGCAAAACTTTAAAGTAGTAGGTTACCAAAACCTTTGAAAGCTATCTTAACAATTACCTATGAAAACCATCATTTTAAGTTATCTTTTGCTGACAAATTGCAACACATAACCCGAGCTTATGTGAACTTTATCAAACCTTGATAGAATAAAAGTTTCATACTTAATGCTGATAACTTTAAAGATGCCTATTTTAAACCCAACGAACTTTAGCTTTAAAAACTGAATATGTTTCACCTAGGCCCACACTTAAAGTCAGTGCGACCCCATGGGCAGCTTTTACCTGTGACACTGGTGGGGAAATCTGAAGTGAGTGGTGTATGCAGGCCAGGAGCATAGAAACAGGAGCAGAGGGAGGGGGGACAGAAGAGGCAAAGTGCAGCTAGAAGGCTGAGCTGAGGAAAAGGATTCCCAGTTCTAAAGCTCATCCATTTGGATAGATGCGCCAACGCCATGATTTTCCGCCAAGTGGAATGAGGTGGTGCATGTGAAGCCAGAGAAGACCGGGAATTTCCCCGAAACAAAGAGAGTTTTGGCATCTGCTTGGGAATATTCCTTAAAGTCCCCGTTCTGAGGTAGACTAACCACAGGTGGCTCCTGTTATCACCATTAACATGGGAAATGTATGAGGGAGAAGCTCCCCATGTACCCCTAAGAGGAGCAGTGAGGGAGTCAGCATCCCCTCTGGAGGGAGGGCCTGTGTTTCCTCCAGCGGCCTGGGTTTATTCGGGGACCTATTTAGATAATTATCCAATATGTCAGGAGGGAGTTTGCTAGCCACATGCCCAGGCAAACACATTCTGCTAGAGGCCCTTAGGTGGGGGTCCTGGTGCCTGCTCGAAGATCTAGCTGATGGGTACCACTGAGGCCATGCAAGTGCAACAGGAGATCAGTCCTTCCTTAAATTTTGCAATCCAAATTGTTTCTAGTGAGTTAAAAGGCAAGGACCCAAGGGAGAGAGTCCTTGGGAACTGAAGAAGAGACCATGCCTTGCTGTGAAGGTCACACCTTATTTTAGCTTGCGTTGAAGAACCCGCCGACTTTAACCTGTGGAAAACATTAGAACACTTTTACAAGGGGAAAATAATCAATTTTGCAGTACCGATCTACAGAAGTTCCTGCGGAGGATGGTTTGTTTCCCATCTTGTGATCCTGGCAGGAGTCTTTTACCCCATACCTGTAGTTTTCAGCATCAGTGGGTCAAATTGTTCCTGATTTTTCGGAGCACAATCCAGAGGCGTCTCTGCTGAGGATGGGTTGTTTCCCATCTTGGAATCCTGGTTGGAATCTCTTACCCTGTATCTGTTACAGAGAGGTGACCACTGAAGGCGTCCCTACAAGTCAGCTCTTACCTAAACCAACGTGGTGTCCCTTGTTTGCTGCCTACCCAAGGTGATAGAGTGGCCTAATGGCTTGGGATAAGGAGGGATCAGGCCAGCAGGAGTGGCCACTTTTACCCACCTGCCACCTAATCCTCCTGCCTTCTCTGGATCTTCTGGGAAAAAACCTGACCTAATCATAGAGCTTAGCGAGGTAAATCATTTAAATGATGATATTCTTTTTATTTTATTTATTTATTCTTTTGAGAGGGGCAGGGATGACTATATATATATGTGTATATATATATATATATATGTGTGTGTGTCTGGCCTCTATACATATATATGTACATATATACATATATATAAAACAGGATCATATGGATTTGAAATATTTTCACTAGAAATTTTAAAATATTTTTATTTTTTAAATTTGTTTTTATTGAAGTTTGATTTGCCAACATATAGTACAGCACCCAGTGCTCATCCCATCAAGTACCCTCCTCAGTGCCCGTCACCCAGTCATCCCATCTCCCCACCCACCTCCCCTCTGCAACCCTTTGTTCATTTCCCAGAGTTAGGAGTCTCTCATGGTTTGTCTTCCTCTCTAATTTTTCCCACTCACTTTCCCTCCTTTCCCTTATAATCCCTTTCACTATTTCTTATATTCCCCATATGAGCGAAACCATATGATGATTGGTTATATTCCTTTTAGAAGGCTGAGGAAGCAAGCAAAACACTGAGAGTCTGTCAGTGGGAGGCGTGTGTTGCTTGTGAATGAGGCTTCCCTCGGGGTGTGACCCCCCCCAGGGCCGCTTCTCCATCCTTTTAACGTGTCTCAGAGAACCCAAGGCCACCAGTGGTAACCGAAGGGCAGGCTCAGTTTGCTGGATTGCCAGTCCTTATGTGTGCCTTTGGGATGAACATCAGGCTAGCAGGGAATCCTATAAGTGACTTTACTCTTCAGACCTCTGTTGCATGAGCCCTCATCCATAGGTCATGTAGATTCCTTTGCATCTCTAGCCCCAGGGTGCCTCATCAGTCAGGCTGATCATTAGCCAATTTCAGTTTTCCTTGTCTCACCTTTGCTACATTTCTGTTCCAATACCTGACATCCCATTGGTAAGCATGGCCCCACAGTAAGCAAAGTCCTTGAGGTGGGGAAAAGCCGATTCAGAAAGCCAGAAAATGAAAAGTGGAACTGATTAGGGTTAGGCCAACATTCCCTTCCTTTGGGGAAGGAGGATTGACCAAACCTTTCTCCAGAAGCCTCTCACCTGAGTCTTAAGACTGCAGCCCTGCTATTCACCTTTAAGCTGACCGACAGGTGTCGTCGGGTTTTGCTGTTTGTTACTAGAAGAGTTTATCCAAGGGGGAGAGACGTCTTCCAGGAAAGAAAGGCTAGAATCCCCATTACTCACCCTTTGATGGGAGTGGTCCCGGGTTTGGGAACCAAAATGACACTGGAGAGCTTGGTTCTTGTCTCATGGAGTCGAAGAATGAATCTCATGGACAACAGAGAGTGAGCAAAGTGATAGAAGTTTATTAAGCAGAGGTACAGAGAAAGGTCTCAGGAGTGAGGGGGGTCCTGACAGGGTGGCCATTGAGGGCTTTTATGGTCTGTCTTTTATAGGAAACTGTTCGGGGAACTTGGTAAATTTCTGTCAATATCAGGGTAGATATTTAGAACAAACGTGGTGGACTGGTAACTCTCACAGTAACATACAAGATGTCCTTCTACATATCATGAGCCCAAACAAAGTGCTCCCTTCTCTCTGAGTTAATATCTCCTCCATAATATTTCCCGTATCTGGGATTTCTGTGATTACTTAGGAGCCACTAAAGGGGGATACTCCCTAACATTTTGGAGCTAGGGAGCCAGTTTTTTTTGTTTTTGTTTTTTTTTTTGTTTTTTTCTGTTTTTATTGTCTTATCTCTGTTTTCCTGGGATGGGTAGGAGCCTGACTCTGGGGCCTTTCCCATATCTTTCCCTGTCTAGCCCTGCCCACCCCTAACTCATTCCTACATCAGTATGACCATGCTTGTGTAAAAAAAAGTAAATGGATATAAAACATGTAAATGTGTGACATGTCTGAAAAAAAATAAAAGGAAGTGTTAACAGTGGTCATTACCCCCATCTGAGTTACATGGAGAACATGTAGAGAAGACAAGAAGGAGGAAAGTTGAATTTTATATTTCTCTTGTTCTGTGCTATTTAAAATTTACTCCATGGATTACTTCCCTTGGGAAACAATAAACATCAAAACCCCTCAGAATACTCACATGGTCAAGATATTTCCTGGATTACTACAAAAGATATTTATCTTTTATTAAAAAAAGAAGAAATAAAAAAAGAAATGCATGTATGTTTAATTTTGCAACGTTCAAATAATAAGAAATTATTCTTAATCTTATCTACTACCTCCAAAAAAGTGAATATTGAAGCTAAAAATCGCAATTCAAATGTCTGACATGGCTGGGTGTGTAAGACAAATAATACAGACTTAGCCCAGTTATAAATACAAATTATCTGCTAAAATATTCATCAACCTCTTTTAATATGAATATGTACAAAATTAGAGGGCATATTTTAAGTTTTTAAATAAAATAAATATGCATAAAATTTGCATCTAAAAATTGCATGGCCATGGACCAGTTAAGAGTCTTCAGGATTTGTGCTTTGAGGGTCTTACTCGTCTCATCATTCAGGAAGTAATAAATCTTGATCTGATATTAAGGAAATGAAAATTGAATCAGCTAAAGCTATTGTTAAAATTCAGTTTCCTGGAAACTCTAGCTTCAAAGGGAAAGGTCTGTGAATATATATTTAACAAGCATCTTTATTCATTAATATTATCAGGTGAATTTAGGCAATATGGGTTTACTATAATATTTAGCCTTCGGGTGTGGTTCTTAAAAAGATTTTAATAAAAACTTAAAAATTACCATTTTTCTTTTGATGATATTCGGAAGAATATTCTATAGAGTCAAAGGTTGCTTCAAAAATAAATGTAATAAAATAATTTGACTTCAAAAAATAACTGGACATAACTTCAAGTATTATGGCTTGTAGTGAATATTAAAAAATTACTGTTTTAACCAAAATATCCTATAACCTAAGTAAACTTTTCACATGTGTTCAAGGTATTGGTTGATAAATTTGGTATGGTAGTCATGCTATATTTATGACTTGGAAAGAAAAATAAAGGCTACTTTTTGGATTTTTTTCCCCTTAATCTGAAAACTCCTTCCCTAGCAAATCGTGTTTGTGTTAGTTTATCCCCAAAGCTTGTTAATTTTGATTGTTAAAGTAATGTTTCTCAATTTTGTTCTCCATTGTCTAAATTTTAACATGGTAATATTTCTAAAATTTTCTTTAGTAATGCCTATGTTTTAAGAATAGTTTAATCAAAGAGAAATGATTGAAGGAAATATAAGGTTCGGTTAGGCAAGTATAATTCATAAAAATAGATATTTCAATTGTTGGCTAAATTTCTGTAAATTCACAATTTACTTTTTTCCCCCCCCAAAGATACTTGCATAACAACAAGGAGTAGAAGCAGTTGTACCTCTTCAAATTCTTCGCTTTCTAACTACTTGTATGTCTTCATCTTGGGCCAACTGTTGCTGGGAACTGGGGGAACTCCTCTCTATACTCTGGGAACAGCTTTTATTGATGATTCTGTGCCCACACACAAGTCTTCGCTCTACATAGGTAAGTTTTCTCTTTCCTAACGTATCAATGTTTCGGGATCATTTCATTTTATTGCTTTTTAATTTATACGTAAAAGCATAATGCATGCTTATTGAAAAGTTAGTTGTAATTTCCTAGGTATTTCCGTTAGATTCCCAGTAAATATTCGGTCTAGCAATATTCTTCATTTTGTTTCATTATTTACTGACACATGTCCTTCAGTTGAATGTGGTTATGAGTTTGGTTGACATCCTGCTCTGTTTCCTGTTCTGGACATGCTAGCCTTCTTGGCAGTGCCATCCAAGCAGTAGGCTGTCCAGATTACTTGAATTCTAGGCTAATTTACACAGGGTGGGGAGATGGAGCTGTGCCACTCCACCTGATTTACCACATCCTACATGGACCTGACTAGAGTCAACAAAATAAATCACCCAGAAATTCTGTGGAGTTTTTCATTTCAGATGAATTCTTTTTATATATGGCTCAATTCTTGTGGGGGGGGAGAGAATCTAATGTTTGGTAACCTAAGTTTCTAGTTTCTCTTAAATTCCTTCTCTAATACTCTTGCGAGGTAGAGCTCACTAGGTTATGCATGGCCTTTTGTTAAATCAATGTGTTTCACATTTCATTTTATCAGTTTTCATTTTAATAGTTTATTATTCTAATGTAGAGGACTGTCTTAGTTCCTCCAGTCTTCTCTAACAGAATATTGTAGACCGCTTGGCTTATAAACAACAGACATTTATTTCTCACAGCTCTGGAGACTGAGAAGGCCAAGATCAGGGTATCTACCCACAGATCATTGTCTGGTGAGGCCCACTTACTACTTCATAATCATTCATCTTTTTTCCTGTGTCCTCATATGACAGATGGGAAGAGAGGACTTTCTGGGGCATCTTCTTATAAGGGCACTAATCTCATTTAATGAAGTCTCCACTCTCATGATGTCATCAGTTCCAAAGGTCCCACCTCCTACCATCACATTAGGGATTAGTTTTCAACAATGGAATTTTGGGAGGACACAAGCATTCAGTCTGTAGTAAGGATTATTGCCATAGTCTCTGGAAGTCAAATATGTTCAATGTAGCCCTAATAGAGACCACTAGAGCTACCTAGGCTCTTCTGTAATGTGAAAACCACTACACTTCTACTTGTTTTCTCTACTCGTTTTGCCTTAGTCTCTCTGCAAGGTCTGATTCCCTCTCCCTGTAAGTTACAGCTAATCTGTACAATTTTTCTTGTATTTACTAATTTAAGAGTGCTTTTTTTCCCAATTAGCTGGTGAAGATGCTTTTCACTCTTCCAGTTCAACAGATTTTCTTTCTGAAGTCCTCTTCTGATCAGTACTTCTAAGACAATTCTAATCTTTAAGTTTTAGTAGCACAAAAATAGTAAGTTTCTCAAAAATTATTTAAACACAGTTGGTGGGGTAGAGGCCTATAGGACCATCCCAGATTCCATAAATCTGTAGGAGGACTGACTTAGATATTATCTTGGTCATAGCTTTGATTTATTATAGCAAAATGATACCAAGCAAAATCAGCAAGGGGATAAGGTGCATTAGGCAAAGTACAGCCAAAAACTGGGTGCAAGCTTCCAAGATTTAGCTCCTCCTAGTGGAGCCATTACAGCTAGCAATTGATCCTGCCAGCAATGAGTTTGGAATATTTTCTACAAGTTCATTAGAGATTCAGTGACCAAGGATTTCACTGGAGGTTGATCATATAGGGACCCTGTGCCTTGCATATATCAAAGTTCTAGATTCCCAAAAGGAATACAAGGGGTCAGCAAAAGCATATTTACAGTGTAGGCACACTAACCTTATTAGTTACGGAATGGTGGCATCCCTCTGGGCAGTTCAGTAAATCCCAAATGCCAGCTAAGGGCCAACCTTGCCAACAGGTCTTTCTGAAGTTAGCAGTCACAGGCCTGCTGTGTTAACTCTTTCCCTTCCTGTAGGAACTCATCAAATGGTAGTTTTTGAGAGTAAAGGGCAAAAAAAAGTAACAAAATTGGGAAACTTATCTTAATTTTATTTTTCTGTTAAGGAAGATACAAACAGTTATAGTATCTTATATACGTTTATTTTTTTCACTTTCAGATAACTACCGTTTTTCACCAGATATTTAGGTTTTATTGCACAAAATCCTTCCTTTTTATATATTTTTATTTCCCTCACTTTCAAAATGTTTCCTCCATTGTTTCTTTCTTTTAAAACAGTGTCTATTACTGGTGGCATACATTCTTCTATGAGACACACTGTATTCATAACAATGCAAAAATGGGCAAAATGAAAAAGGTCAAAATTTGCTACCTTTTAGAATAAATTTTAAAAAGTGGTTAATGCAACATCTCTATCCTCACAAATGTTTCCAGGCAGTCACTCTTTATTCCTCTACTTCTTTGATGCTTTCCTTGGGTTAACAATCTTTTTTCTTTCATTGAACTTTTTAATTCATTTAATGTAATTTTGTGTTTAAATCTTTCATCTTAACATGTGCTTCCTATGCTTTCTATTTACTCTATGTCCTTATTTCTTGCTCTTTTTTTTCTTTCTTTTGGCTAATTTAATATTATTTCATTTCTTCTCTCTATTAACTTCCTGGGTATATACTCTTTTACTTCTCATCTACTAATGACCTTATATGTAAACATGATTTTATGAAATTCTAATGTTAATCAGTACTTTTACCACATACTTGATCACCACAAATGTTCTAGAATCCTTTAACTAAAAATGTTCTTTTTAAGCCTTTTCCCTGATGAATATTTTCACTAGGAATATGACTAGCTGGCCAGTGATTTTTTTTTTTCAGTACTTTAAAAATACTCTTCCTTTGTCTTTTCACTTCCACTGTTTCTTATATGTTTGCCATTTTAAGATTTTTCTCTTTGCATTTGATTTTCATCAGTTTTGTTTGTATCATGTGTATAGGTGCAAAATTACTTTTATTTAACCTTCTGTGGATTTTATATGACTTCATAAATATATTTTTTGATATTTTTATTGGCTTTAGGATATTTCCTATGATTATTTATTCAAATATAACCTCTTCCTATTATCTCCTCTCTTAGGACTCCCATTGCATGTATGCTAAGCCTTTTTGTGAAAAATGTATTCTTCATATATTACTCTTTTCTGTATTTTTTTTTATCCTTTGTTTTTATTTTTTTGTGCTTCTCTGTAAATATATACTGACTTAATTGATTTTCCAGTTTGGTAATCCTCAGTTTAGTCCTGAGTAATCTGCTATGTATCTCTTTCATTTTAACTTTGACAAAGGTGTTTTATTTGACAGTATTTCTCCAAACCCTCCTTTTTGTTTTTTCATAAATTACCTATCTCTGATGTATTTGGGAAACCCTGGAATCTGAGATTCCCTTTATCTAACTTCACATATTGAGTTTATTTGAAGCAAAGCTGTACGTACTCTGTGGGCAAGTCTAACTTCTAACTCACTGTTACTTTTAGAGTATGGCCTCCTGGTACCAACATAAAATGTAGGGTGGGCAAAGTCTATAAGGTATAACTTCCAAGTTAGAGACACTGGGCTGTAACTTTGGTTTCCCTACTTTCCTGGAGACTAGCAAGGATTGCTAACCTTCCCAATGTATTTTGTAGAATCAGCAAATACACTCAGGAAAAATACAAGTCCCAGTTCTTTAGATCTTTCTCCTCAGAATTTTGACTCAGTGGTCCTTCAAAAGTTCTTATGTTTTCAGATCATTTTGCATGAGATCTACATTGGAGACTTGGTCAAGGACATAAATCATTTCTGCCATTGACATATGCTTAGCTTTGGATATGATAAATTCATTCTTTTGTGTATGTGAATGAAAATCTTAGTAGTTTTTTTTTTTATAATTTTTTATTTACTTAGGATAGTCACAGAGAGAGAGAGGCAGAGAGAGAAGCAGGCTCCATGTACCGGGAGCCCGATGTGGGATTCGATCCCGGGTCTCCAGGATCGCGCCCTGGGCCAAAGGCAGGCGCCAAACCGCTGCGCCACCCAGGGATCCCAAAATCTTAGTAGTTAATAAAAAATTCAGAAGGTGGTAATATATGAAGATACTAACATATGCATAATTTTTTGCAAAAATTTGAATGTTACAATGCATGGCAAAAATTTAAATATCTGAGAGAAATAAGGTCAATTTAATTCTGCTGCAAGTGGAAATGGAAGATTCACTAAGTATGGGACTTTAAATTAATGGCTTACTTTTATGAAACAGGCTAATCATCACATCCAGGTTTTAAAATTAGCTGCTGTAGTGCAAAATACATACTGCATTTGGAATGTGTACAGAGTAGAAAAGACTTCTCATTTCACATTATTTTCTTACATAACAATTGTAAACAGTAATTATTATCATCATCCCTGAAGGGTAATAGCAGATGTACTACTTCTGTTGCTATTTAACATATGTAACTTTCCATGAATATGTAATTGTTGGATTTATTGCAATTATTATTATAGTCTAACAGCTTTTACATTGAATTACATATATATTTACATTTAAAATATATTTTATAGTTATATTTATTTTTAAAAATATTTTTAAGCTCCTTACTTAACAAATGGTACCAAATTGTATTTTTTATTGAAAATATGTGTAATTTTGTTGTAATTCTAATCATTTCAATTTTTTTACAGTAAAATATTTCTTCACTACTGTAGGACATTCATAACGAAGTTGTACAGTTGACCATTTTCAATGTCTTTGTTCTTCTAGGAATTGGCTATTCTATGTCAATATTAGGCCCTGCTATTGGCTATGTGTTGGGTGGACAGCTGCTAACCTTGTATATTGATGTGGATATGGGAAAAAGGCAAGGCAATATCTTTTTCTTTTATTTAAATTTATTTTATTTTAATAATGTTAATATCATAGAACATTTTCAAAGTATTTCTTCAGATAGAATGAGGATTTTTCAGGAAACAAAACTGAACACACACAATTTTTACATAATGTTTCAGCTGCACTACTTCATGAATTAATGCCATACCACCCCCTAGTATAATGCATTTATTCATAAATAAGAATGATTAAAAGTCACCTGTGAAATTTTTCAAAATACACATCTAGGACCCCATGCATTTTTCAGAAAGAAGAATTTAATTAAAATTAGTTGTGCTTTTAGTAGATTAACCGGGTATGGCTAGTCTGAAAAGTCTCAAGAGTCTATGATTCTCAGATTAAGTTCTGTAGTAGTTCCGATATGGTCATAGGAATCACAGGTGTGTGGTTTTAACTGTAGCCATAGAGGATGATAATAGGTAGTGTTTACTTATCCCATGCTATTTTCATAGGTTTTGTATGTTACGTATTTTACATACCCCTTAACTTAATCCTTTTAATAATCCAATAAGGTAATTGATACACAGAGGTTAGTAAGTCGCCTAAGACATGAATTCAAGTAGGTCTTTTTGACTCCAAAATCCTCCTTTTAACCACTAAGTTACCTTCTCTTTTTCCTGAATATAGAGAAGTTAGTAACTTTTGGTGAAACCATATTTTTTCATTTTACCACTAGGAATTAAAACTGTACACTCCTATGTGATTGGGTATAATGAATAAGAAAATGTGGTTATACTTTATTTTTAAAAAAATATTTTATTTATTTGAGAGAGAGAGCATAGGAGTGAGGGGGACAGAGGGAAAGGGAGAAACAGACTCCCCATGGAGCAGGGAGCCCCCTGTGGGGCTCCGTCTTGAGACTGTGGGATCATGACCTGAACCAAGTCAGATGCTTAACCTATTGAGCCACCCAGGCACCCTGAAAATGTATTTATAGATATGTGATTTGTTCTTTGAGCTGTTAGTTCCAGTTTACTATTTTAGATAGTATATAAAAGATGTATGAAGGAAGTCCTTGAAACAGAGAGCTGGGTTTTTAAGAAAAGTTTTTAATTTCAGTGGAGAATTACATGAGTTTTAGGGTTGGTGTGTTTGGGGAGAAACCGGTTGATATACAACTATGAGAATCATTGTACAACACTGTTAATAAATTATTTTAAGAAGGACTTTATAGTCAGAGAAAGACAAATACTATATGATTTCATGTGTATGTGGAATCTAAAAAAGCATGCGAACAACGACAAAAAACAAGCTCATAGATACAGAGAATAAATTTGTGGTTACCCTAGGTGGGGGAATGGGTGAAATGAGTAAAGGGAGTCAAAAGGTACGAATTTCTAATTTTAAAATAATTAAGTCATGGGGTATAATATACAACATGGAAACTATAGTTAGTAATATCGGACTGCATTTTTGAAAGTTGTTTAGAGTGAATCTTACAAATTCTCAAAACAAGAAAAACAGTTCTATAAATACAGTGACAGGTAATGTGTTGGTCATTTTGTAATATATAGAAATACATAACATGTGATATATAGAAATAATACATCATTGTATTACATATCTGAGACTAATATAATATTGTATGTCAGTTATACTTTAATAAATACATTAATTAAATAGAGGAATTTTACGCTTAAATGAATGCCTTAATTGAAGCACAGTGTACGGACTTTTAACACAGATCAGTGATTTGCTATAAGATGTACTCAGTATAGTAGAGAAGAAAAACTTAGCCAAAGTTAGGTAAAGAATGTTCAGAAATTCTATGTATGCTTCCAGATATTTAGCATACTTATATTTACTATTAAATATTTTGCATTTCTATGTCACATTGCCATTTGAAATACTTTGTAAGCCATTATAACTCTCATTTATGCCTAATGTCTGTTGTCTGATTCATTGCAATGACTCAGTTTAAATGTTGGATATTATAATACTATTCCCCTATATATGTGCTGAATTGCAAAGTATATACTTATCATAACTGCATTTTAATGAACAAGGTAGAGTTAACTTTTATATTTTGTTTTTCTTTTTTTTAATATATTTTGTTTTTCTATTACATAGCATAGGTATCTCTGAAGATGATCCACGATGGCTGGGGGCATGGTGGATCGGATTTCTTCTGTGTTGGATCTTTGCTTGGTCTTTGATAATACCTTTTTTATGTTTTCCAAAACATTTACCAGGTAAACATATCTTCTTTAAAACCAATTGGTAGGCCAAGGGTTGCTTATAATTTGTAAGATGCCTAGAAAATTCATTGTTTTATAGAATTTCATTTGTCTGCCTATGCAAACTTTTGGATATTTTTGTCTTTAGGAAATACTGGGTAGCTATCAAAATACTCATGGTTTTCCTTTATTTCCAATTAATAAAAGCAATAAAACTATATGTATTCACTTTCTTACTATGTTTATATACTTAATAATATATATTAATAACATAGTAATAACATATATAATACTATAATAATATGTAATATGAGTAATAATATATCATTATAAATATACTTAATAAATTTGTTTCCTGTGTGTTTTCTGGAATCTTGCTTTATGTATATGCAAGATACAAGATCTTTCAAACTATTAGTTTGCGTTCAGTTCCTCACTCACCAACAGTCAATCTGCCTTAAATCATTGATATTATTTGTTGATGAGAGTACCAGTACCTTTTTTTTTTCATTTGTCATCAAAGTAATACTGTAGTATACTCATTATCACCATATTTCAATATTAGTTTCCTAAAAAGAAAAGGTTAATAGAAAAGAATATCCATTCCTTTCTTTGTAAAATTTTGCTTCTATATAATCATATAGTTCAAATACATTATCTGTTGAAATATTTTTCTCTAGGCAGAAGGTTAAATAGTTCTTTCTGTTGTCATATGCAGAAGGATAGATGATTAATTTTTCAGAATGGGCAAAAGAAAAGTTAGCAGAGTAGAAGTAGATGTAGGTGAATTCATTGATTTTGTTTTTTTCTACACTAGACCATCCAACTTATAATTCCATATATTGGCTTTTTTCTCAGATTTATTCAGGGTGCCATTATTAAAAATCAAAGGGATATGGTAATACATGGTAAATGTTTCATCTGTAAAGGGAAAGAGCCTCAAACATACTTTGTTTCATATATAATGGATGAAAAAAAGAGATCCATTCTAGAGGAAGAAGAGAATTTAAGAGATATTTTTAAATAAAGGGAATGAATATGTCATTGGAACAAAAGTGTCTCATCTTAATATTTAGACTTGCTGGAACCTCCTTAGCCAATAGGAATAATACTAGCTCTCAGGACAGACAAATTACATACATAGATATTTGTGCAATTTTGTTGACAGAGAGAAACTGGCTTCTTACGTTACAGAATTTGTATATTTGTAGAAATACATGTCAGTTAAAAAGTAAGCATTTAAAAAATGAGAATGAAAAAAATTTAAAAGATAATAAAAAAAATAAAAAGTGAAAAATGAAGTGATAGAACAAGTACATTTACCTTTACCTTTACCTTTTTTTTTTTTTTTTTTTTTTTAGGTACAGCAAAACTTCGTAGTGAAAGAACTTGCCAGACTCATAAGGAAAAGAGTAGTTCCTTAAAAGACACAGAGGAGAATTTTGGAACAAGTTTGAAAGATTTTCCAACTGCTCTAAAGGTAAAATAACACTGTATATGCATAGACACATGCACACCCTCCACATTTAAATAGGTAGATATATGTATGTATTACATAAAGATGAGTAAATATATACATATTCACAGACAAATATTTCACAATTCATTTTCATTTGCCTATTTACTATGGTTCTAGCTTTTATAAATAAATAACTCTTCAGATTTAATTTTATTATGCTTGGAGTAAATAAGAGCTATTCCAGGGTAAAATGGTTGAAAGAACATGAGTTATCTTCTTGGCAATATCAATATTCAGTGGTTCCTCCTTAGGACTGCAGCCAATCATTATTCTATGCCATTTCCCTAATGTAGTGGATCAATTGGTTATCACTGAATTGTTAATACCCTATTTGAGAATGTCAAACTGATATTTTTCCCTTGTGAAAGAAGTGGCAGTTAGTGGTTACTTGGTTTGAATTTGAGGTTAAAGAAACAAATGGTATGGTCTATCCTGTTGTACTCCTAAGAAAGATATTCTTCCCATATAGCATCATAAAAATTTTGTACATACAGGAGTCATAATTTTACCTTTTCAAGATTTGAAAATTATTTACCTTTCAATTATTTTCATTTTCCTCCTCAAATGAAAGCCTGAAATGTTCTTATTTCCATTTATCCTACTTTTCAACTCTCTGTTTTCTCCCTGGTAGGCAAAATTTTGTGTTCTGCTGAGATTGTTCATGATTTTTAATTCCAACTTCTGTTTTCTTTTATAAATTCTTGTGTGTATTACCATCAAGGGTTAACTCACCACTGCTTTTTAAAATTCCTGCTTTAAGGTTTCATGCTTCATGGTCTTGATTCCGATTCAGATCCCTCTGGGTAGAGTATTATATTGCTAGTTTTCCTCAGACAAGATGCCATCTAAGTATCCTTGAATACTGAATGATATTTCTGACTGGATGGACACTTTCGGATCACATTCTTTTAGTCCCAGAAATCTGTGGGTGTTACCTTGCTCTTTTCTGGTTAATTGTATTGTAGTTAAGAAGTTCCATGTCAGTGTGATTCTTTTACATCTCCATCGGCAAATTTATAAACTTTTTTTCATTTATTTGCAATTTCAGTCAATTTGTTAGGTTATGCCTCTATGTATGTGTTTTTTTCATTAATCCTTGTCAGGTGATTTTTTTTCATTAATCCTTGCTAGGAATCCATTATTTTTTTAATCTGATGATTTAAATACTTTCTGCTATTATCCTTTTTAAAAAGTATTGAATGTTTTCATTTGGGTACTTTTTCTCCTTTTGTCACTATTGTTATTCTTATGTTAGATCATCTGAATATGATTTAAAACTCTCTTATCTTGCCCTTTTGTGACTCATCTATGTGGGTCTGTGCATGTGTGTATTTTGTTTGATTTAATGAAATTTCTTTTGCATTTAATATTCCAGAACTATAATTTGATTTTCACTTTATGGTTAGATTAAATTGACCTAATTAATCTCTATTCTCTCCCCCAATAGATTAAAAAAGATTCTGAGAATCTTTTCTCAAAGACCAAGCAATGTGGACCTCTCTTTAAAATTATTACTACCTAAGGTTCTTAACTATAGAGTCCTTTACTCATGGAACACTACAGATTTTATACTTAGAGACCATTCTCATCTGTACTTGTAATTGAGTTCTTCGCTTACTAGACATGGAAATTCAGAGCATGCTACAACAAATCAGGCAAGGGATAGATTTAATGTATGGAGATTTATAATCGACTGGGAAAGGGAACCTTTCCAAGCTGGCTTTTACCTTCTTTACCCAGTCGCTGCATATGATAAGGCACAGTCACCCTCTTGATGAATCACCTATCAATTCTCTAGGTACTGCATGTATAAATGTTCTCGTTGTAGTATATATAAAGCTATTAGTATTCTGTACTTATGCTTTGGTACTGGAGAAAATGCTGAAATTTATAATTATATTGTATTTATTAAAAATTTGCCATTTCATCATGCTGCTGATTCTAATGCTACATTTTATAATATAAGCATAGTTATTCATTTGGTGAACTATATTTTTTCTTTAGAATTTGATGGGGAATACTGTCTTTATGTGTTTAGTTCTTTCAACTTCTTCAGAAGCCTTAATTACTACTGGGTTTGCTACATTTTTACCTAAATTTATAGAAAATCAGTTTGGATTGTCTTCCAGCTTTGCAGCCACCCTTGCAGGTAAACCATTTTCTGCTTTGTTCGAATTTAATCTAATAATTTTACTTTACCACATTAAATGCTTATCAGAATAGTGTATCATTTTTGATAGCCCTCTTTTTAAAATTTACTATATTAGTTTGATACAAGTTTCTAATTTTCTGACATTTGACAGTCTGTTTTATGAATGAGAAGTACAGAAGCTGTAGAGCTAAAGAGCATATTTGTCAATCTTAATATTCAAAACATTAATTTTATTAATCTCTTGCAATAACCATTATATCATTCATTCAGGTGTTTCTAAATGGCTAAATAATATTCATATGTTAATACTGTGCTTGTTTTTGATGTTTTTCAATTCTCATTTGAGTAACTGAGTACACATGTATGTTTTCTCACTCTCTGTGTCTTCTTTCTCATCAGGGGCTGTTTTAATTCCTGGAGCTGCTCTTGGTCAGATTTTAGGTGGTGTCCTTGTTTCAAAACTCAAAATGACATGTAAAAACACAATGAAGTTTGCTTTGCTTACATCTTTAGTTGCATTTGCTCTGAGTTTTGTATTTGTTTATGCCAACTGTGAAAATGAGCCATTTGCTGGTGTGTCTGAATCATATAATGGGTAAATATATTTCAGTGCTTTTGATATTAATGTCAGGGTAATAAACTATGTATATATTTCAGAGTACATGCTTTCTTGAGTAAATTAATGAAAGACTGGCTTTTTTTTTTAATTGGAAGGCTTTCTCCTATGTAAGGATATATAGGTTTTTTTTTTTTAGTTTGTTTGCTTGTTTATTTATTTTTAAAGATTTTATTTATCTATGAGAGACACATAGAGAGAGGCGGAAACATAGGCAGAGAGAGAAGCAGGCTTCCCACAGGGAATCCGACGTAGGACTTGATCCCAGGACCCGGGATCACACCCTTAGCCGAAGACAGAGGCTCAACCAATGAGCCACCCAGGTGTCCCTTGTTTTGTAGTTTAAATAACTGAAGATTAGTATAACGGAATCTTTGTGCTGAAGGGATTCACATCCTAGGGGGTAATTTCTTATCTTCTGTTGCTATTGAAAGTCTTGAAAAATAGAGGTGATTCCCTATGGTGAAATTCATGTATTAGGTGGGTTGAAAATAATCTAGGAGAGAAATTAAATGAAACTAGTCCTAGGTTATACTAATTATTATTGTTTCTACTCTATTTTTTGTTTATTGTTTTTTTTTCTATTTTAGAAGCTCATGTTTATTGGAGAGAAAGAAATGACTTGTTGTTCTGACTCATAAACATATTTTTACCTGTAACTGATGTGATCATTTTTACCTTTCTTTGCCTTGTTTGTTTGGTTTTGAAATCCCAAACTGTGAGTTAGGTGATCAGGCAGGTTGGCATTGCACTGTGATGCATTTATAGCCTGTATTGCTGCTTTCATTGTTTCATTGCATGTGTTTGAGGCAGATGAGGGAGCTAGTACTCCATAAGGTCAAGGACTCCACAGTTTTTTAGAATATGACATTCAGGTAACCTAAATAGAATGTACTTTGTTTGCATGAGTTTGCCAGTAACAATTATGATTTGCAATTGCTGTTCATTTCTGCCATTCTTTTACATTAATGAGTTGCTGAGCATTCTGAAGCAATGCTAAGTTCATTTTTATTACATTTATTCACATTTGTTGACTACATCTTCTGGCTGACTTTTATGACAAAATCCCTGCTCTAAAGGAGTTTACAATGTAGCAGGAGAGATGGGGGAAACTAAATGGTAAATGAACAATGCATTAGGTAATGAGAGACATAGAAAAGGCTATGAAATTCAAAAGGAGGGCTTTTCAGTTTCCTTTAATTAGATTCAGGAAGAGTATGGGCTTACATATCCTTTAAGGATACGAAGAGTTTTGGGAAGAGAGAAAGGCTGAGGGGGAATATGTTAGCCATAAATGCTAGAAAGTAAAGGCTAGGTTCAGGAACCAGTTTGAATGAGACTTAGGTTTTGTAACTGTAAATCAAAATTTCTGGAGATGCTGAAAGGTAGGTAGAGGTAAACTCTGCAGACCTAACTTTAATATCTACAAACTTCACCCAAACATATCCCGAGGAACTACTTTTTTTTTTATGTTCCTTTTAGAAGAACAGAAAGTTCTGGATAGGTTAACACTCGTTAATCTTCGTGAAAAATGAATGATGCAGATGTGAATCTATTTGCTTTTTTTTTTTTTAACCTTAAACAAGAGTTACTACCAGATAAATTGTCCTTAGTCTATGGACAGGAAGGAAGACAAGTGAGAAGGTGTTAGTTTGAGGGGTATGTGGCCCCAAATTTTCAGTTTTAGCTCTGTGTGCTGCATATTAAAATGTACATATTATGGGTAGCCTCATTCAAGAAACATGTGTATTGGGATGCCTAGGTGGCTCAGCGGTTGAGCATCTGCCTTTGACTCAGAGCCTGATCCCAGGGTCCTGGGATCGAGTCCCACATCCGGCTCCCTGCATGGAGTCTGCTTCTTCCTCTGCCTGTGTCTCTGCTTCTCTCTGTGTGTCTCTCATGAATAAATAAATAAAATCTTAAAAACAAAAAAAAACGTGTATAAGAAAAAGTAGTATATGGAATAAAGAATAGACTAAGAAGCTCAAGAAATATGGGGCTCCTGGCTGGCTCAGTGATTGAGCATCTGCTTTCGGCTCAGATGATGATCCCAGGGTTCTGGGATCAAGCCCCATATCGGGCTCCCTGTGGGGATCCTGCTTCTCCCTCTCCCTGTGTCCCTGCCTCTCTCTCTGTGTCTCTCATGAATAAATAAATAAAATCTTAAAAAAAAAGAAGCTCAAGAAATAACTTGTTAGTGAAAGAAGTCATGAAAATGGAACATTTTTAGTAGATTGCTGTAGGCTTTCCCCATGCCATGTAATCACAGGTGGTTAGAAACAGCTTTTTTGACTATGAATTATTTAGTGAGGCTTATTGATAAGTTTAATTAAAACTCTGTTAAACGATATACATAAAAAACTTAAGATCAACAATACTGATTATTTTAGTGGATATTAATAATATTTATAATATGTTATATGAATTCATTCTTAAATGTTTAATGTGGGCACAACAATTGAAAGGAGACTGTCATTTCTAAAAGTCTATTAGTTATTAAAAATCCCTATGGTTCTTTTACTGCCTTGACGATATAGGCAATTTGAGTCTGTTTTGTTAATCAGTGCTAATAATGGTGATTTGTGTTTTACTTTATACTTAGAATCTCATAAAATATGAAATACTGCACCAAGTACACACAATATTTTTTCTCTATCTGGTCTATAGCTAGAATTTCTTTTCTTATCTGAAACAGCACCTTAAAGAAGCATACCTATTAGGATGTTGTAATACTTTTAGGGAAATCTTTGCTTATGGTAGAGGCATAATTGTAGAGTAGTTTGGATTCAAATAAGAAATCAGCATTTAAATTCAATTTGTCATATACACGTTGCTCATATAGACAGATGTGTGCATATATCTATTTTTTAAATATTCAAAAATTTTAAAATTTAAAATACTTATTCATTTTAAAAATACTATGTATATTAAGTCCATTTAATATACTTTGCAAGCATTGGCTATTTTCCTAAAAATAGTTTCCTTTACCTCTTGCAGTAAAGGTTTATAACATATATAGACTTAAGTGGCATATGTAGGCTTGATAATAAGGGATATATGCTATATTTCTTTGTTTCTTGAAGAGAAGTTTGTATCATACTGTTTTCATGTTTTCAATAGTCACTTGAGAGAATGAGAATTATATATTGGGAAATTT
The DNA here is from genome assembly GCF_905146905.1 of Nyctereutes procyonoides. NCBI lineage: Eukaryota > Metazoa > Chordata > Mammalia > Carnivora > Canidae > Nyctereutes > Nyctereutes procyonoides. Next base: position 12,291,105 of record NW_026575148.1, on the reverse strand, counting down.
AAATTAAAAACTGTGTAGAAGCTGTTTCTAGAATTGAAGGGGTAGTATTTTTCTAGTTGCTGTACTCCTATATCTATATTGTAAGCTAGGTATAGGTAGTCCAGAATGCTTTCTTTTGAGAGTAAAACAGTGCTTGGTAAAAAAAAAAAATGAGCAGCAGCCTATGGAATAGATTAGAAGAGACTCCAGGCAGAGTGACAAATTACTTAGATTTTACACACTGAGCACCTTTCCTTCAAACTTAGACTGATTTGTTTCCAATTTTTTTTTCTATCCTTCAGTCTATTTCTTTCATGAATGAGCACCTGATTCTCCACCAACCCCTTAAATATCATCATTTTCCAACATAGTGGTTATTATCTTCTAATCTTTAGATAAATCACTCATTTACTGATTTTGACCTCCCAGTGCAGGAGTGTTAGCTTCATGGTTACTATGAGGAGGGGTTTTATTATCCCTTTCGCTCTGCTCCCCCTGCCCCCACCTTTTCTTCTTCCTCCCTTTCCCTCCTTCCCTCCCTCCCTTTCTCTGTGTCTTTGTCTCTATCTCTTTATTTCTTTTCTTTTTTAAAAGATTTTATTTATTTATTCATGAGAGACACAGAGAAAAGCAGAGACACAGGCAGAGGGAGAAGCAAGCCCCTGCAGGGAGCCTGATGCAGGACTCGATCCCTGGACCCCGGGATCACACCCTGAGCCAAAGGCAGATGCTCAACCGTGAGCCACCCAGGTGCCTTGCTCCTAAAGAGTCTCACTCAAATTTTGCCTTTCTTTCTTCCATGCTTCTAAAGTGTATTTTGCAAAAACTTTTAACCACTCACCATATTAGTGTATAATTATCTGTGTCCATCTCTACTCCTAGACTGTGAAATCTTTGAGGACAGCAACTACCTTACTCAGCTTTGTATTCCTGATACCTAGCATACAGCCTAGCATTTGCTCAGTTTATTGGTTGAATGAATGAATAAATAGGGACTCGAGAAATATCTTTGATTAGGGTAACCCTTTATCTTAACAAACATATTGCATCCTATTAAGAGGCAGTCTGGAACACAACTGAGCCTGGGAACCAGGAATATTTGGCAAAGACAGGAAAAGTGATTTAATCTCTCTGGGCCCTAGTTTTCCCACTGATAATATGAGTATGCTGAATACCATTATTTTATTCATCCTTCTAGACTTAAATTTTTGCCTACACCCCAGGGAAATTAGGCAATGTCTGTAGAAATTTTGGTTGTCATAACTGAGGGAGTGTTACTGGCATCTAGTGGGTAGAGACCAGGGATGCTGCTAAGCATCCTACAATCCACAAAATCAGCACTCTCCTCCTTACCACCCCTTGAAAGAGTAATGTACAAAAAAAAAAAAAAAAAAAGAGTAATGTACCAAATGAGAAACCTTGCTTTATTTGCTTTCTCTGCCTGTTTTTCTAATCACTGGCACGCGTTATACAAGTATTGCTCGTACTTCCTCTCTCTCCCATAAGAAATTAAATTCTATGTGAAAAGACAGACATTTTATTTGTTTTACTCATTCAGTAATTAAATATGTGTTAAGTGAGTAAATAAATGACTGAATGGAAGGTATAGCAAGGCTTCTGAACTGTTCATTAAAAGTTACAATTCATATAATTTGCCCTCATTTAATTTCTTGTTAACAGGACAGGAAAACTGGGAAACTTGACCGCTCCTTGTAATAGCAATTGTCACTGCTTGAGATCATATTATTATCCTATCTGCGGAGGAGATGGAATCCAGTATTTTTCTCCCTGCTTTGCAGGTTGTGCAAATTCTACTTCAAAAAGACATCCAAAGGTAACTCGTGTCTTCTGCTTTACTTTAATGAGGCAGTGTCTTTGTATATTTATGGATGGCCATCTTTATCCCTCTAGTGGAATTTAGTGGTTCTAGTTCTTCCTTGCTGCCCAGGAGGGGCCATTCAGAAGCCAGACATAAAGTTTCAGTCAAGTTAGATGAATAAACTCTAGAGATCTGCTGTACAACATTGTGCCTATTGTCAACAATAATGTATTGAATGCTTTAAATTGGTTAAAAGGGTAGAGCTCAGGCAAAGTGGAGTGAAATAAGAGTGAAATATTATTTACCTTTTTATATTTTATTTTTTCTCAGCCAAATTAATTAATTCTCAAATACAAATTTACTTTTAATTCTAGATTAGAATGCATATTAGTTTACCTACATAGGATTTTTTAAAAAATGAAATGGTTTAAGAGAGTCCAATAGAATTTTATTGTACTACATCTACAATCTAAAGATTTCATGTTAGCTAAATTTAAGAATTTTGGGGAAAAATGACATTCAAATTATTGGTAGCACATAATGTTATACATTAATAAGGGATCACAATGAATAAGATAAATAAGAAATGCGTGACAAAAGAGCACAATCTTGACTATTTGAAACGTAGAATCATGAAATGGCATTCCTTTTCCCATACAAAGAGAAGTTTAAGATTGCAGGAAAAGATTTCTATGTAAATAAGTATAAATAGATAATTGGAATGATCCATAAAATTACTTTAGATTTCTTCTAAAACCAACATGGATATATTTGTTGGTTATAACGTGTGGTTATGCACGTTTGCATGTTCATACATACACACATAAATCTATGTATTGTGTGTACACATATACATATATCTTTAATGATTTTATGTGCAATAAATACAGTTAGGTACTCCTACTATATTCGTCACTCCTTCCTGCAGGTGTGAGAATATGAGAAACAATGTACATTTTTTCATATTATTTAACTTACAGATTTTTATTATTTTTATTGTTTTTAAAAGATTTTATTTATTTATTCATGAGAGACACAGAGAGAGAAAGAGGGCCGAGACACAGGCAGAGGGAGAAGCAGGCTCCACGCAGGGAGCCTGACGCGGGACTCGATCCCAGGACTTTAGCACTAGACTGACTTTAGCACTAAAAAATAAAAAAAGATTTCTGCCCTTCAGAATAATAAAAGAATGATTTCCTTTGACTTCTTTGGCTTTAATATGACTTTTATTGAGGAGTTAGACTTGTAAAAAGATTTATAGTAAGGATAGAATTGAGATATAAAAAATCTTTAAAAAATAGTTATGCCTAATGAACTTCTTAAACTCTCAGTTCTTTTCCTTTGAAAGTTATACTTGTGATCTTTTAACATGTTTCCTTCTAACACTTTATATTATTAATTAAATATGTATATATTAAATAGTTAATATTTTATGCTTATATATAAAATAACCTTTTGGATAATGAAGTAATAACTTCAAGTTTTTGATTGTCGTGTCATCCTAGAAGATATACAGTTTACTTTTAGTAAAGCAGTTACAAAAAGTTCAGAAAGTTATAGTGGTTTAGTTGAAAGTAGGACTTTTTCCCCCCCAGAGAATTATGATGTATTAGTCTATTTTACTGTGCACTTGTTAAAATTACAGTGTTTGTCTTTTGAAACTAGTGTAGATAGATTGTCACTCTCCCTGCTTCTTTGTCTTCTATAATGGAAAACTATTTGAACAATTATGATCCATTAAAAGTAGTTTAGAATGTGAGAACTGGTAATTGTTTATTCTTGTCAATTTATTTCATAAGTCAAGAGTCAATAATAGGTTACAACTTGAGACAATGAACACAAAACTCAAATATGGGCCATAAAATATGACCCCTTATTTTCTTAATTTTTGCTTAATTTTTTAAGTGTTAATTACTCCTTCCCAGCATTATTTATTATGTATAGATCAAGACTATGTAAAGTGTTTGCCATGTATAGAGATCACTTAAAATGATAAAATATATTTTCAAGAGGGGCACCTAGATGGCTCAATCTGTTAAATTACTGACTCTGGATTTCACCTCAGGTCATGATCCCAGGGTTCTGGGATTAAGCCCCATGTTGGGCTTTGTGCTCAGTGGGGAGTCTGCTTGAGGATTCTCTCTCTCCTTCTCACTCTTTCCCTTCCCCCTTTCTCACTCTTTTTCTCTAACATAAATATTTTAAAAATATATATTTTCAAGATAAGTACTTTCAGTATTTTCTTGTCTACTATTTCTAGGTATATCACAACTGTTCCTGTATTGAGAGGAATGTAGAAATAACACCTACTTTGGCAAGTTTTGATTTTGAAGCTAAAGCTGGAAAATGTGAAAATCGCTGTGCAAACTTGCCTATATTCCTTGGCATTTTGTTTGCTACAATTGTCTTTACATTTATGGCTGGTACTCCTATAACTGTGTCCATCCTAAGGTATATATTATATTGTGAAATTTGCCGTTCCTAAGACATGTTGGGTGAATAGAAAATGGACTCAAGGATTCATTTGGGGTTTATACTGACCATTGGTTCCAATCGTAATTTGGTTCTTATAAGGTCACTAGTTCTATGGCATTGGACTCTACCCTAATGAAGTTCTACTTCATTGAACCATAGGTGAATGAGGTTTAAATATGATCATATAAAAATGTCTTAATATTGCCTATATGGAATATACCTGATTTTAGTTTATCTGCCTCTTTCATGAGGCTTCAGTTTAAGCTGTTTGACTGTATTTAAGCATTATGAAAATAAAGTGCATTCCACATGTGTCAGAGTCAGAATGACAGAATTTTATTCAGCCTTCCTGTAAACAGTGCTCTACTAGATGAGAAGCTAACTGCCACCTGGCTCTGAGCAGTGTTTTAAGATTTCAAATTGCTCTTTCTCCTTCTACGTCACTTGATAAAAATATTTTTTCTGCCTTTTCATAAGGTCATCAGCCTATCTATGTCTTTCCTAACAAACTCTAGCTTTTTTATTCTTCAGTTTTCGTTCCCTTATACTACTTTTTCACATACTTTTTTGTCAAGTAGAAATTTTAGAAATTCTGTCCAAAAGTATTAAATAGTCTGTTAATATTATCCTACATGGACATACAAGTTATTTAGAGAATTGAGAAAATGCTTTTTTAAAACTTTGTTTTTGAAAAATTATCTACATCACCTTTCAACTGCATGTTGATCTCTTTTATCTCCTAACTCTTGTGTGCCAGCGTCATGTAGCTTTCATCTTTGATAATCATTACTTAAAGAATCCTTGTTGAGGGATCCCTGGGTGGCGCAATGGTTTGGCGCCTGCCTTTGGCCCAGGGCGCGATCCTGGAGACCCGGGATCGAATCCCACATCGGGCTCCCGGTGCATGGAGCCTGCTTCTCCCTCTGCCTGTGTCTCTGCCTCTCTCTCTCTCTGACTATCCTAAGTAAATAAAAAATAAAAAAAAAATTAAAAAAAAGAATCCTTGTTGAATCAGATTAAGCCTCAGCAACTGTTTTGCACTGACCCAAATTTGTACCTTATATCATAGGTATGATCTCTGTCTCAAAGTCAGTAAGTTAGAATAGGAATTATTTGCTTGTGACTTAAAGGATAGTAAAAAATAAGTCTTATTAATAAATGTATTTTCTTTTTTACATATTACAATTCATACATGTTCAATATATTTGTTATACTTTATCTGACTATTTTTTGGTATTATTTGTAGTGTGTTAGGTCACATAACATTTTTCTTCTTTTACAATTCCAGAAAGGTTGAACTGTATATAAGCTGTTACAAATAGTTTATTTAATGGACATAACATTTACTTTAATCTAGAAATGCTAAGCAGTCATAGAAATAAATTTGCTCAAAGAGCAAATATACTATACGGCCACTTTTGGTTTAATATGTATTTGATATCTCCAGGTGTGTTCATCACAAGCAACGGTCCCTAGCATTGGGAATACAGTTTATGCTGCTTCGACTATTAGGTATGCCATTTTTCTTAATTCGTTGGTGACTGTTGGTTATTTTTGTCCATTAGTGTTATTGGTTTACTCGTTTATGGTGTATGCCAAGAAAATAATTAATTTAAATGCCATGGAAAACTACATAATTGTCACTGAAGAAAGCTGTTTTCTAATATTCAAGACGTATTATTTATGTATCACATAAGAAAATAATGACTTTACTTTTCACCTACCTGTTTGGTTAACTGTTGCTTTCAATTATGTTACAAATATAACTTTAAAGAGTATATCATATTTATTTAAAATACAACATAAGATCATGAACACTTGTTTAATAGAGCATAGTAAAATACATACATTTTTTCTATTCATGTAAAACCTAGTACCAACATAAATTATGATGAAATCTTATTTATAACTATGGTAATTCCTTTTCTCCCAGCATTTATCTCCATTTGGGACATAATTATATTGTATTAACAATGAAAATTAGTGAGTTGAAATATTTTAATGAAAATTTGGCATAGATATTATGGCTAGTTGAGAATTGATGGAAGATTTTATGGAAAAAATTATAAGGTTCCAGATGTAGGAAGAAATAGAAGGACAGAAATACTGTATTATACATAAAATTATATAATTATACCTACAATATTATACACATAATATTGAGATCATTTATAAAAACGAAAACCAAAAGCAGGAGCATTAGAGATCATCTGGACCAATTTCTCCATTTTCAGATGAATAAATTAAGGCTCTGAGAGATTTAGAGATTTCCCCGTAGGTACACAATTCTTGGTGAAAATGAGACTGGGAAGTGATATCCTTACTCTCGCCAGTGCTCTTTTGACACTATCATGCTGCAGGTCATGCTGGAGGTAGTTGAAACTTTTTTTTTTTTAAGATTTTCTTTATTTATTTGACAGAGAGCATGAGAGCAAGTACACAAGCAGAGGGGATAACAAGGGGAGAGGGAGAAACAGGCTCTCCACTGAGCAGGGAGCCAGATATGGGGCTAGTTCCCAGGATCCTGGCATCATGACCTGAGCCAAAGGCAGACGCTTAATAAACTGAGCTACCCAAGTGCTCCAGTAGTTAAAATCTTTGTCTAAGAAATATATTTGACTTGTAACAGTTGGAAACTCTTTAAATATGTGAAAGTTTAGTGCCTCATGACTTCATGTGAGGGAAAGGGTGTGTGATTTAAGATATATTCCCAGGTATGTTAGTACGATTGTGTGTACATGTGTGCATACACATGTACACTCTCATGTATTCACATGCACATACACATAACACATATGCTGTAGTTCAGCACTTATATTATACATCAATACTTTTGATATTTTAAAAGTAGAATAGTTAGTGCCCCTGAGTGGCTCAGTCAGCTAAGCATCCAACTCTTGTTTTTGGCTCAGGTCCTAATCTCAGGGTCATGAGGTCAAGCACCATGTCAGGCTCTGAGCTCAATGAAGAGTCTGCTAAAGTTTCTCTCTCCCTCTCCCCATCCCTGCATTCACTCTCTTTCTCTTTTTAAAATAAATCTCAAAAAAAAGAATAGCTAATTTCAAAGGCACATTCATTAAATTAGAAAAACTGGATTAAAATATTTACTTAGCTAAGTGTTAACCCAATATATGCCATTTTTTTATTAAAATAACTTTGAATTGATTAGAAGTATATAGTAATTATATAATTATTTAGTGTTTTATCTGTATTTCTTCTTATCTCTTTTATTTGTATATAACCTGATTGATTTGTATATGGGCAGATTAATTCCTAGTCTTACTTTTATGAGATATATGTATAACTATGTATATAACAACCTGTTAACTATAGACTATAATATTTACTGATTGTTTATGTCACATATAATTCTTCTAGGCACAATACCTGGACCAATTATATTTGGTGTCACAATAGACAGCACATGTATTCTGTGGGATATTAATGAATGTGGAGCTAAAGGAGCTTGCTGGATTTATAATAACATCAAGATGGCCCATATGCTAGTAGCTATAAGTAAGTGGTGATTTCTTGATAAATTTAGATTGATGAAATAATTAAGTACTTTTAAGTTTTGTAATGTTGAGTCCATGCTATCCTATAATTATGAAGCAGAAATCAGTTATCACAACAAGTTATGAAAGGCTTTAATGAGTTATAAGGCTCAGTCTAAAGTAGAAGAGAATAACATTTTAGCTTTCATTAAATCACATACACTTTTTTTAACAACCTCTTTCAAAAGTTTTTTTGAACTTCTACAAAAAGTTAAAAGACAATTCTGAGAAACTCTCTGGAATGATTGTCTTCTAGTTACCTGGGGTTTGGAAAGCACTTAGAGCTGAGGTAGAAAAGTATCTTTTGGCTCTAAAGTGTGTTGTAAGAAATTATTTTATAGCTTAACAGGTTAGCTGTGATGTTTAACCCTTTTTGCCTTCGTGGTCTGTCTTGGATAGTCTTGGTTAAGCAATAAATGACAATGAAGATTGAGGAAGTAGACCAATGTATCTATTTTGTAAGAGTTAATATCTAAAAATTTAAAACAACCTAAAGAATTAATATATTTAAATTGAAATAGAAGTAGAGGTTTCAAGACAGTGGCACAGGAGAACCCAGAACTCATCTCCTCTCATGGGCAACATATTTATAACTATATAGAGAATAATTTCTAAAGAAAAGGATCTCAACATTGGACACAGCACCCCATAACCAAGGACAAAAAAACCCCACACTGAAGTAGGAAAGGCAGAGACATGGCTTTGTGTACGATCTTGCCCCAGACATAACTCCACAATTGAGAGGGATCCCAAAAATAAAGAGCACTTCCTCAGTGAATGAAAGGTTTGAGTCCCACAACAGGCACCCTGACCCAAAGGACTGACACTAGAAATACAAGATCTCCAAACATCTGGGTTTGAAAATCAATAGGAATTAATACCAAGAGAAACACAGAACTATAGGGAACAGAGGTCCCACTCTTAAAGGGTTCATGTGCAAACCCACTTATCCTGAGATCCAGCACAAAAGTAATAGAATGAAAAACATCCAGATTATGAGACAGAAGACCCATTTACTAATTTTAAAGTGACTACTAGAGAGGCAGGAGCCTACAGGGACTCTATCCAGAGACAGAAGCCCTGATTGGCACCACTTTTACAGTCTCATCCTAACTTATGGTGTCAGAATCAATGACTGCCATTTTCCATGCACTTCTTTTACCTGATAGCACCAGAGGGCATCCTCTGTCCACCCTATACTATAAGTAGACTGGGAAAATAATCTTTAGCTCATCTACCTCACAACTAGTATGGGGAAGCTTCCTGAGCCCCATCCTCATTCAGCAGCCAAGATGCAAACAGATGGGTAGGTTCCCTGAGCTCCACCCTCCCAATGTAGCAGACAAGCTGCAACTGGGTCAGGTGAACACCCCAACCCCACCAAGCTGAAACTGAGCACCCTGGGGGCTGGCTGAGCACCCTGAGCCCCACCTACCCCATACAGCAGCTGTGTCTCTATTATAGGTAGCTAGGACATGCAGACTACATGAGGGATATCATCCATAGAGAGCCTAGCTCTGTAACCAGGGGATATTGTGGTTTTGGGCAACATGAAATGGTTGGGTCTTACACAAGTCCACTATCTCAAGATTGAAAGAGGTAGTCATTATACCTAATAGACAGAGAGGACAGGCAAAATGAGAAGGCAGATTCCAAACCAAAGAACAAAGCAAATCTCAGAAAAAAAAAAAAAAAACCCTTAAGGAAAGGGTGATAAGCAATCTACTTGATAAAGAGTTCAACAATGGTCATAAATATGCTTACCAATTTTGGGAAAAGAATGGATGAACACAGTGAGAACTTAAAAAAAAGGGTAGAAAATATAAGAAAGTACAAAACATAAGTTATAACTGAACTAAAAAATAATCTAGGGGGTTCAATGGTAGAATAGATGAATTAGAGGCATGAATTAGTGAGCTATAAGACAGCAATGAAAAACAACAGCAAAATGAAAATAGAATTAAAAGATGAGATACCTTAAGGAACTTCTGGAACAGCATCAGGTGGAATAACATTTGCATTTTAAGGGCCCCATAAGGAGAAGTGGGAGAAAAAGGCTACAAAAATTATTTGAAAAAATAATGACTGAAAACTTCCCTAATTGAGAAGGAAACAGACATCCAGGTCCAGAAATCCCAGAGAGTTCTAAATAAGATGAACCCAAAGAGAAATATACCAAAACCAATCATAATTAAAATGATAAAGATAAAGAGAGAATCTAAAAAGCAGCAAGCAGAAAAAATTACATATATGGGAAACCCAATAAGGTTATCGGAAGATTTTTCAGCAGAAACTGCATAGGCCAGAAAGAAGTGGAATAGCATATTCAGAACACTGAAAGGAAAAAAAAAAAAATTAACAAGAATACTCTACCCAGCAAGGTTATCATTCAGAATTGAAAGAGAGATGAAGAGTCTTCCATGTAAGCAAAAGCTAAGGAGGAAGTTTATCACCCCTGACCTTATAAGAAATGCTGAAGGGACTTCTCTAAGCTAAAAAAGAAAGGCATCTAATAACACATGAAAATAAAAATCTCAGCAGTTAAGGTAAATAAATAATAAAGGTAGTAGATCAGCCTCTAATAAAGCAAATTATAAGGGTAAAAGACAAAATTAGTAAAGTTAGTTTAAAATACAATTATTAGTTAAGGGAACTTAAAAAATATATAAAATGTGTCATTAAAAATCTAAAACATGAGGGGTACAAGTAAAAGTATCAGACTTTTGTGTTCAAAATTAAGTTATCAGCTTAAAAGAGATTGTTAAATACATATTGTATGTGAACTTCATGATAACCACACACATAAAATAATTATAGTAAATTCAAGAAGGAAATGTAAACATAACAATAAAGAAAATAAACCACAGGAGAAGAGAGAAAGAGAATAAGTAAAGGATCATAGAGGAACTACAAAACAGCCAGAAAACAGTTAACAAAATGGCAGTAAGTACATACCTATCAATAATTGCTTTAAATATAAATGAACTAAATTCTGTAATCAGAAGACAGAGTGGCTAAATGGATTAAAAAACAAGACCCTTGTATATGCTTCCTGTAAGAGACTCGCAGTCTAAAGCTGGTGAAAGACTGAAAGTGAAGGGATAGAAAAAGACATTCCATGAAAATGAAAACAAAGCTGGAATAGTAATACTTATTCAGATAAAATAGACTTTAAAACAAAGATGGTAAGAAAAGACAAAAAAAGGGCATTACATAATGATAAAGGAATCAATGTAACAGCATTTGTAAACCCAACATAGTAACACATAAATACATAAAGCAAAACAGTAGTAAGCGGAGATCTAGGCAGTAATACAATAATAGTAGGGCCTTTAATACCTCACTTATCAATAGATAGATCATCCAAATAAAAAAATCAATAAGATAACTGTAGCCTTATCTGGATCAGATGGACCTAATAAATATATAGAGAATATTCCATTCCAAAACAGCACAATACACATTCTTTTCAAGTGCACATGGGACAGTCTCCAGAATAGATCATATGCAAGGTCACAAATTAGTCTTAATAAATTTGAGAAGATTCAAATTATATCAGGCATATTTTCTGACAAAAAATATAAAACTAGAAATCAGTTACAAGAAGAAAACTAGAAAATACACTAATATGTGAAGATTTAAAAACGTGCTACTGAACAACCCAGTGGATCAAAGAAAAAAAATCAAAAGAAAAATTTAAAAAATAGCTGGAGAAAAATAAAAATGGAAATACAATGTTCCAGAATATTTGGAATGCAGCACAGTTATAAAAGGGAAGTTTGTAGTCATACAGATACAGGCCTACATTAAAAAACAATAAAAATCTCAAACAATCTAATTTTACATTTAAGGGAATTAGAAAAAGAAGAAAAAACAAAGCCCAAAGTTTAGCTTTCTTCCTAGAAGGAAGAAAATAATAAAGATCAAGACAAAAATAAATGAAATAAAGACTAAAAAAGCAATATAAATGATCAGTGAAACTAAGAGCTGGTTCTTAGAAAAAATCAACAAAATCAACAGGCTTTTAACTAGACTCATCAGAAAAAAGAGAGAGAGCCTAACAGAGAAAATCAGAAATGATGGAAGAAAAATTACAATGGACACCACAGAAATACAAAGGATCATAAGAGAATATTATGAATGATTATACACTATCAAATTAGTCAACCCAGAAGTAATGGATAAATTCCTAGAAACATATAATCTTCAAGGCTAAATCTTGAAGAAGTAGAAAATCTGAATAGAAAATAGGCCAGTTGCTGGTGATGAAATTAAATCAATAATCAAAAAACTGCCAAACAAAGATCCAGTTCCAGATGGCTTCACAGGTGAATTTTACCAAGGATTTAAATAATTAATGTGGATCCTTATCAAATTATTCCAAGGAAATTGAAGAGGAAGGAACACTTCCAAACTTATTTGGTGAGCCCAGCATTACCCTTATATTAAAACCAGACAAAGATACTACAAAAGAGAAAATAGAGGCCAGTATCCCAATGAATGCAGATGCAAAAGTCCTCAACAAAATATCAAAATTAATTCAGCAACGTATTATAAGGATCTTACAATGTGACTAAGTGGGATTCATTCCAGGGATGCAAGGTTTGTTCAATACTTACAAACCAGTCAACGTGACACATGACATTAACAAAATGAAGGATAAAAAGTACATATATTTTTTCTCAGAATTCAAAGGAAAAACATCTTTAAAAACTCAACATTTTAAAGAATTCAATCTTAGAAATTGAAGGAAAAACATTGTTAAAAAGTCAACATCCATTTGTAATAAAAACTCTTACTGAAGTAGGTATAGAGGGAATATACCTCAACATAATAAAGACCATATATGACAAACCTATAGCTAACATAATACTCAACAATAAAAATCTAAAAGCTTTTCTTCCAAG